>NC_136070.1:904564750-905166688 GCF_964261635.1 Lissotriton helveticus | reverse complement strand
TACACATCTCTGATTGTGTAGCTTCATGGTATACATCACTCTTTACTTCAGAACTTCACTGAGGTTTGGATGCTGACACCTTTCTTGCTACCTTGATTCACTAGGATTACCCCTAGCCTTAGGTTAGTGTAGGGCTTACTAAATGCTGCAGAATCTTTTCCCTGTCTGGGGAGAAGGTTTGAAATCATTAATCTAACCATCAAATTTACTTTCTATTATATTTTGCATTGCTGCAACAGAGATTTTGAAATGCTCTTTGTTGTTGAGGACCAATATTGTAAGATGATTCGTTCTTCCTTTGATAATTTTACACTTTTACAGTATATTCTTGAGATTAACCTATATATTAGCCTGGCTTTGAGTTTGTAATAAAACATTTAATGACAAGTTACTGACTCAGTCCTATATTGTGTGGTCTTAATGAGCATACTGTATTTGGGGATTTAAATTGGTGCTTAACCCGTCTTCCTCTCAGGCTACTACAGGTCTATTGACCAGAGTTAAATTGGAAGAAATGTCCCAGAGTGTTCTCACACTTTAAAAAGGTTTACCTTTGTTCTGTACTAGATTTGAATTTGGGGTCTTTTGATCTTTTTTTAAGGTTACTCTAATGCTTAATATCAAAGGTAACTTCTTATGGAAGTTACCTTTGTCATCAGCACTAGTGCACTTTAAACAGTCTTCTTTATCCCGCCATGTGCCTTTGCCAAACTGATGGTACAACAAATGGGCGATAGTTCCTTTAGTTGCCTTTTTAATGTTTCCACCCCATTTCCCATACTACACCATGAATCACAACCATGTTAAACGTTTAGGTGTCTGCGGGCTTTGTAACACAGCTCGCCTTGTGATGGGGTAACTGGATTTGAGAGAAAGGGTGTGACTGGCATCTCTTCCAATCTGCACTTATTAGCGGAGGCATGGGAGCACATTCACACTTGTCCGTTGATCCTCCAGCATTAGGAGGCCTCTGCTTACAGCCCATTGAGTCTCGCAGGGATTCTGGGGCAATTAAATCAGTGTACCTTTTTCATCCACACATTCATTCACGAGTCTGTGCTAAGTACAGTAGCTATGCTTGTACCCCTGCATTTTCTATAGCCTCCTGCTTGTATAGCATGGATGTTTCACATGCTTCCTTGTATCTAAGGACTTCCCCAATACCTAGAAAAACCACTTTATCCCATCACCACCTACCCAGACTACAAATCTTAGTTTTCAGCACAAAATGACCTGCATGTTCAATAAACACAATCAGACTTTAAATGCATTAAATCTTGATGGTGCTGGCGCTGTTTGACCTCAATGGTGAGCCAAAGACTGGATGATTCAATCTTCACCCAAGCATCCCGTGGAGAATCCTCTGACTTACCTTTAGCATATACGCTATCAATTGGAGTCAGGTCTAGCTCTGCATGCAGCCAAGAGCAGGCATTCCAGGCCAATAGTACCAGGTACTGTTAAATAAAATTCTCACATGCCAATCTCAGTCTCAAAGGGTTTATTAACAAAAGAAAAATGAATAGTCTGTAAGTCATATAGTCAACTAGCCACAATTTCCCTCACTATGGCTGAATGTAACCAGCTTCCCAAACGATGGCAAGCCATATGTAAAATACATGTCCATGACAGCTGTCTAATATTGTCCCCAGTTCTTCAGCCACTTCTGATTTTATGGACAACTACACTTTGCATGCTAAGAATTTTAGCACAGACTTAGGCTGCCATAAGTGAAACTACCAATCTCTGAATGGAACATGTGCTTGGCTAGCCTCCTTGAAGGTGTCTTATACGAATGCTTCCATATTTCTGCAAAATGCAAGGTACTGAAGTTTCTGAGTTCCATGCATGAGTAGTTTACCCAATTCATTTTTTTATTTGCATCCTGGTATTTAAAGTGCTACGTCTACAATGGGATAACAAAAGTAAGTATCAAATGCAAATGGGAAAAAACGGATTGGCTGAACCACTCATTTATGGAATTAGTAACTTGAGATTTCTCCATAAAAGCAAGCTAAATGGCTGCCTCCATTGGTTCAACAATAAATTGATGCATGTACCATGAGATGCAAGTATGCTGAAGAAATCATCAGACTCCATGAAGATAATAGTGGGTCTTCTTTATTGATACATGTTTCTCAATCTTTAATCAGGATCTAATCAAAACATGTATTGCCACATGAGTATAGCCAATGAATTCTTCAGTGCAATAGTAGAGGTCCAAAACAGTCCTCTAAAATAAGTAGTCACTAGTTGTCTAAAAGATGTATCAGTGTAAACTTTGTATGAATATCCTCGTATTTAAAGTGAGTGCGTGTGCCTCCATGTGTGGATGTGTGTCTGCGTGTTGTGTCCGTACAGACACAGCATGCCAAGATGAATCCACACAGGGAGGCATTAGTGCTTGTGCAAACATGCATACACAATACTTTAATTACAAGGATATTGACTCGAGGTCTGACTTTACCCGAAAACAACCATACTTTGATGCTGGTGGTGGTGACCTACAAGAAGAAAAGGGAATTCAACATATAGATATTGCATTATCAAAAACACAGCCATTGCAGGCAAGGACACAATGCCTTTAGTTTCTGCTTTTCAGTTCTGGATCTGTCAAGCAGATACTATTAGATTCCCATAAGGAAGCAGGACTAAGAGAAGACAGCATTCAGCTATTTGCTGGGCTTTTGTGTGTTCAAAAATATGCCCATATGCTTTGCAGAAGCTTCAAATACATTCCAAAGTCAGTGGCATGGAAAAGGTCCCACAGACCCTTGTGTAAACAAATAAAATAGGATCCCAACCAGGGGGTTTGGTTGTAAAGGCTGGCCATAACTAGGTTGGAGAGTGCCCCCAAGCCCCTTAAGCCTCGTGTCATTGCACCTGCTGCACTGTTGATAGCTACGCCCCTATACAAGGCATGGTCAGGATGGCCATTTTGGCACTCCGGCATTTAACCAGTCGAATCAAGACATTCATACTTCTGCTTTAGAAACAGAATGGTCTGCCATGGCCCCATCATGCCGTTCTCCCCACAGCCTCCTGCAATAAGGGGTTGGGTTGAACATTTTTGCCAGGGATGATTTTGATTTCCCATCCAGCCAACTTCAAATGGCATACGGAGAACATAGTGAGAGACATATCTTCTTAAAGGATAAGTTTACTTGATCAGCATCATTGCCTTTAAATGTGCCATATTTAGGTAGAAGCTTCAATGGGCTAAGCATGATATTGTACAAAGGAATGGGGAATGAATGGGCCATAGCCGCTTCCAGTCCCAGCCTGTCTGTACAGGAAAATAATTATCTTGTACTCAAGCTTCACTTTTTGACCTAAAGTGGACAGTTACCAAAGGTTTCATGACTTTCTCTTTGAAACCACAGTTATAGTAAATAACTGATAATAACTCCATCAACAATGTGAAGACTTCAGGCAAATTGGATGCCATGGGAATTGGTGGCCACCTACTGTGCCTTATTTTGCCTTCCAACTCCAGTACAGGCCAGGGTGATGGATAGGGATGCTCAATCCTTAGATGTATTGTTTGTTATGTTATGTTGTGTTATCTTATGTTATGCTATGTCGTGTTCTGTTATGTAAGTTGTAGTATGCTATGTTATGTTATGTTTCACATTTTGGTTGTTGCTGTAGAAAAAACATTGTGTCCAAAAGTGGCCGCACAGCTACTAGTGGTGTTATGCAGGAATTGGTTTGCCAATCGCAGGGAGCATGATGGCTGATAGAAGTCAAATGTATTGGCCAGAAAGGAGGGTGATCCAGGGTGCAGGACTTTATGGACAATTGGCAGGGTCTTAGAACCTATCTTGTATTGAATGGGTAGCCAGTGTAGAGATCACAGTACCGGCAACATATGCAATCTTTTGGCAGTTTTTCTAAGCACTCATGCTCCAAAATTTTATGGAAGTTGAAGCTGATGTACGATTTTGTTGGGTCATTCAAAGTAGATTGAATTAGCGTAGTCAAGGCTTGATTGAATGATAGCATCTAGTACTGAAGTATGCAAGGAGGCATCAAGGAAGGAGATATTCTTTTTTAGGAGATGAATGTGTGTTAAACAGGTGTGTGCCACAATCATAGATTGGGCTTTCAAGGACAAGGTGCTATCCAACAAAACTCCTAAATTCAGCACTCAGGATGTAAGGTTCTGAGGGCTGCCTCTTTATCTGGCCATAAGTTCTTGTCCCATTCAGTGTCTGATAAAGTGGAGGTAATTAAGATTTCAATTTTGGTCTGGTTCAGCTTGTGAAAGCTGTTGGTCATCCATGAGGGGGACCTTCGTTTTAGGACGTGTCTTTCGATTGGGAAACTCTTGCACATTAGATAGGTTAAAGAAACTCTGAGGAACATATTTACAAAGAAGTGATGGAGCGCGGCGTTAGCCTTCTGGCTTAACGCCACGCTCTGCCACTTCTGAATTGCAGGGCTGCAACATATTTACAACAATATCATGCAGTACTGTGTTTCTCCCTGCGCTGGTGCTAATTTCAGCTGCCTAGTGCCAACGCAGGCACCCTTGCACCATAGTGCAAGGGTACATGCATTGTGGGAAATTATTGTTTATGTGCAGGAAGGTGTCCCTCCTGCAAATAAACAATCTTAAATAGCGGTGTAACATCTATGTGTGTTGCTTGCTTTGTGCAGCACAGATAGAAGTTGCACCTCGTAATTTTTAAAACGATTGTTTATGTGCAGGAAGGGACACCTGCCTGTATATAAACAAGCATGCATGGTGTTTTCCCTTTTCTATGTGTGCTGCACAATGCAGCACACATAGAAACAGCAAAAACAAGGAGAAATATAGCATTTCTCCTCGTTGTGCCCTGTTAAGACCAGGTTTTCCTTGGTCTTACATTTGGTGCTGCTCCATATTTATGCCACTCTTGTAAATATGGGGCAGCATCAAAATAAATGGGTGTTGTGGCAGAACACCCATCGAAACACCCATTGCCCACAACTTTCATGCAAAGTATAGCGTGAAAAGGTGCCTTATTTACAAGGCAGCATTAGGCCACATTAAGTGGCTTAATGATGTCTTGTAAATAAAGCAAAGCCCGTATTGCCACCAGAATGTAAAAAAAAAGTGCTGTTCTGGTGGTCATAGGGGCTTGTAAATATGCTCCTGAGTAACTTCAGCATACAAAGTGCACCCCTACTTGATGGAGCAAATGGGTAATGGTCTGCATTTACAGGTTAAACAAAGAAGGCAAAAGGATTGACCCTTGTTGGACCCCGCATTCAATCTCATATGGCCACAAAGAGTGTTGGGGAAGAGTGATAACCTGTGGTCTACCTGAAATAAAAGATTGCATCCAATTCAGGATCATAATGATGATACCTCTTGCTTCAAGGGTCTTAAGCAGGATGTTTTGGTCAATGGCATCAAATGCAGCTGACAAGTCCAAGAGGACAAGCATGCCAATTTGTCTTTTATCAATGAGCTGGTTGAGATTATAGAGGCCCGAGAGGACCAACAGTTCAGTGCTATGACTGGACCAAAAGACCACATGTTGCCCATCCATTTGGTTGTTAAGAGTTTTCATATCCTTGAAGGTGACACAGGGCCTCTTTTTGAGTTTAGGCTTGTTCATGTTGTTGACTACCCCTGCAGAAAGAGGTCTTACTACAGATGCCTTCCAGACATCTGGATAAATGACAACCTTCAAGGACCTATTACAGACAGTCAGGAGAATGTCACTTGCAGCAATAAGGAGTATGTTTTGATGTCATGAAGGAACAGTGCAATTTGGAGAACCTGAGGGGAGGCAATTAGCTATGGTCAGCAAGAGCTCCTCTTGTGTAATTTGTGGGAAAGAGTCTAAACTGCTCCATCTGCAAAAAAGATTTAAATTGTTAAGTGAGCATAAAAATTGTATCAGTAATGATAAAGTCCCGGATAGAGACATTTTCTCTGCATAAAAAGGGCCTACTGTAAACCCTCCAACTTGGACCTGATGTCGCTATTCCACTTGCACCTCGATGAAATCTCAGTAGCCCACCTGCGGAACCAGAGCCCCAGCAACTGGAGAAGTGCATTTCAGTGGTACTAGATGAGAGTAAATTGTGATCATTCTCTTTGTCTGGACCCATCTAATTTTGGGGGGGATCATGTACATTCAGACCAAACAGCCCTCTGTTGATCCTGTTCCAATGGTTGTTTCTCCCTCGCTAGTTTTCAGATTGAGCTAATGTCTAACCATGAAGACCACGGACACATGGGATTGGGCAAGACTTTCAACCTTAATTGAAGACAATTCTAACATCTAATTTACGTTCATATCTAGCCACTGTTTTCGAACAGTACAGTAAAAGCACTACTCTTTGCATTGCCAAGAAGACCCAGGGGTAGCAAAAGTGCAATACATTCAAAGCTGTAAGACTTTAGGTGTTGTTTTCATTGACTTATTTTCATTGGAACAGGATTGCTGAGGGGTTGAGAGCATTCCTGTGATTATGAATCATGTCACTAGGCATGCACAAGCAAAAATCAGAAGGCATTGAATGTGGACAAGGTTCTCTGAGTCATGTTCTTTGGGCGCTAAGGATGACCACACTGCACTCAGAGAAAAGAGATCTCAGAAGCTGGTGATTTAGGTCTATTATGTAAGTCCTACATTTTAAGAAGGCCAAGTGCATCCTCTTTCCTACTAAGAGTGTTGCTCAAAGTTTTATCAGACCTCTGCTGGATGTACTGGGGACCTTGAAGCTCTGACAGTAATTCAAATGGAGTCAGCATTTGCCCTCACTGGGGTAAACCTACACGGCACATGGAACTATTACATTGCCTAAGCCACTACTACCTAACAATTTGAGGAATGCCAGGCTTCTTGTGGACATCTGTTTGAGTCATCAGTGATAGCAATGGATGTGAGGTGTATCTGCCATGTAAGAAATGTCTCAAGAAACACTTCAATATGAACTGTGACTTGGACTACTGAATGAAACAAGGTCTTATTTGATCAGACTGACTTGACTGGTGGTTTATGTTTCTTGGTGAAGACACAGCTCTGCTGACAAATTCACTTCAGCCTACTTATATGATGGGGCAAAACTGGGAAGCTGAAAAGACTGCTGTGCCCCAGCAATATGCAGACTTTATAGTTCCAGCCCTGGCCCGCCAGACCATGTTCTCACTCCAGAGATGCTGGGGCTGGCACTCCAAAGACAAAACCTGCCCCTGTAGAGAGTTCAGAAAGCAAGTCAGAGCAAAGCATTGTGTGAGGACTTGCATCTCTGGGGATGCCACATTCTCTGCTGTGAGGTGCAGAGTCAAGTGCCAAGGAGAAAGGCGGCACATCTCTAGGTATACTGAGGAGTGTTAGGCCACCCGCCTGATAAAGACAGTTATCAGGGTCTACGGTGAACTGTCATGCTGCGCCACAGCATCGGATCCGCAAGAGAGTGTGACACTCAAGGAATGCCGGTGGCATGACAGTTAACCAGTTCCTTCCCCATCTTGTTGTAGGCAGGTGGACAAACAAGACATTTAGCAGCTGCTGTGCCCGTTACATGTAACATAAAAAATCCAGTTTTACCTCCTGCTGCTCCTGCTGTCTCACAGTATTATTCGACTGCAAAACAGCAACTGAGTAGATTTCCCCTGTAGAAAGAGGCCTCTATTGATCAATGAGTGCCTCACCTTCTTCACGGCAGCCATTTTCTTGCAGTAGCAGTCCCTGGGGCCTTTATACTGCCACAGTTTCGGTTTTCCCCGATTGCTTTACTGACCCCCCTCATTGCGATGTACATCGTCAGAGGCCGCTGAGTGTCAGACAAAGTGGCAGACCAGCCCCGCTCAACGTATTCCTCATCACTGCTCTATCTTCCCCATCCTAGCTAAGGAACTCCATTCAATCACTCTACCCAAACCCCATCTAAAGGCCTAAGGGATCCCCCCAGCTGCTGACACTACTATGCTCCTTCTCAGCATATTGTGAAGTTTGTTGCTTAAATGCATATGATCTCCCTGGGGTTCGCGCTTGTCTTTGGTTAGAACGCTATTCTCTACTCATCCTGCGTATTGCCTCTTCAGGACTAACAGTCTCATTGCCCTCCAAGACTTTTCACCATCTATCCCACAGCCTTGCATCTTGGGAAGCCCTACTTATTGCACCTTACGCAGAACATGACTGTATCTGTACCGTCATTGCTGTGAGCTAGATTCCAAGTAGGGCCGCACTCCTGGTTGTAGCTGCTCTCTTTCAGACATGCTTAAGTACCACTGAAGGGTGCCTGGCTGAGGTGGAATCTAGGCTGGATAATACCCCCGGACAGAGGGCAGGATATCAATGTATCTCTGGCAGAAGGTTATCGACTTTTAAGACCGCAGCCGCCGGGACAATATAAGAATCATAGGTCTCCTAGAACAAGTTGAGAAGGATGGCAATTTCCATTTTCTGGTCACTATGATGCCCACTATTATGAACCTTATGTTTACTCCCTGCTTGAATTTCACAGGGCTAACAGAGTGAGCTACAACCTGCTGTCCAAGGATCATGGCCTCTACACATTCTGGACTGTTGTGTGACCTGCTATCATGCCAGGAACCTAACGGCACATAGCTGCTGTCTCCTGATTCCAGCCATCACGCAACCCTAAGGAGCAAGCCCTATACCTAATCCGGTACGGCACTCAAACAATCCCCAACATTGGATACGGGAGCGTACTGAGGAGAGCGGCGGCCGCCCTCTCCCTCCATTACCTCCAGGACAACCATTCATGTTGTTATCGGTACTTACAGAGCTGTGGCGATCTTATTCCGGCTATTTCGAATTCACAAACTCAATTTTTGATACTTCTGCCGACTGGCACAAACATGTTCTGAACCAGGCAAATGTTATTTTCTAGTCCTGATGATGATCCCAGTTTACCATGAGCAAGGGATCGAAAAGTAGACATTTCTAAATAGAACCACAAATGTCCATTGTGCTTAACTGTTGTGGTATCTATTTCTGGTCAAAACTTGCTGTTATTTAAAACTGAATGCAGGTGGCCAAAGCTCAAAGTCTTTGCCTGTATTTCTGTTTTGGTTCGATTGTCTGTATTGTTATCCCATTCCCCCACACTTCCCGGTTCTTTAAAGGTACAGGCTTGTGCCTCACTATTTATGCTGTTCAAAGTATTTCTGACTTTATTTTCTCCATTGTAAAAATGAAACTACATTGTCCGGCTGGACACTGGATGGCTAGAGTAACCCATCGTTGGTTATATTCTAATTATTTTGTGTCCATTATTATTTGCTTAGGACCTCTGTTCCTTGAAATAGTGTGAGGCACAGGCACGCTCGACAAATCCTACAAGAATCTAAAAGACATGGCACATACTGGTATGAGAATACTCAACTGATGTTTGTGGCTGATTTCTCGGGACCTACCAACATCATACAGAAGCAATTCCTGCCACTCTGCTCTTGACTCAAGGAGAAGGACATCAAATATGGTATTTTGGAGCCGGCCACCAGGATCATCATCTTCCAAAGACAGAACATCTGAATATCCAAGGGACTTGGCATCGTTCAGAGATATGCTTGAATACACCACCATGGATGCCACTCAAGCCATGGGTACCTCCGCTCTGCCTTCCGCAAGTCTGGAAAAGACTTCTTGCACTAGAGACAAATCGAGATTGCCCCTCAAATCCTAAAGGCAAATGGCGTTCATTTATGTCTAGAAATACCTGTTCTGTAACGTATGCCTATGTGATTGCTTGATGTGTTGAGCGCTTCCTATGGTCACCCTTCCCCTCCCCTGTGTGCATCAAATTGTTGGGTTTTGTGGTGAGCTGGGTGGCTCATTATCCCCAAAGGTGAGGGGAGAGGCTAGGGGTGTGGGTGGTTGGGTTGATTGATTTGCTCTTTCACACGTTTTTATTGGTTCCACAGGCCCTATAGCCGTCCATTGTACTCGTAGGAATTGCCCACCATGACCAGATTCTACCCCTTCCATTGCTTCCACTTTGTTGCTTCTGCCACTCCTTCTACCCCCTGATCTGAGAACCATCATTTATGTTACATTGGTGGCCGGCCTTCCCCCCCTAGGTATTGGTGCTTCTTTTGCACCCTGCCAATAGGTTCAGTCCCTGGCTCTATCCGACCTTTATGGGCCCCCAAGATATATGTCTCCCCTCCTTTACAGGGGATTCACCCAGCTTCTATTGGGTGATTCTAGTGACTCGGTACTCATCCACTTACTCGCTCACTCGCCCACACCTCTTCTCCCCCAACAACTACTTGTAGCTTATCACCCTTGACCCACTTGTGCCAAGTACAACCCCCGGTCTTACAACCAACCAGAAATTCTAGCCCCATACCATGGCACAATCCATTCCCCAGAGACCCTTGAAAATATTATCCCTTAATACGCATGGCTTGATGCATTTGAATGCATGATGCAAATGGAATTAAAATTCTCACCTTTTTGAGCTGGAATAGACCATACATTGCCCTGCTCCAGGAACCCCAATGACTCCCACGTAGAAAGTGACAAATTGTGAAGGGACTGGGTGGGCCCAGCCATACATGTAGTCTAATGGGCATGGATAGCTTCCCTATGAAAATGTGGGATTGCCATTCTCATACATAACACCTCTTGTCTCTTCAAGTGATGGATACTGAAGGTAGATATGTGATCAAAACTCTTAATACAGGGTACACATGTTATAGAAGGCTCTGTGTACCCCCATTGGCAACCAAGGCTGGGTTTCTCTCCAGGATCAGATGATTAATTAAACCTTTCAATTCCACTAGGGTTTTAATAGGTGGAGACTTAAATGTGAAGTTGAACCTCATAATGGACTGATCAGGCAGATGAGGTGTGTTTCAAGACGGAGATAGAAATGCCTTGCATGACTTAATGCAGGATCATACCGTTTATGACCCTTGGATGCTGCTGCACCCCTGGGACTTGGACCAAATTTAAAAAAAATGCCCTCACAATGTGCAGACTCATATTGACTACGTTCTCTGCAATTCCCATGTCGCCTAACATCTGGTTGATGCAACCATCACCCCTGAGGGGTCTCAGATCATGAACGAGTCAACATAAATTTTGACTTGGGGTTCTGAAATCCCCAACAAAGCCACTAGTTCTTCAACTCCACTCATTAAAAAGACCCAGAGGCAAAACACCACCTCATAACTTAAGCGGAGATGTTCCTAGAGGACAACTGAGACTCAATTGCCTCAGCATAGACTTTATGAGGGACCAGAAAAGCCGTCCTGCGCTGCATGCTGATGAAAGGATCTACACTGATAAAATGGACATCCACAAAATCAAAGCACAAGTTTGAATCTCTTATTAGGTCTTTGGCCTCTGCCTATTCCTCTTCCCCAAACCCAATAATTCTCAGGGAGCTTCTAAAGGCTAAATATCAACTGAACACCCTCTGTACATTGGAGATGGGAAAATGCCTCTTCCACATATGACAGTGGCCCAATGAATGGTGAAAGAAGGCTAACAAATCTGCCAGCAAGACTGCTCTAGAGCAATCCCTGCCATCCATGCAACAGACGGTCACCTTCTGACCCACCCAACGGCTATAGTGTCAGAATTCCATAAATACTATGAAAATCTCTATGATGCAGTAGCACCCTCAACCCCAGAAGCTGAAACATCATTTTTTCGGCACTTCAAACAGTTGAAATTGACTCCAACCCAAACAGCACAGCTGGAGGGTGTGATCATGGAGGAGAAGATTCCTGGTGCAATCAATGCTAGGAAAGTCTGCAGAGAGATGGCTTCCTAGTTCAATTTTACAAGGTCACCAAATCCCAGACCATTCCAATCCTCGTGTTGGTCTATAAAGACACCCTGGATAACAGCCACCTCTCCCCTGATTTCCTTAGAGGTCGGATGTCCATGATTCTGAAACCTGGAATGCTCTAGCTACTGGGCAATATCTCTAATAGATGTAGATGTCAAAATATTGATCAAGGCTCTAGTGACTCATCTCAACAAAATTAACAGTACACGTGTACATTATTTGCAGGTGGGTTCCATCCCTGGTTGCTCCTTCATGAATCATATGTGCACCCTCTTCCACATACCTTGTCAGGTAAGAAACTATCTGGATGAAAATATCCTCCTTTTTCTGGATGCCGAAAAGGCCTTTGGCCGCGTGGACTGGGCATGCCTGTTTCGGATGAAGCGGATGGGCATTGGCTAAGATTTTCTTACCCTCACTAAGGTATGTACGACACACCCACCAAGTTGTTCGCCGGAGGAAGATTCCCCTTCCCGTGCTTCACCATGCACCATGGTGCACGACAGGGATGACCTTTATCCCACTGCTGTTTCTTATGGTGCCGGAGCTGATGACATCAAGGGAATACAGTCATCGCCTGGGGAAGTCAAAGCCTTCTACTTTGCAGATTACATTCTCTTAGCTTACAAGCAGCTGTATTCCCCCGAATTAGGGCAGGACTTAACTGGGATGCAGTGCCACCTACAGAGGAGTAACTTGCCGACACTGACAGAGGAAGACTCTCTTTTATTAGAACAGGGGATCACAGTCGAAGAGGTATTCGAGGCAATTGAGGGGCTATCATGAGGGAAAGCGGCGGGAGATGATGCCCTCCCTGCAGAGCTTTATAAGTGCTGTAAAAATCTTCTTGCACCAGTACTGGGGGATGTTATTTCTCAAGTTTGGGAATACAGGACGCATACCTGACTCATGGAACATGGCAAATATAATCTTTTTTCTGCAGAAAGATAAAGCTCCGGCGGAAAGGGCTTCGTACCGCCCAATTTCATTAATTAATTCAGATGCAAAAGTGTTTGCTACGATACTTGCCACCCGCTTAGCTCAAATGATGGCCGGCCTGGTTTCTTCCCAGCAACATGGGTTTATTCATGGGAGAGATACCATGCCCATGTAAATTCGGCAATAGCTGCTTTTGATGTAGCTGGGAAATTGAATATGGAACTGGGCATGGTCTTATTGGATGCAGAAAAGGCATGACCGGGTGGCCTGGGATTATCTTTGGGCAACGTTTACAGTATTTGGGATCAAAGAAAATGCAGCACATATAGAATTTGCAAAATGTCACTTAAACAATCAATGGCATTTTGCTGTTTTAATGTGTGCTGCACAATGCAACACACATGGAGACAGGAAAAGTGAGGAGAAATAAAAAATGTCTCCTTGTTGCACCTGTTTAAGACCAAGTTTTTTCCCTGGTCTAATTTTGGCGGTGCCCATATTTACTCCACCCTTGTAAATATGGTGCAGCATCCAAATCAATGGGCGTGGCGTTGAAATGCCCACCACAACACCCATTGCATGGCCCTTTCACACTGAATATAGCGTGAAAGGGTGCCTTATTTACAAGGCAGCGTTAAGCCTCGTTATGTGGCTTAATGCTGCCTTGAAAATAAGGTGAGTGAAGCCCTATCTCCACCACAATGTCATGAAGAGTGGCGCTGTGGTGGCGTTAGGGGCTTGTAAATATGCTCCACAGTGTACAGACAACCCCCAAAACATGTTACTTCCCTTGTTAAGGTTAGATGCCTTTAATCGTACAATGTTTCCTCGTACAACATTTACACTATACACACGTAATGCACAACAATGATCTGCAGTGCAGTTTCTTAATGGAAAGCTGTGGTCTCAGAGGCCCTGATTGTGGACACGGTAAAGCCAAAATTGAAAACCAGTATTTAACATAACAGCATACTCGGAATAAAAAGATGAGCTTTTTATTCTAAGTGTCTCCACGTAGGAATTTTACTGCAAAGTGTACCATTTTATATTTTACACACAATTTTTGTCTGGGAGGTAAAAAGGAATTTGTTAATATAATAGTGTTCCTCTGCTTCCATACAATCAGTGCTTAATTTGAGCCGGTGCTTTCCGGTGCTCAGCACCGGCACTTAATTGGTTTCCGGTGCTCAGCACAGGCACCTAATTGTCAACACCCTACTTAGAACAGTGTACCAAATGGTGGCGCTGCTCAACTAATTTAGAGATGAGCAGAACAACAGTTGTTTAGTAATACAATTATAAATTGCTAATACCTGCCTAATCAACCATTGATTTAGCTTTGGGGACCTGGAATAATCTGAACTGTCGCATTTACATGCGAGAGAGATGGTTAGTAGTTGTTTTGGCAGCGATAACAGGGGCAATGGGTGATGGAAGCTGCAGTGGCCTCCTGGTCAGAGCCCTGGCACATAATAGTTTACAAATTAAGCACTGCATGCAATACAATAAACATTTATTTGTTGATGAATAACTTTTTCAGTAAGATCTGGGGGATATGTATTCTTCTCTTTTTTTCTAAGGCCTTTTGGCTTTTAATGTGCATAGGGATCCCTTTTGCATCACCCTGTGATAAAATGACAAAATATAGACAGTGTTTTCCTTAATGCCACATTTTTTTGCGATTCCTTACCGCATAAATTAGTCAACCCTGGTGCAACAAGCAGGCACCTTTTGCTACATAATTCCTGCGGTCACGGCTATTCTTCCTGCTGTGTGAATAGAGGGTCTCGAGAGCCCCAGCGAGGTTGGTTAGTGTGGGGACCCATCTGGTTTTCCACAAACTAACCAGATCACTGCCACACATGGGGCTGGGAAGGATGTGCTTGAATGAGCGAGTGGGGGTTCTTAAGGAATGCTGCAGAATTCAGAAGATGTCGGTGTATGGCAATGTTTGGGTTTCATGCATATCCTGGCTAAGGTTTGGAAAATTGTTTGCCGGTGAGTTGGCTACTTAGCTGAAAGTATTCAAGGCCTAGAGGGCAGCGGGGCAGCATGTGTGCGTTTCTTAGTCACGTAAACAAATTACGCAGGCCGAGAGGCACTGGCGTGCACGGCCTCGGACACACAGAAAAATATATACACAGACACATATTTGTTAATGTGGCTTCTGATTGTCCTAGGCACGATGCCAGGCCGAGGCGTGGGGAGGAGGGCGAAGGGGGCATGGAAAGCAATGGCGCAGAACCCCCGCTTCTAAAAATAGGGCGGACGATCCCACGAAAAGCAGATGTTAGCGCTGCAACCGAGCAGAAATAAACAACGAAGGGCCTGGGTGGTGTAGGGTGGAGGAAAATTTAGTCATGGGAAATTATCCCTGTGCGAGATACCCAACTGGCTTCCATATTGCTTCAATAAGTATCTTGTGGGTGTTGTAAAGGGCCAGAAGCCTGTTCAGAGTATAATTTCGAATCTGCCCCATGTGCGCTGGTAATGTTATGTTATCCAACTACAAGCAGTATCTGGGCCAGTGCTTAATTTGTAAAAGAATGAGTGGTGGTGCTCAAAGCTGTGCTCAGAAGGCGCTATTAAATGTTAGCGTGCCAAATACCAAGACTGCGTAATCTTCAATCCACCTCAGGCCTCTTTAATCCACCACCAGACGGATGTATGACATTACAACGCATGCTTTTACCACGCATGCCTTTACAACGCGGTTTTTACAACGCAAACCTTTACAGCGCATAGCGCTTTGGGGTGCTGGATAGTGAATAGTTTAATTTACTATTCCAACTCCAGCCCACGTGGACACTAGGGAAGGTGTTGGATAGTAAATTAAACGTATTCCCTATCCTAGGGCGCCCCCCAGCGCAATGCGTTGTAATGGTTTGCGTTGTAAAAGTTGCGTCGTAAAGGCACTGCGTGGTAAAAGTTGCGTTGTAAAGGATGTTTCCCCCACCAGACACTCTCTGCCCCTAATCCTCACTCTTGCAGGTTCCGCCTTTCTCCCTTTGTGACCACTTTTCCATCTTTCCTTTCCTCCTTCTTTCCCCTTTTGTTTGTAGACCATCTCTTGCTCTTGGAAAATGACTAATCAGAAAAAATAAATGCTGGTAATGTCAGACTGGCCTATAGTACGAGGCAGTGTCCTATGGGCTGGTCTGACAGATCAGAGTGTGGAACCGTTTTTTTTAGCAGTTGTAGGCCGGTTTAATGGCCAGGTGGGCGTGTTGTTACAGTTGATTTCCCTGATATTACCACTTTTTATAGCTGTCTGTTTCACTAATGGGGGTCACTTTTATTTTGGTGCCCAGGCCTATTTTTTGTCCCAGCTCAACTCTGAGTGCCGGTCCCAAAAAATGAGTGCCGGTGGCCGCCACTGGCAACCGCCGCCTCAAATTAAGCACTGATCTGGTCCTAGTAGATTGTATGCTGGGGGATTCTGTTTAGGGCGTTCTGATGGATGCTATTACTTAGCATTTCATAGCGAGAAGGGCTTTTGGGAGCAGTGTATTAGTCAACTAAATTCTATATATGTGCTCTATTGGTTGCACACTGTGGATCTAATTTACAACAGTGAGTTATATTTTTTAGCAAGTTTACACTTTGGAGTAAGTCAACTTCTTTCAGTATTCACAAACCTTAAGTGTAAACTTACTAGAAAACTGTACATTTCATGTCTCTACTCCCAAAGTAATGCTTTCTCTTGTGTGCGTGGATGACGTCCCTCACTATGGGGCATATTAGCAAGAATCTAGTTAAAATTATCACAGTTTTAGCGGCAGGAAACTGCCCTTAAAACGGCGATAATGGGCTTGCTAATATGCGTTATAGAAGCCCAGGTTAGATGTCCTGCACATCTAACCTGGGCTTCTATTGAAATTCTATAACGCATAATAGCAAGCCCATTATCGCCGTTTTAGCGGCAGTTTCCTGCCGCTAAAACAGCGATAGTTTTACCGTGGATCTTGGTAATATGCCCCTAAATTCCTCGCAGACCCTCCCTAAACCCCTCTTAACCTTCCCTAATCTCCCCCTCCCCCTTTAGTTGTAAGTCTGCGCCTTTTCCTAAACACTTTGCTGTGTCCCTGAAACGTTTACTACTAAAATGTATACTTACATGGGAGAAGACTCCACAGTTTGGGCGGAGAGCATCACACATATAAATATAAGCAAAGCTTACATTTTGCCGTACATTGTAGTATATTTTGAGAATCAGGCCCACCGTATTTTGTGTAATGTGCAATGATGGAAATTTGTATGTACTGTTTTTAGCAGTTCTGGCTACTGTGAGGTTTGTATGGCCTGTGGTGTGCTTTACCCCCAACAAAAGCACACACCACTGTTTGTCCTAACACAAAATCATTCGGTATAGCGGTCAGGGCCAAGGGTTGCGATTTCATCGAGAGTACCAATTGGCCCTTTCACTCTCTTTCGATGAGTTAGTCAGACGCATATCAATCAGAGAGAATGAGGTGGAAAGTGGAAGTCAGAGACGAGTGCCACCAGTCTGCTTCTTGGGACTTCAATTGTGTTGGCAGGCCTGGCAGAGGATATAGGTTTTGTGCAAATAAATATAGGTTTATCAGATTGGTAAAAACAGAAATATGACCATTCACTATGTTCAGCTATTGCTGGTGCTTACCAAACTCATTAGTGGATGGTCCTATTAAGAGTCCCCTCATCACCAGTATACAGGCAAGGAACCCCAGGACTGCAAGAAGAAAGTTTGTTCATAAACAGTGAAATCAAGCAAACAAGCAAGATATATCCTATCTAAAACACAAATAACACTAGGGAACTGAAAAAGAGAGAAAAAAAACAATAAATGTGCGAGAGTGGGATATCGGGTACGGAACTAGCCGGAATGGAAAGCCATCAGCTGCAGCCCCTCCATTATGGCGGAGGAGCACATAAAACGATAATAAAACGGGGTTTAAACCCGTTTTATTATAATTTTATTTTAATCCCCCTGGACCCGCCCCCAGGACTCTGACCAGTCATGGAGGCGGGTCCAGGGGGATGACACTGTGGCGGGGGAGTGGTAGTGCACTCCCTTGTCCCTTCTCTGTGCATGAGGGTTTGACTTGTAGTAAGTCAACTCCTTTCAGTATTCACAAACCTCGAGTGTAAACTTACTACAAAACTGTAAGTTTCATGTCTTTACTCCCCTCCCCAGCTCCCTCATCCAGCCCATCCCACTACTTTGGCAGGGGATGGGCCGCTGCTGAAAGCCATGCAACACAATGGAAAATTGCCAGGCAGCTATCTCAATGTTTGCAACAGACTCAAATACTCGAACTGCCTGGATTTTCCCAGAAATCGAGATTCTCACCTGGAAGTGATTATACAGATGGGTATGCGGTCCAGTTTAGGGTTCAAACTTCCATTACCTGGTTTGCCATAACGTCCACCGGATCCTACGACCATAATTATTATTACATTCAAGCATATATAGGACATGTAGGGGCATATTATCAAGAACGGCGTTAAAATTATCGCTGCTTTAGCGGCAGGAAACTGCCGCTAAAGCAGCAATAATGGGCTTCATAATATGCCCTTGTGAATTTCCATAGAAGCCCATGTTCACACCAGAACATGGGCTTCTATGGGAATTCACAAGGACATATTATCAAGCCCATTATCGCAGCTTTAGCGGCAGTGTGTGAACATGGGCTTCTATGGGAATTCACAAGGACATATTATCAAGCCCATTATCGCAGCTTTAGCGGCAGTGTGTGAACATGGGCTTCTATGGAAATTTACAAGGGCATATTATCAAGCCCATTATTGCTGCTTTAGCGGCAGTGTGTGAACATGGGCTTCTATGGAAATTCACAAGGGCATATTATCAAGCCCATTATTGCTGCTTTAGCGGCAGTTTCCTGCCGCTAAAGCAGCGATAATTTTAACACCGTTCTTGATAATATGCCCCGTAGTGTGTTCTGTCTTTGATGCTTTCAGTATCTTCCCTCTAAGTGTTGTGTGCTCCCTTCCAGAGATGTCAGTCAGATGCTTTATCGTAATTACTAACTATCAGTCAAAAGCAGGTTTTCTTCCTGGACACCTCCACCTTCTTGGCAGACTCTAACACACCCTAAAATGTGTGTGCTACACCACCCTAAATTATTTATGTACTTTTATTTTGTGATTGTTATTACAGTTAATTATTGACTGACTTACCTGTTCGCTCACCTGCACATGTATGTAAAGTCACCTGATACCCTCTTGGGTCACGTTCGCACTATATAAAACTCTAATAAATAAAAATAAAAAATAAAATAAATGAAGAAGAACAGTTTGTTTCACAGCCCTGTTTGTACATGATGATTTGCCTCACATTAAAAAGGTATGATGTTTGGACTATAGGCATAACTATATGTATAGAAAACAATTGGCAATAAAATGGATAGATACAGTGACCGGTTTGAGCTACAGAGACTCAGGCGATGGTCTTCTAGATGCCTAGTTCAAGAGAAAAAGGGCTTGGTTGTTTAGGCAGAATGGCCCTTTGGGACATAGAGGAGTTCTTATTCATTGACAGTTATCATGATTGAGTTTTTAGAGCACCATATCTACCTGAAAAGGGATCTTTTAATGCAAAAGGTATAATACAACACAATTTTATTAATGAACATTGTTCTCCTGAATATCCCTGATTCTCTATAGGTAGCCATCATACAGAATGTGCCCTCTGAAACATGCGTATCTATGGGCACATTTAGGAATCCCTCGGAATCTCAGGTCCAACCTCATGATGCACCTTAGTTATACAAGCATACTTACCTGGATGCCCTGTTCTCTCTGCTCTCACAAGTGCAAACAATGCATATGAAGATAACATCTGCATGTCCATCTGGGTGACCACATCTCATTACCCCCCAAACCCATCACTGGCTTCCCATCGGCAAGTTTCAACTTTCAAGACCATCTGCATCACCTTTTGGTCCGAATGCGGCAAGGCCCCACCTTCACCCAACAAAATCTTTAAAGATATTCAAAGCACAAAGCACTCTGCTCTAGAGTGGTTACTTTGCTGCCTATCCTCCTTACAAGAAAGAAACACATTTGTGGAACATCCTTCTCCGTACAGTGAGAAAAGCTCTTGTACTCTCTTCCAGCGAAGACAAGAAAGATCGAAGACCGCACAGAATTCTGGAAGGCAATGAAGGCCTAGCTCACCCTAGATGATCCAGCAACGACCAAACCATCTATTTCATTAATAGGAATGATAGGCAATGCAGACCTCGGTCCAAATCTGGAATTAACCACCCAAAGCATATTAGACACAACCACATGGGTAACTATTTCTGACTTCCCTTTGCTCAACTACATACATAAATGCTGCTACATGTTCACAGCAACAAAATAGGAGCAGGCTGCCCTATCCACCCAACACCACAACTCTTTTCACACAGACCACACTTCATTAACACATAGGGGCCCATTACAATGTCGGGCAGATTGCCTCCGCCAGGCTGGCGGTAGCCACCGCCTGCCTGGCGGAGGCAATCCACCCGACACTGTTTCCCTAATTCCCCCGCCATATTAGTATGGCGGGGGGGACCGCGGCGGACGGAAAGACCGTCCGCCGCTTTTCCACCCCGGTCGCCTTGTGACCGCGGCAGAAAGGGCATAATATGGTGGCGATGTCCAATGGACACTGCCAGCCATATCATGATGCGTGCAAATAGGTGCCTTTCCGCGGCGGCGATGCCGCCACGGAAAGGCAGGCGGTCTTTGCTTTGGGGGGCCGCTGTGGGTCCCCCTGGTGAAGGCCGAGGTGGGGGTGCACAGGGGGGGTACCTATGGTACCCCCCTTCATTTGCATGTACAAAGCGGCAGGCACCGCGCGGTGCCTGCCGCTTTGTGTATGCAAATGCGTAAATGTATTTTTAGCATTGTGGCGGGCGATGCAGAGTGCACCACCCGCCACAATGCTAAAAATGAAGGATGTGCCCGCCACTGTGGTGGGCACATCCTAATTCCCCCAACAGGACCCCCGCCCTTATGGCGGGTGGTCCCGAATACCGATAGGGTGGCGGGCGGACAAAGTCCGCCCGTCATCCTAATGAGGCCCATAGTCTTCATCCAATCACTGTAACTTATAAGATTAAGAGCCATATTTTGAGTTTAGGTACTCTGTCACAAATGTGACAGATGTCGAGTGATAATGAACTTTTAATATGGCTGTTGGGATATACACCATGTTTGTGACAGAGTGCCGAGTTTGCTAAGCTCTAAATAAGGCCCATAGGGCCATATGTATCAACAGTGTATTTTGAGAATCCTTAATACTGAATTTTGCCGATTCGCTATTATGGACTCGCAAAATGCAATGTATGTAGGTTTCGCAAATAAAATTGCAATTCCTATGCATTCCTTATATGCGACTCGCAAATTGCGAGTCGCAAATAAGGAATGGCTTCCCATTAATTTCTATGGGCCTAGAGGCCGTAGGAATGAATGGGAATTGCATGCTCAATTTGTGAGTACCCAATTGGTACTAGAAAATTGCGCATGCAATTTCAAAGGTGCAAGGGGGCCAAAAGGACTCTCTGTTGCACCCCTGAAATATGCATGTGTGCACATGTGGCGCACATACATGCCCTAAGGGCATGTATGTACGCCATATGGCACCTAGAAAAAAGCAAAAAAGTGCATTTTTCTAGGAATTTGCAAATTACCACCAACCTTAAGTTGGTGGTAATTTGCGATTCCTTAAAGCCAGGTTGCAATATTTTTTGGCTTCCTGCATTGCATTTAAGGAATCGCAAATTGCGAATCCCTAAATGCATTTGCAAAATAGGTAATCGCAAAAATTGTGCTTGCCTATTTTGCGAATGCCTTTTGAGATGATACTTCACAAAAGGCTTTTTACTGTTCGCAAACGGGCCTTGCGAACGGTAAAATGCTTGATACATCTGGCCCCTATTGTCCTATTGCTCTCTCCTTTCACTTTATTACACACCAAGGTGCAGCACCAAAATGTGGTTAGAGCACAACACTGGTCCCCCCACCCAAAAGTCTACTCCATAGGCTATATGATAAACACATATCTCTTCAACACAAATGCTCCCCCACTGTAGCATAATACAAGGCAGCAAGTGTACTTAGGCACATTGTTATGGGTATGAAACACTACATCAGTGCAACTACAATACAATACTATGTGGGTTTTAGGAAGTACACGCCTGTGGAGAGATGTCTAGCATTACAATTATTTCGGGAACATGTTATCTTCAGTCACTAACAAGCCACTGTGTCTCACCTTTGCTTCAATGTATCCTCACAAATGACTAAAGTCGGAGCCATTTTGTTAATGAAGCCTAGGTTTCACTGAAACAATGGTGCCTGCCCACTCCACAACCTTAGGCAATGCTATACTATGACAAACCATCAGGTGCCACACTGCACCAATACCTACTCCCACCGGGCCTAGGCCAGTTCCATATTGTGCCAAATAACTAGGTGTTCTTGCTACACCCTTGTCTCCTTTTCAAGACCTCAGCAGATGACATACTGAGACTGACCACTAGGTGTCTCGACAGCACATCTGCCAACGCCCTCAAGGATCTTTCAAGACGCTGTTCCCTCGCTTGTCCCTAGGTGTCACTACTGCACCAGTGTATGTTCTTTCAGTGAAGCCCTCAACCAATATTCTTGGGATAGTCAGTATCGCAGCTTTAGTGGTTTCTGTTAAATTTTCACTTCCATGGCAAACAGTCCCACTGAGGTAGTTTTTATTGGCCAGAGGCAGGCTTGAACAATCTACGGTGGTTGGTTTAGAACCTTACACTTGACTGTATCTTACAATGAACAAAACCTACACTCATACCAGCCAGGAAAACACTGATAAAAGAGTCAACATCGATACCATAGTAAGCGAGAATGATGGCCATACCAATGGAAGCATGGTAAGTCTCCTTTGCGACGACAGCGCTTACCCTTGGTTAAGATTCTTCTGTTCACTCATCCCAAATTATCATTCATTATAAAAATTAATTTAAAAATAAATGTAAGAGGAATATTAAGGACGATTCTAGCTCATTTACTCACGGCATTGCAAGAAGCGGATCAAAGATACAGGATTCTGAGGGGTAAGGACAATCTGGTAGGTATATAGCGTGCCTGATAAGTCTTTTTATGCCTTTTCCTGCCTACTACTTGATGTCGCTCCCTATGTTGCTCATGGTGTGAGCCTGGTCAGGGTGGTAGGCAGGGCTCATCTAAGGTACACCCTACTGGAAATCGTCGCCCTTTGAGAGCTTTTGGATCCATGGGAGTAGAGGGGTGGCATGAACCCTTCCTCACAATGAAGTCCTCTTAGTCAAAGAGAGTTGGCAAAACAAGCACACTTAAAAGCTTGCTAGGGCTATGCTTATGTTGCCAGCTGCAGTTGATGATCCAGTCATAATCATGTTAATTAGCATAACTCTAGATCTGTAGGCTTTATTGCTGCCTGGTAAGGGTTGCTGCTCATGTCGCCATCTCGGTTTATTGGTCCACTTTCTTTTAGTGCAAATATTCAAAGCAACTTTTTCGATCTTTTGGTTTGGTTTTCACAATGTAGGAGATATCCAAACACCGAGGGGCTTATTTACAAGTCCAGTGCACCGCCAGATTGTCACTTTTAGTGAAGTTCCCGGAGCGCACTGGGCTTACCCATAACTACGTGGCCACGTAAAGCCGTCCTGCATGGTTTTTTTTAAAGGGCCTTTTAGATATGGTGTGAGGCAACGCAGCACATTGCTTCCCACTGCAATGGGGAGGCATGCCATGGGCATTACGGTGGGTGTTCCTACGTAACATCCATGGCATTTGACACATTACCAGATTAACAACACGCTGTAAACCTGGGAATGCGTCAAAAGCCTACGCCTCCCAGGGGTGGCATAAGGGTTGTTTATGTGAGAGAGGGTCTCCCTTCCCCACAAAAACAACCTGATTACAAAGCAGACACCCTTGCACCATGTTGCCAGCATTAGCGCATGGCACACATTTGTGCGCCAGCGCAGTAGAAGAGGACAAGAATGTGCTGTATCTTATAGATACAGTGCATTCCTCCTCTTTTTCTTTTGGCGTTGGGCAGCAAAGCAGGAAGGCTTATGGCACTGCCCTATGCTGAAATATTGTAAATGAGGCCCTTACTGCCATGAACACCCACCTCAATCCCCAGACACACACACATATTCAGACAAAACTTCCCACATAGTGAGCTATGATGTTGTTATTGTCACCAAAGCACACCACTGGGTTCCCACATACCTAAGAAAACTTGAGATTTATATATTGTACAGATTGTTGTTGAAACAATTGGAGTTTTCATTAATTTTTTCTTGCAAATCATAATGGTTGAAGGTTATGTTGGTTTTATTGCAAAATGCAATGTGCCTGCAGCGATTGGACTGATTATCCTGAGATATTGTACTAAATTGTATCTATGAGGACCACTGTTTTTATAATCACTCTGTGCCAAGGATCCCCTAGGTTTAAGGGTAGCTCTTGTATTTAAATCCCACAGCACATAACGCACAAACATCTACACAGTCAGCAATAGCAGCTTAGACTATCTCGAATCACCACGCAGCGGGCAAGTTATCAGCCAAAGCTGTTCATAAGCATCTGGCGCATTCCTTCTGTTACACCAACATCAAACACCCTCAGCTCATTGAACATGACACCACCACCCAATCAAGAGATGGGCCAAAATATGATGGCCAGAATATAACACCACAGGGTGACTCAGAATCTGGTCTGCAGTGGAAAACCCCAGAATTGCGTCGTGCTGTGACGCCCAAATACAAGTGACAACTAAATATAAAACTTTATAAATAAATAAATAAAATAAAGACGTGGCTGTCTAAACCTGTGAGCTGGGAGATGCTCCATCGTCAGCTAAAAGCACAGGGAAACCGAGGGCCTCGTTTATGAATACTGTTGCATCGCTGCGACAAAACAGCGATGCAACAGTTTTCACTGGGCCCTCCTTGTGACAGGATGGATGAGCATATTTACTGTACGGTGCTCCATGTCACAAGGAGTTACAGATACATCAGTATTTCTGACATATCTGCTGGCGTGAAAGTGGTGCATTGCTGGGGTGTGTCTGAAAACAGACGCTACTCCAGCAATGTGTCCATTCACATGGGCTAGCCCCATGTGAAAGGGCCTGCATCAGTCTTACGCCTGCTGTGAGGCAGGTGTACGATATTGACACAGTAGCATCCTAGAAGTGACGCAGTGAAATCTTATAGATTTCACTGCGCCACTTCTACAAGGCTTTTTGCGGGGTAACGCCCATCCTTCATACATTATACCTGGCGCAGGTATAATGTGGGGCAGTGGTTTACAAAGCCTAGATGTGTCACTTTGTAAATAGGCCGCAACATGGCGTGTAGTTTATGCAGCCGGTGTGACGCAACGGCGGCGTAAAAGTGACGCAAGGCCTCATAAATAAGGCACACACGTTGAGGGTAGCTGTTCGCTCTTTACTTAAGTGACAGGGCTGCAGAGACTTCAGAGTGCGCCACTACACCACTACGCAACTGATTGCTAGGTTCACAGCCAAAGGCCTAGTGCTCTACTCCTCTCACCTGTGTGTGCCTGCTACTCTCCGGGCCGCATCACACTGGCCCCAGCAAACAAGGAGGTCTGTCAGTATCAAGTGGTTAGTACTTGTCAATGACCCGCAGACATTCACGGAAACAATCTGTGCGTTTGTCAACACAGATATTTTTCGGTCACAAACATCGAAAAGAAAAATGTGAACCTATTCTCTCGCACGCCCCTCGATGTCCAACCAAGCAGCTCCCGTTGAATCTTCTGAGTCAGCCTTTACAACCACATGCGCATGATCCCGCCGAGCTGGTCTAGTTATAAAAGTCCGGCATTCATAAAAGTCGCGCTTTGCTGCTATCACCGCGTTAGGCCTCCACAAAAGCCGTGTTTTGTTTATCTCGATTTGTTTGCCCTGTTGGCCAGACGGAATAAACGCACCGCATGAGAGGTCAGTAAAGGCACACAAACAGAGACCCCCACTCCAGCGTGCTTCCCGCTGAAGGGGGCTACTGGTCTAATTAGATCTGACCACTTCATAAACAAGAGGAAAGAGGCACTTTGTTCGTTGGGGGAAGTGCGGGCCGTGTTCAGGCGCCAGGAGGAGGAGAGCGGGTAAGCAACATCAGCCTAGTCAAGCACAAGTCTCCAACTGATTGCTGCAGGAGACCCCTGAACGGGATTCCGCCCGCAGCAGCGTTCCTCTTTTTAACCAGCATGAGACTTGGGTTTCCTCCCTGGAGAGTTCGGCCATTAGCACGAGACCCTCGCCGGTGCCAGGCCGGCTCCTGACTCCCACCTTGCCCAGATCCCTGCTCCAGGCAAGTCACCGAGGCCAGCCCCCACAGCCCGCATCAATAACAGCCTCCGACCCCACCACTCTGGTGCGAGCAGACGTCCAGGGTAGCCTTTGAGCGACTTGTCCCCCTGATACCATGTGTGAATTTGGGCACATTCTGAAGTACAGGAAGGTTAAAGATGTTTTGCTAACGGCACTGATCTGTAAATGGGAAAGGCCACACCAGCTTTCCCCAATGCAGAGAGGTGGGGGACCCGGGGTTTCTAATTGGATTAAAATAAGCAAAAAGTTTACCTTCTGGGGTCCATGCAATACATGGAATAAACGTCTCTCAGAATTTACTATAAATAGGGAAATTATTGGGCCTAATGCACAAACACTGTTAAACATGCAAAATAAGCTGTCTAGCAAAAATAATAAAACTTCATTTGGAAACATACCCGCCGTTATATCGGGACTTTTGCGGGTGTCGTATTCTGGTTAGTCCGCATAATATTTAACTAAAAAGGTGAAAAAGTGGGTGTATCAAATGAGTTAGACCATATCAAGGTTAAAGTCTCACCTTGAAAGGGTATGATAAGAGGACATTAAAAAAGGCATTTTGGGAGGCGATGCAAGCACAGGTGTCCATTAGCCTGGAGTGAGCCACAATCACAAAAGGAAACACCACAATTCTGAAATAGTCATGTCAGCCAAGCAGGCTCAAAGTAAGTAAGTCACAAACCACACACAGGCCACTGGAATTGACGTGGAACAGCATGAAGACCAATAGTTGCAGTGAGTCAAATGCTCAATGCAAACCAATAAGAAGCAAACAAAATGGTCCTCGTGATGTGCACCCCCAAACAGACCATATACGTTGTGACATCAAGAATGCAGCAACCAAACAAAACATACCACAAAGAAACCTATTTTAAAATATGTAAATGTGAGAAATTGGGTTTTTGATTGGGGTAGGGTGAAAACTCTCCTCAAGCAACAACCAAATCCTTGCCAAGATGGCCCACAAAAGTCATTAAATTAACCTGTGCTTAACCCTCTGGTAGCTTGGAACAAAAGCAGTAAGACTACATTTAGAGGCACCGTGTTAAGTATTTATGTAGCACACAAGCAGTAATAAAGTGAAAACAAAACACAAGAAAAATCCAGTTTTAACTAATAGAGTAAACTTTAATAAATAAAAATAAGACCAAAATGACGCAATGTCAATCAGTAGAATCGGACATAGGACATTTTCAAGGCTTAAGCGAATATAGGGCCAAGAAGCAGAAAGCGCTAACTGTGGGTATCTGGTTGTGCTAGATTTTAACCAAGCCACAAGGTGAGGACTACCATGATGGAGTGCAGGTCAGATATAGGGACTGAGTTAGCCCAGCTGGAAAAGTTATTTCCTTAAAGTCTCGTGCACAGAGTCGAAAACTTGTAAGGGTGAAACAGAAGCAAACCCCAAATTAATCTGTGTTTAACCCTCTGGTAGCTTGGCACAAAAGCAGCCAGGCTTAACTTAGAGGCAATGTTTAAAGTATTATACAGCACACAAACAGTAATAAAATGAAAACATAACGCAAGAAACACCGACACCAGTTTAGATAGATAGAGTAAACTTTAATACATTATTTGACACCAAAATGACAAGAATCCAACTAGTAGAGCAAAAGATAACCAATTTTAAATATTTAGGTAAAAATAGTGCTTAAAAGCACATTGAGCCAACTGTGGTTATTTGGGATGTGTCGGACCGGGACTGGCTGGCCACTGAGAGCGTGAACGTGAGTGATTTAAAATCTATCCTTTGATGTATTTTTTTAAGTTGACTGTGACGACAAGGGAGTTAACAACAATAAAACAGTTCAATCTTTGTGAAGCCCATTTGACCACACAATAAGGAACAGGATTCAGTGATTGAGGTCAAGGGATTTAGGGCCATATTTAGGAAGCCTAATTGCGCTTGCAAATGCTGAAATTTGCAGAAATTCAGCATTTGCGATCTCAATGAGGACAGTGTGCTATGTAGCACACAAACACCCACATGCAAAATAAGGAATCGCAAAATTTGCGATTCCTTATTTTGCTATTGCATTTAAGGAATCGCAAATTGCGATTCCTTAAATGCAATGAAGGAAGCACCCAAGTTGTGCACATTTTGGCTTAAGGAATCGCAAAATACCACCAACTTCAGGTTGGTGGTATTTTGCGATTTCTTTAAAAAATTCACTTTTTGGCATTTTTCAATGTGCTCTGTGGGTCACATACATGGCCTTAGGGCATGTGTGTGGGCCACATGTGCACACATGTTAATTTCAGGGGTGCAAAAGAGTGTCCTATTGACTCCCTTACAACCCTGAAATTGCATTCACAATTTGCGATTTTTTAATTGAGAATCGCACATTGAGAATGTATTCCCATTCATTCCTATGGGCCTTCTAGCCCACAGGAATGAATGAGAAGGTATTCTTTATTTCTGAATCTCAATTTGCTATTCGCCAACAAGGAATAAGTGGGATTCGCAAAAAACTTTGCTAATCCTACCTACATTGCGTTTTGCGATTCTCTAATTGCGATTCCCCAAAAATCGCAATTAGAGAATCACAAAACACAAATTACCTACATATGGCCCTTATTTCCAATAAATAGTAAATCCGCTATATATATATGCATTACAGTAAAATATTCGAAAAATACAAGATTAAAGCTGAAATATCATAGTAGATTCAGTTTCAAGAAAATAAGATACAAATTAATCACAGCCACAACAAATTAGAAACAGATGTTCTTTGAAGAAACTCTGATTCTCTCCCTTAAATATGAATACGTTCTAAAATTGTCTAATCAAGGTACTAAATTTAGAATAAAGATGGCCTAAGCAGTGGAACCTCAAGGAAATTTGGAAATGCGAGAAGGTGTCAGCATACTGTAGTCTCCAGTAAGAGTCTTCCAGAATAGGAATACTTGTTTAGCATAAAGCTGCTCACTTGCACTTGAGGGGTACAGAGTTCTGTACCACTCAAAGTCTAAGGGAATCTGGTCTAACTCCTAACATTGTGAATATTAATTAATATAACAGTGAGTTCAGCAACAGCTGTATCTCTTCCCACCCCTCCAGTATCCAACTGTTTCAAACCTCACAAAGTGCATTTGCAAACTTACCAAACTTTACCATCCCACAGAATTTGGACAATAACTGCAACCATGAACAATCCTCCTGTCCTCATACACAATGAATAAAAGGCTTCATTTGCTCCTTAGGTCTCCACGTTCTTGCCAAGATTTCTCTTCTCAGGACTCACTATCAAGAAACTAATACAAACAACAATACTCCTTTCTCCAGCTAATAAAACCTTGAGGAAACACCTGCAAAGGAAACAACAAACTATCAACTTTAAGGACTTTAGTCAGGTTAAGTTTAAGTAAGCATTTAATGTGCATGGTTATACATGCACACATGTAACTTCTAATAAACTGCAAATTGTGAATAAATGTTAACTTAAATATATCTTGAAGTGTAAATGTAAAACATGAGTAAAGAATACATGATTCATGTTATGTTGAACATTAGTGCAAACGTTTATAAATCTCTATGGGGAATATTATCAAGGGCCTTATCTCCGCTTTACCGGGACTTTTTCCAGCTAAAGCAGTGATAATTTAATCGCCCTATTAGCAAGCTGTCGCTAACAGCAGTTAGCGACAGTTTGTAGGCGATAGCGAGCGGTTTGGAGCCCGCTTTGCATGTCAGCGATATTTATCGCTAATGACATGCAAAGTGGGCGTACCCAACCTGTTAGCGACTGAAAGCAGTTGCTAACATCGCTATCGCCTATTATCAACGCAGGCACAGCGATAAAAAAGTTTGCGCTAAGCGCGAATATCGCCAGAAACTAACGCCTGCTCAGACCACTTCTTAACCTGTATATCCAATGGGAGTTGGATTTTCAGGTTAAGACCCTATTGGCGTTAATGCCTGAATATGGCTGGATTTCCAGCGATATTCATGAATTGAGCCCCTATCGACGGATATTTTATCGCATTTGAGATAAACGTTGCTAATAGCACATTATCTCTGCGATAAAATCCGACGATGCACAGCGATAAAAAAATATCGCTAACCCCATTTAACGATAAATATCGCTAGTTGTTGAAAATATGCCCCTAAATTCTACAATGAATACATCTCAGTAATGAATTTAAATGTATCACACACATTAATATTATTAAGAAACAGAGTGAATATAATGTCAAGTGCACATATAGAATTGCACTTCTGTGACGAGTAAGGCTGACGCCTAAATTACACTGCTCTAATCCTCTCTGATAGCAATGTTAGCCATCACAATAACACACATATGAATCCATATCAGGTGAGATCAAGTCAAATCCTTGAACTTTTCAACTATTTTCGTCTCATATTTTTCAGATGTTTCATCTCATCATAAAATCTACACTGATTCTCCCCCATTTCTTGATCCAGTCTCTCTCTCTTTCTCTTTATTCCCTTCTTTTCTTGTACTTCTTCCTTTGTTTTAACATTCTTACATCCCTTAATTATTACAAACAGAGATATTGCAGAAAGTGCAATTATCGCAAGGGGTGTCAAAATGGAACCAATTATTCTACTGCCAAGGTTCCCAAACCACCCGCCCACTGCCGCAAATCCATTTCCAATTGCTTTCCATGCACCTGTAGCTTTTAACTCCTTCAACTCTCCTTTCAGATCAGTAATGCTCTTAATGTACTTCTTTAGGTCCTCACTCTTGTCGGGAATATAGGTACAGCATTGATGAACCTTCAACATCCAACAGACTCCAACCTCCTTCGCAAGAAGGATGTATAACACAAGACATTTCTGCAAAACCATGGATCTTATACCTACCATTTCAGTATTTACAGCCAACAGGGGAACCTGGTGTATTTGTGGACAATTTATCAACTATATTGAACAATTTTCTAATCTTTAGATCATTCAAGATTACACCCACAGATAGAATTATTGCACCAAAAATGTTTCCCACAATTTCAGCACCACTACTACCTTGTTTAGTTCTGGTTTTCGTTTTCCAGACAGGGTCATTCAAATGTTCCACATGACAGACCTTTGGGAAAACTACCCCTAAATAACATGTACGATACCATCCCTTAGGTAAACTGAAATATGCACGCTCCCCACAAACAAAATAGACCCCTGAAATGATTTGGTTATTGTCCTCCCAAGAACAGAGGGCAAAGTCCACATACTCAAAAATGTGGTCACAATCACTTCTACCCATTTAAATAGTCTTATGAGAATATTTTTTTCTACCAACACATAATTTCCCTTTGTGTTGCCAATCTAGAAGCAGTGCAGGTATAACTCCTTCACTTCTTCCTTATCCCACTGCCCTTTATATTTCTGATCCCATCCTGTTTTCCCCTTTCATTCATTGCTCTATTCATGTCTTCTGTCAGATCCAAAAATGTCTCCTCAACCTCAGTTGAAGAACATGTCAAATTGTGTCTATGAGCATAAGTTGTGTTTAGTATCAAATTTTGTCTAAGGACACAGTTAAGTATATATATTGTGAACTCAAAAACATAAGCTGGGGAAGTACAGAAAATAGCAAATCATAATTTGAAAAATAATATTCAAAATGTCCCTTTCCATAAAGCAGAGTTAACAGCAGGCTACACGTAACACCATACGTAAGACAAATATGGTGATAAGCAATTTTCTTTGAGGCTGATGCAGGCAACTACATGCAAACATAACAGTCTCTTTCATCCATAGTATCAAAATATTCATAAAGCAACTTAAAATATAAATTTCAAACATAATCTCCTCTAGATGCATCTACATTCAAAGCTGTATAATTATGTGTGTACAAGCTATTGTCAGTAGGACCCGGGGTTTTGAGGGCAATACTAGGCTTAAGCTTGGCTACTGTGAAAAATGTAGATAAAGATAATCCTACAAGGAGATTACTTATTACTACTTTCACAGCTATTAATACTCCTGCTAATATGAGCCTACGCCTGTTGTGTTGATCAGTTTCCATGACTTCTCTAAAATAATAATTATGCATGCATTGACTCTTTGGGCTCTTGCGTCATCCTTTCAATCTTGATCCAATCAATATCTTTAGCTGGTATTTATTTTCCCTTTCAAACAGGTCATCACCTGTTGACACTTTTTCATCACTAACGGTGATGGGACCTGTCTTACCTGATTTCTATGGGGTTACTTCTCTGACCATTCTATTGCCACTTTATATTTTGCCCACAATTCCCTCGGTACCACAATGTCAAAGAAAGTATTCAAATCCACCCATAAGACTTTTGTAATCTTCACAAATCTCTCAACTCGTATATACGTTTGACTGACTTTTCTCTCGATTTTGGGAAACCATTGGTGAATGATGTAAGATCACTCCTATTCTATGGCACATGGGCATAACCTCCACCAGGCACTACCCTCAATAGAAAATTCAAAGCATTCTCTCCATTCATTAAAGACGGAGGGGGCTCTCTCTTTGTTTTCTTTTAATCTTTCATCTTCGCCCATCTGCCTTTCCATTTATCTAGCTCACTCTATTATCGAATGCAACTAAGAAATTCCTTAATTTCAGTTTTCATTCTTGGTGTTCTCATAAATGTCAATCTTACCAAAACATATGTGATAATTTTTCTGTAATTATTTATTCAGCTTAAATCTACATAATACGTTCTGGTCTATTCAGACAATTTATCATGAGCTTGTCCTGCTCATTTAGTGATGTCTTTACACATGAATTCAAGTTTGTTCTCTTGCTAGGTGTCTAATTGAGAAAGATCAAAGGCCAGTTCTAACTTTAGTTTGACCACATCCACTGCATTTTCCCTTGCCAGGTTTTCTGAATTATTTCCTTGCCTAATCCTGAACCTTCCTTTTCCCTCAGAGACCCATGGAAAAATCTAATCAATTCATCTAGGTCTCATGAAATAAGACCATTCTATACTACAGAGGTATTGGGCACTATATTTTCTGTGACACTCTTGTTGATTACTGTCTGAGGCATATTCCAAAAAGATATGTCAAAATGTTGCGATCTTTGGGTGGACCCTGCTACAGGAGTAAATCCTGTCTGATTCATGGTTGATGCTGTTGAGACAACACAAGGGGTATTCACCTGAGTCGGAACTAAAGGAATTCTTTTTATCCTGAAACCGCAGGAGCATTTGCTGATATATCTCTTCCAATAGGGACTGTCAAAGTATGTGTCATGTTCCCTATCAACTCGAGTTTATACACAGAAACTGCGGGCCCAATAGTGACCGAAACAGCAATTGCATCTGGGGCCTTGGGAACGGTGGAGTTAACAGGGGCACTAATCCCTGAACTTCCTCCCATCAGATTTGGACTAGTATTTACTGCTGCGGTGGCTATTTCAGAGTTTCCACCAGGAACTGCACCATTCATTCCTTCAGGTTGGGTCTCATTATATGGAGGTGAACATTTTGATAATACATCAAGGAAATTATTGCTAAAATCACTACCACTGTCATCACCTGCAGTCTCGGGGTTTTCTGTCTTATTCTCCTTTCTTTCTTTACTTTGCTCGATTTCTTCACTCATCAATGCAGGTTATAGTCAGACCCCCCCAAGATTTAGCAAATTTCGTGGCCAAAAAAAGCAAAACGTGTAGCCCAAAACCTAAAAATTTGCGGTATTTTTAGTGGGCAAAATATGTGCCCTCCACAAAAATATTGCAGATATGTGCTTTCAAATGGCCTGCAGGGCCCACAGGGGGCACACAAAGGTGTGAGGCGGCCTGCAGGCTAATTGCTCATGAGGGGGCGAGGTGCATTTCGAAGGCAGGTGACAGAGTAATTTATCACCTCTGCTGCTTGCCTTTTACTCACCCTCCCTTTAATGGCTTTATTGATTTTTACATATTTTGCGGGCACTTTTGTAAAAATTGCTGCATTTTTACAAAAGTGCTGATTTTGCGATTTGTTTGCAAATTGCGAAATGGAGAAATCCTGGGGGGTCTGTATAGCTGGGTTCCTTCTATTATATGATTTCTGCATTGCTGTTGTTCAGCATCCCAATCTAGCATTAGTACAGCTATGCATGCCTTTCTGACTTTTCCCATATATTTTTCACTTTGTCTAACATGAGCAGCACGCTCCCAAGCATGCTTCATATTGTGCAGGTCAAGGAGGCAGCTTCATTTCGTACAATACCTTTCTCAAATTTTCAATAACCCTCAAATTAAATGTGCCATAGCATGGAAAGATTAATGCACCTTCTTTCTCAGTGATATTATGCCATTTATTCAGCTATGTGTGAAGACCTACGTTTTTGGCTATATAATGACCTGGGGTATGTTCATGTGGTACCTCTTCCTCCTCCCGAACAGGTATCCCCCTATTTCCTCCTATCAGATTTCGCATAGCCTTAAAAATGTAATTTCCCAACAATAATGTCAACAATCCCAAGCAGAATTCACTTCAAGCTAGGAAATATTTCTTCACCCCAAATTCTTGTTCCACGTCAACAGACAATAACAGAGTGGCACAAACACCAACGGTCCAATGTCAGCGCAGCACACTGTGATATAGTCAACCAATAGCAGCGCAGCACTAACACCAACTGTCCAATCTCAGTGCGGCATACTGTGACATCCTTTTCACTCCTCACAGCGGCTCACCCTCCTTTACAATATTCTGTGAGTGTTGCAATACGTGCAGGTGCGTGATTTAAACTCTAGTATCTGATGGATCTTTTTAAGGTGACTGAGATGACAAGGGAGTTAACAACCTGAAAACAGTTAATTTTGTGAAGCCCATTTGGCCACACAGTAAGGACCAGGAATTGGTGATTGAGGTTAAGGGGTTTATCTTCAAATAATAGTGCATCCAATATACATGCATGTCAGTAAAATATTTGAAACATCAAGATTACAGCTGGGAAGCTAAAATATATTAAATGGTTCAGTCTCAATAAAATAAAATACAAATTAATCACAGCCACAAAAATACAGAAACTGAGATTTAGAAACAGGTGTTCCTTCAAGAAACTCTGCTTCTCTCCACTAAACATGAATACGTTCTAAAATCATCTAATCAAGATTCCATGTTTAGAATAAGGATTGTCTATAAAGTGGAGCCTCAAGGAAATTCAGAAATGCAAGAAGGTGTCAGCAAAGGGAAGACTCCAGCTGCTAAACAGAGAGACCCCTTGGTCTTCCACCCCCTTCATCCCCGGATATAAGACTGCTCACATTAAAGGATACATTAACTGACATTGGGTTAAGGGCTGTGAAAGGGGTTCACTCTGGCATAGAGTAGGCTCAGATTATTATGGATTTCCTCTACTTTGGGACACCCTATGAGCAAAAAGTCTCCCCATGTGTTTAAAAACGTCGTTTAAATTGGCCTGTGCCTCCTGACACACATTTTACTAAATTGCGCTAACAGCTAAGATATATAGGGGCATATTATCAGCAGTTGTAGTGCCACCTTTCTGGGACTTATCGTTGGATAATCATCGAATATCCTATCGCACAATCATCAAGGCGTTGCTAACATGCATTAGCGCATGTTAGCTGACGTTTTTGTAACGCTTCTTATGTAAGCGATATACATCGCTAATGAGATGCAAAATAGCCGTTCCTACGAAAATCAACATGAAAAAAGTCGCAAACCCGACATCGCAGTATTTACAACGTGGCCCCGTAACCGCGGAGCGATTAAAAAACGTTGTTATCACCGTATTCTTATACCTGGTAAAAACTTGACTTAAGCGTGTTTTGCATGGGAGGTGGATTGTCCGGTTAATTCCACACTCCCCTATTAACAAGCTTTTCTTTTTTGCAAAATACAAAGGTTTATTAAGTAAGCAATGTATACACACATTTTGCTGATTTTAACTAAATTGGTTTTCACGTTAAAATAATGATTTTGTTATGCAATGAAGCACACTTTTCTCTCTGAAACATGAAAAAATGGTTCATTACTTCCACACCCTTCTTGAAGCAACTCCTTGTTAATTGTATTCAAATTGTAGGAAAATATTAATGCAGTCCAACGGCATGTCCTCTGTACTAGGACACACATGATTCGATACAAGTAACCCCAATGAAAATCGGAAAATCCCCATACACAGATGTGGCCGGCGGTATCAGCTTCCTTAGTAGACAATTACCACTAACTCCAATTGTATTTATCACAAGGTTGCAGTTAGTGATTTTTATTAATGCATCATCTTTCTGCTGACCTGTAGGTACACAAATAAGTTAGCTTTATGCGTTTTGTGCTCTATTGTAATTCTGTGACTGATTAACACATCACTGTACATAAAAGTACAGAAAATAATATTATTTGTGTACCCGTATTTGTGTATAGAACCGGCTCCCTAAGTGGAATGGTATTGTGTAAAACATACAAGGTTGCAGCCGAAAATACTCTTACATGAACACGATTGTAATTAAAGGCGCACCTCGTTTAATCTGGGTGTCCAGGTATGTTTTAGAATTGGTTTTTAGTTTTGGATCCAAAATTACTGTATGTTATGGGCTTATGGAATCATTCATTTCCATTAAAAATATCCCAGTAAATAGTATAGTACATAACGTGTGTATAATATAAGTGTCTCACTATGAGGCATTATAAGATTCAAGACATACGAACATACATTTCTGCACTGAGTGCCCTTTAAGAACAGTACTTTTTTTTTCAGCCATTCCATAAACATTTAAAGAAGCTTTAGTCAAATATAAAAAACAAACAATCAAGAGGAGTGGCAGCGTACATAATCGTATACTACTTGAAAATAAAAAATAAAAGGGAGAGAGAGACTGAGAAAAAAAGAACAAAACATAAAGAATATAAAGATCATTATAGATTCAATCTTCCAAAGAACAATTATAATGCATTCAGTGACTAAGCCATTGTAATATACATATACATATTCAATGGCCAGATCTTGCAGCCAACACAAAAAGAGGCAAACCAATTTATGATATCATGATTATTTTAGATAATCTGAGAGTGTCCCACATATTTTAGTGCCTAGCCTACACTTGTGGCAGCCTTTTAAAGCATACAAACTATATTCTTTTTTTTTTTTAGAAATACTTTTATTGGTATTTTCACATTTACAAAAATATAATATGATATGACATATAACGAGTAAGCCGTTTTTACGGGCGGGCCAGTGGGGTTACAAAGTTTACATTTATTTCTGCCCAACATTTCTTCATTCGCATTTCTTAGAGAACACCATGCAAGTTCTGAACCTGGGAGAGAGCTTCACAAGGAAGGTCATGGCTCTATACGAATGCCCCAAGACCCAGGTAGCTATCGATTTTGCGACCTCAGCCCCCTTCAACCTCGAAAGGGGAACGAGACAAGGCTTTCCTCTGTCTCCTCTGCTGTTCCTTCTCGCCCTAGGACCCCTTATCAGGGACATCACAGAAAACATCCACATAGCAGGGATAAACATAAACAACACTACAGCCAAACTAGCTGCCTGCGCAGATGACCTGCTCATAATAACGTAAAAACCCGCTCAAGCTATACCTGCACTCATGCACACCATCGACATATACGCAAAATGCTCAGGCTACAAGCTCAACAGAGACAAATCAGAATGCATGCCCCTCAATATACATACAAACAGAGAAGTGCTAGGATCCTCCGGATTAGCGTGGGAGCCCAACTCTGTCAAATACCTAGGCATTCACTTCGGCCGAACGCTAAGATCAACCCTGGAACGAAACGAAATATCCACTCTAGGTAAGATAAAGGACCTGCTAGATACCTGGTTGCCCAACTTCATCACCTGGTGGGGCAGAGTAGACACTGTCAAGATGATGATCACTCCCATAGTTAACCACCTAGCAGGAATGCTCCCCCTGGCTTTCACAGATGATTTCCATAAAAAAATTGACCGAATGCTAAACAAGTTCATTTGGCGTGACAAAAAACCCAGAATTAGCCTTCAGAAACTTAGACTAGGCAAAAAGCTAGGAGGACTCAATGTGGCAGACCTAAGAACATTCCAAACAACCTTTATAGCCAGACAAGGAATGCACTGGATACTGCCCAAGCAGCCCTACACACCAACCTGGCTGTCTATAGAGAGGACCATTCTAAACAATGCAGACCCCCTAACTCTCCTCACAGCCAACAAGCAGGCGTGCAAGAGTAACCCGATCTTCAAGGTCACTAAACAGGCCCGCTCAAAGTAGACAGTAAACTCGAAGTCAGCATCAGGAAATCACCCTGGGAATCACTATGGGACAACCCCAAGATCAAATATAGAGGAAAGACCCTAAACATGCACACATGGAAACAAGCGGGAATCTCACACCCAGCACAGTTAGAAGAGGCAGGATCACCCCTAACCTTCAACAGTCTAAAAAACAGACATGACCTCCCTGAAGTAGAACTTTATGATTTCCTATCCATCAAAACAGCCTTAACAAAATCCAAAATAACCAGACACCAACTATATTCTAAGTTGAATATTGCATACAGTCTGCCCCTCCACATTTCAAAGGACGGCGGTCATCTCTCCCTCCATAACGGAGCAATACATAATCTGGCGACTGCTACGGAGATAAAAATAAAATATCTATGTTGGTATACCCCTTGTTCTATCAATGGGTCATCCAATAACCCAACATCATTACCTTCGGGGTAATCACAATCTGTGCCCCTATCACCTCTGCCAGAAAGGTTTCAATTTTATATATCAGTTGCTTCAACTCTGGACATAGAAAAGATAGATCCCCTTGATCTAGCTAAACATAATGGCACATTTGTCTATCAATCATAAGATAACAACAAACATATAAAAAACCATCTGTTTTATTTAATAGTCAAGGTTATTTCAGAACCAAATTAAAAACACAGTAATATACACAATATAATAAAACAATTACAAAAAAGGTACAATTCAAACTCATACACCTAAGATTATGACCCGCATAATCTCCAAAAAGGACAGAAACATGTAAGACATAAAATTTGTGCAATACAGTTGGTACAATCAAAATCCTAACTTCCCCCTTAGTATCACACAATGCTTGAGTCTGTGATTATACTAAAGTGCTGGACTCATGAGTTGTACAAGAGAAGTGTGTTGACGCGTTTCGATGGAAAACAATGATCACACCATCTTTTTCAAGACAAATCTTTTTCTCTGTCCTATCGGCAGGGTCATGTGCAAATTTTTCGCCCTACAATAAATATACACAGTATTAGTGCAACCAAAAATTAATAGTAATTTACAACACATTACATGTTACATAATTTTTAACCTAGAAACTTCATAATAAGCGACCATATAATACTTATTACATGTTATACAGAACTGATCCCTTGTCCAGCTGATCTTAATATCTATCAAATGGATACATTCAAGTCTTATTCCTATACGTGTACATCCTAGAGAGGAGAGCACCACATAGTTATACACATTATAATAGGATGTTACAGTGGTCTCACTAAACTCACACCCTCGAACTGTTGGCCCGTTAACAATGATGCAACTCTTGTCACGGTTGTAGAACAATAAGCCTTACTACCTTCACATTAGGTGTTTCGTTTTTTTCACACATTTACTCAGTCTATTGGGGGTGGTATAGACAAATGGCAAAGTCCTTACCCTTGCTAATGGTTCATGAGACGTAATACTTGGGGCGTCTCAGTCCTGTGTTCTCTTATTCTACTTCTTGTGGCGCTGAATGATCAAACGCACACAGAGCTTAAATCTGTTCAATAAAACATATAATACACAATCTGTTTAGCTCCATCTTCGTTAGCTAAATTCGGCAATATAGAGCCTAACGAGAGTTCAGGCATCCTTATAAAAACATACCTTCGTCTCAGGATGTAATACACAGGTATGCTGATATTCCCAGTTCCTCTGTTGGCCAATAATGCTCCTATATTGTTGAATTATAAGGAGTCAGATCCAATATCGATCTATATATAGAATATAAAACCGCGTGACAGGTTTCAGTATGTCCTGGACTTAATAGTGATCATAATGTTATTATTATGTTACTGCCCCCAATAAATAAGCATAATTACCCGAAAGGCGACAAAATTCTCTTTGGCCCAAGGTCTCTGTCATAAGAGGCTGTGATCGAGTGCTTCAATATTTAAAGTCATAAGTTACGGATCCCAGTAGGCTTCTGTACAAAAAGACAAGAAGACAATATACGAGGCACCCAGTAAGTTAGTGTGCTCTGGGCAGTCATAAAACATATGTATACTATCTGCTTGCTCTATTCCACATCGCATGTGTAGGAGAGTAGGGTCTGCTATCCTATGGTCACCCCAATTTCTGCTTTTTGCTTCACTGGTTTTCGACTTAATGTGGCTATGGGCCTACTAATCAGACCCACAGCCTGCTGTTCTCTCTCTAAATTCACAGACATGTACCATAGGTACATCACCAATTTGGTACTGGACACCTTGTCAGCCCCTGTACCATGCACTATAGGTGCTCAGGGCATAGGTGCATTCAAGGCCTACCAGGGGCTGCAGCATATCTTTTGCCACCCCTGGCTGGTACTTAAATCGACACAACTGGCTGATCCCTCAGCTGGGGCAAGGTGGTGTAATCACCCCTTGCTTAGGTGTAGTATAACTATATCTAAACCTATCTGGACACATATATACCTATATGTCACTCCTATGGCAGGCCTTTACAATCCTGGAGGCAGAGTGCTTGGTTTTATGTGAGATGGTGCTCTAGCATGAGCTGCGCCTGTCTGCAGTGGTCAGAACCATTTCCTTACTGCTGTTCCAGTGATACTGCCATACCATATACTCTTAAGTGCATTATAATCCTCGCGGTTAATGCTAACTTTGGTTTCGCTTTATCAAAACATGTCGTGTTTGGTGTCATACACTTTAGAATACTACCCCCTCGCCAGTTCTGGCGACGGGGGTAGCATTCCACCCTTCTAGAGGGAGAAGGCATGTTACTTTACTGAAAACGCGGTTAATCCTAACCAGAGCCCCAGCATCACAAAATGGATGCTGCTGCCACAGACACATGTCTGGCCTCCTGCTGCTGACCGAAACTTGGCGCCTGGACAATGGGTTTCCTGTCACAGGGAGGTGTCACACCACCCCAGACAGGAGACAGTGGATTGTAGCAGGGAGGGTTGAAAGAAACTAGACACTGCCTGGGGCGCACAAGGTGTCCCTGGGCAGATTCCAGTCAAACCGGTTCTGGGGCCATCCTGCCCCAGTCCTGGCGCAAAACTGGACAAAGGGAAAGGGGTGTAACCACCCCCCTCCTGGGTCCCACCCATAGGAGGGACCTAGCAGGCAATCCAGCCCCTTGATTTGACTTAAAAGTAGGAGCTGTGCAGATGCACATCCGATTATCCTGACTGAAACTTATGAAACAAAACTCTGGACCCTTCAACATCCCACTCGACGTGGAAGACTGAAGAATCTCCCTTGTGGTCAAGGAGGGACCACCCTGTGCAAACAGGCACTATCCAGCACCTCGACGTTTGCTTGGTTGCAGTTCCCGTTGGAACTCGAGCAACAGAGATCAACAAGACCCAGCGTGCCTGCCTTCTAACAGCTCGATCCACATTCCCTGCCGAGCTGAGACCCGTGGAGGCGACCTGAAGCGTGGGGCCGGCCATCTTGGAAAAACTACGAAGCGCTGACCGTGCAGCATCCAAGGCTTGCTCGAAGCTGTGCATTGGAGTTTAAGAAGCTCTAACCCCGAGCGGCTTTTGCACCGAAGCTCACCCCTCCACACTTCTTGAGTGCTGCGTGGGGCCCTTTTGCATTTTCCTGCTGACGCATTGGTCCAGTCACTTGCCCATCGGCTAGTGGCCCCAGTACCGACAAACCTTTGAATTTGCTCTGCTAGTCTGATTGCTCCAGACTGGCCCTCGCTCCCCTGAAAAGGAGCACCCGCTCAGACCTTGCTGGTCCGAGTAAGAAGCGATCTTTGAATCCTGCGTGGGTTGCCTTTGCCAAGGTCTGTTGACTCCGATCTTAAAGCCGATACTGCCGACAGCGAGAACCTTTGTGGTACAGCTTGTGATTCACTCCAGGACATCCTCGGTGCCCCAGAGACCTCGTGGCAGAGGAGAAAAGCTTCATGACAAGCACCTGATTGCGCCCAACATTGCCTGGTTCCTTCCTGGTTCCTTCCTGGTCACTGGCTAGTCACCCAGACTCTGTCCCCTCTGCTTTCAGGTACTCTACATCTTCGATCCACCCTTGGATCACACCGGACACTTCTCTTCTGGACGCCTGCAGCATCTTCATCTCCAGGCACCTTAGATCTTCGTGACGAAACCCGACACATCTTTGCACCTGTGCACCCGCTTCCTGTGGGTGAGGTAACTCTTGAACGCCGGTGCTCCTGTAGTGGTTTACACCTCTAGTGTCTAATTCTAAAGTTTTGTCCTTCTAGTCCAGTCGGAAGACTCTTAAAACTGTAACTCTTTGCATTGGTGCATGCGTGTGCTTTAGGCACTGCACCCGAATCCCGCGGGCTACTCCCGTCCTAACTGCTGTTAGTCCAGTGTAGTCCCAGCGATTCTCAAGGCCCTAGGCCTTACCCCAGATCGATTAGTGATTGTTATACCACTTTTTTGATATATGGTTTGAGTGGCCACCGGCCTCATCCATAACTGTGCAACTTGTATATGTTATGTTGTGTTTTTGTTTAAACGCTTGTGCTTCATTGCTCATAAAGAGTAGTGGGGATTATTCTGAGAATAAATACGTATATTTTTATAATATATAACTTGTGTGGTGTCCTTTCATTTGATATTACAGGATTGCATATGGTAAAACAGCTGGCTTCACATGTCCTCTTGAGTTAAGCCTTTAGGCTGCTTAGTCCATGCTACCTTTAGGATAGCTTGTATTTAAGGTTGCCTTACAACCACCACCATAAGGGATGTTTGGACTGATACAGGGTGCCCACAGAACTGTGGACATCATACATCAGGCCAAATTCTCACATTGGTGAGCAGCGGTACGGATTTGAGCTTTGCTGTTGTTTTACCTTTGCAATCTTTTATCAAATTGAAAGATCACATTAAGTACCATAGGTACATATAAATAAAAGCTTAGCATATTTAAGTTCTACTGAACTTAGTAGTTGTAGGTAGAAGGGCTTAGCACACCCTGACTACAACTCACTAGCAAGGTACAGTAGGAAAACACTTTGTGTAGGTAGGTGCATCACTTACACCTCACTAGAGTCATGTCTGGCACAGGTGAAGCTGCAAGCTATGTACCTGTGGTGGTTGACCCTCCACAGGCAACCTCAGACTATGACAAATTCAGCCATAGAGACTTGAGTGCCTTGTGCACTGCAAGGAAGCTGAGAAAGGGTCACAACCCTACCATTCCCATCCTGATAGCCATCCTGGAGAAGGATGATCTTGAGAAAGCTAGAATAGTTCCCTCAGGGTCAGGAGAAGGAGTAAATCCCCGAGGGACTGAGAACACCTCCACAGAAGTAGAAAATGAGAAGGCAGACCCTGAATCAGAAGGTGAAGAGTCAGATCATGATCAGAGGGGAAACCAGGTACCAGTTGCAAGGCTTAGCCAAGCTAACTTGGTCCTACATGGGAATGGAGAAGGACACTTCTCCAGACCCAATAGCAGAATTCTCCCAGGCAACAGAAGAGAGAGAACTCCTTCCAGGGATTCTTACATTTCTAGTGCCTCAAGAGAATCTCAGAGGGGAATGACTTCTTCTCAGAGGAAAGAGCATAAGGCCAGGATGAGAGCTGTTAGACTCCAAATAGAGAGGGAGGAAGTAGCCCTGGCCCAAGCGAGACTTGCTTTGGCAAGAGAACAGAGATTGAGTGGGGAGACTCCCACTGGTGGCAGCATTATCCCAAAGGATAAAGACAGGTCCTATGAACATAGAAACCTGAGTAAGATTGGGCCCCCCTACAAAGATGGGGATGGTATCCACAAATGGATAACTGCTCTGGAGAGGGCCTGCATGGTACAGCAGGTCCCTCAAGATCAGTGGGCAGCAATCTTATGGCTCTCCTTTTCTGAAAAGGGAGAGATAAGCTCCTCACTGTTAGACCTGAGGATGCTAAAAACTACTCTGTCTTGAAGAGTGCTCTTATTGAAGGGTTTGGCCTAACCACTGAGTAATACAGGTTGTTGTTCAGAGATACCCAAAAAGCACAGACTCAAGACTGGACTGATTTTGTTGATTGTGCACTAAGGCTCTGGAGGGTTGGTTGCAGGGAAGTAAAGTCTAAGACTATACAGGATTGTACAATCTTATAATGAGAGAGCAGATCCTTAATAACTGTCAGAACCAGCAATTGCATCAACACCTTATTGACTCAGATCTGACCTCTCCCCAAGAATCGGGTAAGAAGGCAGACAAATGGGTCAGAACAAGGGTTAAGCAGAAACCCCAGAACCAAGGAGGTGATCAGAAGAAAGCAGACCAGAAGGGTGGAGATAAGAAAGAAAAAGACCAGAAGTCTTCTACAGGCCCCCACATTAATTCTAATAAGGAGGGTGGTTCCCAAAATGGAAACAAGAAAAAGAAGAATGATGGCCCAAAGAAACCTTGGTGCAACTTTTGTAAGTAACTGATCCCGGCGGACCAACAATAGACGTGGCCATTGACGAGATCACATGGACGAGTCATTTTTCGAAAATCTTCCAATCTACATCTAACTGTGATTCGTATCAGGCTGTACACAATCCAGTCACCTTCCCTATCTCTCTGGAAGTTGACTTACAAGATTTCGAAAAAGCTCTATCCCTAAGTAGGCCTGGAAAAGCTCCCGGTCCCGATGGGGTCCCCGTTGATTTATTCAAATTTCTTCCCGCCCTCTGGACCCCAATAATTACGAGAGTTTGCATGGCAACTATGGAACTCGGATTGTTGGACTCATGGTCATCATCAATAATGGTCCCTATTTTCAAGAAGGGTGACAGGCAAGATGTCAAGTGTTACCGCCCAATCTCCCTTCTTGACTCCCTAGGCAAAGTGGTTGGCAGAGTCCTCCTTGGCAAATTGCAACAGTGGGTAGCGGACGAAAACATTCTCTCTGACCTACAGTTCGGCTTCAGGGAGGGCTTTGGAACTATTGACCAAGTATTGAATCTCTCCTTGCTTATATCTAAGTATACCCTCGCAAAAACAGGGACAATTTTTATGACATACGTGGATTTGTCATCCGCATTTGACTGTGTCTCACATCCCAAGCTTTGGTCGCTGCTGAGTAAGATGGGGGTAGACCCCCCTCTTCTGGACTATCTAAGAGAACTCTACAGCGGGGCCACAGCGAGAGTGAGGTTTGGTACAAGAGGAGAACTGACGGCACCGTTTGGGGTAGAGCGGGGAGTGAGGCAAGGCTGCGTTCTCGCCCCCTTTCTATTTTCATTATACACCAACGGTCTCGAAGAGTGTATGCTGAAGGGGGGTAGAGACCTCCCAAAAGCTAAAGATCGCATGATCCCCGCTCTGCTCTACGCGGATGATGCCGTCATTCTAGCCTGAACCCCAATTGAACTACAGAAACTACTGACCAAATATGCAGATTTCATGGCTGCCCTGGACCTGCACATAAATGTAAAAAAAACCTTTGTTATGGTGACAGGTGGCGCAAAAAAACATGCAAAAACCATTTTTCTGGAAAAACAAAGAATCGAAAGAACCTCACAATACCCCTATTTGGGCATCATGGTAGATGATGCCCTAAGCTGGAAACCGGCGGTAGAGGCCAGGAGACATCTCTTCAAAAGAGCGATCATGGCACTAGTGAAATTTTCAAACAGACTAGGGAAAAAACCCCAAGTCGAACTGCTCCAAATATACGCTGCAAAGTGCCAATCCATTGCATTATACGGTGCTGGGATCTGGGGGCATATTAACACCAGCCCTATCCAAAAAGAGGAAAACACCTTTACGCGATTCCTCCTATCAATATCATGAGGCACATCCATCTACGCCTCGCACATTGAATTGGGAATCCCCTTCATTGAAGACCTGATTAAAATCCAACCTCTAATGCTTTGGAGAAGAGTCTGGCTATCCGAAGAAAATAATCTGACAAAAAATATTCTTCGAGATATCATGGAGTTGGACAATGCAAAAAAAATACCCTGGCTCACATACATTAGAAAATTCCTCTATGATCTAGGGATTGAGAAATACTATAACAACCCAGAACTAATGAGTGAAATTTCTAAAAAAGATTTAAAGCAAATAGCATTGAGTCATTTAGACTCCCTGAGACTGGTAACGACGGCCACAAAAAAAACTGCCATGCATGCAATTCTGATTCAGCAGACCTTGAAAATTCAGCCTTATCTCACATTGGAGATTTCCACCTACGAAAAGATGCTCCTAACAAGGTTCCGATTGAACCTATTTTTCAGACTGGTGACCTTCCCTGATAAAAATAACTGGAGCACCCAAATGGTCCTGTGCCCTTGTGATGATCATTCCCACCAGTCTACCATCCACACAGTACTTTTCTGTAAGTTCTATCACCTACATCGAAAGACATGGCTTATCCCTTTATTAAAAAAATGGGGCCATAGGCAGTGTCGCCCAGCGATGTTATCACTTCAACTTTTGGACTCTGAATGCACGGTTTACCATGTACTAAACTTTTTAAAATGTATTATGAGACATAGAAATAATTTGTAAAACCGTAATGTACTATCTTCTGACTCTTCGTAATATTTTAAAACCTAACTGTAATTGCTTTTTAAACGAATGTTTCTAATATCATGTTATCTTTTATGGCTTTTTCAAACTGTAAAAACCGAATAAAGATTATTATTATTATTATTATAAGTCCACTTCTCATTGGGGAAGTGAATGCACTAAGAGAAATCCAGTACCTACCACTGCAGTCCCTAAGACACCTGCACCCCCTAGTACAGTTAGCGGTGGTAGTGCACAACCCAAGGCTATAGTGGGGTTAACCCTGGGTACTGAGATGGAGTCTGGCTTAGTCAGAATCCCTACTCAGGCAGTTCTGATCTGTGATGGGGACATAGCTATGTCCTCTACTATACGTCCTAATACTTTGGGCAAGTACAGGTAGACACCTTTAATCAATGAGAAACTGGCTCAGGCCTACATGGACACTTGTGCCAGTGTCACTATGGTGACACCTAACTTTGTGGACCCTGAACAGATGATACTAGGTGAGAACTACCTAGTGACCAATGCTAGCAATTCCAATACTACACATAGTGTGGCTGTTGTTAACTTCTCCTGGGGAGGGGTAACTGGCCTCAAGAAAGTTGTTGTTAGTGCAGACCTCCCAGTTGACTGTTTGTTGGGCAATGATCTTGAGGAATCCTTATGGTCAGAAGTGGAGTACAGGACTCATGCAGAAATGCTAGGGATTTCAGCACATGTCCTTGCTGTAACCAGGTCCCAGGCCAAGAAGTGCATACCTGAACCTGTGGTGGATCTTGAAACTATAGACCAACCACAACCCAAGAGAAAGAGCAAAAGGGTCAAGGCAGTGCCTTCCCACTTGCCCCAGGTTGAGGATCAGATCTCACAGGAGGCTGATTCTGAGATCCAAGAGGAGACTGTCCCAGAAGAGCTTGAACCTGATCAGGTTGAGTTTCTTGGGGCAGGGGGACCCTCAAGGACAGATCTGGGGCAGGCTCAATTGAATTGCCCTTCCCTTGAACCCCTCAGACAGCAAGCTTCTGCTGAGGCTGCTGGGAATGCTCAAGGTACCCATAGAGTGTATTGGGATGATGGGCTCCTTTATTCAGAGGCTAGATACCCCAAGCCTGGTGCAACCAGGAGGTTGGTGATACCTTTGCAATTTAGGTGCTTCCTTCTAACCTTGGCCCATGATATTCCCCTTGCAGGACACTTAGGCCAGAACAAAACGTGGGACAGGCTTGTCCCTCACTTTCACTGGCCTCACATGTCAGAAGATACCAAGGAGTTTTGTCGCTCCTGTGACACCTGCCAAGCCAGTGGCAAATCAGGTGGCACCACAAAGGCCCCCCTTATACCTCTACATGTGGTGGGGGTGCCCTTTGAGAGAGTTGGGATTGACATTGTTGGATCAATGGATCCCCAAACAGCATCTGGGCACAGATTTATCCTGGTGGTAGTGGATCATGCCACCAGGTACCCAGTGGCAATTCCCCTTAGGACCATTACAGCTCCTGTTGTGGCAAGGGCCCTACTTGGAGTTTCGTCCAGAGTGGGCTTTCCAAAGGAGGTCCTTTCAGACAGAGGTACCAACTTTATGTCTGGATACTTAAAGGCAATGTGGAAGGAGTGTGGAGTGAACTATAAGTTCACCACACCCTATCACCCACAGTGCAATGGGCTTGTGGAGAGATTCAACAAGACCCTAAAGGGAATGATAAAAGGGTTACCTGAAAAGCTTAGGCGAAGATGGGACATCCTTTTACCCTGCTTGCTCTTTGCTTACAGAGAGGTCCCACAGAAGGGGGTTGGCTACAGCCCTTTTGAACTTTTGTTTGGCCACCCTGTGAGGGGTCCATTGTGTCTTGTGAAGGAAGGATGGGAGTTACCTCTCAAAAAGTCTAAGCTTGAAATTGTGGACTATGTACTTGGTCTCCACTCCAGGATGGCTGAGTACATGGAGAGAGCATCCAAAAACCTAGAGGCCAGCCAAGAATTACAGAAAGCTTGGCATGACCAAAAGGCTGTTTTGACTGAGTACCAGCCAGGGCAGAAGGTGTGGGTGTTGGAGCCAGTGGACCCAGCAGCTCTCCAAGACAAATGGTCTGGACCCTACACCATACTGGAAAAGAAGGGAGAGGTCACCTACTTGTTGGACCTTGGCACCCCTAGGAGCCCCCACAGGGTGCTCCATGTAAACAGATTGAAAGCATTTGTGGACAGGGAAGACATGGGTTTACTCATGGCTACAGATGGGGAACAGGAGGAAGAGAGTGACCCTCTCCCAGACCTGCTTTCCCAAAACCCTGATGATGGCTCAGTAGAAGGTGTAGCCTTGGCAGGCAGCCTCACTGACCAGCAACAGATGGACTGCAGACAGGTGTTGCAGGCCCTTAGACATATGTTTTCTCTCACACCCAGTCAAACTAACTGGTGCACCCATGTGGTGGACACTGGTGACAGTCTGCCTGTCAAGAATAAAATCTACAGGCAACCTGACCATGTCAGGGATTGTATAAAGGCTGAGGTGCAGAAAATGTTAGAACTCGGAGTGATTGAGCCATCAGAGAGCCCCTGGGCCAGCCCAGTAGTCCTTGTGCCAAAACCTCATACCAAAGATGGAAAGAGAGAAATGGGATTTTGTGTGGACTATAGAGGTCTCAATGCTGTCACAAGGACAGATGCTCATCCCATTCCAAGGGCAGATGAGCTCATTGATAAATTGGCTTCTGCCAAATAGCTGAGCACATTTGACTTGACTGCTGGCTATTGGCAAATCAGGTTAGCTGAGGAGTCTAAAGCCAAGACAGCATTCTCTACCCCCAGTGGACATTATCAGTTTTGTGGTGATGCCCTTTGGTTTGAAGAATGCACCTGCCACCTTCCAAAGGTTGGTGAATCAAGTCCTTTCTTGGTTGGATGACTTTTGAGCAGCATATCTAGATGATATTGCTGTCTTTAGCTCTACCTGGGAGGATCACCTGATCCACCTGAAGAAGGTTCTGGAGGCCCTGCAAAAGGCAGGCCTGACTATCAAGGCTACCAAGTGCCAGATAGGGCAGAGCAAGGTTGTGTACTTGGGCCACCTAGTAGGTGGAGGCCAAGTTCAACCATTGGAGAGCAAGATCCAGGCCATACAGGACTGGGCTCCTCCAACTACCCAGACACAAGTCAGAGCCTTCTTGGGCCTGACTGGGTATTACAGGACATTTATAAAAAAAACTATGGGTCCATTGTGACACCATTGAATGATCTGACATCCAAGAAGATGCCCAAAAAGGTTCAGTGGACAGTTAGCTGTCAAAGGGCATTTGATGACCTGAAGAAGGCCATGTGCTCTGCACCAATCCTTAAGAGTCCTGACTACTCCAAACAGTTCATTGTTCAAACAGATGCTTCTGAGTTGGGGGTGGGAGCTGTGCTTTCACAACTTAATGTAGATGGTCAAGACCAGCCCATTGCTTTCATTAGCAGAAGGCTGACCCCCGGAGAGAAACGTTGGTCAGCCATTGAGAGGGAGGCCTTTGCTGTGGTTTGGGCCCTGAAGAAGTTAAGGCCATACTTGTTTGGTACTCACTTCCTAATTCAGACAGACCATAAGCCCCTCTTGTGGCTCAATCAGATGAAGGGTGAAAACCCCAAACTACTCAGGTGGTCCATTTCCCTACAGGGGATGGACTTTACAGTGGAGCACAGCCCAGGGAATGACCATGGTAATGCAGATGGTCTCTCCAGGTACTTCCACTTAGAACATGAAGACTTATCTGGTCAAGGTTAAGTTTAATGTCCCTGCGTTTGGGGGGGTTGTGTAGGAGAGTAGGGTCTGCTATCCTATGGTTACCCCAATTTTTGCTTTTTGCTTCACTGGTTTCCGACTTAATGTGGCTATGGGACTGCTAATCAGACCCACAGCCTGCTGTTCTCTCTCTAAATTCACAGACATGTACTATAGGTACATCACCAATTTGGTACTGGACACTTGTCAGCCCCTGTACCATGCACTATAGGTGCTCAGGGCATAGGTGCACCCAAGGCCTACCAGGGGCTGCAGCATACCTTTTGCCACCCCTGGCTGGTACTTAAATCAACACAACTGGCTGATCCCTCAGCTGGGGCAAGGTGGTGTAATCACCCCTTGCTTAGGTATAGTATAACTAAATCTAAACCTATCTGGACACATATATACCTATAAGTCACTCCTATGGCAGGCCTTTACAATCCTGGAGGCAGAGTGCTTGGTTTTATGTGAGATGGTGCTTAGCATGAGCTGAGCCTGTCTGCAGTGGTCGGAACCATTTCCTTACTGCTGTTCCAGTGATACTGCCATACCATATACTCTTAAGTGCATTATAATCCTCGCGGTTAATGCTAACTTTGGTTTGGCTTTATCAAAACATGTCGTGTTTGGTGTCATACACTTTGGAATACTACCCCCTCGCCAGTTCTGGTGACGGGGGTAGCATTCCACCCTTCTAGAGGGAGAAGACATGTTACTTTACTGAAAACGCGGTTAATCCTAACCAGAGCCCCAGCATCACAAAATGGATGCTGCTGCCACAGACACATGTCTGGCCTCCTGCTGCTGACCGAAACTTGGCAGAGGACCCCTGGACAAAGGGTTTCCTGTCACAGGGAGGTGTCACACCACCCCAGACAGGAGATAGTGGATTGTAGCAGGGAGTTTTGAAAGAAACTAGACACTGCCTGGGGCGCACAAGGTGTCCCCGGGCAGATTCCAGTCAAACCGGTTCTGGGGCCATCCTGCCCCAGTCCTGGCACGAAACTGGACAAAGGGAAAGAGGTGTAACCACCCCCTTCCTGGGTCCCACCCATAGGAGGGACCTAGCAGGTAATCCAGCCCCTCGATTTGACTTAAAAGTAGGAGCTTTTGCAGATGCACATCAGATTATCCTGACTGAAACTTATGAAACGAAACTCTGGACCCTTCAACATCCCACTCGACGTGGAAAACTGAAGAATCTCCCTTGTGGTCAAGGAGTGACCACCCTGTGCAAACAGGCACCATCCAGCACCTCGATGTTTGCTTTGTTGCTGTTCCCGCTGGAACTCCAGCAACAGAGATCAACAAGACCCAGTGTGCCTGCTTTCTAACAGCCCGATCCACAGTCCCTGTGGAGCTGAGACCAGTGGAGGTGACCTGAAGCGTGGGGCCGGCCATCTTGGAAAATTTATGAAGCGCTGACCGTGCAGCATCCGAGGCTCCCTCCAAGCTGTGCATGGGAGTTTGAGAAGCTCCAGCCTCGAGCAGCTTTTGCACCGAAGCTCACCCCTCCACATTTCTCGAGTGCTGCGTGGAGCCATTTTGTATTTTCCTGCTCGACACGTTGGTCTGGTCGCTTGCCCGTTGGCTAGTGGCCCCAGTACCGACGAACCTTTAAATTTGCTCTGCTAGTCTGGTTGCTCCAGACTGGCCCTCGCTCCCCTGAAAAAGAGCACCCGCTCAGACCTTGCTGGTCCGAGTAAGAAGTGATCTTTGAATCCTGCGTGGGTTGCCTTTGCCAAGGCCTGTTGACTCCAATCTTGAAGCGAACACCGCAGACAGCGAGAGCCTTTGTGGGACAGATTGTGATTCACTCCTGGACATAATCAGTGCCCCAGAGACCACGTGGCAGCGGAGACAAGATTCACGACAAGCACCTGATTGCGCCCGACATTGCCTGGTTCCTTCCTGGTTCATTCTTGGTCACTGGCTAGTGACCCAGACTCTGTCCCCTCTGCTTTCAGGTACTCTACATCTTCGATTCACCCTTGGATCACACCGGACACTTCTCTTCTGGACGCCTGCATCATCTTAATCTCCAGGCACCTTAGATCTTCGTGACGAAACCCGACACATCTTTGCATTGTGCACCCGCTTCCTGTGGGTGAGGTAACTCTTGAACGCCGGTGCTCCTGTAGTGGTTTACACCTCTAGTGTCTAAGTCTAAAGTTTTGTCCTTCTAGTCCAGTCGGAAGACTCTTAAAACTGTAACTCGATAACTTTTACGCACCATTGACTTTGCATTGGTGCATGCGTGTGCTTTAGGCACTGCACCCGAATCCCGCGGGCTACTCCCGTCCTAACTGCTGTTAGTCCAGTGTAGTCCCAGCGATTCTCAAGGCCCTAGGCCTTACCCCAGATCGATTAGTGATTGTTATACCACTTTTTTGATATATGGTTTGAGTGGCCACCGGCCTCATACATAACTGTGCAACTTGTATATGTTATATTGTGCTTTTGTTTAAACGCTTGTGCTTCATTGCTCATAAAGAGTAGTGGGGATTATTCTGAGAATAAATACGTATATTTTTATAATATATAACTTGTGTGGTGTCCTTTCATTTGATATTACAGGATTGCATATGGTAAAACAGCTGGCTTCACATGTCCTCTTGAGTTAGGCCTTTAGGCTGCTTAGTCCATGCTACCTTTAGGAAAGCTTGTCTTTAAGGTTGCCTTACAACCACCACCATAAGGGATGTTTGGACTGATACAGGGTGCCCACAGAACTGTGGACATCATACATCAGGCCAAATTCTCACATTGGTGAGCAGCGGTACGGATTTGAGCTTTGCTGTTGTTTTACCTTTGCAATCTTTTATCAAATTGAAAGATCACATTAAGTACCATAGGTACATATAAATAAAGGCTTAGCATATTTAAGTTTTACTGAACTTAGTAGTTGTAGGTAGAAGGACTTAGCACACCCTGACTACAACTCACTAGCAAGGTACAGTAGGAAAACACTTAGTGTAGGTAGGTGCATCACTTACACCTCACTAGAGTCATGTCTGGCACAGGTGAAGCTGCAAGCTCTCTACCTGTGGTGGTTGACCCTCCACAGGCAACCTCAGACTATGACAAATTCAGCCATAGAGACTTGAGTGCCTTGTGTACTGCAAGGAAGCTGAGAAAGGGTCACAACCCTACCATTCCCATCCTGATAGCCATCTTGGAGAAGGATGATCTTGAGAAAGCTAGAATAGTTCACTCAGAGTCAGGAGAAGGAGTAAATCCCCCAGAGACTGAGAACACCTCCCCAGAAGTAGAAAATGAGGAGGCAGACCCTGAATCAGAAGGTGAAGAGTCAGATCATGATCAGAGGGGAAACCAGGTACCAGTTGCAAGGCTTAGCCAAGCTAACTTGGTCCTACATGGGAATGGAGAAGGACACTTCTCCAGACCCAATAGCAGAATTCTCCCAGGCAAAAGAAGAGAGAGAACTCCTTCCAGGGATTCTCACATTTCTAGTGCCTCAAGAGAATCTCAGAGGGGAATGACTTCTTCTCAGAGGAAAGAGCATAAGGCCAGGATGAGAGCTGTTAGACTCTAAATAGAGAGGGAGGAAGTAGCCCTGGCCCAAGCGAGACTTGCTTTGGCAAGAGAACAGAGATTGAGTGGGGAGACTCCCACTGGTGGCAGCATTATCCCAAAGGATAAAGACAGGTCCTATGAACATAGAAACCTGAGTAAGATTGTGCTCCCCTACAGAGATGGGGATGGTATCCACAAATGGATAACTGCTCTGGAGAGGGCCTGCATGGTACAGCAGGTCCCTCAAGATCAGTGGGCAGCAATCTTGTGGCTCTCCTTTTCTGAAAAAGGAGAGATAAGCTCCTCACTGTTAGACCTGAGGATACTAAAAACTACTCTGTCTTGAAGAGTGCTCTTATTGAAGGGTTTGGCCTAACCACTGAGTAATACAGGTTGTTTTTTCAGAGACACCCAAAAAGCACAGACTCAAGACTGGACTGATTTTGTTGATTGTGCCACTAAGGCTCTGGAGGGTTGGTTGCAGGGAAGTAAAGTCTCAGACTATACAGGATTGTACAATCGTATAATGAGAGAGCAGATCCTTAATAACTGTCAGAACCAGCAATTGCATCAACACCTTATTGACTCAGATCTGACCTCTCCCCAAGAATCGGGTAAGAAGGCAGACAAATGGGTCAGAACAAGGGTTAAGCAGAAACCCCAGAACCAAGGAGGTGATCAGAAGAAAGCAGACCAGAAGGGTGGAGATAAGAAAGAAAAAGACCAGAAGTCTTCTACAGGCCCCCAAATTAATTCTAATAAGGAGGGTGTGAGAAGTTGGCCTGATGTGCAGTGCTACCTATTCTAGTGATCACTATATATCAGTCCAAACAACCCTTATTGATGATTGGTTGTAAGTCAACCTTATAGACCAGCTATCCTAGTAGCATGGATACGAGCAGTCTAAGGCTAAGACTCTAGAGGGCGTGTTAAGCCAGCTGTTTTACCATCACATTACCCCTTGAACACCCAGTGAAAGGACACCACACAAGTGTTATGAAAATAAACAGTGTATTTATTAGAATCACAACAACCCTGTACTCTTTATGAGGACAGGGTGCTAGGCACACAACAAAACTCTTACGAAAATACTTAAGTTAGCACAGTATATACAAATGCCCGAGGGGCACGAAAAACCATATACTCTAAAACTGGAATGCGAAATTACTAGCAGGTAAGTACAGTACTAATAGGCTTTGGAATCGCTAGGACTTGACTAGGGAATCGTTAGATTACTTCTAGGAGACCTAGGGGACTCGGGTGCAGAGTGTGCACTCTCACGCGGGATGCGGGACAAAGTCTATGGAAGCTAGTAAAGTTAAAGTTAGTGTTCACGGGCGAACCCGACCTGGTAGGGAGAAAACGACAGTGGATCCTGACCCTTGGATAGTGAGGCTATGCTGGGGCACCGAAATGCCGAAGTTACCTAGCCCAGGGGCTGCAGCTGCATAGGTCTCAAAAGACGTCGGGAATCCTCGTTGCCGGACCAGGAGCCTGGAAGAAAGATGCTGGCAGGCGACCAGTGAAGATAGTTCGAGTTGATCCAAGCCTGGATCTGGAAGATGGATGACACCTGAAGGCAGAGGGGACCAAGTTCGTGACTACTAGCCAGTAGTCAGTGGGCACCAGGAGGGCACCGGATGGTAGTCACCTCGACTAGGTGAGTGGGCGACGCTGGCTCTGCAGATCTCACGGACCAGGAGGCGTTGTCGGCGACCAGGATGGAGAGGCGAGCTGTCCCACGATGGATGAAGCTGTCGGCGTCGAAGTTACCCAGGATTGGGCAACAAGCCTTGGCTAATTCAAGCCCACGCGGTGGACTCAAAATGGCGTCTTGAGTGGACCAGGAGGGTCCGGGGTGCTCCTCTTCGGGAAGGGAGCAAGGGCCAGTCTGGAGCAACCAGACCAGCAGCAGTGATGTCGTCGGGCGTCGTTCAGAAGGCCACAAGCCAGCGGGCTAGTAGCCAAACAACGCGGTGAGCAGCAAAAAGCAGAAGGGCCCCACGCCGATCGTGGAGATGCTGGGGGGCTACTCTTCGGTGCTGGAGCTGCTCAGGGTCGGGGCTTCTCGGACCCCAAAGCACTCACCAGGAAATTACTCGGCGGGCTTGCTGTGCAGAAGTCGTGCAGTCTTGGCAATAGTCGGTCCCTTGAGGTCTCGTCGCACTCACGGTTCTCAGCTTGGCTGTAGAGGTGGGTAGAGGTCGGAGGTGCCAGGGAAGCCGGGTCTTGTCGAGCTGGGCAGTCAGATTCCGGAGGAAGGACGTGCAGCAGACCGCAGTGTTCTTGATGGTGCCTGCGGATGCAGGGTGACTACTCCTTAGCCACAAGGGAGAATCTTGAAGAAGGAAATCTTGAAGTCCTTTCGTAGAAAGTCGTGTCTTGATTCCAAAGATGATCTGATTTGGAAGGGGGCCCGTCCCTACCTTTATCTGGGAAAAGGGGGCTGGCACGCGACTAAGTCCTGCCCTATGGGTGGGACCAGGAGGGGGGTGGTTACACCCACTTCCTTGGCGGGCTTTTCCCCAGCACAGGGTCTGGAGTGTCCCTGGAACTGGTTCAAGCCAGCCTATGCACAGTGAGCACCGGGGTGCCACGTGCAGTCACCTTCCTCTGAAGCCCTGCCTACCTACAATACACAAAATCCTGTCTGGGACGGTGCTGGCACCGCCCCTGGCAGGAAACCCTTTGTCCTTATCTCCTGCTCTGGGAGGACTCCCAGCAGCAGGAGGGCAGACTTGTGTCTCGGTGGCAGCATCCATTTTGTGGAGCTGAGGCTCTGTTTGACTTTAACCGGGGTTAGGGGTTACATACATGTCGTGTCCCTCTAGAAGGGTGGAATGCTAACCCCGTCGCCAGAATTGGCGAGGGGTTAGTATTCCAATTCGTATGACACCTTACTCAACATGTTTTGATAAAGCGATACCAGAGTTGGCATATAACCGCGAGGGTTATAATGCACTTAAGAGTATATGGTATGCGATATCATGGAAACGGCTAAGGGATGAATCCCGAAAGCCGCAGACAGGCTCAGCTCATGCCAGAGCACCATCTCACACGATTCCAAGCACTCTGCCTTCAGGATTGTTAAGGCCTGCCATAGGAGTGACTGATAGGTGATCTGTGTGTCCATTTTAGGGTTAGATATAGGTATACTATATCTAAAGCAAAGGGTGAGTACACCACCTTGCCCCAGCTGTCGTGCAGCCAGTTGTGTCAGTTTAGTTAGTCAGCCCAGGGGTGGCATAATACATGCTTCAGCCCCTGGGAGACTTCTGGGTACACCTCAGCCCTGGGTACAGGGACTTGGAGAGGGCCCAGTGCCAATTCAGTACCTGAGTACAATTTGGATAGAGAGAACAGCTAGGCTGTGGGTCTGATTAGCAGGCCCACAGCCAGGGAAAGTCGTAAACCAGTGCAGCAAAAAGCAAAAATCTGGGTGATCATAGGATTGCAGACCCTACTCTCCTACATGACCCCCCCCCCAAACTTTGGGACAATAAACTAACCTTGACCAGGTGAGTCTTCTTGCTCTAAGTGGAAATACCTGGAGAGCCCATCAGCATTGCTGTGATCAGTACCAGGTCTATGCTCCACTGTAAAATCCATCCCCTGTAGGGAAATGGACCACCTAAGCAGTTTGGGGTTTTCACCCTTCATCTGATTTAGCCACAAGAGGGGCTTATGGTCGGTCTGAATGGTGAAGTGAGTGCCAAACAAGTAGGCCCTCAGCTTCTTCAGGGCCCAAACCACAGCAAAGGCCTCCCTCTCAATAGCTGACCAATTTTTCTCTCTGGGTGTCAACCTTCTACTAATGAAAGCAATAGGCTGATCATTACCATCAAAATTCAGTTGAGACAGAACAGCCCCCACACCCAACTCAGAAGCATCTGTTTGGACAATGAATGGCTTGGAGTAATCTGGACTCTTTAGGATAGGTGCTGTGCACATGGCCTGCTTTAGGTCATTGAATGCTTTCTGACAGCTTGCTGTCCACTGAACTTTCTTTGGCATCTTTTTGCTTGTCAGGTCATTAAGAGGGGTCACTATGGACCCATAATTTCTGACAAACTTCCTATAGTACCCAGTCAGGCCCAAGAAAGCTCGAACTTGAGTCTGGGTGATTGGAGGAGTCCAGTCCTTGATGGCCTGTATCTTACTCTCCAGTGGCTGAACCTGGCCTCCACCTACAAGGTGGCCCAGGTATACAACCTGTGTCTGCCCTATCTGGCACTTTGTGGCCTTGATAGTGAGGCCTGCCTTTTGCAGAGCCTCTAACACTTTCCTCAGGTGGACCAGGTGATCCTCCCAGGTGGAGCTAAAGACAGCAATATCATCAAGATATGCTGCACAGAAGTCATCCAGCCCAGTGAGGACTTGATTCACCAACCTTTGGAAGGTGGCAGGTGCATTTTTCAAACCAAAGGGCATTACCACAAACTGATAATGCCCACCAGGGGTAGAAAATGCTGTCTTGGGTTTGGCCTCCTCAGCTAACCTGATTTGCCAATACCCAGCTGTCAAATCAAATGTACTTAAGAAGTTGGCAGAAGCCAATTTATCTATAAGTTCATCTGCTCTTGGTATTGGGTGGGCATCAGTCTTAGTGACTGCATTGAGGCCCCTGTAGTCTACGCAAAACCTCATCTCTTTCTTACCACCCTGGGTGTGAGGCTTTGGCACTAGAACTACTGGGCTAGCCCAAGGTCTATCTGAGGGCTCAATGACTCCCAGCTCCAACATTTTCTGCACTTCAGTTTTGATGCAGTCTCTAACATGATCAGGCTGTCTGTAGATTTTACTCTTGACAGGCAGACTGTCTCCAGTGTCAACATCATGGGTACACCAATCAGTTTGGCTGGGTGTCAGAGAGAACATATGTCTGAAGGATTGCAGAACTTGCCTGCAATCCTGTTGCTGATGTTCAGTGAGGCTGCCACAAAAGACAACACCATCAACTGATCCATCATCAGGATTCTGAGTGAGCAGGTCTGGGAGAGGGTCACTCTCTTCCTCCTGTCCCTCATCTGTGGCCATGAGCAAGCGCATGTCCTTCCTGTCAACATATGCCTTGAGCCTGTTAACATGGAGCACTCTGAGAGGGCTCCTGGGAGTTCCAAGGTCCACCAAGTAGGTAACCTCTCCCTTTTGCTCAATGATGGTGTGGGGCCCAGACCATTTGTCTTTCAGAGCTGCTGGGGCCACTGGCTCCAGCACCCACACCTTCTGTCCTGGCTGGTACACAGTCAGAACAGCCTTTTGGTCATGCCAAGCTTTTTGAAGTTCTTGGCTGTCCTCCAGGTTTTTAGATGCCTTCTCCATATACTCAGCCATCCTGGAGCGGAGACCAAGTACATAGTCCACTATGTTGGTTGCAGGCTTTTTGAGAGGTCTCTCCCATCCTTCCTTCACCAAACACAGGGGTCCTCTTACAGGATGCCCATACAGAAGCTCAAAAGGGCTGTAGCCAACCCCCTTCTGTGGGACCTCTCTGTAAGCAAACAAGAGGCAGGGGATCAGGACATCCCATCTTCTCCTAAGAGTTTCAGGTAGTCCATGAATCATCCCTTTGAGGGTCCTGTTGAATCTCTCAACAAGCCCATTGCATTGTGGGTGGTAGGGTGTGGTGAACTTGTAGTTCACACCACACTCCTTCCACATTGCAGTCAGATATCCTGACATGAAGTTTGTACCTCTGTCAGAAACGACCTCCTTAGGGAAACCCACTCTGGAGAACACTCCAACTAGGGCTCTTGCCACTACAGGTGCTGTAGTGGTCCTAAGTGGTATAGCTTCAGGATACCTGGTGGCATGATCCACTACCACCAGTATAAACTTGTGCCCTGATGCTGTCTGGGGTTCCATTGGACCAACAATGTCAATCCCCACTCTTTCAAAGGGGACCCCCACCACAGGTAGTGGTATGAGGGGGGCCTTTGTTGTGCCACCTGACTTACCACTGGCTTGGCAAGTGACACAGGAGCGACAAAACTCCTTGGTATTCTCATTCATATGGGGCCAGTGAAAGTGTGAGACAAGCCTGTCCCAAGTCTTTGTCTGACCTAAATGACCTGCAAGGGGAATCTCATGGGCCAAGGTGAGAAGGAAACCTCTCAGAGACAAGGGGATGACCAGCCTCCTGGTTGCACCAGGCTTGGGGTCTCTTGACTCAGAGTACAGGAGTCCATCTTCCCAGTATACCCTGTGGGCACCTGTGGCATTCCCTGCAGCCTCAGCAGCAGCCTGCTGTCTGAGGGGTTCAAGGGAAGGGCAGTTTAACTGTTCCTTCCCCAGGTCTGCTCTGGAGGGTCCCCCTGAGCCCAGAAACTCAACTTGATCAAGTTCAAGCTCTTTAGGCTCAGTTTCCCTCTGCTCTCTCAGATCAGCCTCCTCAGAGACTTGATCCTCAACCTGGGGCAAGGGGGAAGGCAAAGCCTTACCCTTGGTGCTCTTCTTCTTGGAAGGTGTCTGGTCCATTATTTCAGGATCCAGCACCTGTTCAGTGGGGCATCTTCTGGCCTGTGACCTAGTCACAGCAAGCACATGTGCTGGCAAGCCTAACATTTCCATGTGAGTCCTCTGCTCCACTTCTGACCATTGTGATGACTCCAAATCATTGCCCAACAAACAATCAACTGGGAGGTCTGAACTGACTACAACTTTCTTTTGTCCCTTCACTCCACCCCAGGAGAAAGCCACAATCGCCACACTATGACTAGTAGTGACGTTGCTGGCATTGGTCACCAGGAAATCAGTACCTGGCATGATCTGTCCAGGGTCCACAAAGTTAGGTGTCACCATGGTGACACTGGCACAAGTGTCCCTGTAGGCCTGAGCCATCTTGCCATTAATCAAAGGTGTCTGCCTGTATTTGCCCAAAGTATTGGGACTTATGTCAGGGGATATATCCATATCCCCTGTACAGACAAGGACAGCCTGAGTGAGTGTGCCAACTAAGTTGTCAGCCCCCTCAGTTCCCAAGGTTAACCCAACTAATGCCTTGGGAGGTACACTACCACTACTGACTGTACTAGGGGGTGCAGTTGCCTTAGGGGCTGTAGTGGCAGGAGTTTGTCCTCCTCTTTTGGTGCACTCACTAAACCAGTGAGATTTACTTTTGCAGTACTGGCACCACCGTTTTTGACTGGCCTTCTTGAGTCTTCTTCTTCTGGGAAGCCTGACCCCCACCCTCTTTGGTTTGTTGGGGACCTGGTGAAGACTTCTGGTCATTTTGTTCACTCTTAGCATTACCCTTCTGGTCTGCTTTCTTCTGACCACCCTGGTTCTGGTTCTGGTTCTGCTTGATCCTTGTCCTGACCCATTTGTCTGCCTTCTTTCCCAATTCTTGGGGAGAGGTCAGATCTGAATCAACAAGGTGCTGGTGCAACAACTGGTTCTGACAATTGTTTAAAATTTGTTCTCTCGTCATAAGATTATACAATCCTGTGTAATCTGTAACCTTGCTACCCAGCAACCAGCCCTCCAGAGCCTTAGTGGCACTATCCACAAAGTCAGACCAGTCCTGAGACTGAGTTTTCTGGGTGTCTCTGAACAGCAACCTGTACTGCTCAGTGGTTAAACCAAACCCATCAATCAGTGCATTTTTCAGGACCTGGTAATCATTAGCATCCTCCACTCTTGTAGTGAGGAGCTTATCTCTACCTTTACCATCCAAGGAGAGCCACAGTATAGCTGCCCACTGACTTCGGGGAATGCACTGCACAGTGCAGGCCCTCTCCAAAGCAGCCATCCATTTCTGGATATCATCCCCTTGCTTAAAGGGGGGCACTATTTTAGTCAGGTGTTTAGTATCTAAACCCTTCTCTCTATCTCTTGGGAGATTGCTGCCACCAGTGGGTGCTAACCCACTCATCTGCTGCTCTCTAGCAAAGGCAAGCTTCTCTTTGGCCAGGGCAAGTTCTTCCCTTTCAATCCTCAGTTCAGCTTGTCTCATCCTAGCCTCATGCTCCCTTCTCTGAGGGGAAGTAAATCTCCTCTGTGGAGGATTCCTTCTCCCCTGAGAAGAGGCATTAGAGTGCAGAGATCTATTGGAGTCCCTAGAAAGAGATCTATCTCTCCTAACTCCAAGGTTAGGCCCACTTAGGGTTAGTACTGGGGTCCCCCAGATCCTAGCCCAAGTAAGTCTAAGTTGGCCCTGGTTAGCCTTCTGACTACCTCAAGACCTTTGTCTACCTCATCCCCAGAGAGTTCCTCCTGATCCTCCTCTCCCTCAACTGCTGTGGCAGTGTTGGGGAGGTCTGGATCTCCAGAGGTGCCCTCCAAGGCTGGCAAGTTCTCATGTAACCGAGAAATCTTTCTGGCATCATATGTCTCTAAGAGACCTATCAGAAAGGGAATGGTGGAGTTAGACCCCTGCTTCAGTTTCCTGGAGACACAGATCTGTCTCATCTCCTGGAAACTGAGAGCTGCATATCTTGAAGTGACCTGTGGAGGGTCAACACTGACCAGGGGAGTCTCAGTAGATTCTCCCTGGGTAGACATGCTTTTCTAGTGAGGTGTAAGTGGTGCACTTACCTACACTATGTGTTTGCCTACTGATCCCTTGCTAGAGTTGTAGTTTAGGGTGTGCTAGGCCCTAGGAGCTACAACAGCTGGTTCAGTAGAACTCAGAGTATTCTAAGCTAAGTTATATGTACCTTTAGTACTTATGTGATCTTTCACAAGATATTCTTAGGGCATGTGTGGTAAAACAACAGCAAGCTCAAATCCCAACCGCTGCTCACCAATGTGAGAAGTTGGCCTGATGTGAAGTGCTCACTATTCTAGTGATCACTATATATCAGTCCAAACAACCCTTATTGATGATTGGTTGTAAGTCAACCTTATAGACCAGCTATCCTAGTAGCATGGATACGAGCAGTCTAAGGCTAAGACTCTAGAGGGCGTGTTAAGCCAGCTGTTTTACCATCACATTACCCCTTGAACACCCAGTGAAAGGACACCACACAAGTGTTATGAAAATAAACAGTGTATTTATTAGAATCACAACAACCCTGTACTCTTTATGAGGACAGGGTGCTAGGCACACAACAAAACTCTTACGAAAATACTTAAGTTAGCACAGTATATACAAATGCCCGAGGGGCACGAAAAACCATATACTCTAAAACTGGAATGCGAAATTACTAGCAGGTAAGTACAGTACTAATAGGCTTTGGAATCGCTAGGACTTGACTAGGGAATCGTTAGATTACTTCTAGGAGACCTAGGGGACTCGGGTGCAGAGTGTGCACTCTCACGCGGGATGCGGGACAAAGTCTATGGAAGCTAGTAAAGTTAAAGTTAGTGTTCACGGGCGAACCCGACCTGGTAGGGAGAAAACGACAGTGGATCCTGACCCTTGGATAGTGAGGCTATGCTGGGGCACCGAAATGCCGAAGTTACCTAGCCCAGGGGCTGCAGCTGCATAGGTCTCAAAAGACGTCGGGAATCCTCGTTGCCGGACCAGGAGCCTGGAAGAAAGATGCTGGCAGGCGACCAGTGAAGATAGTTCGAGTTGATCCAAGCCTGGATCTGGAAGATGGATGACACCTGAAAGCAGAGGGGACCAAGTTCGTGACTACTAGCCAGTAGTCAGTGGGCACCAGGAGGGCACCGGATGGTAGTCACCTCGACTAGGTGAGTGGGCGACGCTGGCTCTGCAGATCTCACGGACCAGGAGGCGTTGTCGGCGACCAGGATGGAGAGGCGAGCTGTCCCACGATGGATGAAGCTGTCGGCGTCGAAGTTACCCAGGATTGGGCAACAAGCCTTGGCTAATTCAAGCCCACGCGGTGGACTCAAAATGGCGTCTTGAGTGGACCAGGAGGGTCCGGGGTGCTCCTCTTCGGGAAGGGAGCAAGGGCCAGTCTGGAGCAACCAGACCAGCAGCAGTGATGTCGTCGGGCGTCGTTCAGAAGGCCACAAGCCAGCGGGCTAGTAGCCAAACAACGCGGTGAGCAGCAAAAAGCAGAAGGGCCCCACGCCGATCGTGGAGATGCTGGGGGGCTACTCTTCGGTGCTGGAGCTGCTCAGGGTCGGGGCTTCTCGGACCCCAAAGCACTCACCAGGAAATTACTCGGCGGGCTTGCTGTGCAGAAGTCGTGCAGTCTTGGCAATAGTCGGTCCCTTGAGGTCTCGTCGCACTCACGGTTCTCAGCTTGGCTGTAGAGGTGGGTAGAGGTCGGAGGTGCCAGGGAAGCCGGGTCTTGTCGAGCTGGGCAGTCGGATTCCGGAGGAAGGACGTGCAGCAGACCGCAGTGTTCTTGATGGTGCCTGCGGATGCAGGGTGACTACTCCTTAGCCACAAGGGAGAATCTTGAAGAAGGAAATCTTGAAGTCCTTTCGTAGAAAGTCGTGTCTTGATTCCAAAGATGATCTGATTTGGAAGGGGGCCAGTCCCTACCTTTATCTGGGAAAAGGGGGCTGGCACGCGACTAAGTCCTGCCCTATGGGTGGGACCAGGAGGGGGGTGGTTACACCCACTTTCTTGGCGGGCTTTTCCCCAGCACAGGGTCTGGAGTGTCCCTGGAACTGGTTCAAGCCAGCCTATGCACAGTGAGCACCGGGGTGCCACGTGCAGTCACCTTCCTCTGAAGCCCTGCCTACCTACAATACACAAAATCCTGTCTGGGACGGTGCTGGCACCGCCCCTGGCAGGAAACCCTTTGTCCTTATCTCCTGCTCTGGGAGGACTCCCAGCAGCAGGAGGGCAGACTTGTGTCTCGGTGGCAGCATCCATTTTGTGGAGCTGAGGCTCTGTTTGACTTTAACCGGGGTTAGGGGTTACATACATGTCGTGTCCCTCTAGAAGGGTGGAATGCTAACCCCGTCGCCAGAATTGGCGAGGGGTTAGTATTCCAATTCGTATGACACCTTACTCGACATGTTTTGATAAAGCGATACCAGAGTTGGCATATAACCGCGAGGGTTATAATGCACTTAAGAGTATATGGTATGCGATATCATGGAAACGGCTAAGGGATGGATCCCGAAAGCCGCAGACAGGCTCAGCTCATGCCAGAGCACCATCTCACACGATTCCAAGCACTCTGCCTTCAGGATTGTTAAGGCCTGCCATAGGAGTGACTGATAGGAGATCTGTGTGTCCATTTTAGGGTTAGATATAGGTATACTATATCTAAAGCAAAGGGTGAGTACACCACCTTGCCCCAGCTGTCGTGCAGCCAGTTGTGTCAGTTTAGTTAGTCAGTCCAGGGGTGGCATAATACATGCTTCAGCCCCTGGGAGACTTCTGGGTACACCTCAGCCCTGGGTACAGGGACTTGGAGAGGGCCCAGTGCCAATTCAGTACCTGAGTACAATTTGGATAGAGAGAACAGCTAGGCTGTGGGTCTGATTAGCAGGCCCACAGCCAGGGAAAGTCGTAAACCAGTGCAGCAAAAAGCAAAAATCTGGGTGATCATAGGATTGCAGACCCTACTCTCCTACAGAGGGTGGTTCCCAAAATGGAAACAAGAAAAAGAAGAATGATGGCCCAAAGAAACCTTGGTGCAACTTTTGTAAGTCCACTTCTCATTGGGGAAGTGAATGCACTAAGAGAAATCCAGTACCTACCACTGCAGTCCCTAAGACACCTGCACCCCCTAGTACAGTTAGCGGTGGTAGTGCACAACCCAAGGCTATAGTGGGGTTAACCCTGGGTACTGAGATGGAGTCTGGCTTAGTCAGAATCCCTACTCAGGCAGTTCTGATCTGTGATGGGGACATAGCTATGTCCTCTACTATAAGTCCTAATACTTTGGGCAAGTACAGGTAGACGCCTTTAATCAATGAGAAACTGGCTCAGGCCTACGGGGACACTTGTGCCAGTGTCACTATGGTGACACCTAACTTTGTGGACCCTGAACAGATGATACTAGGTGAGAACTACCTAGTGACCAATGCTAGCAATGCCACTACTACACATAGTGTGGCTGTTGTTAACTTCTCCTGGGGAGGGGTAACTGGCCTCAAGAAAGTTGTTGTTAGTGCAGACCTCCCAGTTGACTGTTTGTTGGGCAATGATCTTGAGGAATCCTTATGGTCAGAAGTGGAGTACAGGACTCATGCAGAAATGCTAGGGATTTCAGCACCTATCCTTGCTGTAACCAGGTCCCAGGCCAAGAAGTGCCTACCTGAACCTGTGGTGGATCTTGAAACTATAGACCAACCACAACCCAAGAGAAAGAGCAAAAGGGTCAAGGCAGTGCCTTCCCACTCGCCCCAGGTTGAGGATCAGATCTCACAGGAGGCTGATTCAGAGATCCAAGAGGAGACTGTCCCAGAAGAGCTTGAACCTGATCAGGTTGAGTTTCTTGGGGCAGGGGGACCCTCAAGGACAGATCTGGGACAGGCTCAATTGACTTGCCCTTCTCTTGAACCCCTCAGACAGCAAGCTGCTGCTGAGGCTGCTGGGAATGCTCAAGGTACCCATAGAGTGTATTGGGATGATGAGCTCCTTTATTCAGAGGCTAGAGACCCCAAGCCTGGTGCAACCAGGAGGTTGGTTATACCTTTGCAATTTAGGGGCTTCCTTCTAACCTTGGCCCATGATATTCCCTTTGCAGGACACTTAGGCCAGAACAAGACTAGGGACAGGCTTGTCCCTCACTTTCACTGGCCTCACATGTCAGAAGATACCAAGGAGTTTTGTCGCTCCTGTGACACCTGCCAAGCCAGTGGCAAATCAGGTGGCACCACAAAGGCCCCCCTTATACCTCTACCTGTGGTCGGGGTGCCCTTTGAGAGAGTTGGGATTGACTTTGTTGGATCAATGGATCCCCAAACAGCATCTGGGCACAGATTTACCCTGGTGGTAGTGGATCATGCCACCAGGTACCCAGAGGCAATTCCCCTGAGGACCACAACATCTCCTGTTGTGGCAAGGGCCCTACTTGGTGTTTTCTCCAGAGTGGGCTTTCCAAAGGAGGTCCTTTCAGACAGAGGTACCAACTTTATGTCTGGATACTTAAAGGCAATGTGGAAGGAGTGTGGAGGGAACTATAAGTTCACCACACCCTATCACCCACAGTGCAATGGGCTTGTGGAGAGATTCAACAAGACCCTAAAGGGAATGATAAAAGGGTTACCTGAAAAGCGTAGGCGAAGATGGGACCTCCTTTTACCCTGCTTGCTCTTTGCTTACAGAGAGGTCCCACAGAAGGGGGTTGGCTACAGCCCTTTTGAACTTTTGTTTGGCCACCCTGTGAGGGGTCCATTGTGTCTTGTGAAGGAAGGATGGGAGTTACCTCTCAAAAAGCCTAAGCTTGAAATTGGGGACTATGTACTTGGTCTCCACTCCAGGATGGCTGAGTACATGGAGAGAGCATCCAAAAACCTGGAGGCCAGCCAAGAATTACAGAAAGCTTGGCATGACCAAAGGGCTGTTCTGACTGAGTACCAGCCAGAGCAGGCGGTGTGGGTGTTGGACCCAGTGGGCCCAGCAGCTCTCCAAGACAAATGGTCTGGACCCTACACCATACTGGAAACGAAGGGAGAGGACACCTACTTGGTGGACCTTGGCACCCCTAGGAGCCCCCACAGGGTGCTCCATGAAAACAGATTGAAAGCATTTGTGGACAGGGAAGACATGAGTTTACTCATGGCTACAGATGGGGAACAGGAGGAAGAGAGTGACCCTCTCCCAGACCTGCTTTCCCAAAACCCTGATGATGGCTCAGTAGAAGGTGTAGCCTTGGCAGGCAGCCTCACTGACCAGCAACAGATGGACTGCAGACAGGTGTTGCAGGCCCATAGACATATGTTTTCTCTCACACCCAGTCAAACTAACTGGTGCACCCATGTGGTAGACACTGGTGACAGTCTGCCTGTCAAGAATAAAATCTACAGGCAACCTGACCATGTCAGGGATTGTATAAAGGCGGAGGTGCAGAAAATGTTAGAACTTGGAGTGATTGAGCCATCAGAGAGCCCCTGGGCCAGCCCAGTAGTCCTTGTGCCAAAACCTCATACCAAAGATGGAAAGAGAGAAATGAGATTTTGTGTGGACTATAGAGGTCTCAATGCTGTCACAAGGACAGATGCTCATCCCATTCCAAGGGCAGATGAGCTCATTGATAAATTGGCTTCTGCCAAATATCTGAGCACATTTGACTTGACAGCTGGCTATTGGCAAATCAGGTTAGCTGAGGAGTCTAAAGCCAAGACAACATTATCTACCCCCAGTAGACATTATCAGTTTTGTGGTGATGCCCTTTGGTTTGAAGAATGCTCCCGCCACCTTCCAAAGGTTGGTGAATCAAGTCCTTTCTGGGTTGGATGACTTTTGTGCAGCATATCTAGATGATATTGCTGTCTTTAGCTCTACCTGGGAGGATCACCTGATCCACCTGAAGAAGGTTCTGGAGGCCCTGCAAAAGGCAGGCCTGACTATCAAGGCTACCAAGTGCCAGATAGGGCAGAGCAAGGTTGTGTACTTGGGCCACCTAGTAGGTGGAGGCCAAGTTCAACCATTGGAGAGCAAGATCCAGGCCATACAGGACTGGGCTCCTCCAACTACCCAGACACAAGTCAGAGCCTTCTTGGGCCTGACTGGGTATTACAGGAAATTTGTAAAAAAAAACTATGGGTCCATTGTGACACCATTGAATGATCTGACATCCAAGAAGATGCCCAAAAAGGTTCAGTGGACAGTTAGCTGTCAAAGGGAATTTGACGACCTGAAGAAGGCCATGTGCTCTGCACCAAATCCTTAAGAGTCCTGACTACTCCAAACAGTTCATTGTTCAAACAGATGCTTCTGAGTTGGGGGTGGGAGCTGTGCTTTCACAACTTAATGTAGATGGTCAAGACCAGCCCATTGCTTTCATTAGCAGAAGGCTGACCCCCAGAGAGAAACGTTGGTCAGCCATTGAGAGGGAGGCCTTTGCTGTGGTTTGGGCCCTGAAGAAGTTAAGGCCATACTTGTTTGGTACTCACTTCATAATTCAGACAGACCATAAGCCCCTCTTGTGGCTCAATCAGATGAAGGGTGAAAACCCCAAACTACTCAGGTGGTCCATTTCCCTACAGGGGATGGACTTTACAGTGGAGCACCGCCCAGGGACTGACCATGGTAATGCAGATGGTCTCTCCAGGTACTTCCACTTAGAACATGAAGACTTATCTGGTCAAGGTTAAGTTTAATGTCCCTGCGTTTGGGGGGGGGGGGGGGTTGTGTAGGAGAGTAGGGTCTGCTATCCTATGGTCACCCCAATTTTTGCTTTTTGCTTCACTGGTTTTCGACTTAATGTGGCTATGGGACTGCTAATCAGACCCACAGCCTGCTGTTCTCTCTCTAAATTCACAGACACTGTACTATAGGTACATCACCAATTTGGTACTGGACACCTTGTCAGCCCCTGTACCATGCACTATAGGTGCTCAGGGCATAGGTGCATCCAAGGCCTACCAGGGGCTGCAGCATATCTTTTGCCACCCCTGGCTGGTACTTAAATCGACACAACTGGCTGATCCCTCAGCTGGGGCAAGGTGGTGTAATCACCCCTTGCTTAGGTATAGTATAAATAAATCTAAACCTATCTGGACACATATATACCTATAAGTCACTCCTATGGCAGGCCCTTACAAACCTGGAGGCAGAGTGCTTGGTTTTATGTGAGATGGTGCTTAGCATGAGCTGAGCCTGTCTGCAGTGGTCGGAACCATTTCCTTACTGCTGTTCCAGTAATACTGCCATACCATATAGTCTTAAGTGCATTATAAACCTCGCGGTTAATGCTAACTTTGGTTTGGCTTTATCAAAACATGTCGTGTTTGGTGTCATACACTTTGGAATACTACCCCCTCGCCAGTTCTGGTGACGGGGGTAGCATTCCACCCTTCTAGAGGGAGAAGACATGTTACTTTACTGAAAACGCGGTTAATCCTAACCAGAGCCCCAGCATCACAAAATGGATGCTGCTGCCGCAGACACATGTCTGGCCTCCTGCTGCTGACCAAAACTTGGCAGAGGACCCCTGGACAAAGGGTTTCCTGTCACAGGGAGGTGTCACACCACCCCAGACAGGAGATAGTGGATTGTAGCAGGGAGTTTTGAAAGAAACTAGACACTGCCTGGGGCGCACAAGGTGTCCCCGGGCAGATTCCAGTCAAACCGGTTCTGGGGCCATCCTGCCCCAGTCCTGGCGCGAAACTGGACAAAGGGAAAGGGGTGTAACCACCCCCTTCCTGGGTCCCACCCATAGGAGGGACCTAGCAGGTAATCCAGCCCCTTGATTTGACTTAAAAGTAGGAGCTGTGCAGATGCACATCAGATTATCCTGACTGAAACTTATGAAATGAAACTCTGGACCCTTCGACATCCCACTCGACTTGGAAGACTGAAGAATCTCCCTTGTGGTCAAGGAGTGACCACCCTGTGCAAACAGGCACCATCCAGCACCTCAACGTTTGCTTTGTTGCAGTTCCCGCCGGAACTCCAGCGACAGAGATCAACAAGACCCAGCGTGCCTGCTTTCTAACAGCCCGATCCACAGTCCCTGCAGAGCTGAGACCCGTGGAGGTGACCTGAAGCGTGGGGCCGGCCATCTTGGAAAAACTATGAAGCGCTGACCGTACAGCATCCGAGGCTCTCTCGAAGCTGTGCATTGGAGTTTGAGAAGCTCCAGCCTCGAGCAGCTTTTGCCCCGAAGCTCACCCCTCCACATTTCTCGAGTGCTGCGTGGGGCCCTTTTGCATTTTCCTGCTCGACACGTTGGTCCGGTCGCTTGCCCATTGGCTAGTGGCCCCAGTACCGACGAACCTTTAAATTTGCTCTGCTAGTCTGGTTGCTCCAGACTGGCCCTCCCTCCCCTGAAAAGGAGCACCCGCTCAGACCTTGCTGGTCCGAGTAAGAAGCGATCTTTGAATCCTGCATGGGTTGCCTTTGCCAAGGCCTGTTGATTCCGATCTTGAAGCCAACACTGCCGCCAACGAGAGCCTTTGTGGGACAGATCGTGATTCACTCCTGGACATCCTCAGTGCCCCAGAGACCACGTGGTAGCGGAGACAAGATTCACGACAAGCACCTGATTGCGCCCGACATTGCCTGGTTCCTTCCTGGTTCCTTCCTGGTCACTGGCTAGTGACCCAGACTCTGTCCCCTCTGCTTTCAGGTACTCTACATCTTCGATCCACCCTTGGATCACACCGGACACTTCTCTTCTGGACGCCTGCAGCATCTTCAACTCCAGGCACCTTAGATCTTCGTAACGAAACCCGACACATCTTTGCACCTGTGCACCCGCTTCCTGTGGGTGAGGTAACTCTTGAACGCCGGTGCTCCTGTAGTGGTTTACACCTCTAGTGTCTACGTCTAAAGTTTTGTCCTTCTAGTCCAGTCGGAAGACTCTTAAAACTGTAACTCGATAACGTTTACGCACCATTGACTTTGCATTGGTGCATGAGTGTGCTTTAGGCACTGCACCCGAATCCCGCGGGCTACTCCCGTCCTAACTGCTGGTAGTCCAGTGTAGTCCCAGTGATTCTCAAGGCCCTAGGCCTTACCCCAGATCGATTAGTGATTGTTATACCACTTTTTTGATATATGGTTTGAGTGGCCACCGGCCTCATCCATAACTGTGCAACTTGTATATGTTATATTGTGCTTTTGTTTAAACGCTTGTGCTTCATTGCTTATAAAGAGTAGTGGGGATTATTCTGAGAATAAATACATATATTTTTATAATATATAACCTGTGTGGTGTCCTTTCATTTGATATTACAGGATTGCATATGGTAAAACAGCTGGCTTCACATGTCCTCTTGAGTTAAGCCTTTAGGCTGCTTAGTCCATGCTACCTCTAGGATAGCTTGTCTTTAAGGCTGACTTACAACCACCACCATAAGGGATTGTTTGGACTGATACAGGGTGCCCACAGAACTGTGGACATCATACATCAGGCCAACTTCTCACAGCATGCATCTACCCTCATTTCTCCCACCCCACCGTGCTATTTTGGCGGGCGTATAATATAAATTAAATATAGTTTTAAAGTGTTATGCTTTAAGGCAGGAAGATATCAAAAGTTTCTCAGCCATCGCAATTGATTCCTGCAGGATATCCCCTTCCTTCTTCAATTCTTTATTCCATTTTGAATTCTGTGCTTCAAGGTCAACCCTTTGTAGTTCAGTGAGATTTTGATATAAATTACCAATCCTCCCATGCTTTCTCAATATCTCCAACAAATCACTCTTCCGGCCCAAATTCGTTACATCTACTTTTCTTGTCAGGGAATCCCGTAATTGTAAGTATATTAAAAAATTCGCTTGAGGGAGATTGTATTCCAATACCAACGAGGGGTATGCCTCAATGACACCATTACTGGTTAAATCCCCCAGGGTGACTAGACCCTTTCTCCGCCACTTAGCCGTGACAGCATCAGAAAAAATTAAGGGAGGTAACGCAGGAGAGGATATAGGTGTATAGAAATTAAGTTTACCAATCTTCAGAAGGTTACAAATATGAGACCATACTTTATAGGCTGCTACTTGCCCTCTAACACAACTTTTTCCTGATCACACACTTTTCACAGAGCCCTCTATTTATTTAAAGACTTTTTCTGTCATCCACGTATGTTAATTGCATAGTAATCTCTATTGTGTGGGGTTTGGGTGGTATTTGTTGATATCTGTGTATTATGACGCAGGTTTACATTACCCACCTTAAAACACACACAGTACACCTGTTCCTTAGCTCACACCAGCACACACATGATTTTCACTATCATGTGTGTATTGCATGCAGAGTGGGGAGAAATAGAAAGTGAGAAGCGAGCCAACTACAACATTTTTGTGCCAAGCATAGTTTTCATAATCACACTTTGACCAAGCACAAGAGAGAGAAAAGAAGAAAAGCAAAAAAGGAGGAATAGAAAGAAAACAGTGACAAAGGTATATAGCAGAGGTTAGCAAAAACTCGCAAAAGCGAGATAAAAAAGCAGCATGTGTAAGGTGGTGCAAGAAAGAGGCATGAGGTGGAAACAAAACTAGGTAGCCTTGGTATCCGTCCCTACTGCATTCGGAGGCACCAGTGTCAATACCTAAAAAATCATTTGTGGTGACCACGTCATGAGGAAATCTGTCCACATTCTTAGTTACACCCAACTGCTCCAGGGTTGATGTTGGATTGATGTTAGCATGAGGAGAGGTGGGAGCCGCATCCAGGCCTGATGTTGGGACTTGGGATAGCAGGGGAAGACAGGCTGTTTGGATACAGGACACTGAATATCTACAGAATATCTTAACTTCACCATTTCAAGATGCTCCTGGTGGAACTCTACTGCATCGTGCAACTTCATGATTTGGTCCTTCAAGTTTTTTTTCTTACTGTATCTGGCTCTTCTGGGTTCTTAAGGTCTGTCATGGAGAGTATAGACCTTACCCTGTGCACAAGCCCAAGTCACCCCAAATTCTGCTGTGAAGATTGCTACCCTGCCCTAAGTCCATTCACCAAGCTTTCCTTGTTGGCAGCTTGGTGCCACTCTCTAGCTCACTGAGAGTTAGAAGGCGAGCACACTGAGTGTGTGGCATTGGAAATTAAGCCCAAGTGAGGCCAGTCAAAGTTCTTGGGAGGCTTGTATAGGTGGACCAGGACTTAACAACGAATATCCACCTCATTTCGATATGAAGGCAGTAGAATTATCTGTTGTCCAAACAGGTTGGTAAAGGTCACCAGGTGGGTCCTCAGTATCAGGGACCCAGTGTTGGACCAAGAACCTTTAGAACCTTTAGCGGTGCAACTCAGAATAGTTTCATGAAGGTGCCGTGGGTGATCATTGACTACTTGGTGGTATCAGTGCTCTCATGATTGATGCACTATGGGAGCACTCACTGCCCTTATCATCCTGCCTGGTGTATCTCACCAAGATGGTGCCTGCAGGAAATGGAGAGTCTCTCTTTAGATAGCATACCAACCACCAATGATTGTGAAAGAATGGGGTTCATGCTCCTTGTGAGGAAATGGGGTGTATAATGTGGTGTTGTTTAGTGACCTCACCATTTAATACAGGTACAAACCCCTTTAGGACCAGTAGGTTTCATTTGCTAAGCCTTCTAGCTCAACCCTGAGTCACTGATCCTCTGAGAAGCAAGGTTTATACAATGGACAAGTGTAAAGCATATATACAGCACTAAACAATTGAAGAAGAAATTCAAAAGACACTCAAGAAATACGACTCACTAATTTATAAAAATAGGCTGTATTTTATGTATCTTCGGACACCGCAATGAAAACGATCCACCAGAGGGTTCCAGAGACATAGCAATAACAAGATATAGAAAATATGTGTTTTTTCCACTTAACTCTGAACAAGCATTGACAAATTGAATGAATTTGGCACTAAGAAGCGTTTTCAAGAAAAACTTGGATAGTATCAATGCTGTTACTTTGAGTTGAATGAATGAATGAATGAAAGGGAATTTGTATAGCGCGGACTAAGCCCAAGGGCATCAAGGCGCTATAGATGGACAAGCCTACAGGCACAACCAGTATACATACTCAAACCCGTCTCGCAGGAAACAGCCAGGTCTTGAGGGTCTTACGAAAGATTGAGTGAGCTTGTTGACACAAGAGGGAAACAGGGAGAGAGTTCTACGCCTTAGCAGCAGCCTGTGAAAAGGCTCTTCCACCCCATCTCATCATTTTGTATCTGGGAACCACGAGCAGATTTTTATTAGCTGACCTGAGGTTCCTAGAAGGAGCATACCCATGGAAGATATTCTTGATGCCCGCTGGGCCATGTCCATAGTATGCATTGTGGGTGAGGCATAGGGTCTTAAACAAGACTCTACGGTCCACCGGGAGGCAGTGCAGCGAACAGAGAGCAGATGAGGCCAAGTGGCGTTTGGGAAGATTCAACACCAGCCTTGCAGCGGCATTTTGGACCAGCTGAAGGCGGCGCAGCTGACCCCTGTTAATACCCAGATAAAGGGCATTACAGTAGTCCAGCCACGACCACCTTTTTACGTGCTTCAAGTGACAACAACTGGGAAATTTTTCTTATGACTCGAAGAAGTCCAAAACAAGTGGCCACTGTTCTGGAAACCTGACGAGTCATGGAAAGGCAGTCATCAACCACCACTCCAAGATTTTTCCCATGGGAAACAGGGGTGGGACAGGTGCCCAAGGAATTGGGCCACCACTCGCTCGACCAGATGTCGGGTTACGTCGGGCTACTGACTTCAGCAGGGAGTACATTGGGGGGCCCTGCAAAGTCCTCAGAAACAGTTACCTTGGAGGAAGAAGCAGTCTTCAGAAAGTTCCAGGCACTTGTATCACTTTGTCTAGGTTCCTATGGAAGTGGCCTTGATGCCAGGGATACAGGATTCTAAAAATGCGATGTAGATGTGATATGGAAATCCACATTAAAGGAATAACAGACAGATCAGATATGGCAATGTTCAATAAGTCATTCTATACCCCAGTGTGTTTTTTATTAATTTATTTTTCTGTTTTACATGGCACGGACCTGGCATGAGGGCATTAGAGCACTTTACATGAGCATCACAAAAGGTTACACATTTTTTAAGGTGTGGGGTTTTTACACGATTTAGCCAAAATCACAGGTTATTGAGTCAAGGCTGGGATTTGAACCTCTTTCCCCAGTTCCAGAGACATCAGCCCTATCCACAAGACCAAAGCCAGAAAGTACATATAATAGCTGTCTGATAGTCACTCTCGATTTACTAAAAAAAACAACCGTCCCATGCATATGAGCTTTCTCCAATTATCATTATCTCAAATATTGTGAAATGCACAGATCACCATGTCTGCTCTTATCCTTTGTCATGAACTCAGCAGTTTGTCTCTTCACGTCACAGCACTTTTGGAATATGAGTGTGAGGAAATGCCTCTTTTTGTATGGTCACTCCCATGTTTTTTGGACGGTTGCTGCTGAGTTTTTGACTCTGAGAGTGCACTAAGGCCTGCTAACCAGACCTTAGTGCCTGAGCCCTGAACTTAAACTGTGCATGTTTGATTGGCTTGTACTCAATTGGCATAAGCTAACTTACTAGTAATTCCCTAATATATGGTATTCAGGTACCCAAGACCTGTAAGTTGGAGAGTGACCCAGGCACCACAGCACTGATTGTCCCAGCCTGAGTTTGACAAAAGTAAAAACATGGCTCCTAGTCTACGACTGCAGACTAAAAGGGCAGTTTTGAACTCCTAACTCAACGTTTCCTTATAAAATCATGGCAAGACCAAGTCCTCCATTTTTTATGTACATAAGTGACCCCCAAGTCAGGTCTAGCAAACTCGACGGCAGGGTGCTGTACATTCTATTCATGTGTTTTACATGTTTCAAAATTAAAAACCTGCAACTGTCATTTTTACTGCGGAAAAGACTAGTAGCCCCATTATCGAGTTCAGAGTGGCAGTCAGCCACTTCAGCCCTGCTAACTTCTGACTAGGACTACTAAAATTGATAGGGAAGGCACCTCAGAGTGCAGCTTAGTAGCCTAAAAGACAACTTATCACACAGGAACGGATTTGGTTGTATCCGCGATACCAGGCGACTGGTAGCCCAGTGACGACAGGACTCCTTCCAGGACTGAGAGGACTTTGAGGGACATCAATCCTGTTGCCAGAATCGCGTCACTGTGTTCATGGACCGGGGAGTAGGCACAGGAGGACGCCCATCAATTGTGTTCTTCTGCGGCAGCACAAGTTCTTGGACAAACCTGCAGATGCAGCTGATAGAGAAGTATAAGAAGTCAAAGCATATTACCTGGAACATGGTGTGAGGTTCCACAATAATGAAACCTTATATTAAGGGGCTTAGGGCAACACCTATGGCTTGATGTCATACATGTGCAAAGGGCTTGAAGAACATGTGAAATGTAATGAAGCTGTAAATACCTGACCGATGGATGACCTTTGAGTGCAGTCCTCTTGCAGTGGGCCCACTCACAGACTATGTTATGCAGGTTGATACCAGTTAACATTGAACAACTGCAGTTGTAGGGGTGCAGAATGCTACATTTCCTTTAACAACAGGACGCAGTTGACACTGAAGTGCAGACTGACAAACATACCCAGATTAAAACTCAAATCGTGGCCCACATAATGTGTATGCATATGTCAGTTGCGTGAAATCAGCACCAAGGTATGTCCCACGTACCTTTTGGACCATTTAATAATGTTATTAATAACTAATAATGATAATAATAATAATAATAATAATAGTAATAATAATAATAATTTAGTACTACAACCTGAATCATGATGTGGTGGAAAATGCTCTGCATCCTCCAACACTCCAGCATCAGCCATTCTGCAGTGCTGTGAGTCATGCAGCTCTGTGTTGACTAGCATTGTATATGACAGCAGTCACTTGCATTGCCGGATCTTTGTGGAATGTGTAATGACAGAATTAGCGGCATAACGATATAGCATAAATGAAGTCTCAAGATTGCTTGTTAATTTATTAGACTTGGATTCATGAACAGGCAGATATCTCCCTCTTATATACTGATATGTTCCACACACACTGGGGCCACTGTGGTGCTATGTGTGTGTGTACTAAGCAGTTTGATTGAAACCAACCCAAAAATATCAAAATGTGAGTCTTGGATATAGGTTGTACTATGGTATATTATTTTGTGGTGTTCCACCTTGGTAGTATTGGCACAGTGATGTATTTTTCCTTTACTTCTGAGCCACACTAAGCTAAACTAAGTCTCACAAACCGTGCCCTTGTAGCTATGCCAGCAGGTTTAAATACATCACAATCAATAGAAGTAAATGAAAGGTGCCAATGTGAACTCCCTGCATATCCCACCACACTTTGAGACAGGATATCATATAATTACACGGATATACTGGGTCATTTACTATCACACAGTGAAAAAGGTTCAAGCTGTGACAATATGCACATCACAACACATTTATTGTTGAAGGGCCTTAAGCTGGGTATGTCAGAGCCATGCAGATAAATACTGGGAGTAGAAGGTTGTGAACACAATATGGAAATAAGTTTGTGTGCACTGGCATATATAGAATAGTGAGTTACTATTATGTTAGTACCTCTGTTGCAGTATGTGACTGGCACTTGCCCATGGTTATCTGATTGAAAAGCATGCAGTTTGGATGAGTTATCTGGGTTCTAGGACCAGTAATATGTTGGTACATACTTTGATTACTGCTGTTTACCTGTCTCTGTGGCTTTTATCCCCCAAACAGATAGCCAACCAGCTCGTGGATTGCCTAATTTTAGGAAATCTGCCTTTTCTACTTGGTCACCCCAATTTGTGTGCCATTTGCTGGACCCCTACATTTTTGCAGACTTTAGAACTCTGTGCAATTTACATGTGTTAACCAGTACTAATGAGCCTGTGCTCCCTTGCAAACATAGTTATATTGGCTCCTTAATAATTCACAAATTTAACTTACCTATAAGTACCTAGTATATGGTAAAACATGTATCCTGGGTCTGAACATTAAATGCCACCAGTGGACTGCTGCAGCATCTATTGTGCCATCCATCACAGTTTCAATGCAAACATGGCTCAAGGCCTACCCTGTGCAGCCTGACTGTAAATGTGTAAACGATTGTAATGTAACCTATTAAAATAAACAATTTTGACAGGTCGAAATCTCCATTTCAGATATTAATAAGTGAACCCTGTGTAGGCCTTATTTTCTGCAAAGCAGGCTGCCAAGTATTTAAAAGTAGGACATTTAGACATTTTATGTTAACATGTCCTTATTGTGACTAGCACCCAACAGCTATTTTTCACTGTGGCAGGCCTAGCTATCCTGTGTAGAAAGCTAGAGCACATGTCAAACCCCTAATACTGCATCTTGGGAATTGGATTAGCTAGGAAAATAAATAAACAACTAAATCCAATTTAATTCTGAAATTGGATTTTTAATAACTATTAAGGAAAAGTAACTTTTGTATAATTACTCTTTACCTGCCTGACCTGTCAGAAGGTTCATCTGCAATTGCTCTCCAGTTTCTCCCAACCAATGCTTAGCAGTTGAACAGGTGTAAATGAGATATGCCATCACTCCCAGTTATGCAACAGGTCACTGTGATTGACAGGTCAACCTGAATGAGCAGTGATAACTCCTCTGAACCTCACAGAATATGCAAATGTACAGGGTAGGAGCTGTGGGCATCCTTTTTGACATTGGAATGTCAAATCCTGCTTGTCAGGTCTTCTGGGATTCACATATAACACTTGGTTTCTGGAAACCCCTACTTTTGTCCTACCAGATGTCTGTCTCTAGGTTTGACATATAACACTTGGAGTGCACTTGGAAGGAAGGAAGCTGGATGTCAAGAAAATTCATGTATATCCACAGTTTTTTTGATGTAAAACCCTGCTTTTGTTCTACCAGACTTATGTCTCTGTGTTTATTGGTAGAAGAGTTGCTGTCTCAAACTGTATTAAAGTGTTAGATGTTGGCGATCAGTAGGATTACTGTAGTACACTCCTTCCCCCCTATATACTGATGTACCTATCATTCACACTCCTCTTCTCATCATGCAATTTTTCTCAATATCCCCCATGAAGCGTAACTCCACCCTCATGCCATTCACCCTTTAGGTGAGCTGCCGCTACAAAACTTGCTTGTCTGCCTCACTCTGGGTATGTGGAGGTTGAGCATAGTCGTGAACCACATGGATCATCACAATGTTGCCTCCTCTTCCTCACTGAAATTCTTCTTCCTTTTTAATGGAAGTGGCTCTATCTCATCAGTGTGACTTTGCGTTGATGTGCATCAGAAGTGGAAGGGGGCATGCTTTGGGAGGAGCTGCTTCATGTGTGCTTTTGAGTATGAATATTTCTATTCTGTGTAATATTAGTCTGGGGCAGCTATTTTCCTATTGTCATATGTTGCATTTCTCCGCGAGGTGCTTTAGGTGTGCCCAACATGGGCCCCATGCTCGCTGTGCACTATATGAGGACTCAGACTTGCCTTACGTTTGGGACTGGAAATGGCCTAGGCATTCTTTTGTCCCTGTTCAGTAGGTACCTGAACAGGCAACATCTAAGGCTGGACAGTTTCTACTGCAGCTGGGCCCTTCCTCATTTCTATATGGTTGCCCCTTTCTGTACCGGAACAATAAGCAAAAAGGACTGTATGTAGCCCATTGTATTTGCCAGTGACTAAGACTGACTGAAGCATTCCGCCCATCACTTCTTGGTATTTCTTAATGATATGCCCGAGTGTGGTGGGTTTGCCCAGATGTTTGGTTTGGTTTTATGGTGCACCTCACTAATGAAGCCCAATAACCATTCTGTGGTTGCTTTTGTTCCAATCTAGATGGGAGTTGGTCTTCCAGTTGCACCGAGGTGATTATGTTGGGGTAGGACCAGTTTTGATTTTATTGGTTCCTTTCTGTAGTAGCATAAAGAGCAAAGAAACGATGGACCAAAATGTGACCCAGAGTAAGTGTGGTGACTGAGATAAATTGCATTAGACCCATCCCTTTTTTCTCAATGGAACAACATGAGTGCAATGCTCGCTATGCCATGGTAATGATGCTGCATTTTTCAATGACGAGAACCAACAAGGAAGAATCTGATCTCTTTTGTAATTTCTCAGTAAGATGCACTATTTTCCTTTTTCCTCATTAGAAATATTGCACAGTGTATGATTGCATCATGCAGCAGTCCGTTTACTCTGTACATGGTGTTGTTCACACAATTTGCCACACAAAGGAGCATAGTTACAAGCCCCTTGCGTGGCTGGTGCCTCACTTTTTGTGACGCACTAGCGGTGCAGTGGGGTGCTCCATATTTACAAGGACACATAAAGCCACCCTGCACGGCATTTTATGTTCTTGTAAATACGGCCCCTTGTCATGCAGCACTTTGCGTGACAGGGGTGTCCTATTGGTGCTGCTGTGGGTGTTCCCACGCAACACACATGGATTCTGCCGCTTTCCCAGATTTACAATGTTTTGCGTCAAAATGCTACGCCTCCCCAGAGTGATGTAAGGAGGCGTAACGAGGAGAAATACTTTTATTTCTCCTTGTTTTTCCCTCTTTCTATGCATGCTGCATTCTGCAGCACACATAGAAAGAGGAAGACACCTTTCGTGATTGATTTTGTGCTAGAAGGTTTCCCTATCTGCACAAAAACAATCATCCCCGTAACGCAGTCACCCTTGCAACATGGTGCAAGGGTACCTGTGTTGATGCATGGCAGGCAATTGTGCGCCAGCACAGGGGAGAGCTCAGGGATACGTCATATTGTTGTAAATATGACGCGTCCCTTTGCTTCTGAAGCAACACAGCATGGCGCAGACAAAAGGCTTGCGGCAGTGCGCTGCTTTACTTCACTGTAAATATGGCGCAAAAAATTACAGGTGATAACATTGTGTTTCAAAAATTCAGACGGAGGCTGTGCTTTTCCGCTCCTCATTTGCTTATGCAAATGGGGTAGGTGAGTGTATATTTACAAACATGGGATATTACTCTAGAAATTCTGTGACTAGGATTAAATAAGAATAGTATGCACGTATGGAATTGTACCTTTACGCACACGTAAAATTATGTTCATAATACTTTGGAAATTGGGTAGTCTGTTTATCTAAACATTATTCTCTTGTGCAACCACCACGCTGTAAATAAATAATTAATAAATTGGTCTAACAAGGCCACCTAATTGTTAATGACTCTCCAAATTCTGTAATGACGTACACTAGCTGTATTCAGTTTCATAAACTTTATTCGATAGTTGTAGAAAAACATCATAAAAGTATACAAGTAAAAACATTGCATGTATAAAAGTTACAAACAACAGGGGAAGTACATGCCATACCGTTTGCTTAATAGGTGCATATAGTGTTAAATAAATCTGATCTTAACATTTTAATTGAAAACCATACTTTTTCTTGCTGTAATAGATTTTAAAATAAAAGTTGCAGTGAAAAAACAAAGGTCCGGGCTAGCAAGTGAGAATAATAATTTCATAGCGTTTCCAGTAGTGTACGTAATATATTTCAGAAACAATGGTTTAAGGTAATAAATACGCAGAGCTTTATACAATGGACAAATTAACAGAAAATGCAAGGTGCTTTGTTAAGTGAAACCATCACACGAACAGGGGACAGTAGAATGACATTTCATTGTGGGGAATGCCACCAAATTGTGTACAATGCCGAGTCTAAGTCTTGTCAAGACAAATTGATGGGACCGTCGGCTGATGGCATTAAGGTACATCGGTATACCTAAAGCATCGTCTCTAAGAGAATAATAGAAAACATGAGTTGTATATTCTCTTGATTCTGCTTTTCGCCTGTTGGATTTAGCCCTCAGAAATTCAGCTTTAATCTCATGTTTGGACAAGGTGATAGTACATGCAGGATCTTTATCCACATCCATATCAAACAAGTTGTTAAAGGTTGAGATCACATACTTTAGCCAAGGAATTTTATAAGCTTTTTCCAGGTGTAAACAATCTTTAATAATTTCCTTGGTGAAGCTAGTTTCAACCTTAGTCCAAATAGATTTCCAAACCAATAATGGTCTCAGTCCGATCAGGTCAGTTAGATAATCTAGCCCTAGTTCTATGTGGGTTAGATCGGTAGATGCCGATGGTGGGAGACAGAGTAATCTTTTGAGGAACCAATTTTCCAATATTTGCAGGTCCTTTTGGTTCCGATGACCCCAGACCCCGGAGCCGTACAGTGCTATTGACGTGCATCTATGTTTGTAAATATTCAGCATATCAGGTATACGGCGGCTTCCCAGTTTTGAAGCAAAACGAAATACGCCTAAAGAGGCCTTCCCCATCCTTGCTTTTACATTTATGTCCTCTGGTATCCAGGATCCACCATTATTAAAGGTAATACCCAGATAGCAGAAATTTTTAACAACCTCGATACGGTTTTCCTTAAAATAAAAAGATTTAAGACAATTAACCTTTTTGCCGCACACCATTATGAATGTTTTTGAATTATTAATTTTAAGTTTCTTCTCTGGATAAAATCATAAAAACAGTTCATCAGTTTCTGGAGGCCTATTGGAGTTCTAGAGAGTAAAACGGTATCGTCAGCATAGAGCAATACCGGTATAGGTAAGCCTCCTGCTTGGGGGGCATCAGCCTGTACTTTCTTTAATTCCTGCTCTATTGAATTGATGAAGAGCGAAAAGAGCAACGGGGCCAGGACGCATCCCTGTCTAATGCCGGATTTAACCTTAATCTTTCTGGCACACTCCCCCTCTGGTCCATATCGGATTTGGGCCGATAAGTTGGAATAGAGCCTTGCTAAGAAGTGGATACTAGCTGTATTAGTGAAATAGCTAGAGGGCTTGGCACCACTCAGTTGATCCCATCCCTCAACTCATTGGTAACGAGTGCAATGAATTGCACATTACTCACATCATGGGTGCAACTAGACTCGAACTTCGGCGAGGGCTAACACTCCCGTCCAGGGTCAGCTCGAACACTGGTGGCAGCGGTTACGACAGTCTTGTTAGGCGTTCTCCTCCCCATAACCTACTTCTCCATGAATTCTCTCATTACCACTCACCAACAGTGCACCTCATCTCTCCGTAGACTCTCTCTGACGTATATTTCATTTTTTATAGTGCTACTCATAGTTCATTCACACTCAGTTCTGAGATCTGCATGGTACACATTATTTGCAGTAGGCACATTAACCCTCCATGCTACTTTACGAAGAGTACAAACTCCCACTAAACTAAATTCCAAATTCTCACTAGTAAGAACATTAATCACTAGAGTTATCTTGACATGTTTTTGTTGCTTGAAAACTGCCTGATGCACAAGGAAGTTTATGTGTTTTTAAACCAAAAATTATTTTGAAATCCAGCACCCCCTACCAAAGTCATCGCCAGGTGTGGCTGCATTGATCGCACCGCCCTAAAGCCAGTCCTGCTCCCAGCAATGGGGCAAGGCAAATATTCCAGAAATCGGGTCAGGGCTAACATGAAAGTCAATATATGAAGAAATACATCTATGTAAGTGGTGTGGTATGATACTTTCCCCAAATTCCAGCAAGCAAAACAATTTAACAGATTTATTGTAGATGATTTAAGGGAGAGTAGACTTTTCCCCTGAGAATGTTTGGAAATTTTTGGTAAAAAAGTTCTAAAACACATTTAACCCTTATAGGGCATTCATGAAATATTCCAGTACTTTCATGGTGCACAGGGGAAACCTGGCCTTTGCTAGGAGTAGATCTAATTTTTTTTAAATGTCTTAAGTTAGAAATTACTTCTACTATACCAAGGCCATCATTGTTCCATGGTTGAGCCCCTTATGCCAAGAAGTACATTCAATATGATAGTGCCGTTTCTTAACCTCTCTTTTCAGGCTACCTCTACCTGTCACTGTTGCTCTGTCTACTGTCATCTTATCAATTTTTGGAACACTGTGCAAGATGTTGCAGTGATTTATGAGTGGAAATTTCTGAAAGTTTAATATACAGTTCAATATGTGGGTATGAATATTCAGATATTGAGCAATAAAATTCTGATATCGAATGGGGGAAAATTCCATAAGATGACACAAGTACACATGAATCATACCAAAGTCCTTACCCAAGACCCTTACAGATAAATGCCTTAAAGTAGCTTAAAGATGCCTAACACCTTGTCAGACAGGATCACCATTCTCTAAGCATATGTGACTAAAAAAAGATATAGGAAGCTGGCTCTGTGTATGCTATACCAAAGTAAGGTATAGTGTGCACAGAGGTCAGGGAGTCCCCAGAAGTATAGCTGAGTCTAAATTAGGTAAGTATTAACAGCTAACTTTGTAGTAGTGTGGGCGAGCAGTTGGGCTTATTCAAACAGTGTGTTAAGCATTTATAGTATTCACTCAATCTAGACTGATACACACACTCAGAGACTGAATCCAGACCAATTGGGTAAGTCTGAAAAAGGTATACTGATGTTTTATTGTTAGAACCAAGCAGATATTGGTACAGGTGGGTAAAATATACTTTAAATTGTAAACCATTACACAGAAATGCAATTGAGGATGGATTTGCAGTTGTTACAGGTTTGTATAACTTTAAAAAGCATTTTGAATTACACAGTAATTACTTTCAAAATACTTTTTAGTTACTTTTGGTTTACTTTGGGGACTGGGGGTGGTATGCCTAGGGTCCACACCTAAGTAAGACTTTATTCTTTGCATTTTAGTTCTCTTTTCTCCATACAAACACCTATAACATTTTAGACCCAAAATCTCATAACATGGGTTCCTAAAAGAGAAAAAGTGTTCGTGGTTTCTCAGGCAAGTTCACAACTTAAGATTGGGAGTTTTGGGGGTTAGGACCAAGGTTGCCAAAGGCCTCGAGCTGCACCACCAGTGGCAATGGGGCGGCCGAGTGCAAAGTGCAGGAGCCCAATGTTAGCCAATGGGGCAAAGGGGGCCTTCGGTTAGGGACAGCTTAAGAGCAGGCCAATAGGGTGTGGGGCAAAGCTCCTTAGGTTAAGGTCAGCACTGCAGGGGCCAACAATTAGCACGGGAACCGCACCACAAGTGGCACTGGGGGGGGCGGGTGCAGGGTGCCAAAAAGACATAGTGGACCTTGTGCTTTTCAAGGGAAAACGTCGGTTCAGTCAAGTTTCTGGAGGCTCGGACAGGGAGGCTTCCTGAAGGTGACCACCAGCTGTAGAGGTAAGTTGGGATCTTGAGGGATGCCTGGACACTGTTCTTTGGGCTGCTCAAGGCAGTACGGTGTCCGGTGCAGGGGTGTCCTCTGGCGTCTGGTATTTTTACCAGCTCTGTTCGCGGTCAGAGGGACTCTTCAGGTTGGGGGCGCAAGCATCTTCTTGAAGCTTGAGCGAGGTCAGGGATCACCAGATCCCAGGTCAGGATCACTGGGGAGACCTTCTCTTGGTGTTGGGCCACTCGAACTCGGGCCGTGGGCTTTGAATGCAGAGTGGTGCAGAATCGTGAAGTCACCTGATTCTGGATTCTGATCTTGGAGTCTTTGTTGAGCAAATCCAGTGATCATTGGAGACGGAGTATCTAAGGGCAGTGCAGGGCAGGTCCTCTGGGCTCAGGGGGGCTGCTGGACATGCTGATTTCTTTGCTGTAGGCAGGTTAGAGTCGGGACAGGCTGGTAAGTCTGGAGCCAAAGCAGTTGAGGTCCTCTCCTTCCTGGGTCAGCACAACCCTTCGGTCCTTCTTTCCTCGAATCCAAGGAGGCTGCCAAACACACAGTTGCCAAACACACAGCTGCCAAACACATTGCCGCCAAACACAGCGCCGTCAAACACAGTCATCAAACACAGTCGCGAAAGACAGTCGCCAAAGACAGAGCCGCCAAAGACTGAGCCTCCAAAGACTGAGCCTCCAAAGATAGAGCCTTCAAAGATAGAGCCTTTAAAAATAGAGCTTCCAAAGATAGAGCCTCCAAAGATAGAGCTTCCAAAAATAGGAGGGTTGAAGGCAAAAAGTTAGGGAGAGTTACGCCAAAGATGCCATGTCTAACAGGCAAATAACCAACACCCCCAGTTGATTGTCCGTCGTAGTTCTGGTGCGATGGCGGAGACAGCTCTTTGGAAGATGTGCGGTGGGCAGGGATCAGTGGGTTCTCTGGAGTGGATGCTCCTCATGGTCTTTGCTGTGTCTTCTGTGGTGACAGGGGTCCTGGTGAGGAGGGTCACTGGGTGGCATTGCTGGTGGGTGGTGTTGGCTCGGTGCTTTGGTCCTGGTCGTTAAAGTTGCTGTAGAGTGTCCTGATCTTGTGGTGAAAGAAGGAGCTGAGTTTGTTGCAGAGTTCCTGGAGGGGGACGTCAGAGGTTTCGCTGTGGGGTCTGGTGAATTCTTGTGTGATGGTGAAGAGTTCCTTGGAGTTGTGGGAGTTGGAGAAGATTCTTTCCTTCTTTCAGTTTCTCTTCGTAGATCTGATGAGTTTGTGGTGTGCTGTTGTGGCGGCCCTGTAGGCGGTGCGTGCTTCTGGGGTTTTGCTGTTCCTTCATGCTTTCTCCAGTCGTTGGCATGAGCACTTGGATTCTTGGAGGTCCTTGGTTAATCAAGTGGCTTTCGTGCTGTGTCGTCTCTCTGAGTTCCGGAGGGGGGAGTGTGTTGGTGCAATCGGCGATCCATTGGTGGAGGTCGTTGGCTGGAGAGTCGGCATCAGTAGTGATGCGGGAGTGCAGCTGAGGGTGGAGGTGAGGTGATCCTCAGTAATCTTGCTTCAATTTCTGTGTGGGAGACGTGGTGTTTGCTTGTGTGGGTTTCGAGTAGGAGAAGTGGACGCAGTGGTGGTCCGTCCAGAGGGGTTGCATGGTGTGGCTGAGGCCAAAGTTGTTTCCTCCGGTGAAGATGGGATTGAGAGTGTGTCCCCGGTGTGGGTGGGGGTGGTGATGTCGGGAGCAGAGTTGGCATTGGTCGAGGTCTCTGTGAGGAAGGCAATGTCAAGTGCAAGGGTGTTGAGGAGGTCCCAGATTTCTACTGCATGTCTGTGCAGGGAGCGTACGTTGAGGAGGATGCATCTGAGGGTTTAACGTGCACTGGCGTCCGGTGGGTCTGGAGGTGGGTGAAGGTGTGGCTCCAGTGACGGCAGGAGAACATGCCTTGGGTGTTGCTCTGTGTCGAGAGCTGGTACTTGTTGTTGCATCCAGGGTTGAGTGGGTGGAGAGTGCTGGAGTCGTAGCGGCAGGGTGTCGGAGGACCAGGGACCCTGGCTCTGGTAGCAATCGGGTCGCAGACGGGTTTGAATTTGGCACATCTTCGGCAAGCCAGCGGCTCAGCAGCCGCCATTAAGTAAGGGTTTGGGGAAGGGAAAGCAGCTAGGAGGCGGGAGCTGGAGCACGCAGGGGGAGGGTCTGCGGGGGCACCAGCAGCGATAAAGGCAAAACAGTGAATACAAAAGACAGGAGACAGAAAAACAGCAAAAATTAGGCAAGAAGGCACAGAGAGACGGATGGAAAAAATTGACAGAAAAAGACAAAAACGGCTGGCAAAGCGGACTAGCAGAAGAGCAAGGCTCTCCCACTGGACCATCGGGGATGAGGCGCAGGTAGGAGCCAGCCGGTGGAGGAGGGCCTTGAACACCTACCTGTGAGACCAGAAGGGAGCAGGGGGCAGAATCTTAAGGACAGAGCTGTGCGAGAGGAGACAAATTTCCCTGACCAGGAGATCAGTGGTCTTGCTCTTGCAGGAGAAGAACAAACCCCTCCACCCTCCAAAAAAACAAGCCATTGCAGCTTGTGGAAGTAATGAATGGGCAACACATCAGACTAGTTTGGAATACAAGTCAAGAATTAGCATAATATACCAAAATAAAGAGTAGGTGGTGGCAGGTGTCTATGCCTCCCAAAAAATAACACTAGCCTCCTTGCAGTGGCCTGTTGTGTAGCTTTTAATTTTTCATTTCCAATTCTGACATTACTGAAGCTTCAAATATACCAGAGGTATTAAGGCATGGACAGTGCTCACGACATCCTACCTGCTAGGCTGCCCACAGGGAAAGTGATCATTCATCACTTTCTTAACTTCTATTTTCAGGTTACCCCTACCTCTCACTGTTACTCTAGCCACTGTCACCTTATCAGTTTTTTGTAACTCTGGGCAAGACATTACAGTGAATTTTGAGTGGCATTTTCTGACCGTTTAATACACATTTCAATATGTGGGCTTGAATTTACAGATATTTAGTCATAAAATATCAGATTTCGAATGCAGGCAAAATTCACTAAAATAACACAAGGAAACATGAATGTTAGCAACGTCCTTACCCACGATCCTTAAGAATATATGGTCTTAAAGTGGCTTAAAGATGCCCACCACAATGTCAGACAGGATCACCAGACTAAGCCTGTTTAACTAAACAAAGACTTTAAATAAATATTTTTCTTTCAATTTTTCAGCACATAACAAAACAAAGTGTGGAAGACCATAACCGCTGGCAGGTTTAACACAGACTGGACAGCAGTATTCTGTTAACAAAATAGAGATACAGTTAGTGGCAATGACAGCATCAACATGCAGATAAAAAGGCACACATAATAAAAAGCAGACAAAAATAAGGCAAGCCGAAATCAGAGTTGCCAAAAACGGAGCCGCCAAAAATTGATCCACCAAATAGTGAGCCGCCAAATAGTGAGCCACCAAATAGTGAGCCGGCAAATAGTGAGCCGCCAAATAGTGAGCTGCCAAATAGTGAGCTACCAAATAGTGAGCCGCAAAATACTGGCTCCAAAAAAGAGAGCTGCCAAAAACAGGAGCATTAAAGGCAAAAGGTTACGGGAGAACCTTAACAAAGATGCCAGGACTAACAGGACAAGAACACCCATCAAAAAATACATGACATCACAGCTGGAAGTAGTAATTAGTGGACAGGACAGCAGTATTCTGTTAACAAAATAGAGATACAGTTAGCGGCAATAACAGCATCAACATGCAGATAAAAAGAAACACACAATAAAAAGCAGACAATAAAAAGCAGACACAAAATAGGCAAGACAAAATCAGAGTTGCCAAAAAACTGAGCGGCCAAAAACTGAGCCTCCAAATAGTGAGCCACCAAATAGTGAGCCGCAGAATACTGAGCTCCAAAAAAGAGAGCAGCCAAAAACAGGAGCGTTGAAGGCAAAAGGTTAGGGGAGAACCTTAACAAAGATGTGAGGACTAACTGGACAAGAACACCCATCAAAAAATACATACCATCACAGCTGGAAACAGTAATTAGTGGGCAACATATCTGAATAGCTAGAAATATAATTGGTCAAGAACTATCCTAATATGCCCAAATTAAGTGAAGATGGCAGGGGGTGTCTATGCCTCCCAAAAAATAACGTAAACCTCTTTCAATGGCTTTTTATGTAGCTTTTGAATTTACAGTTCTAATTCTGACATTGCTGAAGCTTCACTGTCCCTTTGGGAAAGTGGGGCACCACTCTGCTAACCTTGAAGCTTCAAGTACACCAGAGGTATTAAGGCACAGGCAATGGATCAACGCGTCCTACCTTTTCGGCTGACCCCTTGTAAAAGTAATCTTCCATCAGTTTCTTAACCTCTTTTGAGGCTACCTATAGCTCTCACTGTTCCTCTACCCATTTCATCTTATCAATTTTTTTGAACTCTGGGGAAGACATTTCAGAGTTTTTTGTGCAACATTTTCTGAGACATTAATGTACAATTCAATACGTGGGCTTGAATTTGCAGATATTGAGTAATACAATTCAGATTTCGAATGGGGATAAAATTCAATAAGATGACACAAGTACAAATAAATCCTCACTCCGGATCCTTATGAACATATGTCTTAAAGTGGCTTAGACGCCCAATACCTTGTCAAATGGAGTGCCATTCTCTAAGTCTATTTGGCTTAATAAAGTTAAAAAATATATATTTTTTTAGTAAATTCTTTCAACACATAACAAACCGATGTATACAGGAGCCTTAAGCGCCGGCAGGCTTAATTCAGAGATAAGACAGCAGTATTCAGTTAATATAATAGAGGTACAGTTACTGGCAATGACAGCATTAAGAGGTCCATCAAAAGCAATGCACCACAATAGAAAGAGCCATCATAAACAGATCAGTCAAAAACAGAGCCATCAAAAACAGAGCCACCAAAAACAGAGCCGCCAAAAACAGAACCGCCAAATACAGAGCCATCAAATACAGAGTTGCCCATAAGAAGAGTCATCCAAAAAAAGAGCCGCCCAAAAAAAGCTGGCAATAAAAACACTGGCAAAAAAAAGAAGCCACCAAAACTGAGCAGTTATAAACTGAGCCATTATAAACTGAGACATAATAAACTGAGCCCCCAAACAAGAAGAAGTTTGCAAGTTACATGTTCGGGGAGAACCACAGCAAGAATGCACGGTGTAACAGGCCAAGAACCAACCCCTCCACACCCACCCCAAAAAAACAAGCCATCATCGCTAGCAGTAATAATGTGGGGGCAACACATCTGACTACCTAGGAGCAGAAGAAACTACTTTAATAATATACCCAAATAAGGAGTTGGTGGAGGCAGCTGTCTAGGCCTCCCAAAAGAAAACACCAGCCTCCTTGCAGAGACTTCTCATGCAGCTTTTGATTTACTTATACTTCTAACTTGGACATTGCTGTAGCTTCAAGTATACTACAGTTGCTGAAGGTGTCCTACCTTTTAGGCTGCCCCCAGGGAAAGTGGCCCTTCACCAGTTTCTTAACCTTTCTTTTCAGGCTACCTCTACCTCTCATTGTTGCTCTATCCAATGTCTTCCTATTCTTTTTTTGTAACACTAGGCTATATATTGCGTTGATTTTCGATTGACGTTTTCTTTAAGTTTAATATACAGTTCAATATGTGGGCTTGAATTTGCAGCTAATGAGTGATGAAATTCAGATTTGGAACGGGGCAAAATTCCAAAGGATGACACAAGTACACATGAGTCATACCAAACACCTTATCCAAGATCCTTACCAATATGTCTTAATGAGGCTTAAAGATGCCCAACACCTTGTCAGAAGGATTTGCCATTTTCTAAGCCCATGTTACTAAACAGAGTTTAAAAAAAATGTATTTTGTTTTTTCAAAAAAGAAATCAACGTGCACAAGACTTAAGTGCTGGCAGACTTAACCCAGAGATAGGATAGCGGTACTCTGTTATGAAAATAGAAGCACAATTAGTGCCCATAACAGCATCAACATGCCCATCAAAAATAAAAACCCAATACCTCTCAATGTTGCTCTACCCACTGTCATCTAACAATTTTTTTACCTCTGGGCTAGACATTATAGTTTAATGTAAAATCCAATAGGTAGGCTTGAATTTGCAGATATTGAGTAATAGAATCCTTATTTTGAATCAATCAATCAATCAATCATACCACTTGTATAGCGCGCTACTCACCCGAGGGGGGTCTCAAGGCGCTTGGGGGAAGGGGTCCGCTACTGCTCGAACACCCAGGTCTTGAGTTGTCTCCTGAAGGCGAGATGGTCCTGGGTCAGTCGAAGGTGGATGGGGAGGGAGTTCCATGTTTTGGCCGCCAGGTAGGAGAAGGATCTTCCTCCGGCGGTGGCTCTTCGTATGCGTGGAATGGCGGCGAGGGCGTGGCTGGTCGATCGTAGCTGGCGGGTGGGAGTGTAGAAGGTCAGGCGGTCGTTGAGGTACTTGGGGCCCAGGTCGTGGAGAGACTTCTGTGTGTGGGTGAGGAGCCTGAACGTGATCCTCTTGTTGACGGGGAGCCAGTGCAGGTCCCTCAGGTGGCCGGAGATGTGGCAGCGTCGGGGGATGTCCAGGATGAGTCGGGCGGAGGCGTTCTGGATGCGTTGGAGTCTTCTTTGTAGCTTGGCTGTGGTTCCGGCGTAGAGGGTGTTTCCGTAGTCCATTCGGCTGGTGACGAGTGCCTGGCTGACCGTCTTCCTGGTTTCGGTCGGGATCCATCGGAAGATCTTGCGGAGCATGCGTAGGGTGTGAAAGCAGGATGAGGAGACAGCGTTGACTTGTCTGGTCATCGAGAGGGAGGAGTCCAGGATGAAGCCCAGGTTGCATGCGTGGTCTGTTGGCTTGGGAGCGGTGCCCAGGGCGGGGGCCCACCAGGAGTCATCCCAGGCGGAGGGCGATGGTCCCAGGATGAGGATTTCCGTCTTGCCTGAGTTCAGTTTCAGGCGGCTGGTCTTCATCCATTCGGCGACGTCTTTCATCCCTTTGTGTAGGCTGGTTCTGGCGGTGTCGGGGTCCCTGGTGACCGAGAGGATCAGCTGGGTGTCGTCGGCGTAGGAGATGATGTTGAGGTTGTGTTGGCTTGCGATGGCTGCAAGAGGTCTCATGTAGACGTTGAAGAGGGTGGGGCTGAGTGATGATCCTTGTGGTACGCCGCAGATGACTTCGTTGGCCTCAGATCGAAACGGGGGGAGGCGAACTCTCTGTGTTCTTCCGGCGAGGAACGAGATGATCCACTCCAGTGCCTTCTCTTGGATGCCGATGTTGCTGAGGCGTTGAACTAGGGTGCGGTGGCAGACAGTGTTGAACGCTGCAGAGAGGTCCAGGAGGATGAGTGCCGCTGTTTCCCCGTTGTCGAGCAGGGCTCGGATGTCGTCGGTGGCTGCGATCAGGGCGGTCTCGGTGCTGTGGTTGGCTCTGAAGCCAGACTGCGAGGGGTCCAGGGATCCGTTCATCTCGAGGAAGGTGGCCAGCTGTCTGTTGACGATCTTCTCGATGACTTTAGCAGGAAAAGAGAGGAGCGAGATGGGGCGGAATTTCTTGAGGTCGGTGGGGTCTGCTGTTGGTTTCTTCAGTAGGGAAAAGGGGAGAAAGGCTGGGTCCTGTCTCTGACCGGCCGGACCACTCTTATATAGTAAACAAACAAAATTGCCGGGCAGTTTTAGTTAATGAAACGAATACGCACCTAGTATTACCAATTACTAGGCTGACAAACCATCTGTGTTTAGTCACTTATATTTTTTATGAAAAAAAGATGATCAAAAGATTTCATGGCATCAAAAGCGATTCACTTCACATTTATAAAGGTTCACAAATACATTGAAAAAACCATACATGATACATTAAATCAAAACATACACATATAACAATTGTGAAAACGTTAAATGAAGACAACTGTGAAATGCCTCAAAACAATTCCTTTTTAGAGGCACCAATCCTAAATGCAAATAAACAAGTGGACAGTTAAGAGAACAATCTAGCCTACTTGTTATAACCACCACTAGATACACATAAATCAGTTCAACGTACGGTGCACACCATAGGAAAACACAAAACTATGCAGCAATGTCAAGTTGTGTACAAATTATATTCCTATTGTGCCCTAACAAGTAAGTATCTGGGTGGGACTGGACGCCGACGCGTTTCGAACCCGTTGAGTAGTTAAAAGGGTTCTCCTCAGGACAAGGATTGGGAAGGTCGTTGTCGCTTATTCTAGAAGTATCAGGATGCTACCTTGATGTTTTAATGTGTGAGCACACGAATGGAGGAAGCTGAAGTGACTCCAACATCTGCCGAACCCGCGGCGGCTGCCGCTCGAGTTCGCGCCGTGAATTAACTATCTGTAAACAAAGGCGCGCCCGCCCTTCCCGACCTGAGTCACTTCAGCTTCCTCCATTCGTGTGCTCAGGACGAGGATTTTTTCCCAATCCTTGTCCTGAGGAGAACCCTTTTAACTACTCAACGGGTTCGAAACGCGTCGGCGTCCAGTCCCACCCAGATACTTACTTGTTAGGGCACAATAGGAATATAATTTGTACACAACTTGACATTGCTGCATAGTTTTGTGTTTTCCTATGGTGTGCACCGTACGTTGAACTGATTTATGTGTATCTAGTGGTGGTTATAACAAGTAGGCTAGATTGTTCTCTTAACTGTCCACTTGTTTATTTGCATTTAGGATTGGTGCCTCTAAAAAGGAATTGTTTTGAGGCATTTCACAGTTGTCTTCATTTAACGTTTTCACAATTGTTATATGTGTATGTTTTGATTTAATGTATCATGTATGGTTTTTTCAATGTATTTGTGAACCTTTATAAATGTGAAGTGAATCGCTTTTGATGCCATGAAATCTTTTGATCATCTTTTTTTCATAAAAAATATAAGTGACTAAACACAGATGGTTTGTCAGCCTAGTAATTGGTAATACTAGGTGCGTATTCGTTTCATTAACTAAAACTGCCCGGTTTCTTCAGTAGGGCGCTGAGCTCGGCATGCTTCCAGCTCTCCGGGACAGTGGCGGTGTTGAAGGAGGAGTTGATGACGTCCCGGAGTTGGGGTGCGATGATGGAGTCGGCCTTGTTGAAGACGTGGTGGGGCAGGGGTCGGTCGGAGATCCGGAGTGGATGGTGTTCATCGTGCGGGCTGTGTCTTCGGTGGTCACTGTGGTCCAGGTGCGGAGGGTGGCGGTGGGGGGCGTTGGTTCGGCGGTTGGGTGCATGGGTGGTGCGCTGAAGCTGTTGTGGATGTCGGCGATCTTGCGGTGGAAGAACGAGGCGAGAGAGTCGCAGAGATCTTGTGAAGGAGTGATATCGTTGTTGCCGGTGTTGGGGTTGGAGAACTCCTTGACGATGCTGAAGAGTTCCTTGTTGTCGTGGGCGTTGTTGTCCAGTCGATCCTTTAGTGATTTCTTCTTGGTGGTGCGGATAAGCTGGAGGTGCTTGCGGGTGGCGTGCTTGAGGGCGGTCATGTTGTCTGTGGTCTGGTCGAGGAGCCAGGCTTTCTCGAGGGTGCGGCAGTTCTTTTTGGAGTCCTTGAGTTCGTCGGTGAACCAGGAGACCTTCTTGCTTCTAGGTCTGCTGGGAGGGTTCTTCAGTGGTGCGAGGTCGTCGGCGCAGGCGGTCAGCCACTGTGTGAAGTTGCGGGCTGCTTCATTGGGGTCCGTTGTGCTGGCGGGTGGGCTCTGGCTGAGGGAGGTGGTGAGCTGGTCAGCGGTGATCTTGCTCCAACTCCTGTGAGGTACCTGTTGCGGGTGGTGGTGGGTCGTGGTTCTTTTGAAGCTGAAGTGGACGCAGCTGTGGTCGGTCCAGTGGAGTCCGGTGGCGTGGCTGAAGGTGATGTACTTGCTGGAAGAGAAGACGGGATCAAGCGTGTGGCTGGCGTAGTGGGTGGGGGTGTTGACCAGTTGCTTGAGTCCGAGGTTGGCGAGGTTTTCCAGCAGGGCGGCGGTGTTGCGGTCCTTGTTGTTCTCCAGGTGTAAGTTGAGGTCCCCTAGGAGAATGTAGTCGGCGGAGGGGAGGGCGTGCGGGCTGATGAAGTCGGCGATGTCTTCGCTGAATTGTGTGCGTGGTCCCGGTGGTCTGTAGACGAGGGTGCCTCTGAGGGTCGTCTTAGGGTCGGTGTGTATCTGGAAGTGGAGGTGTTCCGCGGTGGCGAAGGTGTCGTTGGAGTCGGTCGTGATGCGGATGGTGTTCTTGTGGACGATGGCGGTGCCTCCTCCGGTCTGGTTGACGCGGTCCCTCCTGAAGATCTTGTACCCGTCCGGGATGGCAATGGCGATGTCGGGGGCTGAGGAGACGTTCATCCAGGTTTCCGTGAGGAAGGCGATGTCGGGTGACGTTGTGTCGAGGAGGTTCCAGAGTTCCACGGCGTGTCTGTGGACGGAGCGGGTGTTGAGCAGGATGCACTTCAGGTGGTTGCTGCTGGTGTTAGGCTTCGCGGGTGCGGTGCAGGTTCGGAGGCAGGTGAACTTGCAGCTTGTGCAGGTGAAGGGTCCGTGGGTGCGTTTCGGGGTGGCTCGGCATCAGGCGGGGTTCCGGCCGGCATTGAGTGCATAGAGGGTGGCGGGATCGTAGGTCAGTTGGGTCGTCTTGCATCGGCGGGGGCCAGGGGTCCTGGCGCTGGGCGCAGTCCAGTCGTGGACGGGCGCAGACGGGCTTGCCTTTGGCGCGCCTTCGGCGCACAATCGGCGCGCCCACTGCGCGTACTTGGGGGCGACATAAGAAGGAGCTGGGAGGGAGGAGCAGCAGGGTGGCGGGAGCGGGGCGGCGAATGGGCAGGAGGGGGGCGGGGCCACAGGGAGGCAGCGGCGGGAAAGGAGGGCAGGGGGCGGCTCAGCGGCGGCTGGGTCGCCATGTGAAAGAAAGGTTAGGAGAGGGTGAAAAAACGAAATAAGAAAAAACAAAGGCAGCAGCAAGGCAGCAGAGGGCACAGCAAAGGGCACAGCAGATGGGGGAAAAAAACGAAGAAAATAAACGAGGGCAGCAGCTAGGCAGCAAAGGGCACAGCTAAAGGGCACAGCTGATGGGGGCAAAAACAAAGAAAAATGAAGGCAGCAGCGAGACAGCAAAGGGCACAGCAGACGGTACAGCCCATCGAGGCAGTAGCAGGGGTGTGTGGGGGCGACCTCGCCTGGTTACAGGCTCAGCGGTCGCTGAATGAGGGTATAATTCCATAAGATCACACAAGTACAGATGAATCATTTCAAATTCCTTACGGATGATCCTTATAAATATGTGTCTTAAAGTGGCTTAAAGATGTCCAACTCCTAGTCAGATGGGATCATAGTTATGGGTACCTAAAACACTTCCATCTGGTATAGAAGGGTCAGCATTTTGCCATTGACACCCCCTATAAAATGAGTACAGGAAATCTTATGACGAGTTACCTCAAATACCAGTTCCAACATTTTGTTTTGGTAAGAATTACATGACTCATGGCAGGGCCTTCAGCTGGGTGTGGTGGCACAGGTTATGTGTCCCTGCCCTTGGGCATGACTTGAATCGGCTTTCTCAGTTAGACAGTTTGTGTCCCCACAGCCAATGATGGTGTCATCATAGAATCATGTCAGGGCCTGCAGTTTGCCATAGGTAACACCTCCCATCCAAATGCTATCAGTGCCCTTGTCCATAAGGTAAGAATAACCTTCATTAGGTGAGGCCAGCAGACACTTGCATGCATAACACACATACCCTCACACACACACATTCCTTCACACACACATCATCACTATAACCCTTGCACTCTTTCGTACCTTTGTACTCTGTCACACTCACACACAGATGCACTGCCACTCACTCTTCCATTAGTCAATCTGCTTTTATTGTGTTAGAAACACTTGCCCTGCTGCTTCTGCTATACCTGCCTTGCCTTTTAGTGAAGCTTAATAAAAACATATTCTCTATACGCTATTCAAAAATAATACGTTGCCTTGTCAATGTTTGTTACAAATATGATGTTAATGAAAAGTGCACTTCCTTAAAATAGCTGTACCAGGCTTCTGTTTGGTTTCATGTGTGGATAAAGCAGTTACAGTATTGGAAATGAACTATTGAACACCCTAACATGTAATATCACAGCATCCAACTGATCTTATGAAATGCTTGATTTCTTCCATGGATTTCATTCAGTAAAACTTTGCATTTTGGAGTTTTTGAGACCCAGCTTACAATGTAAAACAAAAACTTTGGGTCCTGGAATAAAGCACTGTGGTGAATGGAAAACCAGGAATGGCTGAAGGTGTCACACAATCCTCAATACAGCACCATACCCCAAAGCCTCAGCCCTAGGCTCGCTCCTTGTGCATTCCCACATTCTCAATCCACTCGCCCCTCTTGCACAAGCCCTGTTGTTGAAGATGGAATTAAGTAGGCATGAAGTACCATGGAAAGAGCAGGTATTCAGTGGGTGCTTTTGTAGAAATATGTGTATATTCATGTTAGTTGTGTAATTTTTATATGTGCAGAGTTAAAGGTGTGCTCATGTAAATGCTGGGTATTAGTGAATAGTGTGAGTGGGGGCAGAGTGAGTGGTGCGAGTGTAGGGTGAAAAAAGTGCAGATGTGAGTGTCAGGTGAGCTCCATGAATGCAATGTGAGAGGAGGGCCCATGTGAGTGTCGGGTGAGAGGAGTGCATGCAGAGTGAGAGGAGTGAGTGCAGGGTGGTGTGAGCGATGTAAATGCAGAATGAGTGGTGTGCCTGTGTGTGGTGCAAGGTGAGCGGTGAGAGTGAAGGATGATCTGTGAGAGTGACTGGTGAGTGCATGGTGAAAGGAGTTAGTGCAGAATGAGTCCCTATGAGTTCCGGCAGACTATTGTACCTATGGGCAGGCAAGATGAACAGAGTGACTGTATGAATGCAGGCTGAGTGGTTTGTCGGTGTGAGTGCACGGTGAGAGGAGAAAGTGCAGGGTGAGTAGTGGGACTCCAGGGTGAGTGCTGTGGTTGGTTGTGTATTTTAAGTTCAGGGTGAGTGTTGTGCCCATGTGAATGAAGATGTGCCTGAAGATGTGAGTGAAGGGTGAGCTGTGTGAGTGAAAGGAGTGCCTATGTGAGTGCACAGAGCAATGTGAGAGTGTGAAACTAGGGTGAGAGAATTGAGTGATGGGACATATGAGTTTGGGTGCAAAGTGCAGAGTCTGAGGAATTCATGCATGGTGAGCGATGTGCTTGTTTGAGTGAGATTGCACAGTGAGCAGTGAGAGTGACCAGTGACTGAAGTGGCACATGAGTACAGGGTGAGTAGTGTTCTCTTGTAAGTGCAGGGTTAATAGTGTGAGTGCATGGTGAGTGGTGTGAGGGCAATGTGATCACTGTGAGTGCAGCGTAAGCATTGTGCTCAAGTGACCACAAGGCAAGGGGTGTGAGAATGGTGTGAGTTCATGGCAAGGGGCATGAGTGCAGTGTGGTCACTGTGAGTGCAAGGTGAGCGGTGTGCTTGTGTAAGTGCAGGGTAAGAGGAGGATGAACGGTGTAAGTGAAGAACCAGATTAACCCACTTACAGGGTCTCGCAGCTGGGGAACCGCTCAAATCTCCCATACCCTTCATAAGTAGTAAAAGGAGACACAGGAGCCTTCGTCTGCAGGAGGAACCCAGATTTATTTCAATAGCCCGGGCTATGGGAAAGAGTCCAAAGCCAGTCAAAGACATGACAGAGGAGGCTGCTACTTAAATCCATAGCTAACAAGCCTTTTATACATTTCATACTCCAGCCTTTTGGCTGCATGACCATTGTCCAATCAGAGCAGTGTTTATTATAGATTAGCCGGATCCAGGTGGTGTTTGCAGTTGGTGACCTGGTCAAGGGAAGGTACACAGTCAAATGTTAGTTTTGCTTTGATCGGGGCTTGGTTTCCTCAGGTTTCTTTGCCCAGCTGTCTTGATCAAAAGCCCCGGCTTTACGAACCATTCTTCTATTGTCTGGATGAAAGTTCAGCAGTCAGACCATTGTCCAGATAACCAGATCAAGGTGACGAGGATGTGTTATCAGGCTGGGAGCAGGAGAGGAAGAATGACTCATTAACTCGGGGTGAGGGTCATATGACTTTCTGATGAGCTGCAGAGAACGGGGGTTCGGTGGGCGACAGTCTCTGGGCAGAAATGCAGGCCTGCAAAAGATGAGTTTTTATCGTGGTGGTGGGATTTATTTCGTATTTCAAGGGGAAACAACCAGGTGGGTCCTGTGGAAGTTTTTGCCACGAGATGGCAAGGCAAAAATCAGTGGAGTCCAGTAAAAAGGGATTGTCATTAAAACACATTTCCTCAGACCCTCCTTTTGCCATAGAGTGGCAAATACTTTTATGAAATGTCAATGTTCATAAGTCCATCTGTTTCTTGCTGGACCATTACCATCATATTGGTGTTGTGGATGCTTGATGGCAGAGGCTTGATGGGCTGGGCACACGTAGCACAGAGCACTGGCAGGCATTGGAAACACAAACAGCAGGAGACCAGGACAGCTACTCCCAATGCAAGGAAGATGAGGACCTTCCAACCCCACTGGGAAAGAAGGCCCCAGACCCAGCCGGTGAGGGACCAGTGCCTTCATCCAGATGTACTTCGGAAGAGAGACGATGCAGACGTTTGATGGCATTGTACACTGTAGGTGCCTTGTCCAGGATGTACACGCAGCATCTGGATGTTGGAGAGGGCACCAGCTGGCCTCAAGGACCCTGGTCAGTCCTCGGATAGCTCGACTGTTTGCCATGGGGCCCCAGAATGGAAGTATACCTTTGAAGAAATCGCCAGCTTTCTGGCCTGCTGTATCTTCGGCTGATATGTCACCCCTACTTGAGTGTCGTAGGGTGCCCTTCATTGTCAGATGGTAACCTCCATGGGTGGAATATGTTGGTGGAAGGAGGAAGGCCAGATAGCAGGTACCAGACCAGTTACGGGGGAGCCAAGTGTAGGCGGCAGTTCCACAGATAAAGTAGGTGTTGGGGGATGCCACCAACTTCGGAGGAGATGTGGAGTTCAGTGTCTTAGTGATGTCACATATACTGGTGCCAACTGTCTTAGTCCCTAGGCCATGGATGCAGACACGGCCTTGTACATTGATGACGTTCAGAGTGTCTCTATCATTGGGCAGTATCTTTCTTGTGCGGAACCTTGAAAATGTTTGTCGAGTGGTGGAATTAAATACTACCATCTCACCGAGTTCATCTGGTGGGAGTAGTAATGCGGAAGAGCTGGTCGGGCAAAAAGGAGCACTGGTATTGCCAGATCTGTTCCGCCAGAAGTCATCACGGAATGTTCCAAGGACAGGATGGGCAGTGCCATTGATAGTGAAGGCCTCCTGCATCAACATACACCATGCAAGGCAAGACCCTGTTAGGGTTTGTGCACAGCAAAGAGCATGTCCCCTCTCATTGCACTAGTGGTCTCTGTAATAGCTCTCTTTTAAACATACTATTGAAAGCCTTTCTTGTTATCTCAGCCCCCCCTTAGGCTTCTGTGTATGTTGCTCAATGTACTCACAAGTTTGGACATTGCTTTCTTGTTTACACATTGGACCTTGCTTTTAGCAAGGCTTCTTTAGAGCACCCCTCCCTAGGCCATGTGTTAATTCAACTCATTTGCATAATAACTGAAGCTCTGCACACCTTTCAAGAACATGTGCAGCATGTGAGAACCACACCCAGCTCTTCGAACCACACCCAGCTCTTCGAACCACACCCAGCCTGTCTATAAAAGGCAGCCCCAGAGCCTCACCCAGTGCTTGTGCTCGTCTACCTCCCGCTTACCTGAGAACAGATCCTTCGGCGCTGGTACTCCTGCTCTCTACAGACCTTCATCGGCTTCAACGGGCACGGCTGCTGGCTCTTCCTTCTTCCGGTTTCCGGCTCCTCCTTGCCTCAGCCCCTCTCCTGTCCAATACAATCGACCTGCAAAAGAGAAAGAGGACAAGGTTAGACTGATCAGTATCCCTTTCCAGCAACAAGTAAGTGCAAAACTTTTTATTACCTGAAAGAACTTTGACAGCGATTTCTGGATTCGTGTATAGACAATTTGTAACAAGATACCTCCCACGAACATTGTGATTCAAGCCCTTTGTTACAAGAATACTTTGTGGAACTTTGTGAAATAAACATTGTATTACATGGAACTTTTAAGAATCGAACAGTGGAAACCATTGACAGCAAGGCAAACAGTAAATCAAGGACTTGCACAAATTACCTGCTGTATTTTGATGTAAAAGTACAGTATTCGTTTCATAAAAATTCTGGAAATGTGTGAAAAGTGAGTTTGCTATTAAGAATTTAGGCTTTAGTTATATTAAGGTGAATGTTTGATATTGGTAATTCTGATAATGGTATTCGTTTAATTTTATAGAAGCTTTACAGTAATAGAAAGCACATCCCAGAACAGTAACACATTTCAAACCTGGAAGCTAGAGACCAGGATCGAAGAGGTACTTTTAGAAGAGAATTTCTAATAGATAAAGGGATAGTCAGGAACACATTTAGGAATAGGTTGCACTTACCTGTTCTTTGTTTATGTTTCATTAGGCACCAGTTTCTACAGAAGTCAGAGAAGGCCGCAGATTTTAGCAGCACTTCAACAGTGGAAACGCAAGAACGGTGTTGTCTTTCTTTTTTTATTTTATCCACTTCCCCCTTCCCTTGAGCTTCTGGTTCTTAGTGCACTGTCTAAAACTAGTGTGCTGGAACAAGCAGTTTCAGGGTGGGGTCAGACTGTCTTCAACCTCCAAAGTCAAAGGGCTATCCCTGGAGTGGTTTGTAGATAAGAGTACTAACACCCAACTTACAGTATTCCTATCTCATTCACTCATAGCATGCATTAAATATGTTGCTCAAATCACTGGTCACGAACTAGATTATAACGTTTACAGTCTTTTTATTAAAAGTGATAGTTAAAAATGTCAGTAAAAAATCGATTGGATTCTGCTGAAGACATTTAGCAAAGAGACATCTCATAACATAAAAGGATCATTTAAAAAAACATAGTAAAATTACACTTATACAGCATATTAAAAAAGAAGAAAAAATACATTTTCCAAATCGTCAAAAATAATCATACAGTAGATTGAAAATCAATTGGAAAAAACATAGACAAAAAAACCCTAGTTTCAATAGAACAATTACAGATTATCTGATTCAATAGCCTTTGAATAGATTCATTGAGACTTCCAGTATTACAAGATACGATATATCTAGAGTCCCCTAGGCTTTGTTTGAATTCCATTTAGGTGAAGTGCGTCGACGCGTTTCGGTGTTTGAACCCGCAGATATGGTCACACCTTCATCAGGACAATATGTTTTCATTTGGGGTCATCAAGTTCAAAAGACCGGTATCCTTTCTGTATATTAGAAAAGCATCAGTCAGTACATGTTTTTGTTTGTACATTACCACAGTAGTATAACATCCCCATCAACAATCTAACAGGTAACTATACCTCTTCACACCATTGATATGTGCATTGGGTCATATATCTTTCCACAAGGCCTAGTGCATGTCTTCATTATAGCACTGGTTCCTTCCTATATGTATCTTATATTTCAGATTACATTTTATTTATTCCTAATCTTACATTCTCAATTATTTCAGGTAACTGGTCCCTCCGTTATACTGTAGTACGTGACCAGCTCCACTACACCACTCATGTCATTTAAACTTATATATACTGACCTCTCAGTTGTGTGGTCTAATTGTTCCAGTCTTTATATACATTGATTTTCACATTCAACCATACACTATGGTCAACAGGTCAGATTAATCTCACATATCAATGGTGTGAAGAGGTATAGTTACCTGTTAGATTATTAATGGGGATGTTATACTACTGTGGTAATGTACAAACACAAACATGTACTGACTGATGCTTTTCTAATATACAGAAAGGATACCGGTCTTTTGAACTTGATGACCCCAAATGAAAACATATTGTCCTGATGAAGGTGTGACCATATCTGCGGGTTCAAACACCGAATCGCGTCGACGCACTTCACCTAAATAGAATTCAAACAAAGCCTAGGGGACTCTAGATATATCGTATCTTGTAATACTGGAAGTCTCAATGAATCTATTCAAGGGCTATTGAATCAGATAATCTGTAGCAACATCAATTGTTCTATTGAAACTAGGGTTTCTTTTTGTCTATGTTTTTTCCAATTGATTTTCAATTTACTGTATGATTATTTTTGACGATTTGAAAAATGTATTTTTTCTTCTTTTTTTAATGTGCTGTATAAGTGTAATTTTACTATGTTTTTTAAATGATCCTTTTATGTTATGAGATGTCTCTTTGCTAAATGTCTTCATTAGAATCCAATCGATTTTTTACTGAAATTTTTAACTATCACTTTTAATAAAAAGACTGTAAACGTTATAATCTAGTTCGTGACCAGTGATTTGAGCAACACATTTAATGCATGCTATGAGTGAATGAGATAGGAATACTGTAAGTTGGGTGTTAGTACTCTTATCTACAAACCACTCCAGGGATAGCCCTTTGACTTTTGAGTGTCTTAAGTACCCTGTTCCCTGGAACCTGTGGGGTCTTCTCTCATATTCTTTACTGTCTTCAACCTCCATCAGAACTGAACAGAAACTCAGGTGAGCTGGGCTTTGACAGACCCAGAGATACAAAATGGATAAGGAAAGAAAGGGACAGGATGTAGCATGGAATGTGGTATCAGTCCGCACACCAAGCAGTTGGAAGTATTCATGATGAGTTGGTGGTGATGTAGCATTTGGATGAAGGTGTTATTCAAAAATTCTGCACGGCGGAGTAATTCGTGGGCTGGCAAAGTATAGTACTGATGATCTGCAGGAGTCGGGAAGGAGTCGGTGATGTAGCAGGATGGGAGATCAGTAAGAGCCAACCAAGGATAGATAGGAGGAGGGAGACAAACAGTGTCACCACGGTGACCAGGAAGCATCTGCTATGTCGGAGACTGGCATCTCGTTTCTGTATACGGTTATTTGGGAAGGCGGCTATTGTGCTAAGCCAGGGACCCCTAGTGGCTGTCTGTGATTGGTGGTTGCTTCGCCTGAATGCCGAGGGCTGAGGGCCCTTGTGGTTTTACCTCAGTCTTACAAACGGCACTACTCTCAGCCTGGGAGGATCACAGCCCTACAGCCTTTGGCACCTGACGAAGTCAAGGGCAAGCCTTCCCTCTGGAACGTAAATTGTATCTGTTGGAGGTAGGGATAGTGTGGTCAGGAAGCAGTAGTTCTTGAGCAGTGTTAAGGGAGGGTTCCACCCTTCCTCTTTGAATATTGTCACTTTCTGCTTCAGTGGATGTGGAATGTAGCCTGGCGTTGCTGAACGGGATGAAGGTTGGCACTGTCTCTGTTTCTGTGTCTCCCAGTCCTTCCTTCACCCACTGGTCATAGGGGAGTGGTAGAGGGACACGCCGGCAATGGGTAGAGTGTACCCAGTTCTTACGACCATCCACTTTCACAGCGGTGCGGGTGGCCAGCAGGACTTGGCGTGGCTGTGTCCAGCGGGGCTCGAGGCTCTTGATCCGCTGAAAGTTCCTGATCAGGACCCAGTCCCCAGGTTGGATGACTTGTCCTGGGCCCTCGCTTTTGTCCGGTATGGCTTCGTGCACCTGGTGGTAAAGAGTACGAAAGTTGTGAGTTAGATTGTACAGGTAATCGGTCAATACAGGATATTCAACATCTGACAGTTTCTTAGGTCGAGGGACACCCCAGACTTTGGCAGGCCTCCCGAATACAATCTCATGTGGTGATAATCCTATCCTGGTGTGGGCCGTTGTTCTAGTGGACAGTAGGGCCAAGGGCAGAGCATCAACCCAAGTGACACCGGTCTCAGCTACTATTTTGGCCATTTTACTTTTTAGGATGCCATTGTATACTTCCACTAGACCTGCTGACTGGGGGTGGGAAACAACCTTTACAACGCAACTTTTACAACGCACTACCATTACAACGAAACTTTTACAACGCAACATCCATTACAACGCATGCCATTACAATGCAACCATTACAACGCATGACACTACAACGCACAACACTACAACGCATGTCTTTACAACGCAGTCATTACAACGCATACCATTACAACGCATAACATTACCATCCAATCTTCTGGAGGAGGAGCAATTCGGCTTCAGACCAGCCCATGGAACGGAGACAGCTCTGGTGACCGTCATGGATGAGCTTCGGAGGCGGGCAGACAGGGATCAGGCAGCAGTGCTGATTCTGCTTGACCTGTCTGCCGCCTTCGATACGGTCAACCATAATATCTTGTTGAGGAGGCTGAGTGAGGTTGGAGTCACGGGGGCGGCCCTGAGATAGTTCCGCTCCTTTCTCTCAGGAAGACAGCAAGCAGTCTCCCTTCCTCCCTACCAATCTGCCTTCACTCCTGTTCCTCATGGGGTACCTCAGGGCTCGGCCATCAGCCCCATTCTCTTTAATGTTTATTTGAGACCCCTGCTGAAGGTCATCAAGCGTTATAACTTAAAAGTCATCAATTACGCTGATGACACTCAACTCATTCTCTCCCTGGAGGGAGAGCAGTCCATCTCAGCAGAAGAGTTTCACAGATGTTTAGGAGACATGACACAATGGCTGAAGGAGAATTCCCTTCAATTTAATATTGTTAAGACTGAACTGCTGCACGTTACAACGCATAAGAACAGGGAAGGGCCGCCCATGAATCTGTGGCCACCAGAGTTCCCCAACCCCGGCCTGCCGGTAAAAACAGTTCGCAACCTTGGGGTCACATTTGATTGTGACCTCTCTCTGGAGGTGTATGTGGGGAAAGTGGTGAGCTGCTGTCTGCGGATTCTGCGCTCTTTGAGGAAGATCTTTCCCCTCCTACCGCATCAAGCCCATGCCCTAATTGCACGCAGTACCATATTCAGTCGAGTAGACTATTGTAATGCTCTACTCCTGGGATCCCCCAAATTCCTGCTGGACAGGCTCCAGCGGGTTCAATCGGCTGCGGCTAAGTTGGTACTGGGCTGGTCAAGGCGGACCTCTTCCTCTGGAGCACTGTCGGAGTTGCTGTAGAGGCCCACAATATCCTGCATCCTCAGTAATCGGGATTTCGTTCCGGCCATTCTACTGAAACAGCCTTGATCGAATTAGCTGATTCTGTCAAGTTCCTGCAGGATGAGGGAAGGCAGACAGTCCTCGTCCTGCTTGACTTGACAGCAGCATTCGACACCATCTTGCATGCCATCCTGATTAACAGAATGCGAGAGATTGGCGTGACAGACACAGCCTTGGCATGGGTCATTTCTTTTCTATCCAATAGGTCCCAGACTGTGTCCTTGGGTCCCTATCTATCCAGCGAAAAATCCATTTCACCAGGAGTGCCACAGGGGTCCATATTAAGCCCTCTTTTTTTTAACATCTATATGGCCCCCCTTCTCGCTGTGATAGAATCCCATGGGATCCTTGTCACGTCTTATGCCGACGATACACAACTTGTCGTTACCATCGATAAAAAGTGGCCTGATGCAGATCTTCGTTTTAAAAACTGCCTCTCGGATGTTTTCCAATGGTTGAACAAAAACCATTTAAAATGTAACAGTGCTAAGACAGAAATTATACCGCTGGGTAAAGATTTATCTTTCTGTCCGAAAGACTGGTGGCCCTTGGGATCGGAGGCCCCCCCCAGTGCAGTATCATCAGCACGGAATCTAGGAGTGCAATTTGATTCACTCCTTTCTTTCGATGACCACATCAGGATTACGGCTGGACGCTGTTTTGGTCTTATTAAATCACAGAATTTTTTTTTTGATTTCCTCCCCATTGCAGCTAGAAAATCAGTCGTGGTAGCTTTAATACTTTCCCGGCTTGATTACTGCAACGGATTAATGGCTGGAGTAAAAAAGTCCACCCTTAAGAAGCTGCAGACTATACAACATGCAGCTGCGAGACTGGTCTTACAACTCCCCAGAAGGTCATCAGCTTCAGCAGCATTGAGAGCTTTGCACTGGCTACCATTGCATAAAAGAATTCTTTTTAAATTGCTTCTCACCGTTTTTAAATCCATGCAAAATACAGGTCCCCACTACCTTACAAATCGCTTTATGCGTTATAATCCTCCGCGATGTTTGAGATCATCTGGGACTAACCTCATCATGATTCCCAGATTTAAATACAAAACCAAGGGTGGGAAAACTTTCACTGTCTTGGCAGCCAAGGCATGGAATAACCTACCAGTCAATCTTAGACTGACTGAAAAGGAGGGTCTTTTTAGAAAACTCCTTAAGACATGGGTGTACAAGCAATCAGATACCTCCGTACTGGCAGCCATTTAGTTTCATTGTTTCATCTACTTCATTTTTCATCTACCTACTGTTCGCAAGCTCAGCGCCAAGATGCTCCCTTGGGAGCGAATGTTCGCGCTTTATAAAACCTCATAAAAAAATAAATATCAAAAAATATCATTGGTTGCCAGTGGCACAGAGAGTTAAATTTAAGTCTCTGTGCCTAGTCTTTAATGCCCTTCACGGAAAAGGTCCAATCCCTCTTCAGCAAATGTTTGAGTGGTACGTTCCGGGCAGAGAGCTTCGCTCTTCGACAGGAATGTTAGTAAAAGTACCACGCTTCAACAAAGTCAGGGCAGGGGTAGAAGATTTGGGGTGGCGGCAGCTAGGCTGTGGAACACTCTACCTCTTGCACTGCGGCAACATGGAGAGTTGCTTGCGTTCAGAAAGAACCTTAAAACCTGGCTGTTCCCTATGAGCTAGCCTGCGCTTCAACTCCCTCCTGTGCTGTCATGGTTTCAGAATTACTAGCGCCAAGATGCCTGTTAGGTGGTAGTGCGCTTAATAAATTGGATAAATAAATAAATAAATCCAACACTTACCCCACTGTTGCACCCCCTGGAGTTAGAATAGTAATTTTTACCCCTACACTATCCAACACTTATCCTACTGTTGCACCCCCTGGAGTTAGAATAGTAAATTTTACCCCTACACTATCCAATACTTACCTAAACATGCAATGTAATGTTATGTGTTGTAATGGTATGCGTTGTAAAGGTATTATGCGTTGTAATGGAATGCGTTGTAAATGTAGTTTTTTAATTTTCGTTGTAATAGTATGCATTGTAATGGAATGCGTAGTAATGGATGTTGTGTTGTAAAAAATGTGTTGTAAACGTATGCGTTGTAAAAGTGTGCGTTGTAGTGACATACATCCCTGGGGGTGGTTAGCTGCATGAAATTTTTGTTTTATGCCCAGTGCTGCACAGACATGATCAATGATTTGAGCTGTAAAGTGTGTCCTGTTGTCGGTCCAGACCAAACGGGGCAAACCAAAGCGTGGGAAGTACTCCTTGAGTAGTACTTTAGCGGTTGTGATAGCAGTGCAGTCTTTGACGGGGTAGGCTTCGACCCATCGACTGAATGCACGGACCACTACCAGGACATATTTTAAGTTCACGCACCTGTCCATCTGGATATAGTCCATTTGGAGGACTTCAAACGGGAAGGTAGGAGGAGAGAATCCTCCCTTAGGAGTAACGGTGCCTTTTCCGGGGTTTTACATTAGGCAAACCATACAGGTTTTAACCAGCTTTTCAGCATATGCTGGTATTTTGGAGTTGTACCATGTAGGTTCCAATAGCTTACAAATTCCCTTTGCGCTAATGTGGGCGGGACCATGGGCCATTGTAACTAAGGCCAGCACGTGACTGTCAGGCAACATCCTTTGTCTCTCCGTGGTTGTACGGACCCAGCAACCATCACTTCCCTCCTTTGCTAAGTGATCTTCCCACACTCCGAGTTCTTCAGGAGTAGTATGGGACTGAATGTCAAGCACACTTAGCACTGTATTTTCAACCATGCCTGCTTCTGTCATCTACCTAGTGGGACTTCCTACATACATTCCTTCCCTCTTCCTCAGCGCTGTTTGTCTGGCCGTCTGATCAGCCAGAGCATTGCCTTTCCCGACATCGTCTGTCACCTTCTTATGGGCTTGACATTTCATAATGGCCACCTTTTTGGGGAGTGACAGAGTCTAACAGTCGGTGTATTAGGAGGCCATGTTGGATCTTGGTCGCATGGGCAGTAAGGAAATTCCTTTCTTTCCATAACCTCCCAAAGTTGTGGGCCACCCCGAAGGCATACTGGCTGTCGGTGTAGATATTCACCGTTATACCCTTGCTTAACTCACAGACTCTGGTGAGGGCCACTAGTTCTGCGGCCTGGGCAGAACACTGCAGGATTTGAGCTGTTTCGACTGCCTTTTCTAATGTTGTGAGTGCATAGGCAGCTGAAGTGTTACCATCTGGCCTCCTATGACATGATCCGTCAACATATAGTGTACCTTCTGGATCCTCTAGCGGGTTATTCTGTAAGTCAACCCGTCCCTTTATCTCGTCCTTCGTCCTTAAAATGCAGTCATGTGGGTCTGAGCGGGCATCTGGAGTGTCTAGTGGAAGTAATGTGGCTGGGTTTAGTGCAGTGCATCTTTTGATGTTAATGTGGCTGGCAAAGAGTGTTAGTTCATTCCCTGAAAGTCGTGCGCTAGTGAGGTACTGTGTCTTGGTGTTGTTAAGGAGGGTGTCTACAGAATGGGGGACCATCAGAGTCAGAGGGGAGTTCATGATGATTCCCGCACTCTGACAGACCATGAGGGCGGCCGCAGCTGTCGCCCGTAAGCATCCTGGGAGAGCCCTTGCAACAGGATCTAAGGTGGCTGAAAAATAGGCACATGGCCGTTGGTGACCTCCAAACATCTGGGTCAGGACTGCGCATGCACAGCCATCTGTCTCATGTACAAAAAGAAAAAATTGCTTGCCATAGTCAGGGGTACCGAGGACTGGAGCAGTACACAGGGCCTTCTTCAAGTCTTCGAAGGCCTGCGCATGCTCTGTGGTCCATGGAAAAGAACTGTCTGATACTTCCTTGGTGGTGAGGGCAAGAAGGGGTTTGACCATGGCTGAAAAATTTGAAATCCACTGCCTGCAGTATGAGGTATGGCCTATGAAAGCTCGTGCCTGCTTTTGTGTTTGGGGGGCCGTCATAGCATTGATAATGGCTACACGATCAGCGGTCAGCTGCCTTCCCTCCTTCGAGAGGAGATTACCTAAATGGGTCACCTTCTCTTGACAAAACTGAAACTTTTTCAAGGAGACTTTGTGGTTGTGGAGGGCAAGGTGGCGTAACAGACAGAGAGTAGCTTCTTTACATGTTGGGGCAGAGTTTGCAGCAATGAAGTGGTCATCTACATACTGCAATAGTGTTGAATTCTCAGGAAGTTCCAAGGAGTCTAGTTGGCTTTTTAGGGCTTGGCTGTAGATGCTAGGGGTCTCGGTAAATCCTTGGGGGCGCGGCAGAATCTGAAACTCCGCCCACCAAGGGAGAAACCAAAAAATTGTCTACTGTCAGGATGTATGGGTATACTGAAGAAGGCATTCTTCAGGTCAATGACAGAGAAGTGTGTGGCGTCAGAGGGAACCATCGTCAAGAGGGCTGTGATGTCGGGGTCAACAGGATATTGGGATATTGTTATTTTGTTAAGGGCTCTTAGGTCAATCACAAATCTGTATATTTTAGGGGAGAGAGCATCTCCATTTGCCTTTTTAAGAACGGGAATAATGGGACTGTTACCGACATTGCCACGTGTCTCCTCCACTACGCCTTTGTCCATCAATTCGGATATTACAGGGCCATTTCTCCTTCCGCGGGCAGTCGATACTGCCGAAGGCGGGGGAGAAGTGCGCCTGGCTGGATGCGTACCACATGAGGGGGAATGTTGAGACACCCTACATCAGTGTCTGATGATGCCCAGAGGGAGGAAGGTAAAGACTGCAGCTCAGGTGGGAGAGGACTGGACTGATACATGTAGGAAGCTGCAGTCGGGGAGATTATTAGGGATATACCTTGGGGACTACATGATATCGTCACATACAGGGCTTTTAGTAAATCCAAACCCAGCAAGTTCTCACTGCAACTTGTAGTAAGGACCAAGGGAGCGTCAACATGTGCAGGGCCAATGTCGAGAGGGAGGGGTTCAGAGACAGGACTGGTCACGGGCGTCCCTGCAAAACCCATGGAGACATTCATATTGCCAGAAAGGGGTGCCTCCGGGACTGACAGGCGTGCAATAGAAGACCTGGTGGCCCCAGTATCCAAAAGAAAATTCTTATAATTCCCCACAACTGACATTTTAACATACAGGCCCCTTTGATCCACTGGAATTTGCACTCTGGTAATACCCCTTTCCTGGCTGTCCTATGCTTGGTAGGATCCTGTCTCATCAACTTCATCATAATCATTATTATAATAAGTGCATGTTGCTTCGTTCCCATCAAACCTGTTGGTTGGGCGTTGCCGGATGGGGGTGTCATCCCTGGGCCTACGTTCTTTATCCTGTGGGTGGGACGGGCCATGATCCCGAGTCGGCCTGGGAGCGCAAGGCCGAGTCCTCCCTGTTCTTATGTTTTCTGCTAATACAGGACACTCATCTATCCAATGGCCATGCCCCTTACAATAAGCACACTGATCGGTTTTGGAGGGCTCCCGTACCTTGAGGACTGGAGGGGTGGACTGGCGAGCCCTCGGAGGGGGTTGGGATTGCGGTTTAAAATTTCCGCGGGCATCGTGACCTTGGGGAGGATAAGCTTGCTGTAAAAGAGTCTTAGGGCCAGATTTAGGTGGCCATTTACCGGCCGGTAACGGCCGATTTCGGCCGTTACCGACCGGTAAATGGGTAATTGGGATGTAGGGGGCCAATTTTACCGAATCGGTAAATTTACCGATTCGGTAAAATACTGAATCGGTATTTTTACCGATTCGGTAACTTCTAGATGTAGGTGGGACTCTTCTGAGTCCCAAAGGCCTTTCAGATTCAGTACTTTACCACCCAATCCAATTGGGGGGTAAAATACCGAATCCAGGTGTGCATGCACATGTGGGCATGCACACCTATGCCATGTGACAGACGGACATGCCCTTAGGGCATGTCTGTGTGCCACATGGCACACATGCCTGTATTTGGGGTGCTAGAGGGTGTCAAAGTGACACCCCCCTGCACCCTTGCTGGAATCGGTATATACCGATTCGGTAATGCCCATTGATTCCTATGGGCTTCAATGCCCATAGGAATCAAAGGGCATTACCGAATCGGAATTTACAGAATCTGTAAATACCGAATCTTAACGATTCGGTATTTACCGATTCTGTAATACCTACACCCCCCCCTCTATTTTACCACTTCTTAAATACCGAATCGGTAAAATTCGGTATTGAAGAAGTGGTCAAATGAAATTACCTACATCTAGGCCTTAGTCTTAAGATCCTTAACCTTCTTACTTTCCTTATCTTTATCTTCGTTCTCCCTATTCTCATGATATTGAGCCATGGCCAAGATACCGGTCATAGTTTGAGCAGACCATGTACTCTCAACTTTCTTAAGCCTGGCAGAGATCTCGGGAAGTAAGTTGCTGACAAATTTGTCGACAAACACTGGGCCAGAACCTGGGGTACGGGGGTCCAGACCACTATGTCCCTTGTATTCAGTCTCAAAACGGGTAAAGAAGTCAGCCACATTTTCATCTTTTCGCTGTCTACAGGCGTTAATTTTATCCCAGTTAATGACAGTTTCCGGTAAAAGTGTTTTCATAAACGTCATTATTTTACCGGGCAAAGTCAGGATGACAGCTTCTGGTTTAGCCCCTCCTATCGTTGCTTCTTCCATAGCTTCTAAGTCGGCCCGTTTACCTCCCAATGCCACTTCATGATCGGTATGCCGTATCTTATCCCAAATTTCAGTGGGTACAACCGTGCCAAAAAGTAAGTCTATATCCTCCAGAACAAGAGTACCTGCGGATATAATCTGGCCTAACTCTTAAGGCAACCGGATTCTTCCGGGGTTCTGGTACCTGACCTTTTAATTGCATTACTTCTGACCTTTTCCAAGGGACATGAACCCAAATCCTGCGCCAGTGTGCTTCGACAGCCCCTCGGCCATTATTTTGGGCATCGGTAAGTGCATTAACAAAGACAGGGGCTGCCTCTCTCATGGGCATAGCTGTTTCTAAAGGGGCATTTGAAAAGGTAGTCATGTCACGGTAAGCTACTAAAACAGATATAGCACTAAACATCCCCTCTCCCTGAACATCACCCCTTTTTACTTGTGACCTAAGGTCCATCAATCCGGTAGGTATCTGAACAGACACATTTTCAAATTTTTGCATTATCAAAACACACATATATTCAGCCCAGGTTGTTTGTTCCATAATTGTCCATTGTGAAAAGGTGGACCATATCTCTTTAAAGGAATAAATATTTTTGTTATTCATCCAACATTCACATTGTTGCCTCTGTAGGTCTTTCTCTTGAAGAGACGAAAAGCTGATTGCTGAGCGTAAGGAGGCTAATCGGGGGGAATTAAATAATTTACATAAGTCTTGCTTGACTGTAGACCACGGGCAAGCAGGAGAAGGATGGGTAGGGGTAAAGCCGCTAGTGTTGGACTGGTGGTGACTTGTTGTTATTCCCTCGGCGAGGATAGAGTTAATGGGTGTGGTCGAAGTCATGGGAAAACTCGGGAGGGCTGATGTGACAGGGGAAACGGTAGGAGGGGCAGTGGGGGCTGGAGCGGGTGGTTGTAGGGGGACATGCGGGGTGTGAAACGTCAGGGCAGGATACATTGGGGCATATGCAGGAGGGCTTTCTAGCATGGTATCAAGCAAAGAGTCACTTTCTTCTCCCCCCTCTACATGGACTTTTACTTTCTCCTCACGGACTGGATAACATTTCTGTACCCGGGCCCCATGCTCCCTATCGGCTATTTCTGCCGATTTGGTCATTCTATTTTGCAAATTTTCTCTGGCGTGGTCGGCCATAGACATTCGTTCTTGTTTTCTTTCTTGTGCCTTTTGTTTCCTAGTTCTCTGTTCTACCTCTTTTATCCAAAATCGAACAGACTCAAACATGGACGGGCGTGTTTGTCTTATAATTAATTGTTCCTCTAAGTTTGCAAGGACTTGGGAATCAAAGGAGCCAAAAAATGGCCACTGTAACTCCGCGCTACTTTTCTTGGTGTATTTCACCCACAACGAGGAAAACATTATGGCAGCAGGGCCATATTTAATATACATAGCATGGCCAGGAGTTCCTTCTGGAGGAAGCGAGCAGGCTTCTTCCAGCTGGGAGTCCTGGGTACACATACAACAACAGAACCTCTTGAACTTACTTCTGACCGGCATGCTTAAAAACAGATATCAGACACCAGCGGGTTCCTAAAACTCACCTTGCTTGCTTGTCTTTTGCAAAGGACAATTATTCATACAGTTTTCATACAGAACAGACACCAGCGGGTTTTGAAAAATTTACCTTGCTTGCTTGGCTTTGCCAAAAGTCAATAACAAATTGGCTTTTGCGAAAGTCAATAACAGACAGACTTGGTGGATGATCAGTCCACCCTTACCTTACAGGGGTAGTTCTCTTCTGCAGACGTAGGGCTGTGTCCTGTTCCATAAATTATTTGCTAGGGGACTCCAGCGAGAAGGTGGTCAAGTGGCCCAGACCGGGTGGGGAGGAACACCGGGTGAGTCGTCGGGTCTACCGGAATATAACGAGAATCCTTGGGTAGGGCGCCTCCGTCAGAGTCTCTCCGAGCACCTCCTCACATCCACCGGGCCTGACCTCCGTACTCGTGGAGTCCCTGTTCAGTCGCCATTTGAAGAACCGGATTAACCCACTTACAGGGTCTCGGCAGTGGGGGAACTGCTCAAATCTCCCATACCCTTCATACGTATTAAAAGGAGACACAGGAGCCTTCATCTGCAGGAGGAACCCAGATTTATTTCAATAGCCCGGGCTATGGGACAGAGTCCAAAGCCAGTCAAAGACACGACAGAGGAGGCTGCTACTTAAATTCATAGCTAACAAGCCTTTTATACATTTCATACTCCAGCCTTTTGGCTGCAAGTCCATTGTCCAATCAGAGCAGTGCTTATTGTAGATTAGCCGGATCCAGGTGGTGTTTGCAGTTGGTGACCTGGTCAAGGGAAGGTACACAGTCAAATGTTAGTTTTGCTTTGATCAGGGCTTGGTTTCCTCAGGTTTCTTTGCCCAGCTGTCTTGATTAAAAGCCCCGACTTTACGAACCATTCTTCGATTGTCTGGATGAAAGTTCAGCAGTCAGACCGTTGTCCAGATAACCTGATCAAGTTGACGAGGATGTGTTATCAGGCTGGGAGCAGGAGAGGAAGAATGATTCATTAACTCGGGTGAGGGTCATGTGACTTTCTGACGAGCTGCAGAGAACGGGGGTTGGGTGGGCGACAGTCTCTGGGCAGAAATGCAGGCCTGCATAAAAAGAGTTTTTATCGTGGTGGTGGGATTTCTTTCGTATTTCAAGGGGAAACAACCAGGTGGGTCCTGTGGAAGTTTTTGCCACGAGATGGCAAGGCAAAAATCAGCGGAGTCCAGTAAAAAGGGATTGTCATTAAAAAACACATTTCCTCAGAAGTTTATGGTAATAGAGTGAGTGCAACGTGATTGCTATGAGTGTAGGGTGAGTGGTGAAAGTGACAAGTGAGTGGAGTGTCATGTGCGTGCAGGGTGAGCGCTGTGAGTGCAGGTTAGGAGGAGGGTGAATGGTGTGAGTGCATGGTGAGCAGTGTGAGTGCAGTGTGATTGCTGTGAGTGCAGGGTGAGAGTAAAAGTGAAGGGTGAGTGATGAGAATGAAGAGTGAGTTGTCGTAATGCAGGATGTATACTAAGATACCTAGAGTAACTCAGCATTGTATTGATGGCTGGCGTAGGATTTCAGATATGTTAAACTCTTGCTATTATTGCATCAATCAGGGATGGAGGGAGGAGGAAAAAAATAATGTGCTGATTGTGCAACACACTTTCAGTCTCTCGATTAAGGTTGCCAGCTGATCGGATTCCTACCAGCACTACCTGTATTTTAATGTCTCAGTCAGTACAAAAATAAGCAAAATCGCCTAAATCCATCATTTTTAGCACTTATCCGTGCATACTTCAAACTGCAAATACAAATAGAAAGCACTTTTAAATGTGTTCTAGGGCTGCAATAATGATCCAAGACTAATAATTACAGTTTAAGTTTAATTAAACAAAAGGAAACAAAGACAGAAAAGTCATGTTGCAAATGAATACATACCATTTTATTTACAGCTCCATTTAGTTTCAAGGCGAGTCCTTAAAACAACAACAAATAACATGTATTTTTCATTTGGAAAGGTGGCATCCCTACTCCTGAGATACCTTTGCATTCTCCCACTGTTTATTTCTTTTATTTATTTATTTATGCATTTTTATATAGCGCAAACTTTACCCAAAGGTGTCAGAGCACTTTACAATAGAGCAAAGTAAATTACTTAAGGAATGAGAGTAGCATAGAAGTAGGTACAACTACTTTATTTATTTATTTATGCGATTTTCTATAGCGCGAACTTTACCCGAAGGTGTCAGAGCGCTTTACATAAGCACCAGTTGAAAAACATAAGGATTTAGGATTTCATGCGTTACAAAAAGGATACACACGGAAAAAATTGCAAATGTACAAGATGTAAAGTCACACAAGGAGGAGATACAAGTGGATATTCTCTAAGAGTCACGTAAGAATAGTAGATAGTATAAAGGTCTACCGTATATATACTAGTGATTAGAGTTATCTCTATATACATAGGGAAGGGATACGAATGGATATACTCTAAGAGTCACATAGGAATGGTAGAAAGTACATAGGTCTACTGCATATTCTAGTGATTAGAGTTATCTCTATATACATAGGGAAGGGATACTTATGGATACACTCTAAGAGTCACATAGGAATGGTAGATAGTACAAAGGTCTACAGCATGTACTAGTGAATAGAGTTATCTCTATATACATAGGGGAAGGATACGAATGGATATACTCTAAGAGTCACATAGAAATGGAAGAGAGCACATCAGTCTACTGCATATACTAGTGATTAGAGTTATCCCTATATACAAATATATACACACATAGTAGATATCCTCAGGCAGAGTTCCCTTAAGTGGGGTCGTAGGGGGGCATGTGGTCACAACACCAAGGGAGGGTGGGAGGGAATCAAGGGTAAGGAGAGAAGGCAAGGCAGAAAAGGGAAGAAACATTTGAGGAACATCGAGGGGGAAACGAGGGAAAAAGGTAAAAGACGAAGGAATGGAAAAGAAGACAGGCCGGGGACCAGAGAAAGACGGCCAAGAACAGCAGCAAAATGGCGGGCAGGACAGAAGGGAAATTAAAGAAATCCATGAGAGTCTGTGGTCCACAAATGCAGTGCTCCAAGTGTGCCCCGTACCAGGGTCTGTAATTATGGTCATCCGACTCTCCGATGCGTCTAATAGGAGTGCCCCTGGCCATTTTGAAGTCAGAATGCTCTTCGTGCGTACAGACTTGATGACGGGACGATGGCCAGAGCGATTAGTTTTTTATAAGGTTCCCCTTTGTGCTCTCATGGGTGTCTGTGCTCCACTTAGTCAAATTGGGGGCATTGGGAGTCAGCGAGCTTCATTTGTTGTGTGGGAGGTCGTGAGTGGCGGCCATTTTAAAGTCAGATTGCTCTTCGTGCGTCCAGACTTGCTGACGGGGCAGTGGCAAGAGCGATTTGTTTTTTGTATGGTTCCCCTTTGTGCTCCCATGGGAGTCTGTGCTCTGCTTAATCAAATTGGGGGCATTGGGAGTCGGCGAGCTTCATTTGTTGTTGGTGAGGTCGCGCGTGGTGGCCATTTTGGGGTCAGGCGACCTACCTCAGGCGCTGCTCCGGTGGAGAGTTGGACTTGAATCCTTCCAAAAATAAGATCAGCAGTCCATGCACATGCCTGAGTATTCGGTCGGACTGGGGTCTCACTTGGTGGTTTCTCGTGGGGCTGCAGAGGAGGTTCCAGGTGTACTGCAGGGGGATCCTGGTCGGGCTGTTGTTTCATCAGAGGAGTGCCGTAGGAAGCATCCATTAGTTTTCAGCGGACGGTGCCAGGTCCGGGCGCGAGGGCGCCTTCTGCCCCGCTTCCTGCTGTCCCCGTCCGGCTCCCTCCGCAGGATCTGCCGCAGTGCCTTTGAGATGCCCCCGAATCTGCCTCCTTCACCAGGCGTCTGCTCGTCCGTGCAGGGCCGCCATTTTAAAGTCTCGGTCAGACGGGCTGCTGCGGGCGAGAAAATGCACTTTTCTTCAGTGCCGATCTCGCTACTGCCCCGATCTCGCTCTCAAGTGGGCTCCGGCTGTTCCGCAACTGAATGCGGTGTCTGGGGCCTGGGGAAAACAACAGGATTACTGGAAACGGAAGGTGGCCGCGGAGGAGCTCCGGGGACCGCTTCTAGTCCCCGGAGCTCCTCCCCTTACTTATAGGTACGCGTCGTGAAAGTTACAACATCATTTACAGATCCATTCAATATTATAAAATACAAAAAGGTGGCGCAAATAGGGTAAGTTACAAATAAGGTAAGTTGCAAATTAACAAGTTACAGAAATATTAAAGATTATAAAATACGAAAGGTTGGGTCAAATATGGTAATGCAAATACAGAATACATAATACAAAGGTAAGGAATAGTGAATAGGCAGAGTGGGGACCCAGGGGGTAATGGAGCCAGTGAACAAAACAAACAAAGCCTCCTTAACCAGTTCCAAAGTGATGTAAATGGTCTTTTAAAGACCTGTGAAAAACTCGGGTGTGGCAGAGATAAGATTCCAGACACTGCCCAGTCTGCAGCAAGTCAAGCAGCCGCAGCCCTGGATGAGACACACGAGGTGGGGGGTGGAGGGTGGAGGGGCTAAAGCCTTTTTAGCTCTATGGGCGATGCGCGCCTTACTCACATGCTATTTGCCTCACACCACCAGTTGGGCAATGAACATAACCACTACCACTACACTGTCTGCATAATTACCTCAAAATGTGCCTCTAATATTAATGACACTATATTGCAGGCACGGCTAAGATCTATATTAGCAGCCAAAAAGATGACCAACATATCCCTAGTGTATTATCATGGCCCACGTCTGGCCATTGTGGTCATCGGGAGACCTGCTTCTCAAACGCAAAGGTGGCCCTCTGCTTCACTGCCTCGCAGGGCTATTCCAGTATCCTAAGTATATGCAGCACTGGCGTAACGAAAAATGAGGGGGCCTCCCTGCACGGTACTTAGAGGGGCCCCCTCCGGGCTCAATCAGGAGCTCTTCGGCCAGAGTGCAGTGCCGCGGGGGCCCCTTTAAGCTAGATGCCGGCCTGTGTTACGCCCCTGATATGCAGAAGTACTAGTAGGGGAGAGGAGTTGGCCTAACGACTAGGGCGCTCGACCTCAGACCTGGGGATCTAGGTTCGAGTCTCGGTAACGACACCAAAAACCTCCTGTGATTCTGGGTAAAACACTTTATCTCCCCGTGCCTAAAATGAATCGTTAAAATGAATGCGTGTCCTCATGTAACGTAACTGGTGCTATGTAAAGCGCTCTGATACCTGATTCAGTTCGGGTCTAGTTCGCGCTATATAGAACTCTGCAACAAACAAAAAAAAGGGCAGCACTATTTTTCTCCAGTGTCTTTCTCTGCAAGAAGACTATGGGGGTCATTAGGATGGCGGGTGGACTTTTGCCCCCATCCCCGTGGGGGGCATTAGGATGTGCCCGCCACAGTGGTGGGCACATCCTGCATTTCTAGCATTGTGGCGGGCGGTGCTGAGAGCACCGCCTACCACAAAGCTAGAAATGCATTTCAGCATTTGCATAAACAAAGCGGCAGGCACCATGCGGTGCCTGCCGCTTTGTTTATGCAAATGTGGGGGGTACCACAGGTACCCCCCGTGTGCAGCCCCCACCCCTCCTTCACTCTGGGGGCCCATAGGGGGCCCCCAGAGTGAAGACCGCATGCCTTTCAGTGGCGGCATTGCCGCCACAGAAAGGAATTGTAAAATGCCCATTGTAATATGGCTGGCGGTGTCTGATAGACACCGCCACCATATTATTCCTTTTCCGCCCCGGCCGCAAGGCGACTGGGGCGGAAAAGCGGCGGACGGTCTTTCCGTCCGCCGAGGTCCCGTCCGCCATACTAATATGGCGGGGGGGAAAACAAGTAGGGATGTCGGGCGGAGTGCCCCCGCCAGGCTGGCGGTGGCTACCGCCAGCCTGGCGGGGGCAATCTGCCCAACATCCAAATGGGCCCCTATGTGTCTAGTTTTGCCTCTTTCGAGCAGTGGTCAAGTGCACCACCAGACCCAACTACACCCTCTTTGTGGTGAACGTCACATCCAACCCTCATTTTCCTGCCCAATTTAAACTTCATAATTTAACAAGATAGTGAAGAACCTACTTTTATCTTTTTCTGCCCTCTAGGACAACTGAACATTTGAGCAGATCACCTCTACAGCTCCTACCCATGAGGGCAGAGATTTAAGTTTTGAAGAAAAAAGTGGGAGGATCTATAAAAACGACATAGCCTTTGAAATTAAGGCTGTGGCTTAAACACGTAAACTACATTTCTGTGATTCCCTTAGTGTGGCACCTGTTTGCTAGTCACTTCCTCACATCTCCTTCACTTTATCACCCAAAAACACACAAAACACCAGCTCACTGATTTTTCTTTTGCCATTGTCAATATTTTGACATCTGTGCACCTCCTTCACACACATTTGCACAGAATCACAATTGCAACTGGAATAGGTGACCATTGCTCTAGGCGCTCTGCAGAGAGGCCAAGGATTGGATGACTATATATTCTGAACACCTTTTTCGACTCACTGACAGGCACTGTGCGAATCTCACCCCTACATTGTAACTCAATGCCAGAGCTGTCAATCATTGCCCATTATAAACACCTGGAGTAGACTTCGTTAAAGTTAATCACTAAACAAGAGTAATATGCTACACGAAAAAAAATACAGAAACACATTCTGGAAAGAGCGACCACTCTTGGGGAATGCACGATTAATTAAAAGGTGCTAAATATAAACATGAACGAAATCTCTGACATGGATTACCTTAAAGTTTCTTACAATCACTGTGCAGGGATTGATCAGTGTTTTTGCCAGTAAAGTTAAGGACATGTATATAGGGTCTGATAAGAATACGTTTCCAAGTGCCTTTGTATTTACTTCCGGGTCTGAGACCCGGAGGGACCCGACCCACTTAAAGCCCTGGGGTAGTTGTTGCAATGGCTTGCCTTGGCGTGGGCAACGTGATCTGAAACCCACAGACAGAATCTGCCACAACCTCAACCTGCTGTTCTCGCGGAGTTTCCCACGAATAGTAAATCCAGTCTGAGAATTGAAATAACAATAACCACCAAACTCAAAACTTCAAACCAACTTTATGCCGTCATTGCTGAAGCTGGGTAATCTGCTTCCAGGATCTCACCTTCAATGTTTTATATTAAACAAGGTGCTAAGGGCATACATATTCAAGAACTCTGTGTTGAAAGAAGGACAGCTCGTTTGCTGTGGCATTCTTTGTTTTCACCCTGTTGTTGTTTTCAGTGTTATCTTAGTACATTTTACAAGGCTTCAACAGCTTTGTATTAGGTCACACTCTGAAAGCCACTTTAATGAATAATAGAAATTCCAATATAAATATTTCATACATCGAAGCATTCATTGGCGATCTTTAATTCATTTGTTGCAGAATATAACTTGCCTCACAGCAATTGTCCGGCAGAAGCCCTTTTCTGTCTTAAGGACTTCAATAATAGACTTATGAGAACAATCACCTAAGCCTTCCAGATCATATACTCTAAAATGCACTACTGTGGAAAAACTGAGTGCTCCAAAGAATGGGGTAGCCCAGGCCGTGAACAAGGTACACCTCCTAAAAGGCTATAGCTCACAGTCCAGCACACCTGAAGTAAAACAAAAGCGACCTACATATGTTCAAATGGCACCGCAAGGCACTGGAGAGAATACAAACCCACATCTGACAACATGGCCTTCCATTTCAAAGCAGAGACTTCAAATTTGCTTTGAATTGAACCAACAACTGTAAGGATTTCTCCTCAAACTCATTTAAGTGCATATCTTCCCATTGTATGCATCCGTGAGCCCCGACCCAGCCTTCTCAGGTTTTCACAAGTTGCAAGGTGGGTGGGGCTCGCTCAGATGCTGTCAATTTTAATCTGAGAAAGTTGCCTTCAGATCGCATGTTTCAATCAGGCCTACCCTCACTTACTATGTGGACATCTTTCATGTATATTTGTGTACTATTGCCATTGCGGGGGGCCTCCACCAGGTAGCTCAGTAGGTACTGCTAGCTGTCCAGTGCCATTCAATCAGAACATTTGTAAAGCGGACTACTCACCCGTGAGGGTCTCAAGGCGCTGGGTGGCGGGGGGTGCTGCTACTTGTCGAAAACCCTGGTCTTGAGAAGCCTCCTGAAGGTTAGTAGGTCCTGGGTCTGCCGTAGGAGGATGGGGAGGGTGTTCCAGGTCTTGGTGGCGAGGTGGGAGAATGATCTGCCACCGGTGGTCGCTCTTCAGATGCGGGGGACAGTGGCGAGGGCGAGGCTCTCCGAAGTGCAGCCCTGCACAGTATTTAATTCAGAGGGATTAGACATTTTGAAGATGACAGCGCTACACATCTCCATATCCTTAAAGTAGCCGCCAACCAAACCAATGGAAGGTCCATACACTTACAACCAATCACACACTGTGACACCCTGTGGAGCGTGCAACATCACCACCTGTCGACATTGTCAATTCAGAGGAGGCTCATGGAGTTTGGTCACTTTTCAAGCCCCATTAAATTGATAATAGTACTTAGGTCAGGGAAAAAGTGACACCAGTAGCCAGAGTGGAGTCAATAAAGTGTGGCACAGAGTGGAAGTATGTGATAAACCTGCATTAGCAGGCCTCTAGCAAAAGAGATCAGAGGGTGGATGTAGATTGAAGACAGGTAGAAGATACTCCATGCATATATGCCATATTTGCATTTTTATGTATGCATTGCATTTGTTGCTGGCATTGTGCTCTTCCTTGAAATACGTTGTCTCTGCCATTCCTTGTGTCAGGGAACACCAAGTGTTTATGATACCCCCATCTCTGACACAACTGTGACTATCCCTGTCATAATATTTGTCCTGGTATAATAATGCCAAATCTTGACATATTTTTGGCATACATGGACTAATCACGTAATAAATTGCAGCCATATTCTGAGTATGCCGAGCCTAATTGTGACTGTCTATCAAATAATTGTGGCCATCCTTGGAATAATAATGCCCATGACTGACATAATGTGATGGTTCTTAGCATTATGCTGAGCGGCCATGGGACAAATGTGGCACTGACATAATAGTGGGCATCCTTGACATAATGTAGGCATCTTTGGTGTTATGTTGGGAATTTCTGGCTTGTGATAGAAATACTGGGGCAGGTGGAACAACATTTCCCATTATGATGCCTTTGTAGAACTCCAAGGTCCCCTGCACACGCTAGTGATACATAGATTTAAGTTAGTACAGTAACGAGTGTAGGAAAGAAAGAAACACTGTTCATCCACTGCTCTGTGTGGTTCCAGGATTTATTGTCTTTGTTGTGCGTTCCTTAGTACAGAGTCTTAGCCTAGCCAACACGTGTTTCATCACTACCATAAAGGACACAGCAACTGCTTCAGGGCTAAATTCCTATGATTACGGTCCTTATTGTCGGTTGTACTTCCGTCCCGAAGGTAAATAGTAGTAGAATGTCTCAGGGTAACAGAGACCAGAATTCCATTAAATTACTGAGGCAGATTCTATATTCTGTGATGAAGACGAGTATTCAGAAGATGCAGTTACTAATTATTGTGAGACCCTATTCGTATGGTCCCTCTCACACGCGGGACACTTCACCAGTTGCTTCACCGGATCGGGTGACTCGCGGCAACACAATCAAAGCTGGCTGACAGCCATAACCCTACGAATAGGAATGACATGATTTTGGTGCACAGCGCATCCCCAAAGGAAGTAAAGTGGTTGTGGATTTACACTGCAGGAGGGGACTCTGGGGTACGACGTAGGTTATGCGTCATGGACAGGCATCCCCAGAGGAGAGGGCATAAACCCTAAACCATCCAGGATGCTCAAGGGTCAGGGAAGTCCTGACATATGCAGGGTGGAGGCCATATTTTGATAGATCACTGTCAAAGCCTGTTTGACAGGTCTGTTAAGTCACATGTCATACTTGAGGTGCACCAGAAGGGAGAGAACGCAATGCCAAGCCAATTCTGTGGATTCCCTGTCTGGTTGCTGAATGACCCTACTTTTGTTCTACCAGACTCCTGTCTCTGGGTTTGTTGTTGGTACAATGCCTGCCTCAAACTGGATTTTAGTTAAGTGTGGGGACACTAGGATCACAATAGTACAGTCCCCACTCACACCCCCGGGCTCAGAGCCCAAGTTTAGTTTGGCTGAACACCTTCACCATCTTGGATTTGCCCTGACACATTGCATTTTGGGCCTGTTCGCAGTAAGGTAAAGAGGAATTACTGCAAAAATAGGTAGGTCAAGGCATTGAAAGTTTTACCTTATTGGTTAGAGAAGGGCCTGGAGTCTCCACACCCACTAGCTAGTTGCAGCCACAAATGTGGCATACCCAGGCACCCATACTTTCTGGGCATGTGAAAGATCAGTAGAGGATTGGACCTCTTGTCTGTAACTAAAGAGGAGCCATGACGGACTGGGTCAGCTCCCTTTCGTACCCAGGACAAAGAAGTTGGCTCAAACTATTGGCTGGCTGACCTCCTGTGTGGCTAAAGGGAGAGAACAAGCTGCAAGAGGACTTTTCCTAGAAATACCCATCTGAACACTGGCAACTAAAACTGGACTGGACCCACCTGCGAGCCTCTGCCTGACAACTTGTGAGTGCCTCCCCAGAGGTCCTGGGGGACTTTAGAAGTGTACTGGTGTGGTGAATTCGAACCTAAAAGCTGCCAGAAGGAAAACTCTTTGACCAGGACGAATCCGGTTTGCATATCTGACCGATGCTTCATTGCAGTCAGCCTGAAATTGAGCCTAGGTCCTGGACTATCGTGACCATAAATTTCCATTTGTATCTAGTGCTTGTTGGCACTATTCCTGCTTAAAACGTAAAATTCCATATCTCAGTTCCCCTTATTAGAGTTCTGTCTTTTTCCTTATTAAATTTTACTTTATTTTTTTTGCATCCTTTACTCTATATCTATCAATCTTGATGATATGTTTTTTTTCAATGTACAAAGATGTGGAGTTAAGAATAGCCAGCCTATACCTACCTATATACATACAGTTTAATGATATTATATTAGTAAATATTCTAGGTATTACAGTTTGACATGACAACATTTTATCACTTGAGGTTGTGACTTTCATATGGGCGGTCATTACTGATATTCCTGCAATAACTGATCACTGTTGTGATTGTATTTGATGTGGTCATTACTGCAATGATGGTCAAATACAATAGTAGCTTGGGTTATTTTTATTGATCGGAAGTAATTCTGATTATAGAAAACACTGGAGATGATGGAGGGTGTCAGAGAGGAGACATTTCCATGGACAATAACCATCGATGCAGACTTTTTGTGATGCATCGGCTGCGTAAAACATGCCTCCTATTGCGCACTATTTACAAAGTGACACATCTAAGCAGATGCGCCACTTTGTAAACCCCTGCGCTACATTATACCTGCGTCAGGTATAATGTATGCAGGTGGGGCGGTTTCCCGCAAAAAGCCTCGAAGAAGTGACGCAGTGAAATCTATGATATTTCACTGCGTCACTTCTAGTACGCCGTTGTGTCAAAATCTTACTCCTCCCTCACCGCAGGTGGAAGACTGATGCAGGCCCTTTCACGTGGGGCTTGCCCATGTGAAAGGACGCATTGCTGGAGTTGCGTCGCTTTTGTGACACACTCCAGCAATGCGTCACTTTTGCGCCATACAGATACGTCAGAAATACTGACGTATCTGTAACTTCTTGCGACATGATGCGTCATACAGTAAATATGACGCATCAGGTATGTCGCAAGGAGTGGGCACTGAGAAGTGACGCATCGCTGCTTTCACGCAGCGATGAGTCATTTCTCATAAATGAGGCCCAGGATGTTCAGCGTCATTGCCGAGACTGGAACCCAGTTCCCCAGATTCGAGGTCGACCACCCAAGCCGTTAGGCCAACTCCTCTCCCAGGCACTGCCTGCCATACTTAGAACTCTCCATCTGCCTGGAGGCAACCTCTATAAATTCAGACTAGCTGCCACCGGTGCAGCTCTTCTGAAGGAATTTTAAGTCTGCCGAGCAGCCACCATGTTTCGTGGGTCTGTTATCCCAACTCTTTTGTTCTACAAAAACAAACTCTGGATAGAGGGAATTTGGTTTTGTAAATCAAACATCTAATTGCGTCGACACCCTGAGAGTTTTCCTCAGGGTGTAGGGGTCATTTTGATTTTCTTTTCTGTTTAGGGCCACCAGGCTTTTTTTTTTCTGTCAGCCCGGATAGGAAAAAAATGTATGTTGGACCACCTGCTTCAAACAGGTCAGGTAGTCTGAGGTATGTAGTCCAAGGGCCTGAACTATGACTGCCCTGTTTGGCTTCAATCACACTGATGGTGACTTGCGAGTGACAGCTGAGCACCATCCCTGTGAATACTTTTTATTTTTTTTAAAGCAGTCGAACTCCTTAAAGGAGCTAAAGTTGTTTTAAAATGGGTGCAAACCAGTGATACACGCCGTAGTCTTCATCGCTGACAAACTTAAGTTACACCTGCTGTGTCACCTAGCGGGGAACGGGGGTGTCGGTGGGGGGGGGGGGGGGTGACACTTACCTTTTCACGGCCGCCGTCTCTCCTCAGCTTCAGTCCTGGAAGCACACAGGCTCTTGTAAGCCAATCAGGTCTGAGCACCATAGTTCTGTTCTCAGATGGACACTGGGAGCCAGTGCATGTTCCCCGCCCAGGCTGTGCATTACAGCCCAATGGGGAACATACAAAGTGCGCATGACTGTTTGGCCGGCCCAAGATGGGCCACCATTCCTACTCCTGTGACCCCAGTCCCGCCCTAACCTAACCCCGTAGTGAAAAATAAAATTATAATAACGAGGGTATTAATTTATTTGTCCTGCTCTAAGAGCAATGGAGCGATGCCTCACCTGTCCACCTGACTCAAAATGAATCAGACGGAACTTCAGTTAGGTGGAGAGGATAATCCCTCATCACTGCGAAGATGTACCCTCATCACCAAAGCCTAGATCAGGCCCTTAGCACACCTAAGCCAGCCGTGGCCTGTGCAGGTAAGAGCGATGGGGCCAGGTTTGGGGGGGGGGGGGAAATTCAACAGGCGACCACGGGGCAGGTAATTAAATAATTAATTTTCCCTCGTGGTCATCTGTCGAAATCACCCCTACCACCCCCCCCAGCCCCTGGCCCTGCACATGAGGCAGCTGACCGGAACCTTAGTTCTTTTAAATATCCCATATTATCATCAGGATAAGTGCTGATCTGTATAGTCACACACCCAGAATTCAACGAATTTGTCACTTGATTTCCGTCCAAACCACATGCCAATCGACGGCCGAATTAAATGCTTTCGCCATGACAAAGTCCAGTGGACAAAACACATGTTGAATATTTCTCTTCCCCTTCGCCTCAATGTTACATCGGCCACCCTTGACAAGGAAATCAAGTTGTGAACCCAATCCATTGCTGGTTACATATATGGGGAGTTGTATTTCCTAATGATATGAGGAACTATGAAATGTAAGTGTAACAATAGGCTTCATTCCAAATGATAATGTATATATGAATGTTGATTTACATTTTATGAATCTGTGATATGGTCTATATGATATATAACTATACTTCAATTAAAACACTATTGTGAATCATAAATACATACTGACTGAAATGTTGGCTGAAAACTGGTATTGCATTATAAGCCTATACACGTTCAAGCAGGCCCCTAGCATGTCCTATACCTAATTTTAAATAGCCTTCCCGCTCTGAAACTCTAATTCTTTTGGGGCAAGTGCTACCTGGTAGAAGTATATGGGCGTCTAGGTTGTGCACCCCAAAATGTTTTGTAAAGGCAGGGCAAAAGTAATATTATGCAAATGTGCCAAAAAATAGTGTAATGTGGCATTACTGTCTATTAGTATTTCCAGGTTTCAATACTACAGGTAATTTCTTGTTTTTACTTGGAGTTTCACTCAGAAGTTTCAGCTGCTATCAGAAGCCACGATCTCGGAGAGAAAATAAGCAGATTTGCTTTGTTTTCACGGATCTCGCAGTTTCAACAAGGCCGGTAAACACGATTGCCATCCCATTAGAATTACCAGAGCACTCATGCGAAAGGACTATGGGGCATATTACCAACGATTAGCGATATTTATCGCTAACGATGCTTAGCAACAAATTTTTTAACGCTAAGCATCGCCGGAAATTATCGCAGAGATAACTTGCTATTAGCAAGGTCTATCTCAGAAGTGATAAAAATCCTCACGCTAACTGCCAAATGAGAGATTATCACTGGAAAACCAATGATAATCGCTCGAAGTTTGGCGTTAGCTTGATGATAGGGGCTCACAAACTTAGCCATGATATCCACCTTCCATAGGATATCATGGCTAAGTCAGGAAAATACCCGGTGTAAAAATAGCAGTGCTAACTGCGGTTAGCGCTGCTTTTTTTAATCTCTAACAGGGTTAGCGAAATCCTTGATAATAGGAGAAATGTCGCTTAACAACATTTCTCCTATTATTTTTCTCTGGAATGCCCCCTTTGCATCTCATTAGAGATGCAAGGGGAAGCGTAGAGAAAAAGGGTGCTAACATGCGAATTTGCGTGTTAGCACCCTGTTGCTGATAGGGAGATAATTTTATCTCCGCTTTCTTGGCTTTTAAAGCCAAAAAAGCGGAGATAAATCCCTTGATAATATGCCCCTTGTCATGTCGTAGCAGCAATAACGACTGACAAATGTATATTTGGAAGAGCTTTATTTCTACATCTGCTCCCTACCCTGTCCCTACTCTAACTGCCGTTTCCTATCGTTGCCCCTCCTCTTCCCTCAACCCCTAGACTCCTCCCATCCCAGCTACTAGACTGCATACAACATCACATCTCCCCCCTTGTTAACAAACGACAACACTGGAGTTATCCCTAGTCCATCTCTTCAATTAGTCTTCTTGGCTTGAGTATGTCTCGTCGTGGTCTGAGGCACGGTCCAGAGTCTGTAGGTGCACCCTCCGGTGACCCTTCGTCTCTCAAGACGGGACTGAATTGACTTAGTCTGCTACCATCACGTGGTGCCGTGTCCTTGTCAAGTGCTTCTTTCAGGCCTGGTGTGCACTTCTGAAAGTGAGACACATTTCGAGTAATTCTTCTTTGCCCGGACTCAGCAGTGATCATGGTGCCTTTCTGCTGAGGGATGGACAGGGGCTCATTCTTGAATCGACAGTCTGTTTTCTTGGTTTGCTCCTGTTTCACTAGTACCCAATCCCCAGTCTGGAGAGAGGGAGACTTGGCATGCCTTCTGGCATCCGCATACGTCTTCATCCTGTTTTTTTCTGCTTGATCAGTTCTGACTGTTTCTTGATGGGTGCGAGTCGGGGACACGGGTGTTAGAGCTCCTTCCCACGTCGGTATCCTTGTCCGGATGGGTCGCCCGAGCATGAGGGTGGCAGGACATTTCCCAGTGGTGGCATGTGGGGTGGTCCTGTACGCTCTTAGCACTTCATTTAGAGCAGTTTGCAAGTCCTTTTTCTCAAGCGTGGCCTGTTGGAATGTCTTCTTGAGTGTGGCCATAAATCTTTCAATGGTGCCATTGGCTTGCGGCCACAACGGCGTAACCTTTCGATGCCGAAAGTTTAGATGCCTCGCAAATTCATGGAACTCATGACTGTTGAATGGTGGACCATTGTCTGTTTTGAGTTCTTTGGGAACGCCCCATGCAGCAAATACCTCGTCTAGCACGGCAATTGTGCTGGACGCATTTGTGGAGAGCACAAACCGGGCTATCGGGAATCGTGAGTACTCGTCGATGATAGCCACTACATACCGGCCTGATTGTAGGGGTTCATAGAAGTCCATGGCCAATTCCTGCCATACCCCTTCTGGTAATGGAGTCATTTGAAGAGGAGCTGGAGGTTCTCCGGATCTTACTAGCTGACATTGAGGACAGTCTTTCAAGGTGAGCTCAACTATTTGATCTAGTTGCGGGAACCATACCCTCTCTCTCAAAGCTCTCTTGGTGGCGACTACTCCCCGGTGGCCCTCGTGAGCGAGGTTGATTACTCCTTGCCGTAACTGTCTCGGGATTACGATCCGATGGTCCCTCAGTAGGAGCCCCTCTGAGGTGGTTGACAGCTCATCGCTGACGTGTCGGAAAGCTTGCATTTCTTGGCGTGTTTGAGGATCGCTCTCTTCATCCTCACTCACGTGTCTCCAACGATGCGTGCGCAAACGGCGTATTACTTTTTGCAGAATATTGTCTTGCATCGTCGCATCTTTGATAGCGTCTATTGGGACTGCCGGTGGTCGGGCAACATCTATCACGAAGTGGATATATTACTCAGCTATCGAGGGACATGACTCCTGAGATGCCTGCGGATCTCTGGACATGTAGTCCGCTGGATTCTCACCCGTTTGTGAATGATGGTGAACGTATATTCTTGCAGTCTCAGACCCCATCTTTCAATGCGGGCGGCATCTTGGCTTTGGGGTTGCCAAAGATGGTGACCAGGGCCTGATGATCGGTGATCATGGTGAAGTGCTTGCCGAAGATAAAAACATGAAAATGTTCACAGGCCCACACTACTGCGAGGCTTTCCTTTTTGGGTTGGGAGTAGGCCCTTTCGGTGTCAGACAGGCTGCGGCTGGCATAAGCCACAATGTGGCGCTGGTCCGTGTCATTGTCATACTGGGCTAGGATGGCTCCCAGACCCTCAGGACTGGCGTCTACTGTTATTTCTGTCTTCCGCTTGGTGTTGAAGTAGGCCAAATTGTCTGCCGATTCCACCGCTTGTTTGATCTCTTGGAAGGCTCTCTCACACTGAGGGCTCCACTCGAACGGTTGTCCTTGTTTCGTGAGGGCACGAAGTGGATGGCTGATGGTTGCGTAGTCCCTGATGTAGCTGGAGCAGTAGCTGGCCATTCCAAGGAAAGATCGAACGTCGCTGACGTCTTGAGGACTCTTGGTGGTGTTGAGAGCGGTGACTTTCTCGGGGTCAGGCTTCATTCCTGCCCCTGAGAACACATGGCCAAAGAACTTGAGAGTGGATTGGTGAAATTCACACTTGTCTTTGTTCAAAGTTAAGTTCGCCTCTAGGAGAGCATGGCACACTCGATCCAGGGCTTGGTCATGTTCTTGGGTGTTGGATCCATAGACCAGTATGTCATCACTGTAATTTAGTGAATTCGGGATGTGCCTGATGGTTTGGCGTATGGTCTCCTGGAATATTTCGGCTGCCGAGGAGATGCCAAAGTTTAGTCTCTTGTATCGGAATAGGACCAGGTGAGTTGCGAACGTTGTGATATTTCCTGATTTCTCGTGTAGCTCAAGCTGATGGTAGCCCTTGTTGAGGTCTAGCTTCGAGAATACCCGGGTCCCATTTAAGGCCGCTATCATGTCACTCAGGTGTGGTCCTGGATGTCTCTCTCGTTCTATGGCTGTATTGGGAAGCCTCATGTCCACACATAATCTTACTTTCTCAGGAATGCCTTTCTTAGGAACAATCACGACTGGTGATACCCACGGTGTGGGACCATCCGTTTTCTCAATGATATCCACCTGAAGCAGTTCCTGAATCTCGTCTTCCACTGCCTGCTGAAAGTGGAAAGGTACTCTCCTTGGGTGTTGGGCAATGGGGCGCACCTGATCATTTATGTGTAATTGAATTAGGCACTTATTCATCTTGCCAAGTCCGCTGAACAGTTTCGGGAATTTTCGGACGATGTCTGGATTGGCCTGTACTCGATATAGTATTTCTACCAGTCTAAGTCTCTCAGCTGTGGGCAGGCTGAGGAGGCAGTCAGCCTCTGGTCCTTCAATGACGTGAATGTAGGCCTGTATCGTCGTGGATTCATGTTTGAGTGTTGTTGCAAATTTGCCCAAACAGGGGAGTGTTTTTCTTGCCATCCAGGTGAACACCCTGACGTGCGCGGGGCTCAAAGCCGGTGTCGGCCTCATTATTTTGTATTCGGTCACGGGCATGTAGTTTAGTGAAGCCCCACTGTCAAGTACAAATTTGGTGGCATGGGTCCTCACTTCAATGTCCAACGGAGGATACCTCTTTAATAGATCTGGGTCAGCTACCATGCATATATATTCATCTGTATATGTCGTTTCTCTCGAGTTTGATCTTGAATCTCTCGACGAAGATCTTCTGGTCCATTGGGATCTGTGTGACTCTTTGCTGGAGCGCGATGATCCAGACAACGATGGTGTCCGGTCTTGCATGGCTTTTGCGTAGTGTCGCTTTCCTTCTGGACGGGATCTAGTTGTCTCACTCCTTCTCTCCTTGTTGAAAACCCCACACATTACTTCAAAATGGTTCATACGCCCGCATTTTCGACACTGTTGGCCCATTGCGGGACAGGAGTCTGTGTGCGGGAAGTCATACCCACATCTATAACATTTCTGTGGGCATTCAGACTTTTTGTTGTGATCCGGTTTCTTTTCTCTTCTTCTGGATTCATGTCGTCGATGACTTTGATAACCGCGTCGGGACACTGGAAGAGACCGTCTCTGGTGGTCACTTGATCCTTTCCGACTGCTGGAGCTTCGTGTCCAGTAGGCCTGTTCCTTCTTGTTGCTTCGGCCAGTCTCCATGTTCTTGTCGTGTTCTTCCGCCTGGTCATATACTCTTGTCATTTCCTCAATTTCGTCGAGATCATGACTTTTCCGTAGTAAACGTCTGCGAAGGGTCTCTGAATGGCAGCCCTCAATGACTCTCAGTCGGATGGCGTCTTCTGTTGAAAAGGAATCAAAGTTGCAGTACTGCGACAGGTGGCGCAGACGTGCGATGAACGTGCTCATCATCTCATCTTTATCTTGACGTGCCTGATGAAACACATATCTCTCATAGTCCACGTTTCTCTTGTGCACAAACTTTCTGTTGAGTGCATCACGCACTTTATCATAAGTCCCTTTGTCGTCTGCTGGTAATTCTTTGATGACCTTCCCGATCTCTTTGCCGACCAGATTGCGGAGTGCAATTAGCTTGTCTCGGTCTCCTGTGACTTTTGATCCTTCCAGGTAGTCTTCGAAATCCTCCAGCCACTCCTGCCACCGAGGGCCCATACTTCCACCAGCCACCAGAGTTAATGGTTCCGGGGGACGTAGATGGGAGACAATGGGCACGACCGGGGTGGCTGCAACCGCTGCTGCATCACCTCCATTCCTGACGGGTGACTGCGCCATGGCTGAATCGACGTGTCAGTGCCGCACTTTTGCTTTGACTAGTGTGTGTCCTTATACTGTTCAATGTTCGTAATACTTTTGTGTTTGCACTCGCCAATGTTTGTTTATGCTTTCTCAGTGCTTGTTTTGTCCTTTCAATGCTGTTCAATGTTCGTATTGCTTTTGCATTTGCACTCGCCAATGTTTGTTTATGCTTTCTCAGCGCTTGTTTTGTCCTTTCGATGCGTGTTTTGCTTTTCCAATGCTTATTTTGCATTCGCACTTGCACTCGCCAATGCTTGTTTTTTGCCTTTTCAGTGCTTGTTTCGTCTTACTCTGGGGATGCCTGACTTTAAAATGGCCGCCCATTCACTTCACAGGAATGTCCTTTGCAGTCGCCTGACTTCAAAATGGCAGCTCCCATTCATCCACGAGGCTTGAGTTTCATGCAGCATCGATCTCACTCAGTCTCTTTGGACACTCACCGAGGGTTTCTTCTCCCAGCAGCAAGGATTTGGCAGCTCCTCCTTCACCTCTAGGCCACTTTCCACCGTTCAGGTAGGCCGGAGCGAGCTCCAGCGTCTTGCGTTCGCTGCGTGCCGTTCCTCACGCATCGGGGGTGAGACCCGATGTCGGCGAAGTCGGCGTTTTGTTCCGGCGCCTCCGCAGGCTTCACTCGCCTCGTGCTGCGCGCTTCACTTGGGCAAGACGCTTCAGGAAGGTCGGGGTGAGCTCCCAGTTCCTTCCTTCTCAATTCGGTCTTCGGGACACGCTCCCGATTTTGGCATGAAAATCGCGTCGGACACCGGAGGGGCAGTGCTTCTCTTTCCGCTGCTCCGGAGTGGCCTCACACGATCTCCTGGTCGTGGGACGACTCCTCTACCGCTGGCCTCGGGCTGTAGGAGGCGGCGACTCGGGGCACAGACGTCGCAACAGCGATCACGTCTTGCTGGTGTCCGGGACAGGGCGGTTCTTGCTCTTGCTCCTCAGCGGGGACAGCAGGTCACTTGCATCCCACCCTTGTCACCAGTTGTCATGTCGTAGTAGCAATAACGACTGACAAATGTATATTTGGAAGAGCTTTATTTCTACATCTGCTCCCTACCCTGTCCCTACTCTAACTGCCGTTTCCTATCGTTGCCTCTCCTCTTCCCTCAACCCCTAGACTCCTCCCATCCCAGCTACTAGACTGCATACAACATCACACCCCTATATCTTGAAATTCTGATCAGCCCGGTAACTCCTCTACCAGCCCCATCAGGATTACTGGGTTCACTCGCCATGATGCTTTAAGGGTTTTACCGTTTTACCATTGAGAACACTCTGGCATTAATAATATATGCACTAGTGAGCTCTCTAATACAATTTTTATTTCAATGCTTCTAAAGGGCAATCTACATTGGTCGTTCACAATCACGCCACATCAGCCAGTACACTACACTCACTGTACTACGAAATGGTTTTACTCTATTGATTAGTGACTATATTCTATTTATACAATATGGGTAGGAACATTGGGGCATATTTACAAGGGGATATCGCCACCAGAACGTCACTTTTAGTAATGTTCTGGTGGCAATATCCCCATTCCATATTTACAAAGCAGCGTTAAGCCACTTAACGTGGCTTAAGGCCCCCATGTAAATATGGCCCTTTTTCACGCTTAACTTAGTGTGAAAGGGGCATGCAATGTGTATTGTAGTGTTCTCTCCACTGTCACGCCCATTGCTTTTTGACGCTACCCCATATTTACAAGGATGGGGCCGCGCCAAAAACTAAAACCAGGGAATACCTGGTCTTAGACTGGCGATACGAGGTGAAATTAAATTTCTCCTCGTATTTTGCTTTTTCTTTGTGTGCTGGGGAAGCAGACATAGAAACAACAAATCACCTTTGAAGATTGCTGCAGCGCAGGCACCCTTGCAACATGGTGCAAGCTTTTTTAACACGAGCGAAACGCAGGGATGCAAAACATTTTTTAAATACGGTGTATCCCTGTGACATTTTATTCAATAGTGGAATGTTTGGCAGACCACTGCTCCTAAGATTTGCTTGGTAGGAAGAGTGGAGGACTGTAGTGTGACGTGTACGAAGTGTTTTATTGTCATGCAGGATGACCAGAGGGGTGATCTTATTGAGTCACATGTAGCAGTGCCCACACATCATCAGTGTCAAGTCTGAAAACAAAGCCCTTGCTTCTCACTTTCTGACAGCACTATCTAAAATACTTTATTTATGCAATAAAGGAGACAAGTGTTGGAAGAGTATGTGCATCAAAACATAAAGTGACACATACATTATAATCTTGTGCATGATTTTCCACGCTGTTTCTTCTGGTGAAATTCCAAACTTTTCCCCTCTCTACTGTATTTGTGGGACTTCCATGGAAAGTTGAGTTTTATATCTTTCGTTTATCCCTGACTTCCATTGCCTTAGAGAAGGTGTGGGAATACTTGCCCTAAATGCCTTTGTATGTGAAGCAGTGTAGGAGAACTGTCTCCCCTACCAGGGCACACAGTGAACTGATTCTGGCCACTTTCGGTATCAGCTTAAATCTGTGCTGGCCAGTTTCTGTCTCTGCTAAGATTTGTGTTTCTGACCATGGCTAGATATTCTACGAGTTGGAATTACAGGTGTCCCGAGTATTCTAGTGTGCCGCATTCTCCTCTTTGAGTATGCTTAGTCTTGCCTATGTGTGGCACCTCTGGGATCTTAGAAGATGCCTTTCCCTGTATGTGATTTCTCACTATCTCAGGATGGCAGGTGCTCGGTGCTGCTGTGACTGCCATCTGAGCGACATATCATTCTAGCCATATTTGGCTGCAATTGTTTGGAAAAATCCAGGTACAGCTCTGGAAAACAACAAATATTTTAATTTCAAAGCCCTACAAATTTAACAAAATGATATAGTAACTACCATATGAATTGTCAAGGTCCTCACATGGCAAGGAGAGGGGTGCCATCCTGCCACAGTAAGAATTTGCCTGCCCTTTTGTTTTTCATCAAAGTTTGTGTGATGGAACCACGGATGCCATTACCACGCCTGCCGGTTCAACGCGGTCTTAACCACGCAAGTCTTAAGCATGCATATGACTTTACCACGCATGCCTTTACATTGAACTATGAGTTGTTAAAGCATGTATGGCAAAGACATGCGTAGTTAAAACTTGCCTATATACTCTGACCCATTCCCCCCGCCTTGAGCCCTAAAATGCCCCCAGGTCAAAAATCTGCTCTGAACCAAGCCCTCCGCCGCCTGGCCCCACTCCTGCCCTCGGCCCAAGCTCTAAAATCCCCCCAGGACAAAAACCTACCCTGACCCCAGCCCCCCCACCCCCCTGAGCCCTAAAATATCCCCTGGCCAAAATACTACTCCTTCCTCCCGGACCTGAGACCTAAAACTACCCTCTCCCTCTTGAAACTTCCCCAATCCCCCCAGCCCTAAAAACGTATCCGACTCCCCCCAAGCCCTAAAAACGTCCCGACCCGGAAAACTACCCTTGACCCTCCCAGCCCTGAAAACTACCCCCAACCCTTAAATACCCCTCAAGACCTAGACCCAACCCCACTTACCTAACCGCATTTTCTTCCAATCCTTCCTCTTCCTGGCCCACCCCTTCTGCACATCTAGACCGCACATATGCCTTAACCCTGCATATGCATGGTTAAGGAAAGCTTGGTTACGCTTGCGTGGTTCGGGCACCATGGTTGAAGCTGTGTTGTTCCATCCATTTCCCTTCATCAAAGGATCAGAAAAGCTATTGACGATGCTCTGTGTTTTTGTTGTTTCTCCAATGGAGACTTATGGCTCAATGCAACACTATTCATAGAAGAAAAAGAGTAATATCTCCTTGCCAGGTTATTGGATGACTGAACAACTGGTTGCAGTTTATTCTATAGTGCTGCTGCAAAAGCTTTAAATCTATGCCTTAAGGTAAGAGCTTACCAATCAAATAACATGCTCCTTACTTGACTTACTTCACTTTGCCCTGTGTGCATATGATAGGCTCTATGATGACATAGAACATGAACATACTGTGGTTGTGCCCCTTTCATTGTAGCATATGTGTACATTTATTGGCAGTTGTATGTAGCATGGACTAGACCTGATGGGTGTCATAGTGGTTTCCTTAAAAACAGTTACAATATAGGTGCTTTAGTTGTATATTTTACCTTTCCCTGAGGTTAGGTTTCACATTGCTAAACAAGCAAGCACAGGCCATTCCTTTGAGGTAGATCCTGTATACACTCTCATGCATTAAATCCTTAGACACATCGACCAAAACAAAGATGGCCGCCCGAGGTCTTGTGAGAATTGAAGTGAAACCAATCCAGTTTTTTCGATGCATGGTCATGTTTTGCAATAAGGCTGCCTCCTGTGTGGAGCGCTGCATGTGATGCAGGACAAAAACTGTAGGATGCTGGTGTCCTCACATATTACCTAACCCTTCTCTCGGTGGAACTGCCAGCTGCAGTGGACCCACTTCCAGTCCTTCCCGGCTCACTACTCTATGTGGATAATGTCCTCAACAGGGACATGACAAATGTAGCATGAGATGGAGTTTCTCAACCATGTTGTCTCTGTGGACTTGACTCTTTTAATGTAGATTTCCCCCAGAAGCTCTGTATCTAATTTATGAGGGTTAATAGCATCCACAAAAACATCCTGGTCACATCTGAGGTCTTCAGGAGAACAAAGGACTGACCAAATCTAGAGTTGCATCTTGCCACAACTCCCCCACTAGATTTGCCAAAACTGATTAGCCTCACATCGAAGGGTGCCTCATAATTCTCATGTTAGACCCTTGCGGCTATCTATGGCCTTCCATTTTGTCCAGTGTTTGGTGATTTATGGTAGAAGGACAGACCATGCTAGTGATCTCTGACCAATCATTCCGATAGTGTCGGTTCCTTTGACCAGCTGGCTCCTGCTCTCTTCCCTTCATTAGGAAAATATCTAGGAAGATGTACCCAGCACAGATTGTTTACAGTTACGAAATTTAAACTTAGAAAACCTTTGAAGTTGCCTTTAACTTCCGACCTATATTCCATTAACAAGATAGAAAATGGCACTTCTGGACCAGTGCTTGGTTTTTATCTTCTAATCTTGTAGAGAAGCTCTGCAGCATCATCTGAGAGTGACTTCTAACCAGAAACAGTCTTTGGAAGATGCTGTCTTCCACTGACGCTTTGGCAATGGTTCGGTTTATAAAGAATATCTTTTGCTGCGCCAAACTGTTAAATCTGGGTCATTGCTGCGCTGGAGGTAAGAAGGTGACTGAATATGAAGGATAAGAGCAGTTACAAACTATCTGGGTCTGCAGAAAGGATGGATTTCGAATTCAGCTTGAGCTGAAACTATGACAATCTGCTGCCAACTAGTGATTAATAAACCTAATATCTCCTTATCAAGTGAAATGAGGAGCAGCAGAATACATTCCATGACCATGAGTGTGATGAGTGAGCATTGCCCTGACCCACCATGTATCTACCTGAATTTATGGGAGCCTGCAACACCCCTTATTCTGTCTACTAGGAAAACAGGAGTTTTTACATTTTGCTTAAGGTTTCTCTGTAAGGTTCTGTGTGTGAGACTTGTCATCTTAATTCACTTAACTATTTGAACAATTGTCTACTCCTGATGGTTCTGAGCAATATCATGACTTAAAAGTGCAGAAGAACCCTAGACCTGAAATATTGTTCTCTGCTTACTAATGGGTACCCATGGATAACCCGCAACTTGAAAATGTCAGCACCACCAGCAGTTTATGATATACAAGCCCCCAATACACCTACCCGGTGCTAGATCTAATAGGAGCTCATCTAATACCCCTTCAAGAACATTTGCCAGATTGAGGTGTATCCGGGCTATGTTTAAACTGTGCATAACTTTGACTGGAAATTGACTTGTTGAGTGTGATTACTCTTTCTTTCTATCTGATTTCCAATCCTCTTACAATTTCCTGGGGGTAGCTGTTTGGCTTAGCTACCCTAGAAGAGTAAAAGAAGCAACTTTTTTATCCAGCTGGAGTGAAATAATACCTGAGGACATTGCCCATAAGTGTTAAACAATAGTACCTGCGCCAGATACTACCCATTCACCACTGGCTGCCTCAGGACCAAGACGAATGCTTTTGAACTTTGATAGTTAAGAATCTCTCTACATATTATAGGATGAGACACACACTAACTACAGAAACATGAGATACCAAGAAACACAATCAATGAATGTGGTAGAAAAGTATCCAAAACATAAAAATACAAACCAGGATGCTATGTTATGTCAATGCTATGTTATGCTATGCTATGCTATATTGTGTTATGTGCATTTCAATAACAACTTCTACCAAGGCTTTAAATTGGGTGAGTCCTTAATTATTTTTTTTTCTTTTCAATGACTTGGAAACGAGTCCCCGTCAGGCTCTAAATTTTTGTCCTTAACTTTGACGGTAAAAAAAGGGATTGAGGAGCATATTACCAAGGGCCATTATCGCCGCTTTAGCGGGACTTTTTCCCTGCTGAAGCGGCAATAATTTTGTCGCCCTATTACCAAGCTGTCGAAAACACCAGTTAGCGACAGCTTGTAGGCGATAGCGGGCATTTTGGGGCCCACTTTGCATGTCAGCGATAATTATCGCTAATGACATGCAAAGTGGGCGTGCCAAAATGTCAGCGACTGAAAACAGTCGCTGCAATCGCTATCGCCTATGATCAACACAGGCGTAGTTTTGGAAATATTCGCGCTAAGCGCGAATATCTCCAAAAGCTAACGCCTGCCCTGACCAGTTCTTAGCCATGTCAGCCAATGAGAGGTGGATAACATGGCTAAGAGCATTGTCACGGTAATGCCTGAATATCGCTGTATTAACAGCGATATTCACGCATTTCGCCTGTTTTTTATCGCTCCTGAGATAAACCTTGCTAATAGCAAGGTATCTCAGCGATAAAAACAGGTGAAGGGCGGCGATAGAAATATTCCCGCTAAGCTAACACAGTGATAATTATCGCTAGTTGTTGGTAATATGCCCCAGATTTCTCAAAAATGACTATGAAAACCCTTAAGGTATTCCATATCAGTGATGCAATCCCCATTTACATTTAACATTTTTTACTTCATCTTGCATTCCCTTAGAATATTTGTGTTTTTCAAGATACGTTTCAGTAGTTTTTAGGTCTCGCCTGTCGATGCGCATGCGCATCGAGCAAGCGAGACTATAGGGGCTCATCCACACTTTATCTAACTTGCAAGGAATCGTGGCGATTCCTTGCAGTGCCCGTGACTTTTAAGCTCAATGCGCATGTGCATTGAGCTTAAAAGCGCGTGCACAGCCGCCCGCATTCCTCCGACACCTTTGAAGTGAAGCTTAGCTTCACTTCAAAGGCCCGGCTTGTTCACACCCACATGCCGCTCTGCCCCGCTCCGCCCCCTCCCCTGAGTCATCCTGCCTGCCCCTTCCCGCCGTGTCGCATTTCTCCTCCCCCCTCCCCCCTCCCCTCTCCCCTCTCTTCCCTCCGTCTTGTTATCCCTCTATTTGGCACCTTCCCTACGCACATTAATTTCCTGCAGATCTGCGTGTGACTCGAATCGCACTGCTTCCCTCGGGGTCACACAGACTTCTCTTTACCCGTCGTAATGTATTATTTAGGTCGGACATCAAACGAGTTTCCTGCTAATATATTTTTTCACAGCTGCTTGGCCGCTATCTTCTCCATCGTTTAACACCCTTGTTTTTGGTGGTCCCACTCTGGAACAGACCGTGCCCGACCCCCGCCCTGTCCTCCCATCGCCCTCCGAACTGCACCCCAACCCAAACAGCCTCAGAAGGATGAAAGGCCCCTGCTGCGACCACCCCCTTAATGTAATGTCTCTCCTGCAAGCACCCCCCTCCTCCCGCGCACCGCCGACAGCCCCCCCATTCCTCCACCTCCATTGAAAGCCCGGATCCCAGGACGCCACCCCCCATCCCCCCTCCAGTACCCATCCCCTTTCCGCCTCCTCCCGAGCCATGCTACCCCCCACCTCCCTCACCCATCCAAACTGCGAGCCCAACTCCGCCCCACTGAAACCTCAGTCCCTCTCCCCAATTAGCCCCCCCAGCCTCCATCCTCACTGACTGGCGACCAAACCGCACCCCACCCACTACGCCAATGTACTCGGATCCAATGTACAGGGACATGGGTGGTCTCCGGGGCTTTTTTTTCGGGTCCGGCACATAAGAAAGTGTTGTCTGTTTGCATAAACGTGGATCCTGTACTCACTGTTTACATCTTTAATAGCACTTGCTATAAACACACTTTACCACTGATGAAGACGAACTGACCCTCCTCTAAAATACCAGAAGGCTGGTCACCAATACCCCCACAAAGCCCGTGCGCTTTTACAACACACTGTAGATTATCTGTTTAAACTACGCAGCATAGGTAAAGACAACAAAGCCTAAAACAGCAGCCTTTTATTTTTATTTTGCGTGAGCAAATGATGCTAGTATTTAGTGTTCAAGCCCGGTGAAGGCAAATTATTAAACTTTCACGTATTGTCCACATCAAAACTAAAGGTGCTAGACTGGCAGAAGACGGATAAAAGCGGCAGCATCAAAAATACTAAATCTTGGTCTTGAGGCGAACCAGCAGTGCCTATTTAAGAATCTAAAACACGACGAAGCTTCCTTCTTAATGTCTTGCTTCATTCTGTTTTGGAGAACGGAGGATAAAATAGGATTTGCACAGCTTTTTATCAAATCGTTAATGTTATTACGGAGGCGTGGCTATAGCCGGCGTGCTCAGGAAATGACAGGCAGTGGCTGGACTCATCTAACCCTTTGCTCCCCGCTCTGACCAAGAAGCGCTGCAACCTGAGCCTGTGTGCAAATTCTTCGCCATTCACAAACCATCAATGGGGTGGGGGGAGGAGACTGCCGAGGAAGCACACATGCAAATCCTGTTGCATCCAGCTCTTGTCTTCTCTTTTTGTATATTCTAATAAATGCCTCCTTTGATTCATTATTAATAGGAATATCTTCAAAAAGCGTCACAACGTAAGGCAGTGAGGCTTCTAATCGGAGAATAGTTATTTTCTATCGTTTTCGTGGTGCGAGCCTGACCCTGGCGCATTACAGCTCTTTAAGGCAGAGCCACGTTACGGTCTCTTTCGGTACAGGTAGGCTGCTGCCATCATTACAGTGGCTCGATTTTCTTCTCTTTTTGTATATTCTAATAAATGCCTCCTTTGATTCATTATTAATAGGAATATCTTCAAAAAGCGTCACAACGTAAGGCAGTGAGGCTTCTAATCGGAGAATAGTTATTTTCTATCGTTTTCGTGGTGCGAGCCTGACCCTGGCGCATTACAGCTCTTTAAGGCAGAGCCACGTTACGGTCTCTTTCGGTACAGGTAGGCTGCTGCCATCATTACAGTGGCTCGATTGATTACTGCATCTCGGTGGTAGTGAGAACCTCGTAACAAGTGCTTTAGTGATATGTCCCCAGATTCGCAGGATATTGAGCCGAAGCTGGGATTTGAAGTTAGTTAGTACGCCATGTTCCAAATGTGTTCTAGGCAGTGTCTCAACCTCATCTGCGGAAAAAAATATGCATCGGTATAGACTGGGGGATTATTTTCTAGAGTGGTTACTCCTCGCCCCATAGTGTCGTAATTATAGGACACTGTGTTTCCATTCCTGGCAATTACTATAACAAATTATTGTTCACAGGTTTCGTATCCTATTGGTTTAGCAGAGGCACGCACTCGTGTCTACAACCCCAAGAACACATTTGTTGCTAAATTAAATCTCATTAGTGGTAAGGCGTGGTGTCTTGACGACAGGAAGTGGGATGAGTCAACACTAAGTTGGGAAGCAAAATATTTGTAGGCCACACGTTCGATCACGGAGCGGCAAACGTCATAGATTCATCCTTCCTAGTTTGATTATATGGATGCCTGCCAACACACCTTACTTTTTGAGGCAAAAAGGATGTTAGTTCAACTATTCACTACTCAAAATGTCTTCCCTTTCTTCTGTTGCAAGGTAATGAGGATAGTAAAGCCTGATTGTTTTCCTCCAAATGACTCTTATAGTCTTATCAAACGTTGGAAGGCATGAACATTTAAACTTGATTGTTTTAAACGACTTGCTGCCACATTCTCTGTGCCTTAAATGTTAGGTGTTACTGTTATAGAACAAATTGGTAATTATGTTTTCGTTTCACTTTGACTGTATTTAAATGGCACTACTTGCTTATTTGGCAATATTGTATTGTATTGTATTGTATTGTCCAGCCATTACTTAACACTTTCAATCCCTGAACTGATCAGCGGTGTTTACTGAAGTGGTGGTCTTTAGTGGAACAGTGCAATAGGTCTCGGAGCATTTGAGTTAGAGCTTTTACATTTGTTTATGGCTTTTTTTCTTTGTAATTCTTTAGCATTGCCTACAGGAAACAAAAATGCTAAAGATTTACAAAAAAAACCCATAAACAATTCTAAAAGCACTAACTCTAATGCTGCGAGACCTATTGCATTTCCAATGCTTGTTTTTTATGCAACATATCACTCTTTTATGAAGCATATTTTAAACAGTGCTGCCTCCGGGTGTTTGAGTAAGCTCAGACTGTGAGTGAGTGTTTAAGACTGAGCATAGTTGAAAGCTCTGAATGGGATGTATGACGTTACAACGCATACTTTTACAACGCCTACCTTTACATCGCAAGTTTTACAACGCATACCTTTACAACGCATAGTGGTTTTAGGCGCTGGGTAGTGAATAGTTTAATTTACTATTCCAACTCCAGTCCCCGTGGATAGTAGGGAAGGTGTTGGATGGTACATTAAACCTATTCCCTATCCTAGAGCGCCCCCCAGCGCTATGCGTTGTAATAGTTTGCGTTGTAAAAGTTGCGTTGTAAAGGCACTGCGTGGTAAAAGTTGCGTTGTAAAGGATGTTTACCCTCTGAATGTGTGGCAGAAGTCAGTGGGAGCTTCTCACAGTGGGCCATAAAGTATCCAGACTACATGCACGTCCAGTCCGCGGCGCGCTGTAGAGAGAACAGAGCGATGATTGCGTATGGGCCGATGGAGGATTCAAGAAAGATGTGGCCAGAAAAAGAGGGTAAGTGTCTAACAGAGAGAGAGAGAGACTGGAGAAGAAAGTTGTGTGAAGGAGAGAACAAGAGTGGCAGAGATATTCAGAAGGCCTTCAGTTCCACAGACCTTAGTAATGTTCAATTCACAGTCTCATATTTTCAGTAATGAAACATTTACCATTTTAATTATTCACAAAAAAATCACTGCTTTTATTCATTTATCTACTGCAGCTAATAATCATTGGCAAAACCAATAGATCTGGCTTATTTTAGGTATATGCGTTGGTTGCTGTGTGACATGTCTGGATGTAATGATACCAAACTTATAGCGAGGAACTCAAATTTCTTATTTACAAAGGGCACGCCTTGGAAAGGATTCCTTGTCCACGACCCTTTTAAACCACCACATTTTTCATACCACTTAAAGCACTGCCTTTTACTATTAATAGTGCGGTGTAGTGCGTGCTTGCATGTTTTTTTTTTCAAACATCTCTGGGATTTCCTTCTACCGTTAGTGTGTGATTATTTGGCTGTTTCGTTAGCAGAGCTTTGAAAAAAGTCTAGTTTAGTAATAGTTCGTATTGGTTAAATTGGAAGGAAATGAGATACGTGAACACTTTGAAACACCTGTGAACCCAAAAGCATTATGTTATTGTATTAGTATTGGTTTTGGTCCTGTAGTAGCTGATATTGGGTTTAATTTGGTACACAAGGACCTTTCCTGCCCTGTCCCTGTTTTTTTCGGCTCAACCTATCCCATTGATCAATGCTGCCCCCACCAGCAGGTCAGGGTTACCCCAGGGTTAGCAGGAAACTCCTGCCAGCGCTAATCTTCCCCTGAGATCGCCGTCTGCGATAAGAGTGACCCCATATCTAGCGCACGGTGCGCACCCCTCCCTTGCCCCTGGGTTCGCCCTCCAGATATAACCTCTTCCAGCCCTCCGCCCTGACGGATCGCTCTCCGAGCAGCACTACGGAAGCCTCCCCCGGACATCTGGAGGGCCCGCGCCGCTTGCCTGGGCAGACACCGTGCTTCTTGTTTCCTCCTCCGTGAGGCGCGCGGTCTGGAATGTGAGGTATGCTAGGTGGGTCGAGGGAGTGAGGGACTAACCCCCCTGACCGAGGGGGTGATGGATATGCTGTTGCTGGCCTTAAAATCATTCACAGTGAAGGTAAGAGCCTCGCGGCTCACTATCAAGATATGCATCTTACTCCAAGCTCCAGGTTCCACCAAAATGGCCCATCTGAGAAACATGGATAACAAAGTAAAACATACACTAAAATCCATTTGTGTGTCCCACACCCTTGCCTCTCTGTGGTTAATCGCTGGCACCTGTAAATCCCCAATAAAAATCAACTTTACTTCATTACCTGTGCACTGCACAACAAAATGTTGAAGGAACAAGGCTGTCTGAGGCAGGAAATAAAATGGCGGTTTGCATGAATGTAGCCAAAGAACTAGAGACAGACGACCAGAACTGTCAGGTCCAAGGCCACCAGCCCAGTGCCTTGCTTTCTCTCAACACACATAAACAGTACTGTTAAAACTACTTTCCCTGTGCCACTACTCCTGGACCTGTCCCAATGTAAATTGATACTTGTATAGCGCACTACTCACCCACAAGGGTCTCAAGGCGCTTGTAGAATACCGCTGTGGAATCCATCCTGGCTTTCCCTGTGAGATGTCCACGCCTGGGCACCCTCAAGGTGGAGGCCAGGCATCCTTAGCGTTGTGGGGGCCGTTGTGGAGATTAAGCAAGCTATTGCCCAGAGTTGCAGAGTGAGACTCCATGTTTGGAATAGGCTCCGAGGCGAGAATTTTCAGGTCTGTGGAATTTTTGAGCTCAAGACCCACCGAGGGGGAGAATTGAACCCTGGTCCCAGGCTAGACCTCTGCATCAGGGTCTGCCGCTCTAATCTTTGAGCCACACTTGTCCACAATTAAATGTAACTTTTTATTCATACACCTTTACTTGCGCTTAGAGACTGGGAAATGTACTCACATCTCTATTAAAATGTATATACTTCACACTCTCGGTTAAAAAAATAAATCTGGTGATGCTACTGGCTTTTTCACTTCAGTCTAGAACGCTAAAGTGTAGTGATTGTCTGAAAACTGCACTCTTCCCCGCACCTACAATGGGAACTGGAAGGCTTTTCAGCAGGCAGAGTCCCGGGCAAGAAAAAGCCATTTCACTCAAATGCCAACTTCAGGACATTAAAAGAGAAAACATTGTCCCTATTTTTTTAGAACCCTATGGAGCAACTGCCATATTCAAATTGTGATTTTTTAAACCCGTTCCTTGGCTGTTCTGCTAATTCTCATACTGTGGGCACAGCCTGATGACTTCTACGCCTGAGACGTACCCTCGCCATGGTGAGGCCAGAAAATATTTGTGCAGTGTCACTAAAGCACTCAGAGTGCCGACCGCTCTGCACCAGTCGGCGAATGGACCATGCAGAGGACATAGTACTCGGTTCTACCTTTTCAAGAAAAAGCAACCATGAAACTTCAAAATTTCAACGTTCAGTACTTCAGTGTTTTGGGAGCATACACTTTTTATTTTGCGTATAGTCCACGTTTCAATTGAACAAAGTGGTACAACTAACTCGGTTAAATCCTTTCTGGTGGCCAATTTTGCACCACATGCCCGTGTGTGACTTTGCCCCAAACCAACTACAAACCTTTTGATAAGTACTTTATGAGATGATTAAAACACTCTTCTGCCAACTGCACGCTTGATGATTTGGCCACTATTGTACACTGCTTAAAGATCCCTTGTGGCACTCCAATAAAACAGGCAACACCTGCAAGTTATTTTTAGAGAAAGAATAACGGTGGAGGATTCCCAACAGAACAGCACCTAGTCAAATATTCTCTCAAAGTTAATTTGGACCCACAATGTAGTACATGGGACAATATGTGTGCACACTTCAAAAAACACCCACCGTTACAATGTTGGTTCAAAACATGAACTATGAAATACTTTAAACAAGGTCAAGGTGCACCACTTCAATATTTACAAAAACTGTTCACTTTGATAAGGTCAACAGAAAAAATCACATCAGTTGTTACTTGTGTTCTTTAAGAGTTCTTTTATTCAATTCAGTTGAAAATGAAAAGCACACACAGGAGCTACAGCCGACGCGTTTCGTCCTCTTGGGACTTCTTCAGGGCAATATGAATAATAAGATGATGTTCTTAGCTCTTCTCCCGTGGTTATTGGGTACGTGGGTATATTCGTGACGTTCTATTATACTGAAGGGGGCATCATATTTGACAAAGAGTTCTCAGCGGAGGAATCTGGTCTGTTAGAGCCGTTCTTGTTAATAGGCGGTGTGTATCTATTTGTAGTCAAGTTCAGCCAATACACTCATAAATTGAGAGGTATTTCAATATTATGCTTGTAAATCACATCAATATTTGGATGATAGTCCATGTAGTGCTGGAACCAGAGTAGTGAACAAGGAATGAAGTTCTGTCTATCTATTGTTACTTGCTTGTTGTAAGGGAAATATATGTTAAACCTCCTGCTTGGGCACTCCTAATAAAGTGAGCTGCAGCATCCCCTGGTTCCTAAATCAGCATGCAATACGACGTCCTCCTCCGTCAGGTACCGGCAGCTGCCGGTACCTGACGGAGGAGGACGATTGTAACCTATATCACCTTACTGTAACATCTAGGTTGCTTAAAGGGGAGGATTGACAACATAGCCCTGGGATTAAGTTGAGGCATCTGACTCCCCATATATATGTTTCAGGATGGGATTTAGGGTCAGTAACAAGAGATATCATATAAGATTTTGTTTAAATTTTCAAACCTGTAATAAAACACAGCTCTAACAAGGACACTGTACACATGTAGAGTACTTCAAGTAATAGCGACCAGTCCTTCCTGTCAATGCCGTTACTTGCCTACCTATTGTAAGAGTTGAAGAAAAGAAGAGCTCTGGCAGCTAGGTTCAACCCCTCATTTTCTGGATGGTTGGATTTAAGAGGGAAAAGAGGTTTTTGTGGGAGCAGTACTCCCCGCAGACCTAAGACACACCATTTAACACAATTATACACCATCCAGATCCTGCGTAGACTGCTGGAGTTCTAGGCATGATGACTACTCTTGTTAGGAAAAAGTAGTGTAGGCCCAATGAGGGCTGTCGATTTTTCTGGCACATGTGATGCTCTCAAAGGACAAGAGCGTAGATGTCTTCCTCCCTCACTCCATGATTTCTGTTGGAACAGATGACTGTAGCAGTTTGATGTCAATCTTGAGGACTGGAGACAAACTCCCATCCCCATCAAGGCAGGATGCAGGCAGAAACGTGAAATTGGTACTTAAGCCTGGCTCTTATATTTTGAGGGCAGACATGCACGCGCACACTCACACATGAGCACACAAATGCACACACATCCCTCCCTAATCTCCCACAGATATAGTCAAATCCCCAGCATTTGTTTTACGTAGGCACCCGGTACATGCATCTCCACATTGGCAAAGCTTGCCCTAAAGTCAGGGCCGGGTCCTGCCAGTGCTCAGCATCTGCAGTTCTAAAAAAGCAGTTGCTAAGCAAGGTCCCTATCGGGCTCTCCCTTTTTGCCCCCACACTCAGGGGGAAAAAAATCTTAGCAGCAGTACCACCCTCCACTGCCTTTGATGTAACTTCAAAGAGGCTCGTAATAGTTTCTTCACAGTCTCACCATTTCAGAACTGAAGTATTTTCAATATTATATACAATGAAGCGATAGTTGTTGCTTCTTCTTCCTGTGCAACTAACAACCACTGACAAAGTGACAAAGCCAATAGTCCTGGCTTGTTGTAGGTGTAGTGTAACTTGCTGTATTATATATCTGGATGCAGTGACAGAAGCAGCAAAATACCTGTTGGGCGGCACACTATGCTAAGCACAGATTTTGAGCTTTCATTTTTTTAAGCCACGTCCTTAAATACAATGGCTAGGCCCCTTTGAGAGACCCCCAGTTATTTCATCCCAACTAAAGCCCTGCCTAAAGTGAAATTCATAAACCCTTTGCCATGATCTCCGAGGTATATGGGGAGAAAGGACATCACACCCAGAAAAAAAGAGAGGCAAGGAGGCTTTTGTGCTTAACTATTGTGTTAAAGACACATAGACATATAATCAAAACATTTTTGCCACCTTTTGTTAGCCAGGGAAGAAGAGAATCCACTCATGTCCCTTGAATAGCAGGTTATACTTCCAACTGAATGCTCTGGCCATTCCTAACCTCCTTGCACAGAGAATGGGATGTTGCTCTTTCAGTTCCTGCTCCAAATTGATAGAACAGCTTCCCTCTCTCTTTGTATCCAACTCGAAAGTATCTGGATATCCAAAGAAAATCTCAAAATTATGTTTTTTCTTAAATTACACTGCAGAAATCGCAGTCTGCTCAGAGCCAAGGAATGATGTTCTAGCACTTCGGAAATAGAAAAAAAATACTTTAGAACTTAATAGTTCTGTACCAAATTCTGCATTTATCAGGATTTAACACACATTTCGACTGGTAAATTTGGGTAGATCTGAACTGCCGTTAGGGAAAAGTTTTAGGGGTAAGGTAATTTCTGCAAATCTCAGAATTCCTATCCTTGAGGAAACAGAGGTTTGTGATAGATCAGATTTCGCAGGCCCACTTGTAATCCACGCACAAGTGCCATCTAATACAGGTTTTTTTATTGCCACATAGAAGTAAGGCCCGAATTACAAGTGCTCAGGAGAGGAAGGTGCTATTTATTGCACATGATAAAACCTGATTCCCCAGGAGTCTCAATTCATTAGATGTAACATAAATGGCCCTATACGAGATACTGGGAAATACCATGTAAACGCACCATCAAAATCCTCATGGTCTAGTAAATACCATACCTTCACCCCGTTATATTCATGCAGGTTTGGCCTTTTGAAATTGAATAAATCGCCCAGAATTTATCGCACCTGGTGAAGGTTGGGTGCAGCAAACTGCGCACAACTAGTAATTCTGACCCCAGCTCATTCAGGTGCTTGCACAGGGGTGGCAAAACTTTAGCCCACTCATAATAAGGCCCAACAAGTCTGTCGTTTTTATAGTATTTCATGCAGGCATTGGTCTATAGTTTTGTGTGGTCTCTTGGTGCCCTGAATGGGGTAGTCGAGGCACCTTTGGCCGTGGCCAAAGCTAGAGGATTCATTTCCCATCCACCCACCACCCTAAAGGATTGCCGGATGGGACTACAAGGGAAAACTGAAATAAAAATTGCTATCTTGGGGGCATATGTATGAAACGGATTTTTAGTCGCATACGCTGCGATTCGCAAAAAAGCAGCGTTTGCGAATAAAAATTCGCAAGACGCGATGTATTAGGAAAATCTCATTGCAAAATTAAGGAATTGCAAAATTTGCGATTCCTTAATTTTGCGTAAGCCTTTAAGGAATCGCAAATTGTGATTCCTTAAATGCTATGTATCAAGCACCCAAGTTGTGCGATTTCTCCCTAAGAAATCGCAAATTATCACCAACTTCAAGTTGGTGGTAATTTGCGATTTCTGTCAATCATGCACTTTTGGCATGTTTCAAAGTGCCATGTGGCGCACATACATGCCCTTTGGGCATGTATGTGCGCCATATGCGCACACATGCTCATTTCAGGGGTGCATCAGGGTGTCCTTATGACACCCTTGCACCCTTGGAATTATTCTCAATTTGCGATTCTCAAATTGCGAATCGCAAGTTGAGAATGATTTCCCATTCATTCCTATGGGCCTCCTGGCCCATAGGAATGAATGGGAAGTTATTCCTTAATTGCGACTTCGCAATTTGCCAATCGCAATTAAGGAATACTAAAAAATAGCTAAAAATGTGCGCTTTTTTTAATACATCCTGTTTTGCAATTCTCAAATAGAGATTCCCAAAAAATCGCTATTTGAGAATCTCAAATATGGATGTTGATACATATGCCCCTAGGACTCTGGGGATACAGGCCCAAATCTAAGCTTTAGCGCTTATCCAAAATAACGTATTTTAGTGGCAAATCGCTTTTTCCCTGTGCCTCAGATTGTAAATATGTGTGAGAATCATCGGGAAAAACAGTGGTCAGTGTCTGGTGGTGTCCAAACGTGTACCAGGTACAGATTGGTTCAGTAGACTTTAAAAGGAAAGGACTGGAGTATAGTATATATAATGAGAACCAGAAATCTATGCATGCATGTTGTAATCAATACAGTCTATAAATAAAATATGTCTCCAGTATCAATATGCTAGCATTGCCTCAACATTTACCATCCCACTGCTCCATTACTGCTTTCTGCAATCTGTTGTCAACTGGACCACACCATTATCTTTATGTACACCACCTAGTGTATGAGATGATCCTGCGCCAACAAAAATGTTTTATGTAAAATGCTTTGCTGCACCTTGGAAAGAGCCCTGACGGAACGCTAAAAGAAAAAAAAAATGATTGTAATTCACTTTTTATACGATGCTTCATGGCACAGTCATGAGTCTCTGCATCACTCTGAATAAAAGGTTTTGCTATCTAAGGCAGCAGTGATTGATTTCCTGAGTGAGGTGAAGTGTGCCTGTTTGTGTAAGAAGTGGGTAAAGTTGTAATTCTGCCAGCAGTCTTGGGTAAAGTGCATATCTTTTGCACTTCACGAAGTTGAAAGTCTGTGCACTTTCCCAGCTGTAAAGAGGTCAGAGTTACCTACAATAAACTATTATCGATTAGCATTTTTCCCTGCATTTTTGGGAAAGTGTTGCAGAGCTTTTCCCATGATAAACATAACCTTCTGAGGATTCATTCAGCCACTTTTTAAACTTCGTGAAATTTGCAAATTTTAGCAAAAACGTGGGAATTGGAGTAGGCAATACTGCACAAATTCAGCATGGGCGTGCAAAGTTTATATTGCACATGCAAAATCTCACTAAGGTCGATTATACGCCTGACTGTAGCTTGTGGAGTTTGCAGCTTTGCTGCTTTTCTTATGTTTACATCTGATGTACCCCCAATCCCACGGCAACTTTTCATCACAAATTCAAGTTAGCGCTGTGTACCTACTATTTGCTGTTTTCTTCAGGGTTACATTTGAAACCATTTTCCTCACAACTTTTGAAAATAAATAGATTTTGCTGATCGTTGCATCCTGAAACAACTTAAAACGGCTGTATAAGTCCTAATTTTAAAATAAAAACCCAGAGGCAGAGAAGTTTGTGAACTAATGGTATTAATGGTACTATTTGCAAACATGAATGTAAGTTCACGAGAGAAATAATGCACAACTTCGCATATCACTAAAATCAATTTACCTCCTCTTTAGATTCTGTGGGGCAGATTTACAAGAAAGTGACGCATCTGTAAAGATGCATCACTTTCCCTGCGCCACTTTTAGAAACCCTTGCACTACTATGGATGCGCCACATTTACAATTCAGCTCAAGGATTGACAGATGCGTCAGAAATTCTGACGCATCTATTGACGCAAAAGTGATGCATTGCTGGAGTTGTGTCGCGAGCACGACGCAACTCCAGCAATGCAGGGAGAGGCCTATCCTCATTGTGCTGCATCACTCCTTACGCCTGCTTCCAGCAGGCGTAAGAATTTGACGCAGTGGCATCCTAGAAGTGGCGCAGTGAAATCTGGTAGATTTCACTGCGTCACTTCTACGAAGTCTTTTTGCGTTGGAACGCCCACCCCGCATACATTATACCTGACGCAGGTATAATGTGACGCAGGGCTTTACACGGTGTGACGCACCTCCCTAGATGCGTCACGTTGTAAATGGGCAGCATTTTTACGCCGCTGCTGCGTCACAAAAAGTGAATCCGCCCCGTTGTCTTTTACTTGGAGCCAGTAGAAAATGTTAGTGCACTGTTTACCCCCTTGCCTGAGGAGTAGGCCTGTTACTAGGAAAATGGACGTGAAACCTCACTGCAGTATATAAATGAGCACACAGCCATACAGTGTCATATGAGGCATTCCATGGAGAAAATCTGTGGAATCTTTGCCAATTCCACGTGGTCCGCTTAGTGATGCTCCCTTGGAGAAAATTCTCCCTATAGCTGCAACCACAAACTCACTTGAGATAAAAACCCTCCATGCAAAGGTCGGCTCAATAACTGCACTTCCGGCATTTTCCACTTTGTACCAAGTTAAAACATCTCATTTATTTATTTAATTGTGGCTGTAGTGCGAATCAGGTCTCCCTGGGCAGCAGAACGCCCTCAAGGGAATGTGCATGTGCAGAGGTAAAGTTACCCTGTGGGGTTTATAAGAGAGGCAGGGAGAGGGGAAATAGAAAAGAGGAGAAGGTGTGTGTGCGGGGGTGAGCAGGAGAGGGCGAGGAAGCAGAGGAAGCAGGAGAAGTAGAGGAAGCACAAGAGGAAGAGGATGAGAAGACGAGGAAGAAGAGGGAGAGGAAGATGAGGGACAGGGAGAGAACGAGGAAGCGAGAGAGGAAGAGGGAGTGGATGAGGAGGGACAGGAAAAAGAGGAAAAGTAAGCAGGAGGAGAAGAGGAGAGGGGAGGGGAGGGCTAGGGTATAAGGAGGAAGGAGGGAACAGAGACACAGAAGGGAGAGGGAGAGAATGAGGAAGCAAGAGATGAGGGAGTGGGTGAGTAGGAATAGGAAAAAGAGGAAAGGTAAGCAGGAGGAGAGGATAGGAGAGGAGAAGAGAGGAGAGGGAGAGGGCTAGGGTATAAGGAGGAAGGAGGGAACAGAGAGACAGAAGGGAGGAGAGGGAGAGAGAGGAAGAGGGAGTGGGTGAGGAGGGATAGGACAAGGAGGAAAGGTAAGCAGGAGGAGAGGAGAGCAGAGGAGAAGAGAGGAGAGGAGAGGTGAGGGGGAAAGGAGGAGAAGTTAGGGTATAAGGAGGAAGGAGGGAACAGAGATACAGAAGGAGAAGGCGAGGGGGGGGCATGGGGAAGCAAGAGAGGAAGACAGAGTGGGTGAGCAGGAATTGGAAAAAGAGGAAAGGTAAGCAGGAGGAGAGGAGAAGAGAGGAAGGGGAGGGGAGGAGAGGGCTAGGATATAAGGGGGAAGGAGGGAACAGAGAGACAGAAGAGAGAGGGAGAGAATGAGGAAGCAGGAGAGGAAGAGGGAGTGGGTGAGGAGGAATAGGAGAAAAGAAGAAAGGTAAGCAGGAGAAAAAGAGGAGAGGAGAGGGGAGGGCTAATGTATACGTAGAAAGGAGGGAACAGAGAGAGAGAGAAGGAGAGAGTCTGAGAAAGGCGAGAGGTATATAAGGGAAGGTAAGCTAGGAAGAGAAAATAATACGATGGCGGAGGGGAAGGTGGAAGCCGTGCCAGGGCCTGCAGCGCACGCGGAGGGCGCAGGCTGAAGATTCTAATGCAATAACCCCCCTGACAGTGATTAATGACCGGCTCAGAGACAGGCTGCGAGCCGCGCAGCTCGTCTCCAGCACAGCCCTGATTCAATCACAGACTCCTGATAGCCTCCCCGGACCCCCCTCCCCATAGGATAATTATTTTACAAAATGTCACGCAGCAACTCGGGGGATGATGGAGAATTTAACTAAACATAGCTGAGCGTTAACCTTTTTCCAGCCAGGGCCTAGACGGCTAATCCCCCTCGGGGTCTGGTGGTGGCAGAGGCCGGGCAAGGGGGACTCCGGGACACGGGCACACCATGCCACCCCCAGAGCGTGGCAGGGAGTGGACGCTGGGCCACCAGACCTCCGTTCACGGGCGCTTATCCTCTTACAGAGGCCCTGCCCCCCTGTCAAAAAGGCTTTTCATCAGCAGTAACACAGACAGAGTCTAGGGGGACGCTCCCACTTAATACCGCACAGCCTAACCCGATCAGACACCACCATTGTCCCCACATGGCCTATTAGCAGGCAGCAAGGGGACTGAAAATTAGACATCCGAGGGAGGCTGTAATTCGACACCATGGGGATTGTAATTAGAAATATTGGTCACACCATCAGACACCACAGGTAGTTTGATCAAACTCCCCAGACCGTGATCAGACTCCTCAGAGAAACAGTGGTCAGGTTCCTCAGATAGACAATGATCCGAAAGATGAGAGATACCCGGATCAGACACGCGAGAATCCTACTCTTACAGCATGAGGTAACTCTTACAGCAGAATGAGGTAACAGAAGGTTAACATGCTGACATCTTCTCTTAAGGAAAGTGTGACTTCAGAGAGCGCCCCCTCTTCATGACCTTGACATGGATGTAATCTCAAGCTAAGTTAACGCCTAGTACTACTATTAACCAATAGAAGTATGAGAGTGTTCCCCAAGTTGGGCCATGCATGAATGAATATGAATGCTGACTAGGTAGGGATAAAATGTAGCCCTGATGAAGGCCGTTGACCCTTACATGCACTCAGTATGGCCGAAACATGTTGGCACTGGACAGTGGAAGTACCAACCACTGAATGCAAGGACAGCCCATGTCAATCCATTTAACCGTACCCAGGGTATTTGGTTAATAAAGAGATACCTCTTGGGCGTAACCCTACGGTAATTTTTATCAGTTTGGGTCCCCACAGCTATCCAGTTAAGTTTTTTTATCAGAACTCCCTTAACCTTGAGGTCGAGTGGTAATTCTCTACCAGAATGGGATAAGGAAACCAATGATGAAGAATGCCACTAAAGTGTAGACGAGGTTCTCTTATCGATAATCTTTGAAACCTCTGGGTGATTAATGGTCTAACAGTCATTCAGATTAAGCTGTTGTAGTTTGCCTGGTACGCAGTATTGATAGGGAGGCTGTGGAACGTTTTTTCCTCTCACTCTCCACATGGTGATAACACAGCCAGATAAGATACCAGGATCAGATACCAGAGACAGACAGTGATCATACTCCTCAGACAGAGTGTGACAGACAATTCACAGAGACACTGATTATACGGATGAGAGATACCGGGATCAGACAACTCAGAAAGGCTATGATCTATCACTTCACAGAGATGTTGATTAGACTGTTTATATTAACTTGGTCAGACATCTGAAAAAGACTGAGATTGGATTCTATAAGCACATACACCAGAAAGTTTAGGCAGACACACAATGGCACTGTGATCACTATTGACTTAGCAAATGCGATCATATGAGGGTGTCTTTCAACTTAGTGTCATATCACCTGTTTTGCAAAATATTTGACAGCTACATCTTGCTGAAACGCATGTCTTCGTGAATTTGCTTGAGCTGCACAGACCTTTGGTTCTTCAACTACTCCCCGAACAACAGTCTTGAGCATTTTCAGAAGAACTTCACAGGCCCTTATCATATTTAAGTAACTTGCAGTGTACCCCTCTCTCTCTCACACCTCTTCCTCCACCACACTGGTAAGCACTGTATCCTATAACATGATAACTCCACCTTTGTGATCATCTCGCACAACATGAAAACCCTTCCCAAATAGGATCAAAAAACAAAGATAACACCCTTCTGACCACACACCATACACAGCGTAGGTCGCTGCCCATGTAGGCAAGTGCTTCAGTCTCTCACATAGCGGTATTCATCGCAAGATAAATGCTGTAACACAATACAAAACAAAGAAATATCCTCATTTGCAACAAGAGCTGGGATAATGCAGATCCTCAATAGCTTTTAACCAAATAATCAAGCCAGGAACCAAGATGCAACAAGCATTGGCCAAGCCAATAGGTCTTGGAAAGTTGGTGGAACAGTTGGATTATTTATTTTATATTGCAAGCATATGCAATTTAAAAAAGCTATTACTTTATACTAAATAGCCGAGTTACCTAAAAAATGAATTCATACGGTAATACACCCATACTTAATGCATGCAACTTCCCCAAGATGAGCATGATAGTGTACCTTATTCGCCACACAACTGAGAATTTTTTAATGTACAGGATTACAGTTTCATTCTTATTCTATGTTTACTCCTCGAATCTACCAGGACAATAAAAAGGGTATCTAGTAATGCTGTAACTCACTTCTCAACAAGATTGATTCCACATCCCAATTTTTGTGTGACTTGCCCTGCTGAGCTGCTCTTATTTCAACTATCGATGCCAATATTGCCTAGTACCAACACCTATACTGAATGTCAATGATCTGTTTCAGCATCCCTGGGCGTATTTTGTCATGCCCCATTTGGACCCAATGTCAGACACTTAGTATACCCATATACTTGCATGTAGTTAGATAATCACTTTTAAAACCGCCTTTTGACATTATCGTGTCCTACCTTTTGACACTAAGGCTCAATGGACCCACACAATAGTGGTGAATGCTCACATTACTTCAGATATAAAATAACTGAGTTGGATATCACTATTGTCGTATACTGAAGCCACCATTCATACAGAGTCTGTTTTAAATTACTGAGTGCTTCTCACCTTTACCCTTTACATAAGGGAACAATAAACTTCATTTGTTGTGCCTATCGTAGTTTAATTCACAATGGACACCTTACAGACTGACTATATACTCATACTAAAATATTCCTCGATACACGACTGTTCTGGGACTTAATTCATCTTACACTTTCATCATAGTTCGGAACAATAATGTAATGCTAAGACTGGCTCCTCAATTTAATATCCTCTTTTCCTAAATTCTAAAAATGTACAAAGTTTCACGCACTCCAACGGTGCTCTACCTCTACTTCTTGAAGCTGTATATTGCATAGGCAGCATTGCTCCAAGACATATGTCCTTAATTTTCTAAACTTTCTTGTAGCATTCCCTAAGAGGTTTCATCATAAAACTACTATAATGCACACATTTATATAAAGATCACACTTTACCATGCTGGGGACTTTTCACCTCAACTTTGACTCTAAAATCGTACACCTTTGGGAGCACAAGGATTATAATGGCTAAGTACTTGTATCGGGAATCCACCATAACTTTCCTATTTCTATTCCCGCAATTTTTCTATCACTTGAACTTTTTTTTGTTATGACTCACTTTGTAGGTTTTTTGTCTGTGGACATTGAGTCACCATCAATTTCCTTTATTCGTTCTTGGGATGCACTTTCTTAAGACATGCACATTTATGATATAAGACTTGCTGGATATTGATGTGTACACGTTATTCATTGTGGGCTTGAAAAAGTTCAAGGTGGAATGAAACATGTGTCGGCTGGTTTCCGGCTCATCTTCAACTGCTTCAACAGGATCCACTTCCCGTCTATATATAAAACAATTAACAAGGAGGACTGATTTGTCTAAGGGCTCATTATATCAAAACTGTCTCATTTGTAACTAAATGGAAATTGAAACCTATTTACTTATGGTGAAAGCTGATTGTGATTGAGCCATTACTGTTTGAAAATCCTGTCTTGAACGCTGATTTTTTATATATAATGAATAGAAATGGCCTAGAATTCTTGTGATTAGCTGGATCCACTTGCTCGCTTATCTACAATTGAGTGGAGTGGTACCTCACTCTGTATTCTTTAGCGCTTATATTTGCGGATGTCATCAGTTTAGTACTGTACCCCACAACTGTATACCAAATGAAATCATAGGTGATAAGAGGTCCTTTGAGCTTTCAAGCATTCTAAAAATAAACAACCATTTCCTTTTCCACCAAATACGCTTTAGTTCTGGAAGGAGTTATGAGTGTGGTTGGACATACCAGTCACTCCTGTATGAACTGGTCACAGCACCAAGATATGGGAGGTCTACGGTAACTGTACCTTCCTGGGTGCAGCTTTTAGTAGTCACCATCACTTTTGGACGTCATATCATGACAAGGTTCTGATCTTCACCCATTCCATATATTTAATCTGTGATTGGTATGATAAAGGGATAAGATTAGAACAGGATTTTTTCTGCATAAAATGTGTATTACTGAGACTTTCCTCTGCAAATAAATCTAGCTGGAGTCTTAGGAGTTGCATTAAGTGATGCATTTGTTATTTGTTTTTCTTTTGCAGCTTTGTGTGGCACACACTTGACTCGAGTGTTTTATGAGAGAACCAGATCACGTAACACATTTTTCTTTTTCTTTTAGGCACATAGAGCTTAAGTATTTGCCCAGAATAACAGGATGTTGAGGCAAGGTCAGAATACAAACATGATTCTCCAGTTCCAAAGTTCTCAGCTCTTACAGCTAGTCCATATCGCCTCCCCAGTATTGTTTTTGTTAATTGCAACTATTTTTGCTCACATTAGGACAATTAATTAGGGAACTGCAAATTAAAGGCATGTTGGAGTCTTTGGGCCAGATGTATCAAGATACCCTTTTGCGATTCTCAAGTAACGATTTTTTGAGAATCGCTATTTGAGAATTGCAAAATGGTATGTATGTAAAAATTCGCAATTTTTTAGCGATTTCTTAAAATTCCTTAATTGCGATTAGCAAATTGCTAATCGCAATTAAGGAATAATTTCCCATTCATTTCTATGGGCCAGGAGGCCCATAGGAATGAATGTGAAATTATTCCCAATTTGCGATTCCCAATTTGCTAATCGCAAATTGAGAATAATTTCAAGGGTGCAAGGGTGTCCTTAAGGACACCCTGCTGCACCCCCCTGGAATTGACATGTGTGCACATATGGCGCACATACATGCCCTAAGGGCGTGAATGAGCGCCACATGGCACCTTCACAAATGCCAAAAAGTGCATTTTTAAAAGAATTCGCAAATTACCACCAACTACAAGTTGGTGGTATTTTGCGATTTCTTAGCCTAAATTCGCAAACCTTAAATGCTTCATACATAGCATTTAAGGAATCGCAATTTGCGATTCCTTAAATGCTCACGCAATATTAAGAAATCGCAAAATTTGCGATTCCTTAATATTGTGAGGCTTTTTTCTTGATACATTCCATTTTCCTATTTTTTTGTCGCAAATGCTGCTTTTTAGCGATTCGCAGCATTTGCGACAAAAAAACAGCGCCACATGGCACCTTTACAAATGCCAAAAAGTGCATTTTTAAAAGAATTCGCAAATTACCACCAACTACAAGTTGGTGGTATTTTGCGATTTCTTAGCCTAAATTCGCAAACCTTAAATGCTTCATACATAGCATTTAAGGAATCGCAATTTGCGATTCCTTAAATGCTCACGCAATATTAAGAAATCGCAAAATTTGCGATTCCTTAATATTGTGAGGCTTTTTTCTTGATACATTCCATTTTCCTATTTTTTTGTCGCAAATGCTGCTTTTTAGCGATTCGCAGCATTTGCGACAAAAAAACAGTTTGATACATCTGCCCCTTTGTGAGGATAGAGATGGAAATTATGCCTTTGGGTATCTGTTCTTCCTTAAATGTGGGGACTACGGACAACATGACTAAGCATTTTAACAGCCTAAAACTGTATGATTTGGCGTTTGCCCCATTCATATGCTTTTTCCCATTTACTAATCCCATTTTAAGAGTCAGAAAAGATTTTCTGACTCCAAAAATGGGATGCTCTATGGATACGGATTTGGTATGTGGAAGGGGCGTGTTGTAGTTGTCCTTTACAGATACTGAATCAGTATCTATTGCATCAATGTTTTGTGACCACAATATGGTCACAAAACATTGATATTTTACCGACACCTCATAGGAGGCGGTAACACTTTCATAATTGGACCCCCTTCCCCTTTGTGAATTTACAGAACCATTTACTCTTAAACAAACAAAAAAAAAGTTAACTTTTTTCTTTAAAACACAGCCCTGTTTCCTTTAAGAAAACAGGCTGTATTTTAAAAAAAAGTTTACTTTATTAAAAGCAATCACAGGCATAGTGGTCTGCTGACCCCAGCAGGCCACCATTCCTGTGATATCCGCCAATCGTAATGAGTCACAATGTACGGGCAACCTCATTAATATGGATGAGGTTTGCCAGACTCCAACCCACTACGATTCAAACTTTTTTTTATTAACCAACATATGTACTAAAATTGTTACTATTAGTAAAAAATGCTGGTCACGGTTTGTGTTGAGTATTTTGTGACGAGATGGTGGTACATCTGACCCTATATGCTTTTAACTATGAAACATTTTAAGGACTTTGAGCCACAAGATCCCTGAAAGTCTGAAGAGTTTCAGTCTTATATGCTTTAGGCTCTTGCAAGGCCAGCTGAGAGGGTGTAGGAGATGCAATCACCTGTTACCCCAGAGAGGTACACCCAAGGCTTGTACGGTCGTGGCTGGTGCAGGTAAGCGTGGTGGTGTGGGGCTGGGGTGGGGTGGAGCATGGGGGGAAGTCGCCAGAATATGGAATAGGGAAAATAAAATAAAAAAAGAAAACCACTTACTTTGCGCTCACTGGATCGCCGACTCAGCTATCCTGGGGGCGCAAAGTAGGTGGTTGTATTTATTTATTTATTTTCCCTATTCTGCCATCTGTCGGCTTCCCGCCCCCGCTCCTCCCCACGACCTCACCTGCACCAGCCACGACTGCTAGAGAGACCTTCGTTGTGCTCAGAAAGGCATTCTTGTTGGTCTCAAGGTAAGTGCAAGGTAAAGGCTATGATGGCTGACAGAGGATTAGAAGACGAACAAGAGAATTTATCCCCTGTAGGATCAATAGCAGTGACCGAGTTTGATATCTATTCAGAGTATCTCTCGGATGTAGGACAAAGGTCATCACACTAGGATAGAAGCTGTGTGCACAAACAATGAAAGATTCAGCAGGAGCTTGACTAATCAGAGTGTGAGTGCTTGCAGCCTAATCACTGTCTGAATCCAGGACTGCTGGACATAAAAACTCTCTAAGTCATACTCAAAAGTATAGGGGAAGCATCTTTGTAAGATTAACCATTAACCTTTCTTTGGTCTTTGTGAAGAGCTGCAGATCCATGCTTGGGATTGTTTATCTGGCAAATGCTCTATATAAAAGAAGTGAGGTTTAATAGGTTTGTGAGGAGCACTCCGTTATAAACAATATATTCAACCTGTACAATCGGTGCTGCAACTAATCAGGTGTGTCACGCCTGTGACTTAAATGCTAGTTTAGGTGAGAGGAAATCTCAGCTAGTTGCGCACTGTTCACTGTGTGTTATCCAACACTCATCAATGTAAACACAAAAACAAAATGAAACTTCAGTTATTTTAATCCATAACCTAATGCTTCCATGATCACCATAATGTTTTTACAAGATACAATAATAATTCAAATGAACACATAAATTTGTGATTCTCAATTCTATACATGAAACATTCTTGTTCTCAAATTATCACAACGCAAAACATATAGTACTTGATTTTCATATTTTCATATCATGCCCAATGCATTTCGGCACAAGGGTGTGCCTTCATCAGGGGCTAATCTGTAATAAAGGTAGAAACAATGGAACAAGTAAGTGTATTGTATATGTTGTATTACATGGGGGTGTGTATATGCAAATAGAGTGTCATCATACCTCTAATGGAAGTTAATTCCTCAAGTAAACTGTAGGAATAAAGTAACAAACCAAATAAAAGCCAGTGGTAAAATTGCATAAACCAAATGAAAACCAATGACAACAATAATAAAGAGAATAGTAATGATGGTCCATCAAACAAGTAAATAAGCAGCCGCTTACCTAGATAAATCAGAAATTTATTGCCCTGTAAATACAAGTAACAGCCAAGACATTTACGCCTGTTCGTTCACATAATGCTCGTGACATAAGAGACTTAATAATAAAAAACATGAGGTCCTACCTGATCTGCGTTGACTATTCCAATCTAGAAAATATATGATATGGTTTAAAGTATCTAAAGGGACTCCAGATGCCCGTGATCAATCCGCCAAATCTAAAATCACATACCTCATACGTGCTATATTCTGACCTAAAACACAAAAACGAGTGATTTGTAACTACAAAAAGTTTATGCACTATGACTATCCTAAATCATTAAAGCTAGTGTAACAATAAATCACAATTACAACCGAGATACCCATTTACCTGCATGAAGCGTCGCCAATATTTTAAACAGTAGTTCTCAGCCTCGTATTTCAATTTAATCCAAGTTGCCTTGAAACAAGACGTCTCGCGCCATTACTCAAATCGACCTTGTTTGTAGCGTGTGAGAGTCATCAACACTGAAAACGGACTCTGACAACCAAGTGTACCGATAATCAAGGAAACCAAGATCGCCATTTTAAAAAAGGGATAAAACATTATAATGTAGACACGAAATCCCTGTTAAAGAACCGCTATGCAATCTATACTGTTATCAAACACTGTCAATGGGTCCCACGGTACCAGCGCTGTGCGCACTATAGTCCCGCTACGTTCCTGTAATCTACCCTGTCGAACCTTTATTTCCATCAACGACACTAGAAACGGACTGGCAACTACGTGATCGACCGTGTTGAACCTTTTCCATCCTTAACAACACTGAAGACGGGCTGACAACTCATTATTTAACTCATGCAAAAAACCTAAATTGCGTGTTTAAACAAATTCAATCCCAGATAAGAAAACACGATGTGGTATGTGGAATGACAACCTATCACTTATTGCCAAAACTGGGACTACACTAAGTGTTGTGAAGCGCCGCTCCGATATGTAAACACACGAAATGAGTGGTAAATAAAAAAGTGTTGCATATTAAATACATAGTGTGACATCTTGATAATTAAAGGTGCGTGCCCATCTTGGAATGATCTATACCGATAAGGTAATGAAGGATGGGAGATGAATAGAAATACAGTTCAGTAGAGATGTCTTTTCACGTTCACAGTACATGTAAAAAATAAACTCAAATGCTCACTTTACCCACTTTATCAATACACCGCTAAACAACTGTTGTATATAAGCTGAACCATATCTATGACAAACATTCCAAAACTATACATGCAATAGAACGTTGCAAGTTCACTGGTCAATACTGTTTCTCAGTACATATAAATTCATCCAAATATATAGTTGTCATCCTTAATATGCAATTATAAACATGTAGTCAGATCAAAAATCATTAATAATTATCTTGGGTGTATACACACAAATACATATGATACATTGGATAAGCAACATGTAAATCATGATATAATTCGGACTTATAATAATGTCACTATTGGTGATATGTATTTCAAGGGCAGACCACTTATCGTTTTTCAAAAATAACCTTAACATAACTCAAATTAACCTGTAGTGTGATGAAATATAATGAACTTGAGTAAAACCGATATGCATAAATGTCCGATTTCCAGAACCCTATAAATAACATGAAAGATCATATCTATCATTCAATCCCTTGGGCTGCATTGTCTGTAGAAATTTAATCCAGTACAACTCACGTTGCAAGAGACGGAGTCTGTTGTCAATGCCTGATTTAATCTCTACCTTCTCAATAATGACGCATCGTAATTGAGAGATCGTATGGCTGGACTCTTTCCAGTGGGTGGCTAATGGAGATGATAGGTTCTGATTACGTATTCGACTCTTGTGCTCATTTAGTCGAATTTTGAGCTTGCGCTCTGTCTTCCCAATATATAACTTGCCACATGGGCACTTAATGCCATAAACTACATTAAGAGTATTACAATCACTACTGTGTCTGAGTTTGATTGTCTGGCCAGTTGTCGGGTGCGAAAAGGTATTTCCAATGGTTATATTATTGCAGTTCACACAGTTCAAACAACGAGTTGTTCCTTTGTAGTCACCATGTTGGTCATCTTCTCTCCCTTTCAGGATTTGTCGTATGTTAGGTCCTCTCTTATATGCATGCATTGGTGGTTGGGCAAATATCCCATTAAACTCTGTTTCTGTGGAAAGTAATTCCCAACGTTGGTTGACAATACGTTTAATCTTTGGTGAAACTGTAGTGAACTTGGTCACAAATACCATTCTGTCCTGGTTGGTTTTGAGTTTTGGTTGTAACAATGTGTCTCTATTCATTTCTGCCACTCGCTCTCTGCTCCGTTGTATGACGGTATCAGGATATCCACGACTTTGGTATCTTTGAGCAAACTTCTCAATATTGGTTTCACTTGTGGTAGTCTGTGAACAGATCCTTTTAATTCGGATAAATTGAGACAGAGGTAAATTCTCAATCAATCTTCGCGGATGAAAACTGGCGTAATGTAACGCGCTATTTCGGTCCGTGTCCTTGGTGAACAGTTCTGTCTGAAATCCTGTAGGTTGTTTTTGGATCCTCACATCCAGGAAAATTGATTGTATTACAATCAATTTTGTTAAGTAAATTGAATCCTGGGATTTACGGAATTCAAGTAATGTATTGTATCAAGTAAAGATTCCTCAGTACCTCGCCAGATTAAAAAGATGTCGTCTATGAAACGACAGTACATCTTAATTTGTGTCCACGCTGCTGTATCAAACACATGTTCAGCCTCAAATTGCGCCATAAAGATGTTTGCATACGCAGGTGCCCCTGCAAAGCCCATGGATGTACCGGTCATTTGGGCATAAAACCTTTTATCCCATTCGAAGTAGCTGTTGTGCAAACAGAATTTCAGTAGCTGCAAAAGGAACACTTTCTCCGTAGGTAAATCCTCCATTTGTAGAAGAGCCCATTCTACTGAGTCTAATCCATCTGAGTGTGGAATCGAGGTATAGAGAGAGACTACGTCTATTGTACATAGAATCCAATTCTCGTCCATTTCACCTCCAATTTCTGAGATCTTTGATAGAAAATCACTCGTGTCCCGAATGTAAGATCTCCAATTTTGAACGAATTGCTGCAAAAAGAAGTCCAAAAATTTTCCGAGGGGGTCAAATAAAGACCCACACCCCGAGACAATGGGTCTACAGGGTGGGTTTGTCAGATGTTTATGCACCTTGGGGAGCATGTAAAGCTTTGGACAACGTGGATGGGTCGTCGTCAAAAAACTTTGGATCTTCTCATCTATCCATTCTTGTTCTCGTGCTCCCAGTAGAAGATTTTTGAGCATTGATTGCAATGTAATCGTAGGGTCTCTGTCCAAAATCTGATAGGTGCCTGTGTCTGAAACATGCTCCTCAACTTTAGCCGTGTAAAAGTGCTTATCCATCACCACCATTGCTCCTCCTTTATCAGTCCTATTATAAGTCCGAATTATATCATGATTTACATGTTGCTTATCCAATGTATCATATGTATTTGTGTGTATACACCCAAGATAATTATTAATGATTTTTGATCTGACTACATGTTTATAATTGCATATTAAGGATGACAACTATATATTTGGATGAATTTATATGTACTGAGAAACAGTATTGACCAGTGAACTTGCAACGTTCTATTGCATGTATAGTTTTGGAATGTTTGTCATAGATATGGTTCAGCTTATATACAACAGTTGTTTAGCGGTGTATTGATAAAGTGGGTAAAGTGAGCATTTGAGTTTATTTTTTACATGTACTGTGAACGTGAAAAGACATCTCTACTGAACTGTATTTCTATTCATCTCCCATCCTTCATTACCTTATCGGTATAGATCATTCCAAGATGGGCACGCACCTTTAATTATCAAGATGTCACACTATGTATTTAATATGCAACACTTTTTTATTTACCACTCATTTCGTGTGTTTACATATCGGAGCGGCGCTTCACAACACTTAGTGTAGTCCCAGTTTTGGCAATAAGTGATAGGTTGTCATTCCACATACCACATCGTGTTTTCTTATCTGGGATTGAATTTGTTTAAACACGCAATTTAGGTTTTTTGCACAAGTTAAATAATGAGTTGTCAGCCCGTCTTCAGTGTTGTTAAGGATGGAAAAGGTTCAACACGGTCGATCACGTAGTTGCCAGTCCGTTTCTAGTGTCGTTGATGGAAATAAAGGTTCGACAGGGTAGATTACAGGAACGTAGCGGGACTATAGTGCGCACAGCGCTGGTACCGTGGGACCCATTGACAGTGTTTGATAACAGTATAGATTGCATAGCGGTTCTTTAACAGGGATTTCGTGTCTACATTATAATGTTTTATCCCTTTTTAGGTCTCGGCAACGAGAACTATTGTCGCCATGTAAGCTCGCAAGGGAGTACAGAGCGGTGCACGAGCCGACCAGGGTCTGTGGACGCGCACACACAAAGGCAGGCAGGCAGGCACACACCAGACAGACACAGACAGACACACGCACGCACACACACACGCACACACACACACACACACCCTCCCTCTCTGCCCACTCCCTCTCTGCCGCCCCCCCCTCTACCCCCACTCACCGGGCTCTTTCCCTCTGCAGCGGGTCAGTCATGGCAGCAGGCAGGCTCGGTGTCTTCTCCAGCGATCTTCAGCTGATGTGCACGCTCACGCTGCGTCTCCTGTGCGCCCACCACGCTGTTTCGCGCCCGTTGATCCTCAGCTTGTGATTACTACTCCTTCTAACCCGGATTCTAAATTACTATTTCTTGGTTCTCTAACTCCACTCTGTTGATTCGTAACAAACTGATATTCAGCACATTTCACAGTCTCGCTTTTGCTTCTCATAAATACAATAAGATTATTTTAAGCAATGTCTACCCTTCTTTTGGTTCTGTGCCTATTATGCTTCGGACTATAGAGTTTTAGAAAGTGTGGTGGAAGATTCCATGATATCAGCGGTGTGCACAGTGCAGAGTGAGTGTGCAGAGTGCAGAGTAGTGAGTGCAGAGTAGTGAGTGCCGAGTAGTGAGTGCCGAGTAGTGAGTGCAGAGTAGTGAGTGCAGAGTAGTGAGTGCAGAGTGAGTGTGCAGAGTGAGTGTGCAGAGTGAGTGTGCAGAGAGAGTGTGCAGAGAGAGTGTGCAGAGAGAGTGTGCAGAGTAGTGAGTGCAGAGTAGTGAGTGCAGAGTAGTGAGTGCAGAGTAGTGAGTGCAGAGTGAGTGTGCAGAGTAGTGAGTGCAGATGAGTGAGTGCAGAGTAGTGAGTGCAGATGAGTGAGTGCAGAGTAGTGAGTGCAGATGAGTGAGTGCAGAGGAGTGAGTGCGCAGAGTAGTGAGTGCGCAGAGTAGTGAGTGCGCAGAGTAGTGAGTGCAGAGTAGTGAGTGCAGAGTAGTGAGTGCAGAGTAGTGAGTGCAGAGTAGTGAGTAGTGAGTGCAGAGTAGTGAGTGCAGAGTAGTGAGTGCAGAGTAGTGAGTGCAGAGTGAGTGTGCAGAGTGAGTGTGCAGAGTAGTGAGTGCAGAGTAGTGAGTGCAGAGTAGTGAGTGCAGAGTAGTGAGTACTGAGTGCAGAGTAGTGAGTAGTGAGTGCAGAGTAGTGAGTGCAGAGTAGTGAGTGCAGAGTAGTGAGTGCAGAGTAGTGAGTGCAGAGTAGTGAGTGCAGAGGAGTGAGTGCAGAGTAGTGAGTGCAGAGTAGTGAGTAGTGAGTGCAGAGTAGTGAGTAGTGAGTGCAGAGTAGTGAGTGCTGAGTAGTGAGTGCAGAGTAGTGAGTAGTGAGTGCAGAGTAGTGAGTGCAGAGTAGTGAGTGCAGAGTAGTGAGTGCAGAGTAGTGAGTGCAGAGTAGTGAGTGCAGAGTAGTGAGTAGTGAGTGCAGAGTAGTGAGTGCAGAGTAGTGAGTAGTGAGTGCAGAGTAGTGAGTGCAGAGTAGTGAGTGCAGAGTGAGTGTGCAGAGTGAGTGTGCAGAGTAGTGAGTAGTGAGTGCAGAGTAGTGAGTAGTGAGTGCAGAGTAGTGAGTAGTGAGTGCAGAGTAGGGAGTGCAGAGTAGTGAGTGCAGAGTAGTGAGTGCAGAGTAGTGAGTGCAGAGTAGTGAGTGCAGAGTGAGTGTGCAGAGTGAGTGTGCAGAGTAGTGAGTGCAGAGGAGTGAGTGCAGAGTAGTGAGTGCAGAGTAGTGAGTGCAGAGTAGTGAGTGCAGAGTGAGTGTGCAGAGTGAGTGTGCAGAGTAGTGAGTGCAGAGTAGTGAGTGCAGAGTAGTGAGTGCAGAGGAGTGAGTGCAGAGGAGTGAGTGCAGAGGAGTGAGTGCAGAGGAGTGAGTGCAGAGGAGTGAGTGCAGAGTAGTGAGTAGTGAGTGCAGAGTAGTGAGTAGTGAGTGCAGAGTAGTGAGTGCAGAGTAGTGAGTAGTGAGTGCAGAGTAGTGAGTAGTGAGTGCAGAGTAGTGAGTGCAGAGTAGTGAGTAGTGAGTGCAGAGTAGTGAGTAGTGAGTGCAGAGTAGTGAGTGCAGAGTAGTGAGTGCAGAGTAGTGAGTGCAGAGTAGTGAGTGCAGAGTAGTGAGTGCAGAGTAGTGAGTGCAGAGTAGTGAGTACTGAGTGCAGAGTAGTGAGTGCAGAGGAGTGAGTGCAGAGGAGTGAGTGCAGAGGAGTGAGTGCAGAGGAGTGAGTGCAGAGGAGTGAGTAGTGAGTGCAGAGTAGTGAGTAGTGAGTGCAGAGTAGTGAGTAGTGAGTGCAGAGTAGTGAGTAGTGAGTGCAGAGTAGTGAGTGCAGAGTAGAGAGTAGTGAGTGCAGAGTAGTGAGTAGCGAGTGCAGAGTAGTGAGTGCAGAGTAGTGAGTAGCGAGTGCAGAGTAGTGAGTGCAGAGTAGTGAGTACTGAGTGCAGAGTAGTGAGTAGTGAGTGCAGAGTAGTGAGTAGTGAGTGCAGAGTAGTGAGTGCAGAGTAGTGAGTGCAGAGTAGTGAGTGCAGAGTAGTGAGTGCAGAGTAGTGAGTGCAGAGTAGTGAGTAGCGAGTGCAGAGTAGTGAGTGCAGAGTAGTGAGTACTGAGTGCAGAGTAGTGAGTAGTGAGTGCAGAGTAGTGAGTAGTGAGTGCAGAGTAGTGAGTGCAGAGTAGTGAGTGCAGAGTAGTGAGTGCAGAGTAGTGAGTGCAGAGTAGTGAGTAGTGAGTGCAGACTAGTGAGTAGTGAGTGCAGAGTAGTGAGTGCAGAGTAGTGAGTAGTGAGTGCAGAGTAGTGAGTGCAGAGTAGTGAGTAGTGAGTGCAGAGTAGTGAGTGCAGAGTGCAGAGTAGTGAGTGCAGAGTAGTGAGTGCAGAGTGCAGAGTAGTGAGTGCAGAGTGCAGAGTAGTGAGTGCAGAGTAGTGAGTGCAGAGTAGTGAGTGCAGAGTGCAGAGTAGTGAGTGCAGAGTGCAGAGTAGTGAGTGCAGAGTGCAGTGCAGGTATGTGCAGTGCAGTGCAGGTGAGTGCAGGTGAGTGCAGTGCAGTGCAGTGCAGGTGAGTGCAGTGCAGGTGAGTGCAGTACAGGTGAGTGCAGTGCAGTGCAGGTGAGTGCAGTGCAGTGCAGGTGAGTGCAGTGCAGTGCAGGTGAGTGCAGTGCAGTGCAGGTGAGTGCAGTGCAGGTGAGTGCAGTGCAGTGCAGTGCAGGTGAGTGCAGTGCAGTGCAGGTGAGTGCAGTGCAGTGCAATGCAGGTGAGTGCAGTGCAGTGCATGTGAGTGCAGTGCAGTGCAGTGCAGGTGAGTGCAGTGCAGGTGAGTGCAGTGCAGGTGAGTGCAGGTGAGTGCAGTGCAGTGCAGGTGAGTGCAGTGCAGGTGAGTGCAGTGCAGTGCAGGTGAGTGCAGTGCAGGTGAGTGCAGTGCAGTGCACGTAAGTGCAGTGCAGTGCAGGTGAGTGCAGTGCAGTGCAGGTGAGTGCAGTGCAGTGCAGGTGAGTGCAGTGCAGGTGAGTGCAGTGCAGTGCAGGTGAGTGTAGTGCAGTGCAGGTGAGTGCAGTGCAGTGCAGGTGAGTGCAGTGCAGTGCAGGTGAGTGCAGTGCAGTGCAGGTGAGTGCAGTGCAGTGCAGATGAGTGCAGTGCAGGTGAGTGCAGAGGAGTGAGTGCGCAGAGTAGTGAGTGCGCAGAGTAGTGAGTGCGCAGAGTAGTGAGTGCAGAGTAGTGAGTGCAGAGTAGTGAGTGCAGAGTAGTGAGTAGTGAGTGCAGAGTAGTGAGTGCAGAGTAGTGAGTGCAGAGTGAGTGTGCAGAGTGAGTGTGCAGAGTAGTGAGTGCAGAGGAGTGAGTGCAGAGGAGTGAGTGCAGAGGAGTGAGTGCAGAGGAGTGAGTGCAGAGTAGTGAGTAGTGAGTGCAGAGTAGTGAGTAGTGAGTGCAGAGTAGTGAGTAGTGAGTGCAGAGTAGTGAGTAGTGAGTGCAGAGTAGTGAGTGCAGAGTAGTGAGTGCAGAGTAGTGAGTAGTGAGTGCAGAGTAGTGAGTGCAGAGTAGTGAGTGCAGAGTAGTGAGTGCAGAGTAGTGAGTACTGAGTGCAGAGTAGTGAGTAGTGAGTGCAGAGTAGTGAGTAGTGAGTGCAGAGTAGTGAGTGCAGAGTAGTGAGTGCAGAGTAGTGAGTGCAGAGTAGTGAGTAGTGAGTGCAGAGTAGTGAGTAGTGAGTGCAGAGTAGTGAGTAGTGAGTGCAGAGTAGTGAGTAGTGAGTGCAGAGTAGTGAGTGCAGAGTAGTGAGTAGTGAGTGCAGAGTAGTGAGTGCAGAGTAGTGAGTGCAGAGTAGTGAGTGCAGAGTAGTGAGTAGTGAGTGCAGAGTAGTGAGTGCAGAGTAGTGAGTGCAGAGTGAGTGTGCAGAGTGAGTGTGCAGAGTAGTGAGTAGTGAGTGCAGAGTAGTGAGTAGTGAGTGCAGAGTAGTGAGTAGTGAGTGCAGAGTAGTGAGTGCAGAGTAGTGAGTGCAGAGTAGTGAGTGCAGAGTAGTGAGTGCAGAGTAGTGAGTGCAGAGTGAGTGTGCAGAGTGAGTGTGCAGAGTAGTGAGTGCAGAGGAGTGAGTGCAGAGGAGTGAGTGCAGAGGAGTGAGTGCAGACTAGTGAGTGCAGAGGAGTGAGTGCAGAGTAGTGAGTAGTGAGTGCAGAGTAGTGAGTAGTGAGTGCAGAGTAGTGAGTAGTGAGTGCAGAGTAGTGAGTAGTGAGTGCAGAGTAGTGAGTAGTGAGTGCAGAGTAGTGAGTAGCGAGTGCAGAGTAGTGAGTGCAGAGTAGTGAGTGCAGAGTAGTGAGTACTGAGTGCAGAGTAGTGAGTAGTGAGTGCAGAGTAGTGAGTAGTGAGTGCAGAGTAGTGAGTGCAGAGTAGTGAGTAGTGAGTGCAGACTAGTGAGTAGTGAGTGCAGAGTAGTGAGTGCAGAGTAGTGAGTAGTGAGTGCAGAGTAGTGAGTGCAGAGTAGTGAGTAGTGAGTGCAGAGTAGTGAGTGCAGAGTGCAGAGTAGTGAGTGCAGAGTAGTGAGTGCAGAGTGCAGAGTAGTGAGTGCAGAGTGCAGAGTAGTGAGTGCAGAGTGCAGAGTAGTGAGTGCAGAGTAGTGAGTGCAGAGTGCAGAGTAGTGAGTGCAGAGTGCAGAGTAGTGAGTGCAGAGTGCAGTGCAGGTATGTGCAGTGCAGTGCAGGTGAGTGCAGTGCAGTGCAGTGCAGGTGAGTGCAGTGCAGGTGAGTGCAGTACAGGTGAGTGCAGTGCAGTGCAGGTGAGTGCAGTGCAGGTGAGTGCAGTGCAGTGCAGGTGAGTGCAGTGCAGGTGAGTGCAGTGCAGGTGAGTGCAGTGCAGTGCAGTGCAGGTGAGTGCAGTGCAGTGCAGGTGAGTGCAGTGCAGTGCAATGCAGGTGAGTGCAGTGCAGTGCATGTGAGTGCAGTGCAGTGCAGGTGAGTGCAGTACAGGTGAGTGCAGTGCAGTGCAGGTGAGTGCAGTGCAGTGCAGGTGAGTGCAGTGCAGTGCAGGTGAGTGCAGTGCAGTGCAGGTGAGTGCAGTGCAGGTGAGTGCAGTGCAGTGCAGTGCAGGTGAGTGCAGTGCAGTGCAGGTGAGTGCAGTGCAGTGCAATGCAGGTGAGTGCAGTGCAGTGCATGTGAGTGCAGTGCAGTGCAGTGCAGGTGAGTGCAGTGCAGGTGAGTGCAGTGCAGGTGAGTGCAGGTGAGTGCAGTGCAGTGCAGGTGAGTGCAGTGCAGGTGAGTGCAGTGCAGTGCAGGTGAGTGCAGTGCAGGTGAGTGCAGTGCAGTGCACGTAAGTGCAGTGCAGTGCAGGTGAGTGCAGTGCAGTGCAGGTGAGTGCAGTGCAGTGCAGGTGAGTGCAGTGCAGGTGAGTGCAGTGCAGTGCAGGTGAGTGTAGTGCAGTGCAGGTGAGTGCAGTGCAGTGCAGGTGAGTGCAGTGCAGTGCAGGTGAGTGCAGTGCAGTGCAGGTGAGTGCAGTGCAGTGCAGATGAGTGCAGTGCAGGTGAGTGCAGAGGAGTGAGTGCGCAGAGTAGTGAGTGCGCAGAGTAGTGAGTGCGCAGAGTAGTGAGTGCAGAGTAGTGAGTGCAGAGTAGTGAGTGCAGAGTAGTGAGTAGTGAGTGCAGAGTAGTGAGTGCAGAGTAGTGAGTGCAGAGTGAGTGTGCAGAGTGAGTGTGCAGAGTAGTGAGTGCAGAGGAGTGAGTGCAGAGGAGTGAGTGCAGAGGAGTGAGTGCAGAGGAGTGAGTGCAGAGTAGTGAGTAGTGAGTGCAGAGTAGTGAGTAGTGAGTGCAGAGTAGTGAGTAGTGAGTGCAGAGTAGTGAGTAGTGAGTGCAGAGTAGTGAGTGCAGAGTAGTGAGTGCAGAGTAGTGAGTAGTGAGTGCAGAGTAGTGAGTGCAGAGTAGTGAGTGCAGAGTAGTGAGTGCAGAGTAGTGAGTACTGAGTGCAGAGTAGTGAGTAGTGAGTGCAGAGTAGTGAGTAGTGAGTGCAGAGTAGTGAGTGCAGAGTAGTGAGTGCAGAGTAGTGAGTGCAGAGTAGTGAGTAGTGAGTGCAGAGTAGTGAGTAGTGAGTGCAGAGTAGTGAGTAGTGAGTGCAGAGTAGTGAGTAGTGAGTGCAGAGTAGTGAGTGCAGAGTAGTGAGTAGTGAGTGCAGAGTAGTGAGTGCAGAGTAGTGAGTGCAGAGTAGTGAGTGCAGAGTAGTGAGTAGTGAGTGCAGAGTAGTGAGTGCAGAGTAGTGAGTGCAGAGTGAGTGTGCAGAGTGAGTGTGCAGAGTAGTGAGTAGTGAGTGCAGAGTAGTGAGTAGTGAGTGCAGAGTAGTGAGTAGTGAGTGCAGAGTAGTGAGTGCAGAGTAGTGAGTGCAGAGTAGTGAGTGCAGAGTAGTGAGTGCAGAGTAGTGAGTGCAGAGTGAGTGTGCAGAGTGAGTGTGCAGAGTAGTGAGTGCAGAGGAGTGAGTGCAGAGGAGTGAGTGCAGAGGAGTGAGTGCAGACTAGTGAGTGCAGAGGAGTGAGTGCAGAGTAGTGAGTAGTGAGTGCAGAGTAGTGAGTAGTGAGTGCAGAGTAGTGAGTAGTGAGTGCAGAGTAGTGAGTAGTGAGTGCAGAGTAGTGAGTAGTGAGTGCAGAGTAGTGAGTAGCGAGTGCAGAGTAGTGAGTGCAGAGTAGTGAGTGCAGAGTAGTGAGTACTGAGTGCAGAGTAGTGAGTAGTGAGTGCAGAGTAGTGAGTAGTGAGTGCAGAGTAGTGAGTGCAGAGTAGTGAGTAGTGAGTGCAGACTAGTGAGTAGTGAGTGCAGAGTAGTGAGTGCAGAGTAGTGAGTAGTGAGTGCAGAGTAGTGAGTGCAGAGTAGTGAGTAGTGAGTGCAGAGTAGTGAGTGCAGAGTGCAGAGTAGTGAGTGCAGAGTAGTGAGTGCAGAGTGCAGAGTAGTGAGTGCAGAGTGCAGAGTAGTGAGTGCAGAGTGCAGAGTAGTGAGTGCAGAGTAGTGAGTGCAGAGTGCAGAGTAGTGAGTGCAGAGTGCAGAGTAGTGAGTGCAGAGTGCAGTGCAGGTATGTGCAGTGCAGTGCAGGTGAGTGCAGTGCAGTGCAGTGCAGGTGAGTGCAGTGCAGGTGAGTGCAGTACAGGTGAGTGCAGTGCAGTGCAGGTGAGTGCAGTGCAGGTGAGTGCAGTGCAGTGCAGGTGAGTGCAGTGCAGGTGAGTGCAGTGCAGGTGAGTGCAGTGCAGTGCAGTGCAGGTGAGTGCAGTGCAGTGCAGGTGAGTGCAGTGCAGTGCAATGCAGGTGAGTGCAGTGCAGTGCATGTGAGTGCAGTGCAGTGCAGGTGAGTGCAGTGCAGTGCATGTGAGTGCAGTGCAGTGCAGGTGAGTGCAGTGCAGTGCAGGTGAGTGCAGTGCAGGTGAGTGCAGTGCAGTGCAGGTGAGTGCAGTGCAGTGCAGGTGAGTGCAGTGCAGTGCAGGTGAGTGCAGTGCAGTGCAGGTGAGTGCAGTGCAGTGCAGGTGAGTGCAGTGCAGTGCAGTGCAGGTGAGTGCAGTGGAGTGCAGTGGAGTGCAGTGCAGTGCAGGTGAGTGCAGTGGAGTGCCGTGCAGGTGAGTGCAGGTGAGTGCAGTGCAGTGCAGGTGAGTGCAGTGCAGGTGAGTGCAGTGCAGGTGAGTGCAGTGCGTGCAGTGCAGGTGAGTGCAGTGCGTGCAGTGCAGGTGAGTGCAGTGCAGTGCAGGTGAGTGCAGTGCAGGTGAGTGCAGTGCAGGTGAGTGCAGTGCAGTGGAGTGCAGTGGAGTGGAGTGCAGTGGAGTGGAGTGCAGGTGAGTGCAGTGCAGTGCAGGTGAGTGCAGTGCAGGTGAGTGCAGTGCAGGTGAGTGCAGTGCAGGTGAGTGCAGTGCAGTGCAGGTGAGTGCAGTGCAGGTGAGTGCAGTGTGTGCAGTGCAGATGAGTGCAGTGCAGGTGAGTGCAGTGCAGTGCAGGTGAGTGGAGTGCAGGTGAGTGCAGTGCAGGTGAGTGCAGTGGAGTGCAGGTGAGTGCAGTGCAGTGGCATGCAGGTGAGTGCAGTGCAGGTGAGTGCAGTGCAGTGGCGTGCAGGTGAGTGCAGTGCAGGTGAGTGCAGGGCAGGTGAGTGCAGTGCAGTGCAGGTGAGTGCAGTGCAGGTGAGTGCAGTGCAGGTGAGTGCAGTGCAGGTGAGTGCAGTGCAGTGCAGGTGAGTGCAGTGCAGGTGAGTGCAGGTGAGTGTAGTGCAGTGCAGGTGAGTGCAGGTGAGTGTAGTGCAGTGCAGGTGAGTGCAGTGCAGTGCAGGTGAGTGCAGTGCAGGTGAGTGCAGTGCAGGTGAGTGCAGTGCAGGTGAGTGCAGTGCAGTGCAGGTGAGTGCAGGTGAGTGCAGTGCAGTGCAGTGCAGGTGAGTGCAGTGCAGGTGAGTGCAGTGCAGTGCAGGTGAGTGCAGTGCAGGTGAGTGCAGTGCAGGTGAGTGCAGGTGAGTGCAGTGCAGTGCAGGTGAGTGCAGTGCAGTGCAGGTGAGTGCAGTGCAGTGCAGGTGAGTGCAGTGCAGGTGAGTGCAGGTGAGTGCAGTGCAGGTGAGTGCAGTGCAGTGCAGGTGAGTGCAGGTGAGTGCAGTGCAGGTGAGTGCAGTGCAGGTGAGTGCAGTGCAGGTGAGTGCAGTGCAGGTGAGTGCAGTGCAGTGCAGTGCAGGTGAGTGCAGTTGAGTGCAGTGCAGTGCAGGTGAGTGCAGTGCAGTGCAGGTGAGTGCAGTTGAGTGCAGAGTGGTGTGTATTGACAATGTAAATGACAATGCCATTTATTTATGATTTAAAGAAAAAAAAAGAAATGTCATGAGCAATGCCAATAGCTCTACCTTTAATGATGCCGAGACCATTGCATTGTAAATGCTTGTTTAAAATGGCGATCTTGGTTTCCTTGATTATCGGTACACTTGGTTGTCAGAGTCCGTTTTCAGTGTTGATGACTCTCACACGCTACAAACAAGGTCGATTTGAGTAATGGCGCGAGACGTCTTGTTTCAAGGCAACTTGGATTAAATTGAAATACGAGGCTGAGAACTACTGTTTAAAATATTGGCGACGCTTCATGCAGGTAAATGGGTATCTCGGTTGTAATTGTGATTTATTGTTACACTAGCTTTAATGATGTAGGATAGTCATAGTGCATAAACTTTTTGTAGTTACAAATCACTCGTTTTTGTGTTTTAGGTCAGAATATAGCACGTATGAGGTATGTGATTTTAGATTTGGCGGATTGATCACGGGCATCTGGAGTCCCTTTAGATACTTTAAACCATATCATATATTTTCTAGATTGGAATAGTCAACGCAGATCAGGTAGGACCTCATGTTTTTTATTATTAAGTCTCTTATGTCACGAGCATTATGTGAACGAACAGGCGTAAATGTCTTGGCTGTTACTTGTATTTACAGGGCAATAAATTTCAGATTTATCTAGGTAAGCGGCTGCTTATTTACTTGTTTGATGGACCATCATTACTATTCTCTTTATTATTGTTGTCATTGGTTTTTATTTGGTTTATGCAATTTTACCACTGGCTTTTATTTGGTTTGTTACTTTATTCCTACAGTTTACTTGAGGAATTAACTTCCATTAGAGGTATGATGACACTCTATTTGCATATACACACCCCCATGTAATACAACATATACAATACACTTACTTGTTCCATTGTTTCTACCTTTATTACAGATTAGCCCCTGATGAAGGCACACCCTTGTGCCGAAATGCATTGGGCATGATATGAAAATATGAAAATCAAGTACTATATGTTTTGCGTTGTGATAATTTGAGAACAAGAATGTTTCATGTATAGAATTGAGAATCACAAATTTATGTGTTCATTTGAATTATTATTGTATCTTGTAAAAACATTATGGTGATCATGGAAGCATTAGGTTATGGATTAAAATAACTGAAGTTTCATTTTGTTTTTGTGTTTACATTGATGAGTGTTGGATAACACACAGTGAACAGTGCGCAACTAGCTGAGATTTCCTCTCACCTAAACTAGCATTTAAGTCACAGGCGTGACACACCTGATTAGTTGCAGCACCGATTGTACAGGTTGAATATATTGTTTATAACGGAGTGCTCCTCACAAACCTATTAAACCTCACTTTGTTATCAGTCATTAGTGGGGAGGCACCCAACGCCAACCATTCAGTTTGATAATATCACAGGAATGACGCACAATAGGGCTAGTACATTGGCCTACACTGCAGAACAGGCTGATAAAATCTATGCCATGATACAGGAAGTCAGGACAATGGATGCACATGGGGGTTCCATCAGTCAACAACTAAGGCAATTAGAATACCTCACAAGACGACAACTGAACCAGAAAATGCACGCATCTACACTGGTGCAATATCACAAGGCTCAACGAATTCCCCGCGGATTGCGACTATCAATCAAGCCGATGCTGTTCAGGTTTAACTTGAACGCGAAATTTATGGAGAAGTGGTATAATATTCTTAACAAATGCTCTCTTGACTTAATTCTCCTGATAGTTGAGGAACTCGCAAAGACCATACGAGAACTTGAAGAGGAAATCTCAATTTTGAAAACTGAACTTGAGTCCAGGATGGAAAATGATTCATGGCAGATAAGCATTGATGGGCTGAAACAGAAATTGGAGAAATACAGCAGAGAACTTCAGGAGGGTAAATTGAGAAAGTACAAACGAGATACCATTGATTACAAACTTAATGAGGTGTATACCTGGGCAGAAATCTACGCCAGACGACAATACCATCCGAAGAAATCACAGACACCGGTACACTCTTCAGAAGAGAGTTTAGTTACAGATAAAGAGACATCAATCACTCGCGGACCAGTTCAATTGACTGACCAAACAGCATCAACCGCGACAGAAGGAACCCAACAACCGACCACCAGTGGCAATGTGGCTTTTTTGTCACAAACCCAGAATCAAGGGCTACAACCGACGGACCGCCGCGAAGTTTTAACATCAAGCGGAAAACCAGACGAGGAAGCAACAGGAAAATCGTTAAGGAGCGGGAGGACAGTAGTCTGATTATTAATATATCCTCAATTACTCTCACTCAACAACAAATAAGAGTTTTAAACAAGGGTTTATCTTTTGTTCCGACAGTCAGAGCAAATGAAATGGAGTTGGAAGCAGCATTTTATCGCTTCATGAGAACATTAAGACTGAAACACTTTTTTAACAACATCGTACCAGCAACAGATACAATGCAGTCTGAATATAGCTCACGGTTTAAACCTAAAAGTACATTTCAACCACCCACTTCCCACAAAATGCTTGACACTTTCGAGACAATGGTGAAGAAAGACATACAAGCTTTGGACTACAAGTCGCGCACACGTGGCAACCTCACAAGATCAGAAGAACGGACTTTGCATAATCTAGCAAAGAACAGCAATATCCAAATACAACCAGCTGATAAAGGAGGAGCAATGGTGGTGATGGATAAGCACTTTTACACGGCTAAAGTTGAGGAGCATGTTTCAGACACAGGCACCTATCAGATTTTGGACAGAGACCCTACGATTACATTGCAATCAATGCTCAAAAATCTTCTACTGGGAGCACGAGAACAAGAATGGATAGATGAGAAGATCCAAAGTTTTTTGACGACGACCCATCCACGTTGTCCAAAGCTTTACATGCTCCCCAAGGTGCATAAACATCTGACAAACCCACCCTGTAGACCCATTGTCTCGGGGTGTGGGTCTTTATTTGACCCCCTCGGAAAATTTTTGGACTTCTTTTTGCAGCAATTCGTTCAAAATTGGAGATCTTACATTCGGGACACGAGTGATTTTCTATCAAAGATCTCAGAAATTGGAGGTGAAATGGACGAGAATTGGATTCTATGTACAATAGACGTAGTCTCTCTCTATACCTCGATTCCACACTCAGATGGATTAGACTCAGTAGAATGGGCTCTTCTACAAATGGAGGATTTACCTACGGAGAAAGTGTTCCTTTTGCAGCTACTGAAATTCTGTTTGCACAACAGCTACTTCGAATGGGATAAAAGGTTTTATGCCCAAATGACCGGTACATCCATGGGCTTTGCAGGGGCTCCTGCGTATGCAAACATCTTTATGGCGCAATTTGAGGCTGAACATGTGTTTGATACAGCAGCGTGGACACAAATTAAGATGTACTGTCGTTTCATAGACGACATCTTTTTAATCTGGCGAGGTACTGAGGAATCTTTACTTGATACAATACATTACTTGAATTCCGTAAATCCCAGGATTCAATTTACTTATAAAATTGATTCTAATACAATGGATTTCCTGGATGTGAGGATCCAAAAACAACCTACAGGATTTCAGACAGAACTGTTCACCAAGGACACGGACCGAAATAGCGCGTTACATTACGCCAGTTTTCATCCGCGAAGATTGATTGAGAATTTACCTCTGTCTCAATTTATCCGAATTAAAAGGATCTGTTCACAGACTACCACAAGTGAAACCAATATTGAGAAGTTTGCTCAAAGATACCAAAGTCGTGGATATCCTGATACCGTCATACAACGGAGCAGAGAGCGAGTGGCAGAAATGAATAGAGACACATTGTTACAACCAAAACTCAAAACCAACCAGGACAGAATGGTATTTGTGACCAAGTTCACTACAGTTTCACCAAAGATTAAACGTATTGTCAACCAACGTTGGGAATTACTTTCCACAGAAACAGAGTTTAATGGGATATTTGCCCAACCACCAATGCATGCATATAAGAGAGGACCTAACATACGACAAATCCTGAAAGGGAGAGAAGATGACCAACATGGTGACTACAAAGGAACAACTCGTTGTTTGAACTGTGTGAACTGCAATAATATAACCATTGGAAATACCTTTTCGCACCCGACAACTGGCCAGACAATCAAACTCAGACACAGTAGTGATTGTAATACTCTTAATGTAGTTTATGGCATTAAGTGCCCATGTGGCAAGTTATATATTGGGAAGACAGAGCGCAAGCTCAAAATTCGACTAAATGAGCACAAGAGTCGAATACGTAATCAGAACCTATCATCTCCATTAGCCACCCACTGGAAAGAGTCCAGCCATACGATCTCTCAATTACGATGCGTCATTATTGAGAAGGTAGAGATTAAATCAGGCATTGACAACAGACTCCGTCTCTTGCAACGTGAGTTGTACTGGATTAAATTTCTACAGACAATGCAGCCCAAGGGATTGAATGATAGATATGATCTTTCATGTTATTTATAGGGTTCTGGAAATCGGACATTTATGCATATCGGTTTTACTCAAGTTCATTATATTTCATCACACTACAGGTTAATTTGAGTTATGTTAAGGTTATTTTTGAAAAACGATAAGTGGTCTGCCCTTGAAATACATATCACCAATAGTGACATTATTATAAGTCCGAATGATATCATGATTTACATGTTGCTTATCCAATGTATCATATGTATTTGTGTGTATACACCCAAGATAATTATTAATGATTTTTGATCTGACTACATGTTTATAATTGCATATTAAGGATGACAACTATATATTTGGATGAATTTATATGTACTGAGAAACAGTATTGACCAGTGAACTTGCAACGTTCTATTGCATGTATAGTTTTGGAATGTTTGTCATAGATATGGTTCAGCTTATATACAACAGTTGTTTAGCGGTGTATTGATAAAGTGGGTAAAGTGAGCATTTGAGTTTATTTTTTACATGTACTGTGAACGTGAAAAGACATCTCTACTGAACTGTATTTCTATTCATCTCCCATCCTTCATTACCTTATCGGTATAGATCATTCCAAGATGGGCACGCACCTTTAATTATCAAGATGTCACACTATGGGGTCGATTAGGATGGCGGACGGAAACGTGTACCGTCCGCCGCGGAAGGTGGCAAGCTACTCCGGACCTGTCCGCGGAAAATCCGCAACAGCAATTAGGATAAAACATACAAAAAACGCCGACCGCGGCGTACGGAGCAATCCAATCCCCGTCCGCGGCGGTCGGAGTACACCTGAGTCCGCGGCAGGCGGACGGAACAGTAAAAACACCGACCGCCGCGTACGCACATGACCGCGAATACATCCACCACCCCCGCTATACCTGCGCAATGTCCGTGTCCGCAATTAGGATAACTCCGCAAGTACCCCGGTAGTCACCGCCATCCACGTCCGCAGCGGAACCAATGCACCGAGAATCCGTGCACCACAGCGGAACGACAACACAAACAACATCCCTACTGTCAAACCAATGCCATACATTGGCACGGAAGTTTATCACCAAACACACGAAAAAAAACGCCCACCCACCGAAAATATCCAAACCAATCACAACACACAATGATCCACCGCCAAGCACCACACAATCCACACCTGCCAACACTCCCACCTAGCACCTGACTGCCAATAACCATTCAGACACGGTCTAGACACACACCATAAAAGAACTCCCACCCACTCCACAACTCCTCTGCATCACAGCATAGCTGCTAGCAGGACACACCACTGAACTGAGCCCAAAGAGAAATAGCATTCACACAACCCACACCCAAACACACCCACCACACAAACACCCACCACACCATTCTTACACACCACACACCTGCACCACCCCATCCACGCAAACCCACACCCCGAGCACCACACACCATGGCACCAAAAAAAACCCCCAAATTCACTGACACCGAGTTGAAGGTTATGGTCGATGAGATCATCCGTGTGGAACCCCACTTATTCGGGGCCCTAGTGCAGCAGACCAGCATAGCCAGGAGAAACAGCATGTGGGACCGGATAGTCACCAGGGTGAATGCCTCCGGGAGCGTCCCGAGGACGAAGCAGGACATCCAGAGGCGGTGGCACGATCTAAAGACCCGAGTCAAAGCCATACGAGCCAAGAACTATCTCCGGGCTAATCATACAGGCGGTGGAACCCCTCCGGAGCCCTTACCCTACACCGAGTGGGAGGAGAAGGTGATGACCATCATCCACCCTGAGAGCCTTGATGGACTTCCTGAGGGAGAAGAGGCTGGTAAGTACAAACCAAGCACCACGAGCACTACTACATGGTGTGCCTCACACAACTGTGAAGACACATCTCCCAGAGCCCAACCCATGCATGCAGTCCACATACTCACCAACGTCGAAATCACTCCAACAGGCCCCCATGTCCATAGGGATGGCGGTGGCGGTGGGTGGTGGTGGGTGTGAGGGGATGGAACTACAACTCCCAACAGGCCCCCATGTCCATAGGGATGGCGGTGGCGGTGGTGGTGGGTGGTGGTGGGTGTGAGGGGATGGAACTACAACTCCCAACAGGCCCCCATGTCCATAGGGATGGCGGTGGCGGTGGTGGTGGGTGTGAGGGGATGGAACCACAACTCCCAACAGGCCCCCATGTCCATAGGGATGGCGGTGGCGGTGGTGGTGGGTGTGAGGGGATGGAACCACAACTCCCAACAGGCCCCCATGTCCATAGGGATGGCGGTGGCGGTGGTGGTGGGTGTGAGGGGATGGAACTACAACTCCCAACAGGCCCCCATGTCCATAGGGATGGCGGTGGCGGTGGTGGTGGGTGTGAGGGGATGGAACCACAACTCCCAACAGGCCCCCATGTCCATAGGGATGGCGGTGGCGGTGGTGGTGGGTGTGAGGGGATGGAACCACAACTCCCAACAGGCCCCCATGTCCATAGGGATGGCGGTGGTGGTGGGTGTGAGGGGATGTAACCACAACTCCCAACAGGCCCCCATGTCCATAGGGATGGCGGTGGCGGTGGTGGTGGGTGTGAGGGGATGTAACCACAACTCCCAACAGGCCCCCATGTCCATAGGGATGGCGGTGGTGGTGGGTGGGGTGAGTACCAGTGCAGACAGAATCGGCCAAAAAAGTGAAAACAACCTGTCAAGTCCACATTACTCATCATCACATTTTGGTTTTGCAGGTCATCCTCATCTGACAGCTGGAAGCAACACCCGCCCTCCAGACTCGCCAATCACAGACGTCTCAGGGGACGATTGGCCAGCCACCTCCGGGGCAGAGGATGATCCCGGCACAAGCAGCCAGCCAGGGCCATCTGGCTCCCAGGTCACCCCTGCACCAACAACTACGGCCTCTGCCATTGTGACAACACCGGCCACTGTGACCTGCACAGCCACCACCAGCACCACCTCCACCACCACCACCACTGCTACCACCACTCCTGCCACCCTGCCCAACCCAACGGCCAACGCCGTGCCAGCGCCATCCCAGCCACGCAGGGAGAGTGTGAGGCAAGGCAGAGATGCAAGGCCAGATCCGGCAGGCAGGAGCATACGTCAAAGAACACGGGAGGATACCAACACACCCAATCCAGTGCAACAGTCATTGGAGGCACTGGGCAGGGTGGAGGTGAGCTACCAACGTGGTCAGGCACAGGCAGACCGGGCCCACCAGGACTTTGTAGATAACACTGCAATGTTGGGGGCCATTGAGAGGCGGCTTGGCCAACTAGTGGACATCTTCACCAGGACAATCAGGCCACAAACACCGCCACCGCCACCGCCACCGCCACCGCCACCGCCACCGCCACCGCCACCGCCACCTGCGGCGGATGTGGTACCCGATGCCCCTGCGCAACCAGATGACACCGTACCGGCAGTAAGACGGAGGGGCCGACCGAGGCTGGAAGTGGGCGACAGCAGTGTGGAAGCACCTGCCACACGCTCCAAGAGGAACAGAAAATGACTGTCCCAGTACCTGCGCATGCCATTCACCCTGCCAACTATCCGGTCCCACCTGCCACAGGCCTGCTGTACTAGGCAGACACCACCCTATGTGGTGTCCGCACGGACATTTCATCTGCCATAACCTTCAACTCTCACTCCCCCACCCCTTCACTCATTTGTAAATATGCACCTACACCCATGCACATTTTGTAAATAAAAGCCACTTACTCACTCAATCATGTGTTGTCTCCATGTTTATTCACATGAATGCATCAGAAACAGATGTTACTAGGTACAGGTATCCAACTGGTACAGAATCATGGCGCTGCGGGAGTGACCTAGGGAAAATAGAAACCGCAAAGACACGTCAGGAAACAAGATCACACACATCAGAACACACTGCAGTGCAACATTTAACTACCCACACGCATCACAACAGTAATGGATGAGACGACACACATCATGGAGACGTGCATTGGCCACAATTTAGCACACACACACACATGCATGCATCACATAGCAGAACACAGAGATGAAGCACACCACTATGCCACAACACCAGCACACATTCACAGGGCATACCCAAGCAGCACAAGAGGAGCACACTCACAATCAAGGGAAGTAGCGATCAATGATCTGGCGCCTCTGGTCCACACCTTCCTCCTCACCACTATCCTCATCAGTTGACATGGCTGGGTCGGGAGGGCGAGGAACTTGCAGTTCATCAGGGTCCAAGAGCAGTTCAATGTTATAGCGCACAGCCAGGTTGTGAAGCATGCAGCACGCTATCACGATCTTGCATACTTTGCCTGGTGAGTAAGGCAGGGCCCCTCCAGTCTTATCCAGGCACCGAAACCTTGACTTGAGCAGGCCAAATGTCCGTTCTACCACTCGACGTGTCCTACCATGGGCATCATTGTATCTCATTTCTCCTGGTGTAGTGGGATTGCGTAAGGGACTGAGCAGCCAAGGCCTGTTTGGGTAAGCCGAGTCGCCTGTGTTGGTGGAAGAGAGAGAGAGAGAAACATCACAACCTGCATTGTGGGGCACACCATGCCACACAGATATCACTCCTGTCACCACAGCATACTCACCAACAAGCCACGCTTGTGCTGGACGAAGATTAGCCATCAGTTGGGGGACCATGCTGCTCCGCATGATGTGGGCGTCATGTGCAGAGCCAGGGAATCTTGCACACACATGTGAGATGATGTTGTCGGCCTGGCACACCACCTGCACGTTCAGGGAATGGAAGTGTTTCCGATTCCTATACACCTGCTCACGTGCCCGTGGTGCAATGATCGCGATATGCGTGCCATCAATGGAACCCACAACGTGTGGTATACGACCCAGGGCATAGAAGCCAGCTTTGACCGCTGGCAAGTCCGCCGCCTGAGGGAAATGTATATAGTCATGCTTGTACAGCATCATGGCTGTCAGTACATCCCGGAGTACCGTGCTGAACATGGCCTGTGACATTCCCCCGGCATCTCCAACTGTGTACTGGAATGTGCCTGTTGCGAAGAAATGGAGTGCCGCCATCACCTTTTGCGTGGGTGTCATGGAACCTGGATAGGTTCTTCGCGGCTGCAGATGAGGAGACAATAGGGTCACAAGTTGCAACAATCGACGGCGATCCAGCCTGAATTTCCGGATCATCTCCTCGTCCACCATATCCTCCAGCACAGTGTATGGGCGAAGGACATTTGGAGCCCTCCTGTGTGGGAGTAGATGGAATGGAAGTCAATTAACATACAACGCACGTGTGTGCACCTCAATCACATGTCAACGCCCTCTACCAACATGTAGTATCCAGTGTATGCTTGTCATATGTGTGACTCCTCTGATTGTCAGGACAACATGGACCGACGTAGCTACAATGTGCATCCACTAGCAACATGATGTTTAGCAACATGTGCAATGCACAGTGTCTCACCTCAACATCACTGCCAACCAGACATGTGACATGACCCACATGTGTAGGCCCAACATCACATGCACACATGCAAGTACATGCACACATACTAAATTAAACACCCCCCCACCCCCCCATATCATGATGCCCCAATGGCAACACCAGGAATGGTGGGCATACGGACATCACATGCATGGGGACACAATAGGCAACACACATGTACAGTACACAACAGAACCCCCACCATAGTCATCATCTGACACATACCACTCACTCACAACTGATTCACAGGTGCCCATTCATACGGGATCTACTGTGTACATGTGAGGTACGACTGAATTGTGTAGGGTACTACCCGATGTGGACATGCACACGTGATGGACACTTGTGGCTCACCGATGGCCATGGTATGGACACACATGGGATGGAGCATGACATGTGTAGCCACGCAATCACGCACACAACCGTGAGCAGGCAGCTGCAGACAATGGTACAAGGTGCATCATCGGCTAAGATGCTAACATTGATCACGCCATGGCGGTGCACTGCATCCGCTGTTTACGTCTGGGCATACGCGGGCCGCCTTCGACATTCACACTGTCTGCACGTGCACAGACCGTCACGCCCACACACCGGCAAGTGCATGTGTAAGGTTCCGGGACGGATGGTCGATTTGCAACAATGTTGTATCACTGGCGCCTCCATGGCGGTGCACGTACACAGCGGGGGAGGTGCAGGCCTATACACCCTGTAGATGTACTCAATGGACATGCCAGTTCATGACCCCCCTTACAGTCACCTTGCATCATCCACCGTACACCGGCCGGAGCGGCCGGCCCATGAACAACCGCCGTGCCAGGCCCTGCCCAGGACCGCCGTGCCGGCCATGGCAACAACCGCCATTGCACGGACCGCCAGGGAACGGCGGTAGTGGAAGGGCCGTGCAATGGCGGTTGTTGCCATGGCCGGCACGGCGGTCCTGGGCAGGGCCTGGCACGGCGGTAGTGGAAGGGCCGTGCAATGGCGGATGTTGCCATGGCCGGCACGGCGGTCCTGGGCAGGGCCTGGCACGGCGGTAGTGGAAGGGCCGTGCAATGGCGGTTGTTGCCATGGCCGGCACGGCGGTCCTGGGCAGGGCCTGGCACGGCGGTAGTGGAAGGGCCGTGCAATGGCGGTTGTTGCCATGGCCGGCACGGCGGTCCTGGGCAGGGCCTGGCACGGCGGTTGTTCATGGGCCGGCCGCTCCGGCCGGTGTACGGTGGATGATGCAAGGTGACTGTAAGGGGGGTCATGAACTGGCATGTCCATTGAGTACATCTACAGGGTGTATAGGCCTGCACCTCCCCCGCTGTGTACGTGCACCGCCATGGAGGCGCCAGTGATACAACATTGTTGCAACTGAAGCTTCCTTCCGTGAGGCTTGCACGTGCGGTTGCCGATGTGTGCCCGTGACGGTCCCTGCACATGCAGCCAATGGGAAGAGGGACGCTGGCCGCATACGGCCAATCGCAAGTAGAGGAAGCTGTGCACCGCAACAACAGGGCCAGTCATTGGGCCATTTCACGATCACGCTTCCAGGGCTGACCAATTGCTGGCGACGTATGCCACTGACACGTGCTGAGGGCCCTATATATGTGTGTTGGCCAAAATGAAACTTTCTACCCTGGGGACCATTGCTGCCTGTGACCATCACCTCGACCTGCTGCTGCTGCTGAGCTGACCACCGACTGCTGCCTGTGACCATCACCTCGACCTGCTGCTGCTGCTGAGCTGACCACCGACTGCTGCCTGTGACCATCACCTCGACCTGCTGCTGCTGCTGAGCTGACCACCGACTGCTGCCTGTGACCATCACCTCGACCTGCTGCTGCTGCTGAGCTGACCACCGACTGCTGCCTGTGACCATCACCTCGACCTGCTGCTGCTGCTGAGCTGACCACCGACTGCTGCCTGTGACCATCACCTCGACCTGCTGCTGCTGCTGAGCTGACCACCGACTGCTGCCTGTGACCATCACCTCGACCTGCTGCTGCTGCTGAGCTGACCACCGACTGCTGCCTGTGACCATCACCTCGACCTGCTGCTGCTGCTGAGCTGACCACCGACTGCTGCCTGTGACCATCACCTCGACCTGCTGCTGCTGCTGAGCTGACCACCGACTGCTGCTCTAGTGCCATACTCCGTGATCTTGCCATGTCGTCAGGCAAAGAGATCCGGTCTCGACCCTTCACCGCCGCGGAGCTTGATGTCCTCGTGGACGGTGTACTCCGCAACTATGGACGCCTCTACGGCGCACCGGGACGGGTGGTAAGTGCAGTGTGGGACATGTTGGTGTGCATGAGGGGGCCGAATGATCAGGCCTATTTCTATCTTAGCTGTGTAGTGTGGGCTAGACATATGTTCCTGATTGTGCATGGCTGCTGACAGTAACGTCTTGCCCCTATGTGTGTGACAGGCCACCTGTCCACTGACTTACACCCTTTTGTCTCCCATCATGGTAGGTCAAGCTGCACCTTCGCAAGGACCTGTGGAGGAGCATAGCAAGGGAAGTACGGGCATTGGGGGTGTGCAACAGACGACATACACACTGCCACAAACGCTGGGACGACATTTCCAGGCTGAGCAAGAATGTAGCGGAAGTAACACTGGGCCTGATTCCAAGGACGCCCCGTCTGGCCCGACGCTCCATGACCCCTCTCATGCAACGTATCATTGCAGTGACGCATCCTGAACTGGCCGAACGTCTGAGTGCCGATCGACAGCAAACTAGCGGTGAGCATACTGTCTGTGTAGGAAACCTGTGAGTGCTATGCATGTATTGGTGCACAGACACACTATTGAGTTCCGTGTTGCGTATGTATGCCTGTGATGCCTTTTTGGTCCCATTGGGCGGTACTCATTTGACATCCAGGTCCGCCATGTTGACACGCCACTTGCTTAGTAGTTGAGTGTAAAAGCACATCCCCTAGTGGTCCATGGCCCCATGGCAGAAAATGTGAGGATGACTGGTAGGGGTGGGCCATGTGCAGGATGAGGGCTCCTAAACCTTTGTCTGCTATGTGATTTGGCTATCCTGTTCCTTCTGTACGTGAGTGTGCCCATGACTCACACATCTTTTCTGTGCATTTCAGCTTTGACAGAGGACACTCAGCCACAGACGGTGGAGAGTAGCCGAGGAAATGAGTCCGGCTCAGACTTCGCACACACGCAGACTGACACGGAGGAGGCCAGCGCCGGAGAGGGGGACAGGACCGTCCCTGAGGACTCGCATGTGGAGACGCCATCGTCCTCCTCGTCGGACACTCTGGGTGAGCCTGCACTGTTGTCACAGACTGGGAGTGGGCACTCACCACCTTCTGTCGTAAGACAGCACACAGGGCCCACACTTCCGCCAACTGCACCATGTACTGTTCGTGGCCGGAGGAGTAGGGGGAGCAGAGTGGCGTTCGGTGCAGGCACCGCTGCCCCTGCCACGGTGAGCCAAAATGCACTGTGTGCTGAGGCCGTTGATCTGCTCAGACAGCTGTGTGTGGGGCAGACCAATATGACAAATGCTTTCCAGGACCATGATAGGAAGTTGGGGCAGGTGGTGGCATTCATGGAAGGGATGCATGGCGATCTTGCAGGTCTACACAGGACAGTGCAGTCATTGGCAAGCAGTGTGTCGTCTGCAATAGTACAGTCGAACGAACAGGGTGCTACTTGTGTTTCACCATCTACACCGCTGGATGTCTCAGGGGGTAGTGATTATTCTGAGCAGGACTCAAATACAGCTTATTGCACTAGAAGCAGCGTCAGACAGCACGTCAGGGCACGCAGGGCACAGACCCCATCCCCTAGATCAGCTAAATCTGTTCACGTAGACGACGTCAGATGCACTGGAGTACACACACAGGATCCACAAGTGTTGTTGGGGGACATGCCTTCCGGAGCTACACAGCCATTCAACACGAAAGGTACTCCCAAGGCAAGGGATAGTCACATGTCCATGGACTGTTCCTTGGACAAGGCCAGTCAGAAGACAAAGGCACCTACTAAGAGCAGGGAGACTCCCAAGAGCAGGCCCACAGCAGAGGTAAGGGACTCTCCCAAGGACAGTGAGAAGACTAAGGCACCTACTAAGAGCAGGGAGACTCCCAAGAGCAGGCCCACAGCAGAGGTAAGGGACACTCCCAAGGACAGTGAGAAGACTAAGGCACCTACTAAGAGCAGGGAGACTCCCAAGAGCAGGCCCACAGCAGAGGTAAGGGACACTCCCAAGGACAGTGAGAAGACTAAGGCACCTACTAAGAGCAGGGAGACTCCCAAGAGCAGGCCCACAGCAGAGGTAAGGGACTCTCCCAAGGACAGTGAGAAGACTAAGGCACCTACTAAGAGCAGGGAGACTCCCAAGAGCAGGCCCACAGCAGAGGTAAGGGACTCTCCCAAGGACAGTGAGAAGACTAAGGCACCTACTAAGAGCAGGGAGACTCCCAAGAGCAGGCCCACAGCAGAGGTAAGGGACTCTCCCAAGGACAGTGAGAAGACTAAGGCACCTACTAAGAGCAGGGAGACTCCCAAGAGCAGGCCCACAGCAGAGGTAAGGGACTCTCCCAAGGACAGGGACACACACAGACAGCAGGTGTCTGCTGGAGACAGGTGCACCACAGACGACAAGTCTGCTGGCAGGAACAGGGCGGCGAGCAGGGCACAGGCTACATCCAGAGACAACACTCCACCTAAGGATAAGGCACATCCTACGGACAAGGCATCTGGCATGGACAATGGCGCTATCAAGGACAGGCATACTTCACCCCTGGCTGCACTGAGGCTGATGTTTTCTACTAAACGTAACACTGATGTCTCCGCGGCGGAGTCCCCCCATACCTCCACTCCCATCCAGGCCAGTCAGAAGCAGAGGAGGGTGTCCCCTGTTGTTGCATCCCCCATTACACATCATTCCGAGTCCAGGCGGCAGGCACAGAGCAAACGACAAGCAGGCTCCAGCACGTCCCCCGAAACCAGATCCCCCGCAGCAGTTGCTCCACCTATGCTGGGTGGTGATTCTTTGGAGTCCCCACCACTTGGCAGTCCTGTCCTGTCCAGGGTGCACTCACACCACCCTAAGAAACGCAGACACACACCATTGACACCTGCCAACCCCGATTTGGCTCTAGGTGAGCTATCCCCAGCTCCCAGGCCCACCCTGCCTCCTGGCCCATACAGCCCTGTGGCTCATCATTTCAGTTGTCCCAGTGGCGCTGGTGCAGTTGACTCTCGTGTATCAGATGGTGGCACAGTGTCAGTTGTGCCCTCTCCTGTTGCAGATCCTGGCAGGGTATGTGGGTCTATGGCTCACGTGTCAGTTAGGAGATCTGTGGCTGTGTTGCACACTCCTGTTTCTGGTGCTGGCAGTCTGTCTGGGTCAGTGGCTCACGTGTCAGTGACTACATCTGTGGCTGTGTCTCACACTCCTGTTGCTGGTGCTGCCAGTGTGTCTGGGTCCGTGGCCCATGTGTGTGTCACTCGGGCTGTGGCTGTGTCTCACACTCCTGTTGCTGGTGCTGCCAGTGTGTCTGGGTCCGTGGCCCATGTGTGTGTCACTCGGGCTGTGGCTGTGTCTCACACTCCTGTTGCTGGTGCTGCCAGTGTGTCTGGGTCCGTGGCCCATGTGTGTGTCACTCGGGCTGTGGCTGTATCTCACACTCCTGTTGCTGGTGCTGCCAGTGTGTCTGGGTCCGTGGCCCATGTGTGTGTCACTCGGACTGTGTCTGTGTCTCACACTCCTGTTGCTGGTGCTGCCAGTGTGTCCGAGGCAGGTAGTTCACGCAGTCCCCCTGATTCTGTGATGTGAGGTGCTGTACACTTCACTCAAATGTTAGTTCACATGGTGTGTCCATTGAGAACTGCGTGGCACTCTTGTGGTCCCTGTGACGGTTTGGTAGGGACACGTAGTTGTGCTGCCTCTGATGTACCTGTTCTGTACTGCACATTGCCCTGTTGATGCTCTGATACTGCATTCTGCCCTCTCGTTTACTGCCTCTGATGTACCTGTTCTGTACTGCACATTGCCCTGTTGATGCTCTGATACTGCATTCTGCCCTCTCGTTTACTGCCTCTGATGTACCTGTTCTGTACTGCACATTGCCCTGTTGATGCTCTGATACTGCATTCTGCCCCTCTCATGTGCTGCCAATGATGGACCTGTTCTGTGCAATGGACTGTTGATGCACTTAGCCCCTCTCATGTGCTGCCTCTGATGGACCTGTTCAGTGCAATGGACTGTTGATGCACTTAGCCCCTCTCATGTGTGCCTCTGATGGACCTGTTCTGTGCAATGGACTGTTGATGCACTTAGCCCCTCTCATGTGCTGCCTGTGATGGACCTGTTCTGTGCAATGGACTGTTGATGCACTTAGCCCCTCTCATGTGCTGCCTGTGATGGACCTGTTCTGTGCAATGGACTGTTGATGCACTTAGCCCCTCTCATGTGCTGCCTGTGATGGACCTGTTCAGTGCAATGGACTGTTGATGCACTTAGCCCCTCTCATGTGTGCCTCTGATGGACCTGTTCTGTGCAATGGACTGTTGATGCACTTAGCCCCTCTCATGTGCTGCCTGTGATGGACCTGTTCTGTGCAATGGACTGTTGATGCACTTAGCCCCTCTCATGTGCTGCCTGTGATGGACCTGTTCTGTGCAATGGACTGTTGATGCACTTAGCCCCTCTCATGTGCTGCCAATGATGTACCTGCTCTGTACAGCACAATGCCCTGTTGATGCTCTGATACTGCATTCTGCCCTCTCGTTGACTGCCTCTGATGTAGCTGCTCTGTACTGCACAATGCCCTGTTGATGCTCTGATACTGCATTCTGCCCTCTCGTTGACTGCCTCTGATGTAGCTGCTCTGTACTGCACAATGCCCTGTTGATGCTCTGATACTGCATTCTGCCCTCTCGTTTACTGCCTCTGATGTACCTGTTCTGTACTGCACAATGCCCTGTTGATGCTCTGATACTGCATTCTGCCCTCTCGTTGACTGCCAATGATGTACCTGCTCTGTACTGCACAATGCCCTGTTGATGCTCTGATACTGTATTCTGCCCTCTCGTTGACTGCCTCTGATGTAGCTGCTCTGTACTGCACAATGCCCTGTTGATGCTCTGATACTGCATTCTGCCCTCTCGTTGACTGCCAATGATGTACCTGCTCTGTACTGCACAATGCCCTGTTGATGCTCTGATACTGTATTCTGCCCTCTCGTTGACTGCCAATGATGTACCTGCTCTGTACTGCACAATGCCCTGTTGATGCTCTGATACTGCATTCTGCCCTCTCGTTGACTGCCAATGATGTACCTGCTCTGTACTGCACAATGCCCTGTTGATGCTCTGATACTGCATTCTGCCCTCTCGTTGACTGCCAATGATGTAGCTGCTGTGGTGCCCACTTTGCCCATGCTCACGCATACACTGTGATTTTACCCCTATTTTGTACAATAAAGGTTGTCTATCAGGTCTCGTGGTCTGTCGTTGTCATTCCTGCTTGCGTACTACTAATGTGTATTTGTATATGCTTCTCATCAGTGGTTTCGGTAACATGACACTCCCCCTCCCTACGTCACGTCCCTTACTGGTATTCCCCTGCAGACAGCCAATGATTTGTGCCTTACCTGCGTCGTCGTCCGTGGTGGGCCATGACTAGGACGTGGTGGATCGCGAAGAGCATCGGGAAAGCGTGTAGCGCTGGGTCCATGGTGTTGGTCAGCTTGCGGTGGGTATCTCTGCTATGTCACCTGTCTTCGCAGTGGGGATTCCGCCGTGTTCAGACAGGTTGTTTTTCCGCTGCGGTTTTATGTGTATTTTCCGCCATCTTGATTTGGAGGACGGTCTTCGACGTCAGTCCGTACGGCGTGGCCTCCGGATGTGTTCCGTCCGCCACGCTCTCGTGTGTAGTTCGGCGGCGGAGCGTGCTTTCCCGTCGCGGACGGGAATTTGACACGTTTTCCTATCCTGATATGGCGGACGGAGTATCCGCGGCAGGCGGACACGGAAAAGGCTTTTTTCGCCTACTACAGGGCCGCGGTGGCTCTTCCGTCCGCCATCCTAATGAGCCCCTATGTATTTAATATGCAACACTTTTTTATTTACCACTCATTTCGTGTGTTTACATATCGGAGCGGCGCTTCACAACACTTAGTGTAGTCCCAGTTTTGGCAATAAGTGATAGGTTGTCATTCCACATACCACATCGTGTTTTCTTATCTGGGATTGAATTTGTTTAAACACGCAATTTAGGTTTTTTGCACGAGTTAAATAATGAGTTGTCAGCCCGTCTTCAGTGTTGTTAAGGATGGAAAAGGTTCAACACGGTCGATCACGTAGTTGCCAGTCCGTTTCTAGTGTCGTTGATGGAAATAAAGGTTCGACAGGGTAGATTACAGGAACGTAGCAGGACTATAGTGCGCACAGCGCTGGTACCGTGGGACCCATTGACAGTGTTTGATAACAGTATAGATTGCATAGCGGTTCTTTAACAGGGATTTCGTGTCTACATTATAATGTTTTATCCCTTTTTTAAAATGGCGATCTTGGTTTCCTTGATTATCGGTACACTTGGTTGTCAGAGTCCGTTTTCAGTGTTGATGACTCTCACACGCTACAAACAAGGTCGATTTGAGTAATGGCGCGAGACGTCTTGTTTCAAGGCAACTTGGATTAAATTGAAATACGAGGCTGAGAACTACTGTTTAAAATATTGGCGACGCTTCATGCAGGTAAATGGGTATCTCGGTTGTAATTGTGATTTATTGTTACACTAGCTTTAATGATGTAGGATAGTCATAGTGCATAAACTTTTTGTAGTTACAAATCACTCGTTTTTGTGTTTTAGGTCAGAATATAGCACGTATGAGGTATGTGATTTTAGATTTGGCGGATTGATCACGGGCATCTGGAGTCCCTTTAGATACTTTAAACCATATCATATATTTTCTAGATTGGAATAGTCAACGCAGATCAGGTAGGACCTCATGTTTTTTATTTTTAAGTCTCTTATGTCACGAGCATTATGTGAACGAACAGGCGTAAATGTCTTGGCTGTTACTTGTATTTACAGGGCAATAAATTTCAGATTTATCTAGGTAAGCGGCTGCTTATTTACTTGTTTGATGGACCATCATTACTATTCTCTTTATTATTGTTGTCATTGGTTTTTATTTGGTTTATGCAATTTTACCACTGGCTTTTATTTGGTTTGTTACTTTATTCCTACAGTTTACTTGAGGAATTAACTTCCATTAGAGGTATGATGACACTCTATTTGCATATACACACCCCCATGTAATACAACATATACAATACACTTACTTGTTCCATTGTTTCTACCTTTATTACAGATTAGCCCCTGATGAAGGCACACCCTTGTGCCGAAATGCATTGGGCATGATATGAAAATATGAAAATCAAGTACTATATGTTTTGCGTTGTGATAATTTGAGAACAAGAATGTTTCATGTATAGAATTGAGAATCACACATTTATGTGTTCATTTGAATTATTATTGTATCTTGTAAAAACATTATGGTGATCATGGAAGCATTAGGTTATGGATTAAAATAACTGAAGTTTCATTTTGTTTTTGTGTTTACATTGATGAGTGTTGGATAACACACAGTGAACAGTGCGCAACTAGCTGAGATTTCCTCTCACCTAAACTAGCTATATAAAAGAAGGGCACAAATATCAATAGGAACTAGCTTTTGTGCTCTCTTGTCTTTATGGCCATGAGGGTTAGAGTCTTAATATTTACTGCATTATTGCTCTATGAGCTGAAACAAATGGCCAGAGAAGTTGCTGGAGTTGTACGTACTCTAGTGCCAGGGAAACACATTCAAACATATCCCTCCTCTCTTTGTTGAGCAGGCCAAGCAATTTAAGTGCCTTAAAATGTACCTTTTGGTTTTAATTTACTTTACAACAAAATTTCTTTTGTACATAATCTCAATAATGCCTGTAAATATGGCTCGGTTTTGCGTGTTACTGATCCATCCTAAATATGGAATATTCCACACATTTTCTCAAAAGAATAGTAAATTTATACTCTCCTATATGCACATACCTTCTCAGTATTTTTAACCTTTGTATTTTGTCCGCAATATTTTTGGCAGCATGATATTCTGAAGTCAATACTAAGGGAGAAAACCTCATACACAGCTCCAGCTGAGAGCAGCTGATAACAGCTTAAGAACACGATTGCTTACAGTCCTGCCAGAAGGTCACCCCAGGTTTCCATACATGGTTTATAGTGAGCAGGGGATTGTAGGAGTAATATGTATGGGTCAGTGACGAGAGAAGGTTTGGCAATAATCAGCATTAAGGTAAACCATGGTTGGAGTTTGCGGAGTTGCACTACGTGAAGCTACGCGAAGTGCACAAAAAAAAACTCTGGCGCACTACGCGGAGCTCCGCAAGTGGCGGAGTATGGTAGAAAAATGCCGTTCGCGGTGATTGCACAGTGCCGGAAGCTTGTCCGCACTGTGCAATCATTGAGAACAGTGCCATGCACAGCGCAAGCTTACCTTTTCTGCCACTCGTATAGATTTTTACTCAAGCAGCAGCTTTCTCAATGCGAACAGGCAGTTTCTCAACGCGAGCGGTCGCAAGCATACGCGACTACCACAATGAGAAACCTTACCCCCTTACGTTGAGAACTCTCGCCTGGAGGTTTATTTTCCACGCTTGCGCTCGCCAACTTCATGTTGGCGATCGCGAACAAGGAAAAATCTGGCCGCAAGGTGGATTTTCCTCACCCGCGTTCGCCAACTTGACGTTGGTGAACGCGAGTGACGAAAAAAACTCAGCTCTGCTGCGAGAAGCGGAGTTTTTCGAAACTCTGCGAGCTCCGCGTACCGCGGAGTGCGGGAAACTCTGCACACTCCGCGAGCGGAGCGGAGTTCACCGCCCAGGGTTAATTAAGGTGGAAATAGTGAACATTTTTGTGGCTATACTGAGCATGTGAATGAAGAAGGGTGCTGCACTCAATTTCAACTTGTTTTTCAAAATATTGTTCCAATATGTGTGCTGTGCTAGATTAGTGCCTGCCCACTAGTGTAAAGAATGTATATGGCCTGGTGCAATCAATCACCAGGACTCTAGTACGCACTACAAGAAATCATAAATTGTCCTATATTCTGTTTAATTTATTTTTCATCAAAAATATTTTTAACTCATGAAAATATCACATTTACATTTTATATTTATACATTTTTACTTGCAGAATCAGTAATTATTTCATTACTACAACATTGTAAATATTATCAAATGTACATTTTCAAACGCAAAATATAAATAAAAAACCCAATGCATGTGTGCACAAACAGTGAGTATGGGTAAGCGACTGTTTAGCATGGATGTAGGAAAAATTAAAATGTGTGTGGGAATAGTGTTGACAAGTTTGAGGACGTGAGTCAAGGTGCAGGACTAGTGAGCATGAGTGTAGAAACGATGATGTAACATAGTAGGGCTGCAATGTAGGTCCATGTTGGCAGGGCACTCATTTTCCAGTCCAGGGCTTTCCTGCCAGTGAGTTCAGTAAATTGTAGTCCTGTTTTCTTTAGGCTGAAACATCTAGACAAACAACTAATGCTTTGTAGCACAGATGGAAACAAGGGCCCACATTTACTATAAGTCGATCAGTTCAGAACGTGTGAAATTCCGCAGTGCTGTATTACCCCGCTGGTGAAAGAAACCGTGCAGCACCACGTCTAGAAAGAGCAGTATAGCGATGATGTCATCAGCCACACCCACACAAAAATGCTGTTTTAGTGTGAGGTTAAGCATTGTGGCTTGACGTGAAGGTAAGCCAGTGATGTCTTGTGTTTACTTTATAGTCAAATATTTAAGCTATATGAAATATGTTATTCTGTGAAAATGACATATGTGAGGGAATATCACCCCATATTCTGCTTGCTCGTTGTTTGCGCCTGGTTTAATTTGACGCTAGGATTTCAGGCAAAGCCAGGGCGTACTGCTCTAGAATATCTGGCTATCTGTGACATCCTAGTGGTGGTTGGTCTGTTGTAGCCTGTTGGGCTCCCTTTGCATTCTATTGAGGGGTTTGGAGCTATGTGATACTAGGCCAATTATATGTTTTTTTTATACATGTAAAAATTAACAATTTGAATAGTGCAACATTTTTCTAAATGGTGCCCGGGCGCTTTCCAGAAACACTGTAAGGGGCTACTGAAACAATTTAATGCATAGGAAATAATCAGGTTTTAATTCCTATTGTAGTTCTAAGACATTGTACAGCAGCTTGATTTTATGCATTCCGGAATTTGGCACTCATCACCGAAAAATCTCTGGGACTGGGTTTCCCTCAAAGTTTCGGTGCAAAATATATTTTGTGCTGGAAAGTAGATCAGCACCTCCATTTCCACCACTTTGCATCAAGCAGTGTTGCATTGCATCGTGCAAACATATGCGCAAAATCATAAAACGTCTGGGTTACTATATCGTTGCCAGCATGGAGCATCATAACTACATATAGGCAGGGCTACTTGAATTATGCGGCAGGGGAGTCCAATTATGCAGCAGGGATTAAGTAATTTATGTAGCAAGTAAAATGAATTATGCGGCATAACGCAACATTTTTTGTGATAGTATTACTTCATTATTTTGACATTTTTACACTTATTAACACTGTCTGGCATCGGTTACAATAAGCAACAGAAAGATGACCCAATCAGCATTGGAAATGGCCTTCCACTGTGCGGCAACACTTGTAGCTGCATTTTTAGTAACTTCTGAATTGTTTGAGCAAGAAACAATCTTTTTGTTGCCATAATTTGCAGATCATGCAGCAGATGTTAGATTATGTGGCAAATGCGGCAAATCTATGGCCATGGAAAAAACGTAGCGGCCGCACAACCGTATAATTCTAGTGCCCTGAACACAGGGCTCTATCGCTGCTCCATTTGAAGGTCCCATGCTCGTCCAAAGGCCAGTGCATATTAGTCAGAAAGGAAAAAAGCATACGTAAATTTAAGGCCTTCTCACCAAAATGTGCTGGGGTGAATAATTGTGGAAAAGTGAACACTGATGAGGGCGTAATCTGCACTTTATGGGTGATATGAACGCCTCGTGCAGGTGAGAAACAAATCAGTGTCACAGACAGGAGGAGCCCGCGTCCCAGCTCGAGATCTGATCAGCTTGGTCTTTCTGCTCCATGCCAGGAATTAAGTGTTCGCGGTTTCCATTCCTCCTTTCATACCCACTGGGACCGCTGCCAGGTCGGGCTGGAAACAAGCTGAGATGTTGCACTTTGTCACCGGTCTCACAGAAGCCGCAATAAAACACAACAGTGACAGTCCACTGTTTAGTTTATCTCAGCATAAAATGTAATTAAACGCAGGCTCAGACTGCCAGCTTAGCTCTTACCAGCCTCCTGCTCTGACTCCGTGCCATTCGCAATGAAAAACGTTCCAAACACTGGAGGCAGAAAAAACACCTCAGGAATATGCAGCACAGAGAACAGCATGGCCGTCGTTTCTGCATAAGTAACGCAGTTCGGTACTAATACACATTACACACTTAAAAAATGAAAAGACTATTTACCATATGGTGACACCCAGTACCAGATTTACTCATTTTCACGCAACTCAGTATATCGCGAGAAAAAGCTGTGTTGCTTTGCATGAAGTACCAAGAATAGCACAGTGTCAAATTTACCATGTGTCAGGTACAGGTGACGACACTCAGTCAATCATCATTTGTAAAGCGCAACACTGCAACTCCTAGGGGTATCTGAGAGCTGTGTCTCAATGGAAGAAACAGGTCTTGAGTCTCTTTCTGAAGTCAGCCAGGGGGGTGTACAGAGCTGGAGGGGAAGGTCTTTCCAGGACTTGGCAGTGATGTAGGAGAAGGAGCGAAGGGTGTGTTCGAAGGCGAGTGAAGAGGAGTGCAGGTGTCTAGCGGGTTGGTGGAAGTTTAGTCGATGGTTGATGTAGGCAGGTCCTGGGTCATGGAGGGCGATGTAGCCATGTGTGAGGAACTGGCATCTCTTCTGGATAGGGAGCCAGTGGAGGTGGGGGGCAATATGCGTTCATTTGGGGAGGTTCAGGAAGTGTCTGGCAGCAGAGTTTTGTATGATATGGAGTCTTCTGAGGAGCTGGGTGGAGAGACCGGCACAGAGGGCATTCCGTAGTGGAGGCAGCTGGTGGCGACGGCCCGAGTGATGGTCTTTCTGGTGTTGGGATCCATCTGAAGATTCTGCAGAGCATGTGAAGTGTTATGGAACCAGGAGGAGGCGACCGCGTTGACTCGTCATTTCATGGTCAGTTGGATGTTGAGGATGATGCAGAGGTTGTGTGTCGTGGTCAGTCGGTGTAGGTCTGAGTTCTACAGGTCACCAGCTGTGGTCCCATATGGAGGTGTTCTTCCAGAAGATCAGTACTTCAGTTTTGTCTGAGTTTAGTTGGAGGCAGTTGTCTCTCATCCATTTGGCTATATTGGTCATGACGTGGCAGCTCCTCAGGTAAGACGAAAGAGCATTGCCTCACTGCTTTCATCAGTAGAAATAAAGGAAAAATAAAATGATAATAACTCGTTCTTATTATCATTTTATTTGTTCTTGCTGCAGCAGCTTTGCGGAGCAGGGAACTGTTCTGCTCTCAGAGCAGGGAGAGAAGTGGTGGGCACTCTGTAAAGTTTGCATGACTGTATGGCCGGCCATCTCGGGCCAGCCAAACAGTCATGCGCACTTTGCATTTTCTCCACCCAGGCTGCATTACAGCCTGGGTGGAGAACAGGTTCAGGCTCCCAGTCCCTGGCTGAGTGCCAAACAATGATGCTCAGGCCAGTCCCGCTGCATTGCAGCATTGTGGTTGGCTTAGGGAAGCATGGGCGCTTCTTGTTCCATCCAGAGCGGAGGGACGATGGTGAGGGACAACGAGGAGAGACGCGGCGAGGAGGTATTTTTTTTTCTTTAGCCCCTTATACACCCCACCCATTGCCTTATGCCCTGCCATCGCCAAAATGTGTCAGCTGCCACTGTGGTCATGGCATTGCAGTAGTTTGTTTTGGCGTAGGAGGGGTCCTCTTGAGCTAGAGGATCAATTGAATGTTGTCTGCGTAGGAGATTATGTTGAGTCTGTGGTATCTGACAACGTCTGCATGGGGGGTCATGTAGATGTTGAGCAGGGTGGGGCTGAGGAATGATCCTTGTGCTATGCCACCTATGATGTTTTTGGGGGTGGAGGTGAAGGGAAGCAGTCCCATTCTCTCTGTACGTCCTGTAAAGAAGGAGGCGACCCACTTGAGAGAGTCTTGCTGTATGCCTATGTTGTAGAGTCTGTTGATGAGGGTGTTGTGGGAGATGGGATCAGTCACTGGGGAGAGGTCGAGGAGGATCAGGGCCACCGTTTCTCTGTGATCTGGTGTGCTCTGATGTAATCTGTGGCGGGAATCAGTGTGGTCTCAGTGCTGTGGTTGGCACAGAATCCAGATTGCGAGGCCTCTAGTAGGTGGTTTTGTTCCAGAAATTCTGTGAGTTGCTGGTTGATGGCTTTCTCGAGTACTTTGGCCGGGAAGTGGATCGCTGGGGTCAGTTTAGGCTTCCTTTTGGAGGGGTCTGATCTCTGCGTGTTTCCATCTGTCCAGGAAGGTTTCTGTGTAAATGGAGGTGTTGAGAATGGTGGTCAGTTGCATGCTGATTGGGTTCATTGTAGAGGATGTGAGGGCAGGGGTGGGTGGGTGCTCTAGAATGGATGGAAAACATGACATGATGGCTGAGTTTCATAAGGGCAGCGAATGGAGACCAGGTGGGGACGGTTTGGCTGATGTTCGTTGGTTGGTAGTCATCGTTGGGGTGGAGGTGGCAGGTTGGAGGTTGAAATTGTTGTGGATGTTGGTGATTTTAGTGTGGAAGTAGTCTGAGAGGGTGTCACAGAGTTCTTGAGAGGGGTGGATGGTGTTCTTTGTGGCTGTTGGGTTGGAGAATTATTTGACTATTTTGAAGAGTTCCTTTGAATGGTTGGCTGTGGAGTTGATGCAGGCGGTGATGGCTGCTTCCTTGGCTTCTTTCATGCACCAGTGGCATTTGATGATGGCTGTTTTTAGAGCTGCTATGTCAGTGGGGGTCTTACTGGTGTGCCATAGTTTCTCCAGCTGGTGGTAGTTGCACTTCCTGGTCCTGAGTTCTGGGATGTACCAGCTGGCGTGTTTGGATTTTTAGGTTTTCGGTGGGGCGACTCTGTCTACACTGTTAGTGATCCAGGCGGCAAAGTCGGACGGACTGGTCAAAGTCTGTTGAGGCCTCAGGTTGGGAGGTGGTGAGGGTCTGTAACCACTGATGTATGTTGACCTTGCTCCAGCTGCAGTGGGGGAGAGCTGACGCCTGGTGACGGTGAGCTGGGCATCGATGTGGTTAATCTTGGTGAGTTCTGTGGTGTGGTTGAATTTGATTCTGTTGCTGGAGGTGAAGATGGGGTTTATTGTGTGTACGGCTTTATGAGTGGGTTTGGTGACCAGTTGGGTGAGGCTGATGTTGTTCAGGTTCTCTAGGTGGGTGACAGAGTTGGCGTAGTTTGGGTTGTTGATGTGGAAGTTGAGGTCGCTGAGTAGGATGTACTAGTGAGAGTCAATTGCTAGGGGGGCCAACGCAGAAAACATGCTGTTCCCCAGAAGCTAATCGGCAAACAGAATTGCACCACAAATAAATGCACTATTTTGCATCCTAAAGTAAAAATTGCTTGCATACCACCCACCATTGCATCTCTCTAAACGCCTCTCTATCCTTTACATGAGCTTTGACCTATCGTTCGCCGGGTCCCAGCGCAGCCTTCATAGAATCATTAGGAGACACTCTAAGCCACCTGCTTTTCAGATATGCCAATTTTACCTTGTTGGAAGACTTCAATCTCCACTTGGAAGGCGGAACTAAGCGTGGAGTGGACAACTTTCTTCAAATAATTGAACTATTCAAACTGCACCTGTTGGTAGATGCCCCAACACATCGGGCAGGCCACACTCTAGATGGGGTCTGCTCTAACTTCACTTCACTCTCTGCAGACACCCCCATTCCACAGATATGGTCAGATCATTACTTTGTCCCCCTGTCACTCAAATTCCCTCCTAGGATTCAACAGGATAAGATATCCACTCACTCCCAGCCCAGGCGTAAATGGGCACAACTAGCTGCCGACCATAGGTTAGCTACCACTGCCCAGGCCTATCTCCCCGTACTAACAGGGAATACTGTAACTTATTCGCATCTCTTTCACACTTGGTTAACCACTACAAGTAATGAACTTATTCCACTAGACAAAGCTGACAAGCCTACTAAATCAAAAACGCATAAAACCCCTTGGTTCACATCCGCTCTTGCACAAACACACCTCCAATGTAAGCAACACGAGCGCAAGTGGAGAAGATCTTATGATACAGGAGATAGATTAGCTTTTAAAATCAGTAGGAAACTCTAGCATTCCGAGATTAAATTAGCTAAAAAAGAGTACTACGCTAAAAAAATTCAGGAAGCAAACCAAAACCTAAAAGCTATCTTCTTAGTTGTAAAGTCCTTTAGTAACCCGACAGTACTACAGAAAGAGATTCCACCATCCCAAGAATTATGCGATTAACTTTTGGTCTTCTTTGAAGACAAAATTCAAAAAATCCAAGGATTTTAGAACCCCCTCAGTCCTAGATGTCGCCCAGAAGCATGATTTTGTTACCACTGCCTTTTCCTTACAAACCAGTATCAATAGAACATACAGCCAGATTCATCAACGGAAAATCGGTTTGCAAAGGGCCAGATTCTGAGAATCTGGCCCTTTGCGAGCGCAATTTTTGCATTTGGGATTCATCACCCCAAATGCAAAAATCGCTAAATTGCGAGGAATTGCATTTAAGGAATCTCTATTTGAGATTCCTTAAAAGCAATTCATGAACCATTTTAGAATTGCGAAATCGCTATTTTTGGCCGCTATTTACAGCGAAGTCTGACTTCGTGGTAAATAGCGAAAACCTAGAAAAATGCACTTTAGTGCATTTTTCTCAGTTGTATGTTACATACACACATGTCCTTTGGACATGTGTGTGCGCAACATCAGTCTACATTTACATTTCAGGGGTGCTACAGGGTGTCCTTTGGACACCCCTGGCACCCTTGAAATCGCATCCTTATTTGCGATTAGCAAATTGCTAATCGAAAATAAGGAATGATTCCCCATTCATTCCTATGGGCCTTTAGGCCCATAGGAATGAATGTGGACTCATTCCTTATTTGTGATTAGCAATTTGCTAATCGCAAATAAGGAAGCTGTAGAAATCGCAAATAATATTGCGAATTCTACATGAATCCCGTTTTGCGAGTCTTTAATAGCGATTCCTTAATAATCGCTATTAAGGACTCGCAAAAGAGCACAATGATGAATCTGGGGGATACTCCCATTATAGCATGCAAATCAGGTTCCCCCTTAGATGCCTGCCCTCCTATAACTCTCCACAAAATCATACATATAGTTAACCCAATCATAAACAACATAGTCAATTCTTCACTAAGTTCAGGTACGGTGCCAGATGAATGGAAGTTGGCATTCATAAAACCTCTACAAAAAAGCAAAACATTGACCCTTCGGTGCTCTCAAATCTCCGGCGTATATCACTACTCCCACTATTGGGCAAAATCACAGAAAAGTTTGTTCATAAAGAACTCACTAAATTCATTGAGGCCGCTAATATCCTTCACCCCCAACAATCTGGTTTTAACTTTTCGCCCAATGCATTCTACAGAATCCACACTCAGACACTTTAAAAATGTTAGTTGATAAAGGAAGAAGGGCGGTCCTGATCTTACTCTATCTGTTGCCGCCTTCGATACCATCTCACACTCTATTCTTCTGCAAAGGCTGAAATCCTGCGGCATCTCAGGCACTTCATTTGAATGGATAACGTCCTTCCTTATCAATCGCAGACAAGCAGTGACCCTAGGATCTTTTCTGTCCGTTGAACAGCACATCACAACAGGAGTGCAGTCCTGGACCACGCCACCCTCATGCCTGCTAGAGGGTAGAATAGGCACATTCGACCCCGCTGTCGACCATCACCGCTAGTGGCGGAGCAATGCCATTGGACCCTGCTACCACCATGACCCAGCTGGGCATCTCCAAGGCCCCGTACTGCTGACGGCCCCTCTTGAAGGTGAGGGGCTGTTCTGCATCGGATAGTGGGCCCCAGTCTACACCACCTACATAGCCCCTTCGAGGGGGGTGAGATGAGGTCATCACTGAAGCCCTGAAACCCCCTTTGATTGGCCCACATGCCTGCTATACCACTGCTGCAACCATGCATGGCCCTCTGTGACATGCTTTACTTTTAACATGCATCCAGCCAGTGAATGACATTCCCAATGAATGCAGCAGTGAGGCTCCACTTGGACCGAGTTTGACCCAAAGACTGTGTTGCCACACCAGTGGGGTGGGGGTTCTGTTCCCCTTTACCCACCCTGGGTACGGATCTCTCGCAGGATCATCCGTTCACCTGACACCTGCTCCCATCTTGGGAGGGCCCCAGATGCAGATGACCACCTTGGCTTGCCCCCTCCATCTCAGTGCCAGGCACCACAACCTGTGCCCCTCACCTACGGCACTAGGGCAAAGGTAATTTTCTGTGCAGTTGTGATGCTCGTGCTACAGGGAAGACTGACATTTACCTGTAAGCAGGGCCATCCGTAACACTGCACCCTCATTGCCTCCCACCACTATGGAAAAACTCTGCTTTGTGACAGTGGCGCAGTAGCCAGGGCATCGAGCAGGTCGACTGCAACATACATAACTAGAACGGACACCTCGGAGAAACACGATTCCATCCTGATTGTCATGGCACTCATCAGGACGTCACTGAAGCACACAATCAATTCCGTTGCAGTGGACCACGGCCTGCTCTGTGATGATCATAGGAAGCTCCCTGGTAGGGTCATAAATGCAGAGAAGACACTTGAGGAACTGCACCAGTAGTTTACGGACGTGCGATGATTGGTCATGGACCTGCTCGGTGGAGTGGGCCACTGTGAGGAACGCATGGAGGATGCGGAAGGGTGATCCTGCAGAAACAATGTCTGCAGAGTGGGACTGCTGGATGGAGCGGAGTGCCAAACACAGTATCCCTTGAGAAACCTAGATAAAAAGCTTTAAGCCAATTGTCAAACTCTCCCCCTTTTTCTCCATAGAGCATGTGTGCAGAATCCCAGTGCAGTAACTGCCACAGGGATCTGCGCTCTGACTGCTTATAGCTCGGATTCTTCACTACAGGGACTGGGATGAGATCTTGAAGGAGGCTTGATAATAACGCCCACATGATGCACTTTTAAGAATACACCATTGCTGTCTAGTGCCAGCAGGCTTCTTACCTAGGAATGAAACACAAGCTTTGTGACTTAATCTCACCTACTCTCTCCTCCTCCCTGCCCGTCTACGAGTGGTGCATGACAACAGATCACATTTTTTGGATGACCCTGAGGTGGCCTGGGTGGATCAAGTTCAAGTCTGTCCCTTGCTGCTCATCCTTCCCTCCCTCCCCCATCCCACATTCTGCCCCTTCTCTGGTGGGCATTGATCTGCCTCCCCCCTGCGCATTCCCTCCAACAGCTTTCGCTCCCAGCAAGCAACAGAGAATGGTCTATCAGCACCCCCCTCTTTTGTCATTCAACTGTAGTCATCAATACAAATTATGTCCCATGATCACTGTCTGATGTTTGAATGGAGAGCTTGTTGCACTCTGTTCGCAATGTCTCCTCCCCGGTTTATTCTCCTGCAACCCTGGCTGGATTCCCACTCATCAGCCCTTGGTGATGCACTATTTCCCTATGCATATAACTCACCACCATGCTCCCTGAGCCAACGGGGACACTACACTCTCCCTTTCATGCCCATACCACTGGGCAATTACAATCTCATCACCTCAAATATCATGGGGATAAAAACGGCCAAAAAGCACCATGCGGTGTACTCTGAAACGCAGAGGGCTACATATTACCTTCCTGCAAGAATCCCACAAAACTGAATCTGAGATCAGAAGACTTCAAACACGCTGGCATGGACAACTCTTCTCCACAAACTACTCAGCTTTGGCTAGGGAGCCCTAATATGGGTTAGAGCGGTGGTTCTATTTCAACTGCACAATGTGGAACTAGATGAAGAGGGAAGATATATACCAGTTGAGCAAAACGCTTCACATACAGCTGGTGGTGCTTGATGGCATAAAGCTCCCAAAGAGGAACAGATTGCATTCTTTCACGGAATGATAGAATACTCAATCGCAGTGCCCTGGATATTGGGTGGCAACATTAACTGCATCCTGTCAAACCAGTTGAGACCACTCCTTTGCCCACTGCCCCACGCATTAGCGATGAGATGCACTGCTTACTAGATGTGTTGGCTCCAAGACCTATTCTTAGAAGACATCTAGCGCAAGCACCACCCAATTTCTCGAATGTACTCCTTTTACCCTCTTTCCCCATGACTTTCATGTATCCCTTGATAGCATTGTTTGCTCAGGCTTTCTCAGTACCTCCTCACAACTGGACTATTTGGGCCGAAAAGTATTTGACCATCAGACCTTTGTTGCAGGCCTCTGGTGCAGGACCCCAAGCCCCTATACCCACCAAGCTGATTACTGCCGCCCTCTCTACTTGAAGACCAGCCTGTTTGAGCCTATTTCCAGGGTGAGATCTCTTCTTTTTATGCCCACAATGATAGCACAGTGTCTTCTGGGGCCATTGAATGGGATGCCTTAAAGGTCACGAGCAGAGGTGCCTCCTTTGGCGCAGTGGTCAGGGAATGCAAAACCGTGGAAAGGAAGCTTATGGGCTACAAAGACTCCATGCTCCCCTTGGACACCAAAACACTGTGGAGTGACGCTGACAGAGAGATGCTCATGTCGCTGCAATCAGAAAGAATTCTCATACATCATGCTGTATTCCGCACTCTCCACACTGATTGGCACATTACTTACACCAGAGCCTCATCCCACATCCTCACACCCTCCTTCAACATCTTCATACATTAGGAACTGTCAACTGCCTCATCACTTGGCTATCAGGGGCACTGCAAGACCTCATACAGGTGACCCTCGTGAAAATTAAGAAACAGACCTGGGCAGATCACTTCCTGAAAAAGATTGAGATAGAATCCAAGCCTGCCAGCTGACAGTATTGTGAAATGCCAAATATAAGTTCATGATATTCTCTGTGCTCCACATGGTATACCTAACCCCAGAGAGTATTAATAGATAGTTTCCTGGTTCAAACGCAACCTATCCCCTCTGCCTAATGCGGAACGCTGACCTGCACTACATGTACTGGGCATGTGCTTCACTTACACCTTACTGGTCGGCGATATCCTTCCCCCTCATGCAACTAACTGACCTGGTGCCTCTCTATACTTGGCAAGTCTCTGCCCTGGGCAACTTCCGGCAACCTGCAGGGTGGCGGGTCGAGGCACGCTTCCTAGACCTGACCATACTCCTGGAGTGATGCCTCATAACGTGTCACAGGTGGGCTAACAAACCTCTGACTTTCGCAGTGTGGAAACTCTTGACCCTGGCCTGGGCCGAGGCTGAGGGCACGGCGCTTCACAGGGAAGATGTGAGAGGGTTTTGTCAATATGCTATTGCAATGGAATGGGACACCCTGCTCCTTTTGTTCTAGGATCAAGAAATAACTGCCCCAGACTCATCCTAAATCCCGCCTTTATAGTGGGCTGACACCACATTATGCACAACGGGCTCCTGCTGGTGCACTCTCCACAGTTGCCTAGCCCTTCCAGGGTATTCAGACAAAATATTGAAATTAAAATATCGTCCTGCCAAAATATTGTGAAATGGAAATATCATCAGTAAGAATATCCATTTTAAGGTAAGTAATATACATTTTTTAAATATCCAAGTCATTAATTGTTTACAAAAATATATTTGGTTATAATATCGTTTTTTAATTATTGTTAGGTATTTTAGTATATATTTTGAATGTATATGATGTAAAGTTTTTGTATAAATATTGTTTACGTTTTTTAATATAGTTACATTTATAGTAGTTATTAAATTAAATGCAATTAATTTTTGTGATTTTTAGTACCGTAGCGGATGGGGTTTTTTAGGGATACAGTGTGGGAAGTAATTAATCTTAAATTAATACGACTTATTTAATTGATAACCAATTATACTAATTGTGCAATACAGTTGGCTGAATTACATTTTAGTAGCAGATTGTTGGGTGTATGGGGTACAAGTTGGGAAGTAATTTATTTGAATGAATTCCTAATTAGTTGTTAATTAATAATATTTATTTAATTGACAATTAATTATGTTAATTGTGTAAATAATTTGTTTAAATGTTAGGTGTGGATTGTGGGTTTTTTAGGGGTACGGGGTGGGAAGTAAATTAATTCTAATGAATTAATAATTAGTTGTTAATGAATATTAATTATGTAATTGATAATTAATTATGTTAATTTTGTAATTACATTTTTATACAAAAATTTTAGGTGTGGGTTTTGGGTTTTGTAGGGGTATAGCGTGGGAAGTAAGCACATTTTAATTAAATAAGGATTCTTGTTTTAACCTATATTAATTATTAAATTGATATTTATTTATTTTATATGTGTAATTAATTTTTTGTTAGGTTAAATGTTAGGAGCGTGTTGCGTGGGGTTATTTTGTGGGAAGTAAATTAATTCTAATTTAGGAAAAATTCATTTTTAATTTATGATAAAATAGATTTTTTAACACATTTGTTTAATACATTTTTTTATTTAACTGAAAAATATTTTTGCAGTTTAATTATAATTAATATGTGCAGTTATTTATATTTATTTAACATTGTAATATGTATTTATTGAATACATTTTTAATATAACATATTTGCATTTCGTTTTTTACATATTTATGTTTTTATTTGTTTTCTATGTTTTTGTAATTATTTTATTATGTTGAGGAGAAGTTCTTTGTTTCTAAGGTTGCACTGACTGGAGTGGGATTAGTAAGTGTTACCCCTCTGTAGTCTAACCCTGTCCCTAATGTTGCACTCATAGGAGTGGGAAAAGTAAATTTTACCCCTCTGCAATCCCTCACCAATCCAACACTTTCCCTACTGTACCACTGACTCGAGTGGGAATCGTTAAATTTTTCCTCTTTATAATCCAAAACTTTCCCTACTGTTAAAGTTATTGGAGTTGGAATAGTACATTTTACCCCTCCCCAATCCAACACTTTCCCTACTTTTGCCCTTACTGGAGTTGGAATAATAAATTGTAGCCCTCTGCTATTCTGCACCTTCCTTACTGTTGCACAGACTGGAGTGGAAATAGTACATTTTACCACTCTGCAATTCAACACTTTTCCTACTGTTGCACTGACTGAAGTGGGAATAGTAAATGCTATCCATCCACAATCCAACACTTTCTCTACTAGTGTTCTCATAGGAGTGGGAATAGTAAATGTTACCCCTCCGCAATACAACACTTTTCCTACTGTTGCACTGACTGGAGTGGGAATAGTACATTTTACCACTCCGCAATTCAATACTTTCCCTACTGTTGCACTGACTGGAGTGGGAATAGTAAATGTTATCCCGCCACAATCCAACACTTTCTCTACTGTTGCATTCATTAGCAGGGAATAGTCAATGTTACCCCTCCACAATCCAACACTTTCTCTACTGTTGCACACATTGCAATAGGAATAGTTAATTTTATCCCTCCGCAATCCAACACTTTTCCTACTGTTGCACTGACCGGAGTGGGAATAGTAAATTTTACCCCTGTGTGATGTAACAGTTTTCCTACAGTTGCTTTGCCTGAAGTGGGGGTAGTAAATTCTATACTTCCTTAGTACAACACGTTGCCTACTTTTGTATAAATCGTAGTGGTAATTGTATATGTATTAAATGTACAATTTAATAATTTATTTAAAATTGTTACAATTCATATTATTATGTTTTGCTTATTTGAAATTATAATATTGATACTTATTAATGTTTGTAATGTGTAAAATATTTTTATTAAAATATAAGAAATGTATGTTGTTTACTTTTTTGTTTTAAATAAAATGATTTGCTATTGGTGTATATCTGAAATTACAATATAAATTAAAAATTTTAGTTTAATAATAGTTTTAACTAGATATATATAAATATATGTAAATCTATAATACTATATATGTGTCTCTAACTTTTTTAAATACGTTTATTTGCTATATTTGTTGAAATATATATTAAATCTATTTTATTTTTATTAAATTAATGTTATCATTTAATATTTTTAATATTTAGGGCACGATTATGATGTTTAGCAGACTCATGCCTGCCTGACACCGTGGAGGTGCCGACACCTCAATACAATGCGACCCCACATGGTGCAGTCGCATACTCCCATTTCTCTATAGGAGATTGTGCTGCAGCCATAAACCGGCCATAACACAAACTCCCATTGAGAAATGGGAGCCTGGGTAAATCCCTGCACCATATGGCTGGTACCTCATGGTGCCTGCCACACGGTGCAGGGATTTTCAGGGGGCACCATACATCCCCCTTTGTCCCCAACCGGAGGGCCAGGGGAGAAGGGGGCCCCCATAGGCCCTTTCCGACAGCAAATCAATGTCAGAAAGGCCAACATAGATTTGCTCTTGGAAAGTGCCCTCATAATTCCGAAGACGGAAGCACCTTCCTCAGGGGATTATCCAACTGGCCAAATGGCTCTTGAGACGGTCAAAAGTCAGCTGGAAAGACAGGACGGTTTGAATTCCGAACGCCGTAATTGTAATACTCAGTGAACTCAAACCAAGGATGTCGGGTGGCAAGCCTTCTGAGTGACATTCTAAATATTCCACTAATATTTAAATGTTTATATATATATATATTACCTACTGGCAGTCGCCAGTAGGTATATATAGTTAGGATTTTTTCTCTATGGGATTTTTGAAAATTCTATGTCTAATAACTTTGGCGTTTGTGGACGGAATTGGCTGAAATTTTCAGGAAAATGGCACATTTTGTTTCTGAGCAGCCCTTGAAAATTTGGGGGGGGTTCGTCAAGGGGGGGCCGAGAAAAAAGGGGGGTCCCAAAACGTGTTTTTAACATTGAGTTTTCCATAGGGCGGTTGGCCTCACTTTTAGCCCGAACGGCTGAATGGATTTGCACGAAACTTGGCAAAATTGTAGGGACTGGTAGCCCGATGTGCCTTTTGTAGGTCTCAATATATGTGCTCCAGTGGATTTTGAGAAATTAACGTTTAAAAAAAGATATATATCTGTAACAGCGGACCTGGCAGCGTCCCAGGACGCGTACTTTACGCGCAACGGAGCTTTGTGAAGCGAAGCTGATTGGTTCTCCGGCGTCTGTCAACATTCCAAAAAGTCCGTAGCGGCCGCCATCTTGTCTCTCGGTAGGATCGAGAGACAAGAGGAGGTCAAAACAAAGGGGGAAATAACTATAAGGGGGCATAGTAGATCCTCGCTGACCCCCTAGGTTTGATGTGGAGGTTTTAAAAGGGCCCCGCGGGGCAAAAAAAAAAAATAATAATAATAATCGAACGGCTGAATGGATTTGCACGAAACTTGGCAAAATATTAGGGACTGGTAGCCCGATGTGCCTTTGCTAGGTCTCAATATATGTGCTCCAGTGGATTTTGAGAAATTAACGTTCAAAAAAAGATATATATCTGTAACAGCGCTCCGCTTCGCGTAACGGAGGTTTGCGAAGCTGATTGGTCATTCTGTCACTGGGCTATAGTTGGGCTACATCTGGCTGATATTTGGGCTACATTTGTTTTTTTGTGTGTCTGGCGGCCATCTTTGGGCTACATTGGGCTACATTGGGCTTCATTGGGCTACATTGGGCTACATTTGGGCTCCAACATATATATAGGCCAATGTAGCCCAATATATATTTTTCAAAGTTAATTTTCGTAAAAACCACTGGAGCATATATCTTGAGACATAGCAAAGGCACATCGGGCTACCAGTCCCTACAATTTTGCCAAGTTTCGTGGAAATCCATTCAGCCGTTCGAGCTAAAAGTGAGTCCAACCGCCCTATGGAAATGAAGGAAATGAATGGGTAATTTGTAATTAGCAAATAGCTCATCGCAAACTAGGAATGGTAAAGAATCGCTATTTATTCCTTAAAGTTCGCTATTTAGGAAATGCAAAACACTTTGATGATACATATGGCGGTTCATCTCTAACAAGATAAGAAGCATAGGGATACATTTATGATGACTGGCGCATCACCAGGGATGTGTTAGTCATTCTGTGCCGCTGTTCCGTCACCTATGGTGTGCTGCATTTACAATGCGGCGCATCATGGGGCAAAAACAGCACAGATGCGTGATGTATCTGTGCCGTAAAGGTGGCGCATTGCTGGAGTTGTATCGCAAGTGTAATGAAGCTCCAGCAAGGGTCGGGGGTGCCCCTGTCGCAGGGTTTCTGTTCTCACACAGAACTGTGGACAGAGGATTGGAACCTCGGCGAATTAGGGTGTCCCAAAACTCACGTTAGTAATCAAAAACTCCTTAGCAAGCTAGGTACAGTGTCACATTGGATATAACAAACTCTCAATGTTTAGACAATCCAGAATATGAACTTATAGTACCTCAGGATACGTGGAACTCATGAACAGTCGGTCGTTATATATTTCTTAGAAACCAGAACATGGAGTTAAGAAGAACACATGTGTATTTGAAATGTTTATTTACTAATGCCGTCTTCTCAGGCGTAGTATCTTAGATAATAGAAGTACACATATTATCAGTAGCAAAATTACCAGCATAGTTACTAGTACATAAAAAGCGAATGTTGATAGTATGTTAACATGCTGTAAATGAATAAGAGTTAGCAACACTTATAAGCAGCCGCGGGCCATGGAGGGAGTTACGGTGAGGCAGGGAGGCGGGGAGGGGGAGAAGCAGGGTGGAGAATACAAGTACACATATTATCAGTAGCAAAATTACCAGCATAGTTACTAGTACATAAAAAGCGAATGGTGACAGTATGTTAACATGCTGTAAATGAATAAGAGTTAGCAACACTTATAAGCAGCCGTGGGCCGTGGAGGGAGTTACGGTGGGGCAGGGAGGCGGGGAGGGGGAGGGGCAAGGTAGAGAGGGCTCCACCCTGCTTCTCCCCCTCCCCGCCTCCCTGCCTCACCGTAACTCCCTCCACGGCCCGCGGCTGCTTATATCTCACCCTCCCTAATACACATATTATATTATTTGCTAAGAAGGTCTCTTTGTGTTGGTTTAGGGCGTGCCCATACTTTAGTGTCTTAGATTTGAAGGAATCACATCAGCATACACCAGCTCTCTCTTCATGTGAACCGCATCAACTGTTGTGTATGTGTGTTCGGCAAAGCAATATAAAACCCGCCTCATGCCCAGAATTGGCAGAAGTTGCACTTATGTTATGAGTATGAAGTCGTGGAGATCAGACCTCATAACAATTCTGTATCGTGTTGTTCTTGAAACTTTAGCACTCGCTGTACAGATATAGTTTAACAAGCAAAGCAGATAGTAGAGCAATAACATATTATTCTCATGTAAACCACGATGAACTACTAGGTGGAAAGCTAAAGCAACAACTAAGTGTCGTGTGCAGAAGTTGCAAAAAAGGAAAAATGGCGTTTAAACCGGTAATGAGCCCATGCTAACTTAACACGGTGTAAAGATATCCAGGACCTAGATGACACCTCCCCATGATCCGGAAACGAACTGAATAAGATAATAGAAGTGCCATCTCATGAGAGCAGATTGCAAGTTTATATGTGGACGGTCCGCAAGGTAAAGCATTAAAAACTAGGAAAATTTAATGCTAAAGAAAAATAAAACAGCCAAGTACTTTATCGAGTCTTAAGCCAATAGGCAAGGTAAATAATAAAAACTTGACAAATAAGTCAATGAATTGTCAATGAAATGCTAGTACTCAGCATATCAAACATGAAAAAGGTCTATGACATAACTGTGTATGCAAAATAAGCTGCAACAGCCTCCAATAGGAAGTCACCGTCTTCATCCGAAAACAGTTCAGCCATCCAATTTAAAAGCGGAAAAGAACATACGTGCTCTCCCAGCACCGGATCATCTATCACCATCAGAGGACAGCTCGGTGGGTTTTCAAGAAAGCTCTGTTCCAAGAAAGACTGTGCTGCCGCCAGTAAATTCCAGGGACCAAGTAGTCCATGCATCAATGCCACAGCCATAATCCTTTCGCCAGGACAAACCAACTCGTGAGTAATGATAGGAGTCATCAGCTGATTAAAGTCGACGTCAGGAGAAACCGGTCCGCAGAGACACAAATCAATGGCCCAATCGAAATCCCAGGTCAGGCAGTGAAATACAGGCTGGACACAGGTGAAGTAGGAGAATCGAAAAGATAATCCATATGCCGTGCTTAATATCGCCAACGGCATTGTGCCATAATATTCTAGCATGCGATTGCGGAACAGTGTCAGCAGCTGCAGGGTGGGAGGTTGCATAGGAGGGACATCCATATTTAAAAATGTAAAAAAGCACAAGTGCGTCCGCTGGTAATGCAAGTAAAAATGCCAATCCACGAACCAGAGTGGAGAAAATAGAATGAAAGGAAGCAGGGATGACTCCAAAGATTTTCTCAAATGAAGTCACGAGACCACTGGTAACAACTTTAAAAAAGTGCGCCAGGGTCTTTGTGGAGGATGCGTTAAAGATAGTCGGAACCATCTTGCTGAAATTGAAAGGCAAATCTGAATTAAAAGTATTCCTTTTATCGTAACAGTAAGTGAACGGGTTATTTGCTGCAGAAATGTTCTATTTCCTCCCACACATGAACATAGGGAGTTTTCAATCTGGCCACAAATACCAACCTTGGGACAGATTTCAACGGCATGGCAAGAATAAGAGCTCTTTTGTCTCAGAGAGAGGTGGCCTTGAGTTCGGCCCGTGAAACTTTCGTGCTTCACATAGCGAACACCCGTACAGAGGTGCAGACCCTTTTCAATTAACTCAGAACAATCTTCATTATTGAGCATCAAATAACTACCATTTTCCAACAACTTGAACGTGGGGATGATAGCAGGAACTGGCGTGCCTTGCAACACGCAAGCCATATTTGGTCGGTGTTTGTTGCATGAACCGTGTAACTGTATGTGCCTACACATTAGTGAATGATCTGGCGTCTCAGTGCATTCCTCTCCATTCAGATAAACTTCTTGATCATCTTTGAAACATCTGTATGTGTATGGAAGCGACCAGACCTCATGAAGAAAAGCACTACCTAAAGGTTCATAACGACCTATTGGTATATATTTCATACAATTTGAAAACTTATATAAAGCAAAAGGCAGCGTTATTAAACCGTGGATAAGGCACGTTGCCAAAAAACCCGCAATCCTCTGCTGATGATGTCACTGAGCATGTCATGAATGATGTAATATGTGACATCATCAGCAGTGGATTACGGGTAATAGTATCTCTAGTTTACTCCCCTATAGCTGTCTTTCTTTTAACATAAGTGTCTGTTTCCTTCCCTTATACTTACTGTTTTTGGTTCGCTTCTAGTTCGCGTACCGGCGAGCGAACTGGGAAGCGAACTAAGAGAAATAGAGGTTGGCACAGTTCCAAATATTGTACCAATTTTTTAATAACGGGGAGGTAGTTCTGAAAAGAACTTTTTTTTTTATTGTTTTTGTTGTTTTATATTTTTTTTATTATTTTTCGGAACATTTTTTTACTTTTTTTGAATTTTTCTGAAGTTTTATATTTTTTTGGGTTTTTCTTGGAGGGGGCAATGAAAACGATTCATTGTAAAGGGCTCAACAGGAGCAACAAAACAAAAAAAGAAGTATTTATTATTTTGGGCGTTTCGTACAAACTTGCATATGATAGTCAATAGCTCTGTTGATCAGAGTGATGCTTTTTTCTCCGTAGGAAATGAATCCATCGCAAAATACGCAGGTGTGTTTACTTCACCAAATTTCATTTGTATATTTGGCACCATCTCCCTGCCCTCTGGTCCCGTTACTTCCGGTACAACAGATCTTCTGGCCATAATAGGGAGATTATCTAGGTCGTTCCGAAACTGTGCAGCACTGTAGTTGTGAGGATGCCACCTAGTCATATGGCGATGCATTGTGTAGTTTCCGAAACTGTATTTTTTCTCGGTTCCTCTGGACAGTCTATCTTGACATATAAGGCAAGTTACGTATCTTGCATTTACTTTTTTCTGACCTTTGGGAATTTTAAAAAATTGCCAAATGAAGTTTTCTTTCCGGTGAGACGTCCTGGGCTGCTCAGGCAAAAACTGCCTCTCTTCGTGCTCGTCGTCCTGTTCCTCTTCTTCTTCTTCTTGTTGAATTATAACTTGAGCAGGTGGTCCACTCTTCCTTGGATGTGGTGGAGGTGGTGGGGAAGCACCAGCTGAAGCTACTAAAGAAGCTATTGCTCAGTGATCACAAAGGGTCTTTCTCTCACAATGATGAAAGTCAGAGTGAGGAAAGAAGGAGGGATTTTCATCATTTGGGAAAAACAAGAGTTCTCAACCAATCAAAAGTGTTCATTTTAGATTATATGACCTAGTCTTACATCATTAGGAAACCAAAAGTGAAATGAACCAATGAAAAGTGTTATTACCAAGTCACATGACTTGCTGTGTTTACGTTAAGCGCTTTGCAGGGCCTCCCGGTTTGCTTCCAGAAACCTGCGCTTTGCGACTCGCTTCGCGTACCAGTTCGCTAACGTAGCACGTCATATGACGTATCGCGCGACAACGTGAAACGTCATGCGGACGGGAGGCGTCACGATGTTGTTTTCTAACGCGGCACTTGCGGTAAAGAAACGTTTACCGGCTCGCGGTCTATTTCGCGGCATCAAGGTCAGCTAACGGGAAGCTTCCCGATTCGCGAAGCGGGAACGAAGAAAAAAAAATATTAAAAAAAAAAATTATTCATAAACATATAAAATATATTTTTGGATTTAAAGAAGAATACATTTTACAGCTACAGATATTAGCTGTTAAAAAACCAATGAAATTCACAGAAAAAACCATAGGTTATAGACCATATATAGTTAGGAATTAGCATTTACAAAACCTTGAAAATTCACTGAAAAAACCATAGGTTATAGACCATATATAGTTAGGAATTAGCATTTAGAAAACCTTATTTTACTCACACAAAACCATTGAAATTCCATATATAGTTAGTTGCACTAACTATATATCGCGCACCCGCAATCCACTGCTGATGATGTCACATATTACATCATTCATGACATGGTCAGTGACATCACTGATGACATCACTGATGACATCTCAAATGACATCACTGATGACATCACTGATGACATCTCATTTGACATCAATGACCACATCACTGATGATATCATTCATGTGACAATACAATGCATCTCCTCACATTTTAATATAACCTCTGTTTCACCCAGTGTTAAAAAGAGAGTATAATTTTTGAAACCATTGACACACCAATACTAGTTACTACATACGCACTCACTGATTGCTACGTCTACACACACCTTCACTCATTCACCCATACAATCATTCATACATACAATCACTCATCTTTACAACACTATCATATGCACTCATACACCTATACAGACACTCACAGTCTGCCACTCATCCATGGAGTTACTCACACACCTAGTCAGTCCTGTAAAGAATCAATGACACTTCCATTTTCTTGTCTATACAGTTAAACATAGAGCACCTTACATTTTCAAACATATACTAACACATACTTACCTTCTTATACAATCATTGATACAAGTACAGATTGATCTGCACAGAGTCACACACCTCCCAGCTAGCCACACACACACTCAGTCTCCCATACAAATACTTGGGCAATCAATCAATAACCCATATAGTTACTCATATAGCTACTGATCAACACATGCAGCAGTTTACAGAACAACAGACATAATGATGCACAAATTAAGACAGTTTAGTCACTAACCCATGCAGTCAGTGAGACACATTTAATCACTCACTCATACAGTCAGTCATGCACCTACTAAATCCTTCGTCCAGACACTTACACATCCACTCATTCTTCAATATGTAAGACATATTTAAACTTTATAGAAACAAAAAATCACTGGATGTTGTTATCAGTGATGTCACTGACCATGTCATGAATGATGTAATATGTGACATCATCAGCAGTGGATTGCGGGTGCGCGATATATAGTTAGTGCAACTAACTATATATGGAATTTCAATGGTTTTGTGTGAGTAAAATAAGGTTTTCTAAATGCTAATTCCTAACTATATATGGTCTATAACCTATGGTTTTTTCAGTGAATTTTCAAGGTTTTGTAAATGCTAATTCCTAACTATATATGGTCTATAACCTATGGTTTTTTCTGTGAATATATATATATATATATATATATATATATTTAAAAAACAATATTTAATACAATGGTATTAATGACAACGATATTAAAAGAAAATGTTTTTGAACCTAGAATTAAAAGTATAGAATGACGATATTTAGGGCAATGATATATTTGGATATGGCAATATTTTGTTAATGAGTCCCCTGCCAGCCTACCTCTCCTTGTTTTCTCCCTCTTTTTTGTGATTCTACCCACCAATACCTTTTTTCTACCACCTGTACCCCCCACCACTTCTCCCACTCCACCGGAAGGGAGGAGGGGATTGGGATTCTGTTATATCTACCATCCTTTTACTACCTTCCAGTATGGCAATTGTTTGTATCCTTTTCATTGCTGTTATTTACTTTAGGAAAATACCCAGATACACGAGTATGAGGGATTTCACAGACGTTCTGAAGTCAATTTCTAGGAGAAACTGTTTCACTTTCTTTAGAACAGAGAGCTGATACCAAGATGTTTATATGGGACACCATAAGTCACCAGAAAAATTGAAAACAATAACTCCAGGAAGTGAGCAGCATCAACTCAAGCAATTTAATAACATTAACCACCCTATACGTCTGAAAATGTAACTTAAGCATGCAGAGAAATCATACAATCCTACATGACTTATAAACCTATTTAATAACTAAAATACCTGTTGGAACTCACGGAGTAAAATATTACAATTTTGACAGTTCACTGAAAACCGCAATATAAGACAAACACATGAAGGCACAGCAAAAAACAATGTATTACCTTACTCAATATTGACATTTCATGACTAAAATCAGGTAACAGTATTAACTCCTTGAATAGCACAGATTAATACCGATTTATTTAAAAATACTTAAAAAATAGCACAACAAGGTAGGTGGCACAAAGGAATTGGTACGGGAAATAGAGAAGGCACCAACGAGGGGTTGCCGCTCTGAATTTTGTCCAGTTGGTTTGCTGATGGAAATCTCTGCCCCTGAAACCCGGCTCACGCTACACAACCAGAGGCTGTTTTCTTCCGAGGTGAGCTTGTTTTTGGCAGCGGTGTCATTACTGTCATTTCTGGAGCACATTTCTGGAGCACAGCAGTTGGGGTGGCAGTGAGACTTTGTGGTGTTGGCTGGCCAAAAGTAAGAGACTGTAAATATTGTTGAATTTTACCAGGAGACAGGTGATTTATTCAGTCCTCGCTGCCGGTAATAAGGAACCTCATCAGCAGGGGAATCGGCAGGGAATCAGGTGCAGCAGGAAGTAACTGTTCTTGACCAGGGTTCCAGTACTTGGACACGGTAAAGCCCGAGATGGACTGCTTTTCTTTGCACTATGTGTAGACTACTGTGGCCATATTAAAACCTGCAACGGATTTTCTGCAGTTGAAAAGCGATAGAAGCTCTGTACATTTACTGGTAAAAAAAAAATTTAAAAAAATATAAAAGAGGAGCGCTTCTAAAAGATAAAATGGGCACACCACTGAAGGAGGGTGATGATGCAGTTAAACTTAGCAAAGTGGAAGCGGCTGCCCGACAGAAGGCTAGGACTCGTCTTGCCTTAGCTAGAAAAGCTGCGCGTAAGGCAGCCAAAGACAAAAATAAAGATGGTAACAGGGAGGAGAACTCTCTAGTTGAAGATACTACACCGGAATCTTCAGATGATGAACCGCTCCCCCCCTCTACTCCCCTGCAGTACGAAGAACAGCAAAAGGTAGTAATAGAGGGGGACAATTTGGACGATATCAATATCGTAAATTCATTACCCCAATCTGAAGTGGAAGTTCAACCTCAAACTCCTAATCCTTCTCTGGTATTGGTCTTGGCAGCACCTCAGGCAGAGGAGGAGAAGAGAAAGAGTGGTGCCGGAGGGAAGGAATTAAAAGACTTTCCACTCTTCGCAAAAAGAACAACTCCGAAATCTCTTCCCCCTCATCCGCCACAGCCTCCTTCAGTCCCTATCACTTTAGATACATCGGCCGATAGTGCTTCATCTAAAGACCCTGGCATGATAGTAACTTTACCTCAAACTCCGCTTCTTACAGCAAATGAGGCAGCAAGCGATGGGGAAATCTTGCAAGATGTAATTCCCGGGAATGAAGGGGTAGCAGGAGCTGACTCTAATCTATTGGGATCTGAAGCGAGATCTGAAGCAAGATATCAGTTGGACATTCGTGAAATGCTTAATCTTATTCTCGACGAGATCCGCGAAATTAAAAATAATCAGCGAGCGGAGCTAGCGGTCCTTCACACCAGAATGGATAAACTGGAGGAGTTAACATTGGCACTCCCTAATAGGGTATTGGAGGCTGAGTCCAGGATCTCAGTCTTGGAAGATCAAATGAATCTGGTATCAGGGGCAGCTAAGGAGGCTACAAAGAAGAGGATCTCCATGGAAAATAAACTCGAGGAGTTGGAAAACCACTCTCGCAGATCTAACCTGAGGATCGTGGGGGTCCCGGAAGGAACAGAAGGCTCCGACAGAGTACAGTGGGTTAACTCCTTCAGAAAGTAGTCCTACCAGAGTTCGAGGGGGACTTGACGATAACAAGGGCCCATAGAGTACCAGCGCAGCGGTTTGCGAATTCTCCATTCCCAAGAACTATCCTATTGAATTTTGCTGACTTCAGGATTAAGGAACGGATTCTCTCTAGAGCATATCAACAACGCCAGTTCGCTGTTTCAGAAACGGCAAAATGTAGGATCTTTACAGATATGACTGCGGCAGCGGCCAAAAGAAGAAAAGAATTTGTAAAATTGCTGCAGCTATTTAAAGCTAATGGCGCTCAGGCTTCGATTGCGCAGCAATCAAAGCTGAAGGTCCTTGTCAAAGGAAAGTTTTTCTGTTCACTGATATAGAGGAGGCTCAAACTCTTCTCAATGAGATATCCGTAAAGGCTTAGGCTTGAGGGAGAAAAAGAGAAGGGAATCTGGATTTATAGTTTGAAAGTGATTTGTTAGGTTTGGTTTTTCTTCTCCTTTCACTAGCAATTAGGAACAACTTAAGAGGTGGGTGCTCCTGGGTTAATGGGTCACACTAGGGTGTAACAAGAAGACACCCGAAGAAGAAAGTAGAGGGAGGGATGTGGGCTGGGTGGACGGGGAGGGAGGTCCCGCATCCTTGGGGGGGATTCAGGGTGGGGGGGTGAAGGCAGTAAAAAAGTACAAGTGCAGTAGGTTTGGTGTTTTGATTTTCAAGATTGGTTGGTACGGAATATGTATAAGATTTAACAGATTTGTAGATGAGATTTGATTCATGTAGCACCCTGTCCATTAATGCGAATGGGTTGCTCAACAAAAAAAAGTACGGAGCCCTTTTGAAATGGGCAATTGCCCTTAATCCTCAGGTGGCCTTCCTTCAGGAGACACACCTGAAAACAAATTCTCCAAAGCTGTTTTTGCCAAGGTATTTCTCTCATGGGTTTTTTTCCTCAGCTGGGGTTGCCCAGAGGGGAGTTGCTATTTATTTCTCAAGGAATTTACCCTGGGAAATTATGAAGGTGCGAAGATATTCTAGAGGTAGATGGCTTTGGTTTGTAGTAAAATTGCTGGGAAAGGTATTTAATTTTGTGAATTACTATGGCCCAATTTTTTATGACACCTCGGCCCTGATGGAAATTACTGAAATCTTGAGGGGCACTCCAGGGCAAATCATAGTAGGAGATGATTTTAATTATATTCAGGATCTAAGGAGGGATACTTCTAACAAGAATAAGAGGCAACTAAAACCAAAGACGAAAGGTGTGCTGGAAGCTTTTATGACAGAATACCAACTGCGGGACTCCTGGCGTTCCCTGAATCCCGAAACAGAGTCCTACACTTGTTATTCTAATAGGTTTCATACAGACTCTAGAATAGATTTTTTTTATCTTCTAGATCACTTCAAATTTCAAGCGCACTGATAGGTTGTAACCCTTTCTCAGATCATGGGAGGGTTGTAGTGAAACTGATGCTAGAAGGCATAGAAGGGGAGCGTCCTAGGTGGCAGATGGATCGCACCCTTTTACAGAATATGGTTTGGGTAGAGGGCTTCAAAGAATGGATGAAAGAATTTTTTATAGTGAATAAGGATTCAGCAGAGCCTTTCGCTGTATGGGGCGCATTTAAAGCAGCAGCCCGGGGGCAGATTATTGCATTTTCCAGTAATAAGGCAAATGTTCGCAAGGTAAAAATATCTGCCCTCCAGTGTGCTGCTGAGAAGGAGTATGCTTTAAAACTCAATCAAATGCCTAATAAATGGGAACAAGCTAAAGTATCGCTCAGGGATTTTTTCACTCTGGAAGAGATAAACAGTTCGAAGGCCTTTCAGCAAAGGCTCTACGAAGATAGTCAACTGATGGGGAAGCTTTTGGCTAATTCAATTAGAAAAAAACAAGAGTCTTCCATCATTTTGAAAATTCAAGATCCTCCAGATGGAATAGATACTCGGAGCGAGGGAATTGCGAAAATATTCCTCGATCATTATGAGAGAATTTATTACACAGATTTTCAAGTGGAGGGAATATTGATTAAGGAATATTTTGATAAGCTGGATATTCCCAAAATCTCAATTTCTAGGAGCAATCAAATAGGTTGCGAAATAAGTTCCCTGGAAATTCAAAATAGCATAAAAGCAACAGCGGGAGCAAAAGCTTCAGGTCTGGACAGGTTGCCGATTGAATTTTATATGGTGTTTTTGAAGGAACTAGAAGATCCCTTGAAAAATGTACTTAATTATATTAGAGTAGGCGGTAAGGTTCCTTCTGAGTTTAAAGAATCCACAATTATTAGCTTTGTCAAGAAAGATAAGAATCCGGAGGATATGAATTCCTACGACCAATTAGTCTATTGAACTCGGACTACAAGGTTCTTATGAAAATTTGGGCTCAAAGATTTGTGTTTGCGGCCCAGGAAGTAATCCATCAAGACCAGTCGGGTTTTATAGCCGGTCGATATATGGCAGCTAATACAGAATATTTGATACAGGCGTTAGACTATTTTAATATTAATTCAATTTCTGCATGCATCTTAATGATTGATGCAGAAAAAGCATTTGATTTAGTTAACTGGTCAGCGTTATTTTTTTCCTTGGATTATTTTGGATTCCCTGCCCCAATTATTCGTATGCTACAGAATATTTATGAAGGGGCATCGGCACAGGTAATAGTCAATGCTAGGCAAGCAGGGAAGATTAAAATAAATCGCGGTACTAGGCAAGGCTGCCCTTTATCTCCCTTGCTTTTTACCTTTTTTATCAAACCTTTGGTTATAAAAATAAGGAACAATGACGCAATACTACCCCCCATTGCTGGAATGTCAAAGTTAAAATTGTTTGCCGACGATATTGTCCTGTAACTGGCTCCCGAAAAAGAAAATATTTTATATCTCATGAAGGAGCTTAAGGAATATGAGAATATTGGGGGGTATAAGATCAATGAAAAAAAAACTGAAGTTCTTATTTTAAATTCCAATATAGATTTTCTTCCGTTAGATCTTCAGTCTCAAGCAAAACAAGCATTTGCAATGCAATAGGTCTCGCATTATGAAAGTTTGAGCTATTGGTCTTGTAAATGACAATATTTTTATTTATGTGTTGGTTTTGAAAATAGCTAAATTAATAGCTTTGTCATTTACAATGCCTAGTTATAACTTTCGCAAATGTGCCACCTATAGCATTTGTAATGCAACATGTTTTGTATTTACGTGACTTAGATGTATTGATATTACAAACAACGATGGCTTTTAATTTTTTAAAATAATTAATACTTAAATAAAAGTGATTGTAATGTATAATGGCAATAGCTTAAACTTTTGTAAATAACTTTTGTGAAGATTATGTTTAGTGTATTTTATTGTGATGAAAATCCAAGAACAGAAGTGAAATATTAACATCTTTTTGTGACATTTGTAATAAAGCTTGAAACATTGAGAGAACATGTTTGACCCCGTTGTTGTTGATTTGTTGCACAGATTGATGCTGTGATCTGAATGATGTTGTGGTGGTGACGAGTGATGCTGTGGGGTTCAGTGATGCTGTGGTAGCACATAGTGATGTTGTGGTGCCCCTGAGTGATGCTGTGGTGCCCCTGAGTGATGCTGTGGTGGCCCTGAGTGATGCTGTGGAAGCAGTGAGTGATGCTGTTGAGGTTGTGAGTGATGCCGTGGAGGCCGTGAGTGATACTGTGGAGGCCGTGAGTGATGCTGTGGTGGTGCTGAGTGGTGCTGTGGTGGTGCTGAGTGGGGCTGTGGTGGTGCTGAGTGATGCTGTGGTGGTGCTGAGTGGTGCTGTGGCGGTGCTCTGGTGGTGCTGAGTGATGCTGTGGTGGTGCTGAGTGGTGCTGTGGTGTTGCTGAGTGATGCTGTGGTGGTGCTGAGTGGTGCTGTTGTGATGCGGAGTGATAATTTGGTAGTGTAAAGTGATAATGTGGTGGTGCTGAGTGGTGCTGTTGTGGTACTGAGTGGTGCTGTGGTGGTGCTGAATGATGCTGTGGTGGCGCTGAGTGGTGCTGTGGTGGTGCTGAGTGATAATGTGGTGGTGCTGAGTGATAATGTGGTGGTACTGAGTGGTGCTGTGGTGGTGCTGAGTGATAATGTGGTGGTGCTGAGTGATAATGTGGTGGTGCTGAGTGGTGCTGTGGTGGTGCTGAGTGATGTGGTGGTGCTGAGTGATGCTGTGGTGGTGCTGAGTGACGCTGTGGTGGTGCTGAATGATGCTGTGGTGGTGCTGAGTGGTGCTGTGGTGGTGCTGTGGAGGTGCTGAGTGATGCTGTGGTGGTGCTGAGTGGTGCTGTGGTGGTGCTGAGTGATAATGTGGTGGTGCGTGGTGGTGCTGAGTGATGCTGGTGTGGTGCTTTGTTATGTTATGCTATGCTTTGTTATGTTATGCTATGCTTTGTTTTGATATGCTATGTTTTGTTATACTATGCTATTTTCTTGTGTTTTGTTATGCTATGCTATGCTTTGTTGTGTTTTGCGATGCTATGTTTTGCTATGCTATGCTATGTTTTGTTGTGTTTTGTTATGCTATGCTATGCTGTGTTTTAGTATGCTATTCTATGTTTTGTTATGCCATGCTGGTGAGGGTGTGTGAGGGTGAGTGAGGGTGAGTGAGTGTGAGTGAGGGTGGGTGAGGGTAAGTGGGTGAGGGTCGGTGACTGAGGGTGTGTGAGGGTAAGAGGGTTGTGAGGGTGAGAGGGTTGTGAGGCTGAGTGGGTGTGAGGGTGAGGGTGTGAGGGTGAGGGTGTGAGGGTGAGGGTGGGTGAGTGAGGGTGAGTGAGGGTGAAAGGGTTGTGAGGGTAAGAGGGTTGTGAGGATGAGGGGGTGTGAGGGTGTGAGGGTGGGTGTGTGAGGGGTAGTGAGGGTGTGTGAGGGTAAGAGGGTTGTGAGGGTGAGGGGGTGTGAGGGTGAGGGGGTGTGAGGATGAGGGGGTGTGAGGGTGAGGGTGGCGAGGGGGTGTGAGGGTGAGGGTGTGTGTGAGGTGAGGGTGTGTGAGTGTGAGACTCGCATAAATGCGAGACCTTTTGCATATCTTTACTGGTGCAAAACGCATTGGTACCAGCATGATGCACAGAAGATGGACGGGGTTGGTTGTGATTGGTGTGCAGGGGAGCGAGAGGGGGCTTCGAGACAACATGTTCTTTCCACCAATTCGGTCTATTTAAAAAGCCACCCCTTTAAATAGAAGCAACCGAAATAAAAAATAAAATCTCCACGTCGCACATGTATTATAGCGACAGCGTGACTCATGGCATTAGTAAAGCTGTTGCCAAGGGAGTGAGGCTACTAGCAGCCAACAAGCATGTGTTTTTCACTTTATGACTAAGAACAGAAATTCAGGAGAAAAAGTAATCACGTTTACAACTATAACAGGATAATGAAACAGGCTGATTAAGACTGAAAGCATTTCCGAGGGCGGGACAGGGCAGGCGCCATTGTTGTGTGCACATGTCATGTTGATTTAAAATTTAAACTAGTCCTTTCTTTTACATATTTCATAATACTATCATTTTTGTAGAAATGTGCTAAAATGTCAAAAAAAACACCAAACATTAGTGACACACAAACTGGTGCATAACTTAATTGCATAATATGGCCTTCCATGGTGAATAATTTAGTGAATATTGCCACATACCTCGAGCCCTTTACTGCTGCAGGATTCTAGTTTGCACACCATGTTACAAAAGCATTGGGGATGACCATGTGGGCACCTAATACCATATTGTTTTCATGTGAAAAGCTAACACTACCTGAAATTGAGAACAGACCGTTTATGAGGAAAGATGTAGCACCTGACCCAGCGTGGAAAAGTAAAAGAACTCGACTGCACCTAAACGTGCACAACTCAATTGAACCAGCGGCAGGACACGAGGGGTCGCCAGCCACGCAGGACCAGCGGCAGTGCAATAAGCATTCACGATCTCGAAACGATAAATAAAAGAAAACCGCCTGTGTCATTTTGTATGCACAAGCGTACATTTTCACACGTGTGAACTTGAATGGTAGGACTGCCAGCAGTACCATGACACGTTCATGCCATTACCTCAATTTTTTTGTTGAAGCAATAAAAGTATCTCCCTAAAAGTAAACAGTGGAAGGACACGAAATGAGTCTATACTCCAGGGAGAGACAAACAAGTTGTACAAGGCAAGCCATTGAAACAAGTATTTTGTTTACTCACCATTGTCACTATTACCTTTACTACCTCATGTAATTTTGGTTGCTCACAATTGTCACTATTACCTTATGTAAGTAACGTATGTTTTTGCAACCTGTTCTTTTGTAATGTTTCTCATTATATTTAATTTCTGTTCCTAATGTGAAGCGCTCTGACGCCTTCGGGTAAAGTCCGCGCTGTATAAAAATGCATAAATACATGAATAAATAAATACCGCCTTTGGGTAAAGTCCGCGCTATATAAAAATGCATAAATACATAAATAAATTAATACCGCCTTCGGGTAAAGTCTGCGCTAATAAAAATGCATAAATAACTAAATAAATAAGTACCGCAAATCACCGCCGTCACTCTGCCGGCCTGCGACCAGGAAGTCAGGCAGGCCGGCGCAACAACCGGAAGAGCCGCGATTGGAGCCGTGTTTGGAGGGGAGCACCGGAGCAGGCAGGAGCCTACCCTGCGCCCCGGTGCAGAAGGAGGGAAGAAGAGTCCTGCTGCCGGGCCCTGCAGCTGAGGAGAGCCGCCGCACGAAGGAAGCCGGTGAGTGGGTTGCTGAGGGGGGTGAGGGGGGAGCATGTGTGCGCGCGCGCGAGTGGCGGGCTGTGTGTGTGTGTGTGTGCGTGCGTGCGTGCGTGTGTGTATGTGTCTTGGAGTGCGTGTGTGTGACTGTGGGGGAGGGGGGTGTGTGTGTGAGCGAGTGTCTGTGTGCCGTGTGCCTGTATGTGTGTGCATGCGCTCGCCTGTGTGTGCGTGCATGCAGAGGGGTGGGGGCTGCCTATATGTAAAGCGCTCTGATACCTGATTCGGCTCGGGTCTAGTTCGCGCTAAATTAAAGTCTGAAAAAAAAAAAAATGCCTGTGAGTTACTCTGCGCATGCGCGGGTCAGACGCGCGCGCTCCCGCGGTGAAAACTGCAAGGGAAACGCTCGTGCCAGATTGGTGTCTACATTCCCAAAAAGCGGCAACAATAGTTGTCGAGACAGACACTCTCAATGCTCACGCATTGAGAGTACGTCTGCTCGACCTAAAAACGGGATCCAATAAGATACTTAGGGATTTACGTGACCAGAGAGTATCAAGAACTTTTTCAGCTGATATAAAAATGAAGAACAAAATAAAGAGCTTGCTTGAACAATGGGACCTATTGCCCTTGTCATTGATTGGTAGAGTGGAATTGATAAAGATGAATGTATTGCCTTTGCTTTTATTCTTGTTTAGTAATATCCCAATTAAAGTCAATATGCCTTTTTTTAATGAACTTGAATCCATGATGAGAAGATTTATTTGGAATAAAAAGGCCTCAAGAGTCAAGCTCTCAGTGGTACAACTTTCCGTGAATCAAGGTGGGCTGGCTCTTCCCCATTTTAAGACATACTATGAAGCAGCATTTTTCGACAAAGTGGCAGGATTACTAAGGATTAGACAGACAAGAGACAATTTTTTTTAGATAGAATGCTAGAGGAATAAGGCTCTCAAATTTTTTTCTTTTTAAAAACTGCAAAGCTTCCTAAGAAAACAAGATATAAGACATTGATAGGGTACTCATCAAGATTACGGCTTTTATTTAAAAAACATGGTTCAGATGGTTCTATTTATTTGAAATTGCTAGAATGTGTTAAAATGGGTCTCAAGATACCCTTGAATCACCTGATAGAATGGGAATCTGCCGGATTTTGCGAAATAAGACACCTACTTGCTCAAAACAAGGTAATTAGCTGGCAAACTGTTATAGATAGAGCGTATCCTAGGCGGCTTATGTTTTTTTAATACCTACAGCTGGTCTATTTTATAAGAAAAGAGATAGGGGGTTTAGATACTTCCCCCAATGTCTTGTTAACAGCTCTATATGGGGAGAAACATAAGGGTATAGGATTTTGGTATAAAAAGTTATTCGTTTCTGGAACATCTCCTGGAATTGTTAGTCACCTAGAAAAAATAAGCCTCACGACACAGTGCGTTTTTACAGATAAAGACTGGGAGGTAGTATGTCATTTAGGAAACAAAACACTCCGGGCAGCTAATTATAAGCGAATGTCCTTTCTTTCTCGCTGGCTGGCGTACTATACCCCGGAGGCCGTGCAGAGAATGTTCCCTGAATGTGAGAATAAATGTTTTAGATGCAAAACTAGGGGTCAGGGTGGCTGGTATCATATTTTTTTTCCTGCCCAAAGTTAGAATCTTTTTGGAAGGGGATTTTCGCAGATATGGAGCTGGCAACTGGGAAAATACTAGTACCAGAAGCAGAGGTGGCTCTTTTTGGTATTTGTAAACAAAGGAATAGGTTTAATAAATCAGAAGAAGTATTTATTTTTATTTCTACTGTTGTAGCACGGTCCTTGATTCTACAAAATTGGAAATCCATGGTGATTCCATGTCAATTTAAATGGGTTAATAAAATGAGAAGAACACGTAATTTCAAGAGAGCTTATGCAGGTAGGGTGGGAGCGATTGCAAGATTTGAAAGGAATTAGAAATATTTTGAGAAGCTGGAATTGATAAAAGGAAGTTGATGCTTTACTATTGCTTTATTTTAGTCAACTTTGCACGATACTGCATTGGCACTTTAAGAATTGCAAGTATATATTTGATGTTTTATATCGGCTGTTTTTGCACTTTATTGTATTAGTACCTTATGAATTGTAATAGGTATCTTGCTGTTTTATATCAGCGATTTTTTATATTAGCTAACTCTGCAAGTTAATGCACTAGCACTTTAAGAATCGTAACAATATCCTTACTGTTTTATATCAGCTGTTTTTGCACTTTATTGTACTAGTGCTATAGGATTCATAATAGTAATCTTGATGCTTTATATCAGTTCTCTTTTTATATTAGCCAATTTTGCACGATACTGCATTAGCACTTTAAGAATAGCAATAATATTTTCGCTGTTATAAATCGGCTGTTTTTGCACTTTTTTGCACTTTATTGTACTAGCCCTTTATGAATTGTATAGTAATCTTGATGCTTTATCTCAGCTGTTCTTATATTAGCCAACTTTGCACGTTACTGCACTAGCACTTTAAGAATGGCAATGATATCCTCGCCGCGTTATATCGGCTGTTTTTGTATGAATCATAATAGTGATTTTGATGTCTTATATCAGCTGTTTTCTTTGCACTATCTTGCACTAGCACTTTAATATCGGTACGCACAGTTATATGCTATTGCAGTTTTCGCACTTTCGCTGTGGTATTGTATATTCTAGGTTTGTCTCTTGTATATTGTTTAGAAATGTTGTCTAATGATGAAGAATGTAATGTTTTTTATATTTTTTTTGTACTAATTCTGTACCAATGTCTTCCTACTGCCTTGTTCAATAAAAAAAGTTAAAAAAAAAAAAAACTGTAGGTGGTAAATTTAACCTCCATGTGAATTCATTGCCAGCAACTCACTGAAGCTGGATGTTGTACCAGAATTTTAACACAGTCACAACTTCCACAGCATGCAAGGCTGGGAATGTCCTGATTACTTACCAATAGTCTGCATCACTCTGAGTCCTAGTTTTCCTTCTCAAAACCCTTATAATATAAGGTGAGTCATTACCCAGTAGACAGATAACCCACTTGCACCTCAGAAAAAAACACTCTCCCAAAAACATATTATTAATACTTTTATAATGGTTTTCTTTTTTCAGTTTTGCTTTTCGCCATCTTGTTTCCATAAGAACATGAAGGGCTCACACCAGACATCCTGTTCACTGTCAAGCGGCCTGTGATGGGGAGAGGATGAAACTGGTCCTTGGGAAAGAAAGATAATCCAAGGACTGTGGAGGAAGTATTGGAATGTGAATTAATGAAGATTACCGGTAAGTAATTGGGACATTACCAACCTGTCCCTCTTCCTGGTACAGTCCTTACGATATGACACTGAGGGGCATATTTACAAGACCCGGTTGCCACTGAAGCAGCACTTTGTAAAACGCTCCGGTGGCATAGCAGTGTTCTCCATATTTACAAGGTGGCGATAAGCCACGTCATGTTGCTTAACGTTACCTTGTAAATATACTCCTTTCCAACCCGGTCCTCTGTGGCAAAGGGGCATGCACAACACCCATTGCTTTTTGATGCTGCCCCTGATTTACAAGGCTGGGACAGCATCAAAAACTAAGGTCAGGGAATACCTACTCTTAGAATGGCGATATGAGGAGAAATTATTAATTTCTCCTCCTTTTTTGCTCTTTGAATGTGTGCTGCATTCTGCAGTACACATAGAAAGAGCTAATCGCCATTATTGATTGTTTTAAACAATTGCCCCTGCAGTGCAGACAACCTTTCAACATGGCAGCAGGGGGCCTGCACTGGCTCTAGGCAGCTTTTTTAGCATCTTATTCATGTTAATACGGCTTATCCTTGCGTTAAAAAATGTTGTAGCATGACGTTGCCAACTTTGGCGTAACACCACACTCTGACATATTTTTGTAAATGTGCCCCTGTATCTATCACTACCCTAGCCTCAGCTTCCACATTTGAAAAGTAAACATACCCTACAAGGAGAGTCAAGTCCCTAACCCAATGGTTAATAAATGTACTTGTTGACAACCAGATCAAAAGGGTGCAAAGAACAGCTATCCAAATAAAAAAGACTAACCAAGGGGGTCCATTTGGCCATGGCAACCGTGAGAAAGAGATAATAGAGTTGTGCACTGAAAAATAACTCAAAGCAAAAAAAGAAAACTGTGCATAGACAGGGAATTTTCCTGGACCAAAACTAGACCATACCCTGTGTTGACACATCAAATCGTCCAGAGGTATAAAGTCAGAGAATCTGAAAAACAACTCATCACATCCTAAAGAAGATCTTTTGTCCAAGAGAAGAATGCATCGAATTACAGAAAGGGCAAGTGTCAGTAGGAGGGACTTCTTTGGGAAAGATATGAAGAATTAACCCCCATCCTCACATGGTCTCACCCAGAAAGAAAAGAATAGGGACTGTTTTAAAAATTAAACTCAACAACTGTGATTTATACCAGACAAAACACAAGCGTCTAAATTGCAGGGAGCAACAACAGCTGCAACCCACCATGCTGCATAGTAGAGGTTTGAAGTTTTAAAAGTTCCATTATGGAATTTGTATTCGTTCAAATGGCGTATAGCTATAATCATGGTATTACAATAGAAGACGAAACATTGAAAATATATAAAACAATTCAATGAATGGTGGTACAACAATTTTAAAATTACACGAGTGTATAACAAAATAGGACAAACAACATATTCTTTTATATAGAACAAAACCAGTGTAAAAAATAGAAAGAATGGAAGGGGGTAAGATAAATGAATATACTCACTTTAACTATAAGCAATGATATACTTGCGTATAAAGAAGAGTATGTCAGCAATATATATCAAGACATCAGGGGAAAGTTTGTTAAGGTAACTATCAATCAGTATATTACTATATAAAGAAAATATATATAACATTATTTTAAGGTGGCTTATTCACTTCTTCAGCATATATAGCAACACCTTTAGCAAAAAATCTAGATTTATTACAACTTGTTGTCATAGATAACCATACGTTTTCTCTCTTTATGACAAGTGATATCGATGTAACAGACACTCTAACTTATCTATGGGTGAAGTGCACAGTTAGGCTTGAAAGCTAATATTAGCTGTGTTCTTCCAGTTACTTATTATTTGTAGTAGCTTCAAGGAGTGATGGGGTGAAAGGTCCAAATCCCTTACTCACCACAAAATGAACATTAAGTGTTCCCTTTTATTCTTTTCTTTCTTGCCCTAGACAGGGGGTACAACCCCTGATCCCCTAAAAGACATATGAAGCAACATGTTTTTGTCAGGGCAGGATGTTTTTGTCAATGATTTTTCCTGGAAAGAATTCCAATAATTCACGTGGAGTGTTTGGACATTTATTCGCACTCTGTTAGCCAGAGCGGGATGAGTGAACAGCCAACAAGGGTTTTTGCCCCTTACATGGCCATCCGACCTGGGGCTTCCTCAGGGCGAATTGAAATATGATATGGTCCGTCTGAGTCGTCGATAGATCAAGTTTCTAGGAGATTTCTAAAGTCTCGGCGTAATGCCCTGCGTGTCTTTTCGATCCGGTTTCTCCATGTAAGGGGCGAAACACGTGTTGGCTGTTCACTCATCCCGCTCTGGCGAACAGAGTGCGAATAAATGTCCAAACACTCCACGTGAATTATTGGAATTCTTTCCAGGAAAAATCATTGAGAAATCCATCCTGCCCTGGCAAAAATTGTTAGGTATTATTTGTAGGAATGTCACCTCAACTAATATATCAATTAATTTACTTACCTGAGGAAGTGAAGCCAAACCAAAAATAAACTTTTTAGGAAATGTTTTGATATTATGAGTGGGAATATAAAAATACGCTGCATAATAGTGGACTCACAGCAATAAGTCAGTCTAAAAATGTGGATAACGCATAGTGTGCCTGTGCCACAATCTAGATACAGAGATTAAAAGTGTAAGATTGACATTAGAAACTGCTCCCACAAAGATGACAAACCCACAAAAAAGATCATCACCGTATGAAAAATGAGAAAGGAGACAAACATTGCTATATATTTAACAGCACAAAGGCTGTGAAAAAAACAGGCATTTCTTCTGCAATAGGCTGAACTGAAACCTGGCTCAAGCCCTATGCAAAACAAACCATAAAGATCAGATACTAAACATGACATGCAAACGGATGATTTACAAATGGGAGAACTCAACACAAATATGTCCTACCTTTAGGAACTTATGTGCCAGAAAACAATTCCCTTGCAGAAGGAGGCACAACTTGAAGTTGAGACATGCCAAACATGGCAGACTCCGATATGTTCAGAATACATTTGTTGCACAACATATGAAAGAAATTAAAAGACAGTGTCCAATAAAACAAAATAAAAGTGTCCAGAAGATATGAAGAGTAGCGCCAAGGCTCCTCTTCCAGCCTCCTGCCAGTACAGAAGAGGCACTCCCCCTGTTGCCAGTCAAGGTCAAATGGACCTTAATACAGGCAGCCTGAACTAGCATGAATGAGCAAAAAACTATAATGAAACAACTACATTTTACATCAGTCCTGTTAACAACCCGCCACAGACCAAGCAGACAAAGCATAAATATAAGTCTAATAATCATGGAGTCAGGTACTTGACAGAAAGAGATACCTTGAACCATGCCACACAAGAGCACCAGTGCCATCCAAAACAGCAGCATCTCTGCCAACCAATTTGGCACATAGAAGTTTGAGCAAGTCATCCTTTTGGCCCTAGGACTCAGAGATTAACAACTGCTCTGCAGGTAAAGAGAAAAAAGAGGCACCACAAACAGGTGGAATATCCTCTCTCATTATGAAACAACCCAACAGGAGGGATGAAATACTAATTTGGCCATATCGAGGCCTAAACCCAGCACACACCACACTCAATGCAAAGGAAGCACCCAAATCAGGGAGGCATCGAGGACATAACCACTTACCTGGGCTGATTAAAGAAGCAGAGCAGACTACAACTGAATGTCAAAGAACTAACAGCAAATATAAAATACCGCTAGAGGTGACAACATCCAAATCAGGATGATGACGGCATGTTGGTTCCCTAAGTCATGCCTTTGATAAGACTCGAAACCCATTCAATTGCAGTCACAATGCACCCTGAAACCAGAGAGGGGAATGGCTTCTCACCATGGCCCAGCTTATCTGCAGGCATCCGCAAGAGAAGAGAACAATGAAGCGTCCCCCCACCACAAAGTCTACAGAGACACCAGGAGACGCTGGCAGTGCTTCACGAATGCTGGTGCCTGGCAGGAGGTGGTTTGCGATGGAGTAACTCGCCCAAACATGATGCCCACGCCCTGAGCCGCAACCGCCTCTCTGAGACTGTTAGACCAGTGGGTGCTGTAGCCCTAGGTGTGTCCCTATGCCAGGTCGGAGAGGTTAGATGCTTCCCCCATCCTTACATCACCTAGGACCTCTCTACTAACTTCCCTGATTGGTAGGCCCATGGCCAGTGTGCGCCTGTGCCCGACCCCATGCTCTATGGGAGGCTTTGCTGCATGGGGCTCAGGCTCTTGCAGTGTGGATGCCCCCACCCATGAACAACTGGGCACAGACTGTGGCTGCTCATGTCAGCTCAGGGGTGACATCAAGATCCCACCCCCGAGCAACCGGAGTGCCACTCCTGCCTGGGACCGTCTACACAGTGACTAAGTCGACCGTAATGGACAAAGGAGGAGAGAGCCTCCCCAGAACCAACATTCCATTGTGGGGGCATGGGTGGCTGTGTGGCGGCATGGGCTTCTTGACACCCTTATGTATATATTCACACATTTGTCTTAATAGTAGGAGTTCTCTCTCCCTCCCTAGTGCAATTAATAAAAGGAGGTAGTATTCACTTTAAGTTGTGATACATTGATGTCGGATGTTAAAAAAGTACAAAAAGGAAAACATTTAAAAAAAAAAATCTTCTTAAAATAAAATAAGTTTTGAGATACACTTCAGGACTGAAAGAGTAGTCTATCAAGCTGAGAACGTGGCTCTCAGCTTTGATGTTTTTCGTAAAAAATCGAGCAGTACTGGCAATAGTTTTGTTGTTCATAATTGTGGCGTAGCCTTACTGCGCTTAAGCCAAACCCTATTTTGTTCTTGACTATTGATAGCGGGCCTTTGCTCGCGAGGTTTGAATTATACACTTAAGTGCGTCTAGCTTCATCTGTGAGTTGACCCTTTTGGCTACTCGCAGGTTTTTTCATTCGTTTTTTCACTCGTGTTAACGTCCGTGAGCACTATATTTTCTCTTTTTGAATGATTGTATATATGCAAGTAACTGGATATTGTATGTTAGTGGGTGTATGAAAAAGAAAAGGTTTTTGAGTATTTAGCATTTTGTGGTACCATCCTTCTAGTATGAGTGAAGAGCAAACCTTTGCATATAGTGAAGATCATATAAGAAAATTACTGAGTGATCCTCCTTTGTTTGGCTCAGCCACACTCAGCAGTACTGCACAGACCAATAACGAATCAGAGAAATTGATCCGTCTTAAGAAAAAACAAATACGAACGGACTTGCATGGCCACTATCTTATCCAACATTTAAGGGCAGGTACGATCCCATCGGGATTGATAGTCAAAAATGTACCGGTAATTTTTACAGAGGATGCGATATACAAGAAAGGAAACAGCTTTATAGAAACCAAATGTAGCCGGGACCTCATGGTATTGACTATTGAAACAGCGCAACGATTATCAAAAGAACAACTGAAAGAAATCGAAGCATTAGAGGACACTATAAAAACCAACCAATTGATTACAGATTCAAAGTTCTTACTGGAAAAAATTGACAAGGAGTTACTTGAGTTCAAAGACTATACAGTGACTCAAAAGGAAAATAATTTCGAGAGAGACAAAAAAAACAATTCTTTCGACAAAGCATACCCTTACCTCCAACTGGACTTTTATTCGCGACCGGAAGCCAAAAGATTTCTTACGGTCAATCAGGGCAGATCTCGGAATAAATACATAACATTCTCAGACACCTCGTCATCAGGTGGAAGTGACTCGGACGGTAGCAACTACCGACCACCTTTCGCACAACGCGGAGGCTATCAATCGAATTACCCGCACAATTTCCAAACAAATTACCAACAAAACATTCCCCAACAACAGCAACAACAACAATCTTTTTTATCGCGAGGCCAAACAAAAGCCAGAGGCAAAACAAGATACCAACAACCATGGGAAATGTCCACGAGGAGACAGAATTACAAGAATTAAAAAAACTAGAGAAATCATCAATTTACAATCTCTCGACTAAGCTCCTCACGGAAATGGAAATGAGTGTCTTGGAAAAAGGATTAACTTTCGTGCCAACAAAAACTACGGATTTTGCAAGATTAAAAACAGAATTCATTGAGTTCTGCAGAAAAATTAGGTTAACTTCCTTATTTTCGCTTAAGGAAACGATGTCACAAACTGAAACAACAGGATTAAGAAAGAAATCAAATTTCTGCCCTCCTGCATATAAAGTCCTCAAAGATGTCATTACTTTTGAGAAGACGATTTTATCTGCTATCTCCTTTCAAGAGAAAAAGAATAAAGGCTTTGTCAAACCGAATCTATCAAAGGCTCAGAGAGATGCATTGTGTAATCTAAAAAATGATGAAAACATCATAATAAAACAAGCCGACAAAGGTGGTTCCATTGTCATCTGGGGAACCAACGAATACATTGCAGAGGCCAACCGACAACTTATGGATCAGGAATGTTACCGCAAAATTGACTATGACCCTACCCAGGAACTTCAAATAGAATTATTTTCTATATTGAATAAAGGGTTTGCTGAAGGCTTTCTTGGTAAAAACGAATTTGAATACCTACAGAACAAACATCCACGAACACCACTGTTTTATGTGCTCCCAAAGGTACATAAAGACGAGAGATCACCACCAGGGAGACCCATCATCTCCGGGTGCGAATCCCTTTTTGAGCCCATATCAAAATTCATAGATTTTTTTCTCAAGCCATTCATGTTACAAGTAAATCATTTCTTCAAGATACAACAGACTTCATAAACAAGCTCCAAACATTACCATTCACTGAAAATCAGGATTTATTGGTCAGCATGGATATCGTTTCCTTATACACACAAATTCCTCAAGACCAAGCCTTGGAAGTGTTGGAACTTTATCTAGATCGGAGAGAACGGCCGATGAAGATACCAACTAAGTTTATCCTTGAGCTAGCCAAAATGGCTCTAAAAAAGAATTATTTCAAGTTCAAGGACGACTTCTTTTTTCAAACAAAGGGAGTCGCGAATGGCTGCCCCTTTGCTCCTGAGTTAGCCATGTTATTTATGAGTCAATATGAAGAAACTTTCATCTAGAACAACAACCCGTACAAACAATGGATAGGCGGTTGGATCCGGTTTATCGACGACATCTTCTTCACTTGGACAGGGAATGAAGAGGAACTCATATCCTTTCATGACTGGCTAAACAGCCGGACAAGAGATATAAAATTCAGCGTTCAGTCTTCAAAAACTAGACTAACATTTTTGGACGTATAGGTGTATTGTTCAAATGGAGAATTGGTGACAACCCTATACAGAAAAAAATCAGGTAGGAACAAAGCACTCCACTTTTCGAGCAACCACCCAAGAAGTTTAAAACAAAATTTACCGATGGGTCAATTCCTTCGAATAAGAAGGAATTGTAAGTTCAAAGACGAATATATGGAACACGCGAATTTGCTCAAAGAAAGACTACTTAAACGAGGATACCCCTCTAAACTTCTAAAACAAGCCCAAATAAGAGCATGGTGGACTCCACAGGAAGAGTTGCTAAAGAAAAAAGAACGGAAAAAACAAACTCGGATTGTCTGCGTATCCACATATTGCCCTACATCAAATTGGTTTAAAAAAACAATCCATCAGAATTGGCATTTACTAAAAGAACTGGATCTACAGTTTAATGAAGAACCGCTCTTTGCCTTTAAAAACGACAAAACTATTGCCAATCAGATAGTGCGGGCAGCACTACCAAAAACACGTAACCCAACATTGAGAGATTACATCAGTTTACCACCCATTAAGGGCCACCACAGATGTGGCACATGCCTATGCTGCACATCAACAGTTGAAGGGACACTATTCCAACATGATGGCATATTTTGGAAACACGAGTGTTTCACGAATTGTAAAACTCGTAACGTGATTTATGGAGTCTTATGCCCATGCAACAAATTGTACATTGGGAAAACGACCCAAGAAGTTCGACAGAGAATTTCCCAGCATAAGTCTAGGCTCAAGAGGAAAGTCCTTACAGCACCCTTAGCTCAACATTGGATGGAAAATGCACATGACGACAGCGACTTAAGATGGACAGTTATCTCCAAAGTTGAACCGGACTTGAGAGGTGGGGACCTAGAAGCCAAACTAAGGCAGAGGGAAGCCATGCTAATACTGAAATTCAACACTACAACAAATGGGCTGAATGAAATGTCAGAACTTTATAATCTATAATATTATTTCCACTTCTGGACGATCAATATTAGGACAATGTACATGTGTTCTTCCCTAATGTTGAAATTCCTCTGGGCAGTCGGATAGATTAATAAACTCAATCCTTCCATCAAATACAATTCATGGCACACCAACCACCAGGTGCTACAAAATTCGGCAAACCGCAAAACAATAAAAAGCTCTTCCAAGCGTTTGCCAACAGTCTCTATTAGCCCCGAAATAATGATATTTCCCTGGATATAGGGCAATGTATATGTATTCTTCCCTAATGCTCAAATTCCTCCGGACAGTCTGATAGATCAATAAACTCAACCCTTCCACCAAATACAATTCATGGCATATCAACCACCAGGTGCTAGCAAATTCGGCAAACTGCTAAACAATTAAAAGCTTTTCTAAGCGTTTTGCAATAGTCTCTATTAGCTCTGCAATAATGATATATTCCTGGACTATGATTGCAAAATACAGCTAGCTCAGAAATACAATTCTACTTCACATTCATGATGTAGAAACTACACATCCCAGCTCACAAAGCGACAATCACAGATTCAACATTTCCGATTTCAAGCGCCAGGAACATGAAGCACAAACGCGGCGCCTGAGACACACGCCAAACGGGAACTCCAACAAACCGGAATAGACGGTAAGTTTCACTCGCTGAGACATGCTTTTATCGAAGCATTCACAGACTGCTTGACACGAAGTCGAAATACGATCAAATCCCATTCCTACTTTAAGAGCAATAGTGAGACCCGCATATCGGAACAAAAAACTAGTTTACCATTTAAAGTCTGCCTTTATACGTTTTACAATTACGCCAGCATATGGCAGAGATTATTAAACACGCCGGATCTGCCCTTCACATGGTCATTGAAATAAAATACGATTGAGTATGGATTTCAACCGGGCATTTTTTCAACAACTCCCCCCCCCCCCTTTTCAAACAGGTTAAAACCAACAGACAGAAGAAGTTAAATTCCATAAACCGGGAAATCGAAGCTATCAATAGGAACAGATCATTTGCCCTCAAAAAGTGAGTAAGAATCGTCATATATGCCTTTGCTTCAAATAATAGGGATAGACTCTGTCCTGGAGCCCCTTTCACAATTTTGTGACCACTTTCTGCAACCCCTTGTCAAAAAGATCCCCTCCTACATACAGGACACCACAGACGTGCTACGCATCCTGGACAGTGTCCAGCACGCTGAGGAGATTGATCTATTGATCACCCTGGACGTAGAGGCCCTCTATACGAACATTCCTCAGAGGGCCACTCTGGAGGTAATTGAGGAGAGACTAAGCCAGGAGAGTTGGACTTCAAACACTCCACAATCATTTGTCATGGAATGCGCCACCCTAGCGCTTACAGAAAATTATTTTGAATTTAAGGGCAAATTCTACCACCAGACCCAAGGCACCTCTATGGGCAGTACATTTGCTCCCTCTGTAGCCTGTCTGTACATGGCCAAGTTCGAAAATACACACATAGACCATGAGTCCAATCCTTTCCGCAATAACATTAAAATGTGGAAACGCTTTATCGACGACATCCTGATCTTGTGGAAAGGGCCTACAACCTCCCAGGAAGCTTTTCTAGAGTGGGTCAATGCATTAAACCCGCATTTGAAATTTACCATGACCTCATCACCCAAGGAGATCGCTTTCCTGGACTTAACAATCAGACTAGACGAGGGGACAATAAGCACTACCATGTATCGGAAACCCACCGACCGCAACAGTCTCTTACACTATAAAAGTCACCATCCGAAGGCCTTGCGCACCAATTTGCCCTTCGGGCAATTCTTGCGGATTAGGCGCAATTGCAGTGATGCGCGTGATTATAAAAAGGAATCCACAATCTTGTCCAGGAACCTTCTTGACAGGGGTTATCCTAAAAGCGATGTTCTGAGAGCTAAGAAACGGGCAAGGAACAATAATCGCGAGGCACTGCTTGAGCGCCGGGAAAAGGTCCTTACTGAGAACCAACCCATCACATGTGTGACCACGTTCACCCCTAGGTCTAATCAAATCAGGAAGACTATCAAACACCATTGGGGAATATTGAGCACGGGCGACATGACCCTGGAAGACCCCAGGTTTGCCTTCAAGAGGTCACAGAACCTAAAGGATATTCTAATCAGTACCCGACCTAAGAAGGCCATAAAAGACACCCAACAGACACTGTGGCATCTTCCCCCGGTCACGGGCCACTATCCCTGCGGTATGTGTGGAGTCTGCCGGTACACCATGACAGTTAAAACTATACAGCTCTCTGAGACCTTCACATGGGAGCTGAGGCACCATACCAACTGCAACACCTCACACTGCATATACCTCCTCACGTGCCCTTGCGGTTTGCAGTATGTCGGAATGACAACTCGCCCTATCAAAACTAGGATCATTGAACATCGGAGCAACTTCCGCTGCAAAAAGACACACACAAAGATGTGTAAACATTATGTAGACCAAGGCCATGACGAGGACTCTGTCAAGTGGGTAGTACTCGAGTCCAGCCCTAATTGCCCCAAGAATGCCCTTTTTCGGAAGGAACAGAGATGGGTCCACCGTCTATCCTCTGACAGACTGGGTCTCAATGAAGACATCCCGTGGCATTCGCTATGAGCCATTGCAACCCCATCTTTGAACACTGTTGCCAACCATTCCATGCAGCCCCACATCCAGCTTTGGGCTGCTATTTGTAATGATACCCCCTTTCTCCCCTTTTTTTCCCCCCAAAGGGTTCATACCGCATAGTATACTTGAACAAACACCCTAATATGGGCTTCTACCCCCTACATTGTCAATACCACGAACAGAACTAATGCCACAGCACCACAGGGGCTATATATTTTTGATATATTTTGCAGCAACGACCCTGCACTGTCCAATTTATATTGCCTATGAACTCTGAGCATTCTACTTCAGAAACGTGGGCACTCAGATATACAACACGTATCCGCCTACAATACATTTGGTCTATGGACTCACCCAGGGGTTAGGCGCTGTGACACCACTCCATCATGGCCGCCGCCACACATAATAACATCACGATGCGGCCCCCATCACATTTTCATCATTGTAACAAGGCGCAACTAATTATAACGTGATTCAACCCCCTGAGCAACGGGCTACTTGCGCACTACACACAGTTTAATGGAGCGCGAATACACATATTAATCCACCCAATGTTGTAGACCCACTAGTTTAAGATGGCCGCCCCGCTAACGGCGGTAACCACGTGACTCACTCAGGGGCCTAGGCGGTGTGACACCATTCAATCATGGCCGCCGCCACACTTGCCAGCACCACGAGGTTGCCCCATCACATTGTTAACACTGAAGCTAGGTCTAACTTATTGTAACCCAGCTCCCACGTGTTCTGACACCCTGAACAACGGGCTTCTAACGCACTATACACAGTTTTAAGGTGCGCGGATACACACCATAGCCCACCAAACGCCCTAGACCCACTAGCTTAAGATGGCCGCCCATCTAACGGCGGTGACCACGTGACTCGCCGATAGGCAGGGACGCTCGCTCCGTGTTGATTCGCTGTAAGCAATGTAAATAACCCTCCCCGCCGAGCTCTCACATCTACTCGAGCTCGGCGGAGAAGGGTAGGTCAAGCAGCCAGGGCGCAAGAGATCAGAGGTGAGTGCTACAGCGGGACAGTAGGGCTCTAGACTAGGAGTCACTCGAGGTAGTAGATTCTAGATTCTGCCCTCTCATTAATGGTCGCCTGGCGGTTTTGTTTACTCTCTACCCCAGTCTTGACTTTTAGACTCATCCTTGATGCCTCATCCCGCCGACCCCTCTGGTGGCAGTTAGTTCTTGACAGATAGGTGAGTGGACAATGGGAGTTTTGTTAGAACGGAGTCAAAATGTATGTGCAAATTGCTCACTTTATAATCTTCATGTTTTCATGGGTGTCTCCCTCTGTTACTCACTGATACCTCCATATGGTATGAACCCAGTTGTACAATTGAGCCTGCATAGCTACTGCATGTTATTTCTTTTTAACCTTTTAAAAACCTCCTCACACTTCACATAAATACCCACCTCACCTACTCAGTGATTGTTCTGTATGCCATACTTTAGACACTTGGCATACTTAACCACTCAGGCATGTATTGATTGTTACTTGAATCACAAGTACACCTATAGCATGCCACGCTATTCACAGTTCTTCCCCATGGCGTGACCGACTCTGCATTTTGCAAATTGTTTTTAACCATTGTTGTTGTTTTATCTCCTTTCCATGTTTAGGCATAGGACAACTCTCACAGAGGTAATGCACACACAAACCTACACATGACACCAGCATGTGGTTAATCACCTTTTATAGGTCCTGATGAATCGCGGGTAACTATTGCCCACTGCGAGAAACATGTCGACCGTTTGCACAACTAGCCCTATCTAGGTTCACCTGAACTTGCTCGTTGACTCCTAGTGAGCTAGCCCCCTGTTTTTAACTGCAGCGAGGGACCCCCAGAATAAAGTTCATTCCGGTACCCTTAGCTACATTTTAATATCCCTTTTCACTATCACATACCACCCTGCCCACACACCCACACCTCACCATAAGGCAGTTGGAAAAAGATCTCCGCTAAAGAGCCCCTCTTTGAGGTGAGCCCGTCGGGGATTGCACCGCCTCCCCGACGAGGAGCAACCGCCGATGATGAAGCATGACATCCTTCGGGGTGTGTGAGGCAAATCCATCCAACAAAATGGATGCCCTTGGGTGTTACATTTACACCTTTGGTCACGCCAGCTAGTCTTTCCCTCAGTCACGCTCAGAACAGTCCAGCAACCCCTTGTTGTAACCATTGATACGGGCACACGCTGCGACTGGACCTTCCACTCCCTTGAGTGGTAAACGGTGTCCGTTGATCAAGTGATCTCCTTCCTCCCTCCTTTTGAAAATATTTGCTTCAAATAAATCATACATTACAGCCTTCAAGCCTCACAGAGCTTCACCTTCTTCTCCCCATAGTTTCCCCATAGACAAGATTTCAAGAAAGCCTAACAGGTACTGCAAGAGTGTGTGTTGGACTGAATGTAAAGTTGAGAGTCATTTGGTTGTGGGAACTGACTGAATGTTTTTGTGGTCTTTGTGTCTTCTAGATTGATTTCTGGCATGGTCCTGAAGAGAATCCCACGAGCCTAAGGGATTCGAAACGCGTCGACCTTGTGACCTTGTGACCTTGTGTCTCTCAGAATTGTTTTCTGTATTGTTTTTAGGCCAATCATGATTGTAAATAATTAGAAAGTATAAAAGTATATGGTGGCCTAACTACTCAATGTAGTAAAATGAAAAAGATCTTTTTTGTCCATCTCTAGAACCCTGGATTAAAATTGTTTTAGATCTAGGCACTTCATTCTCACACAAACCCTTTTTTCACCTTTCCATCACTCTTATCCTTTGTTTTGTATGTATGCGGTAAACATGACGTTGTACAAATCTGATCAATGAGTCTGAATTGATTGGGTTATTATATTTTTTTGTTGAACCCTTGCATTGTGTGCACATGTCTTCTTGACACCCTTATGTATATATTCACACATTTGTCTTATTAGTAGGAGTTCTCTCTCCCTCCCTAGTGCAATTAATAAAAGGAGGTAGTATTCACTTTAAGTTGTGATACATTGACGTCGGATGTTAAAAAAGTACAAAAAGGAAAAAAAAAATTAAAAATTTTTTCTTAAAATAAAATACGTTTTGAGATACACTTCAGGACTGAAAGAGTGGTCTATCAAGCTGAGAACGTGGCTCTCAGCTTTGTTGTTTTTCGTAAAAAATTGAGCAGTACTGGCAATAGTTTTGTCGAAAGTGCTGGAGACATCAACCTTCCTCCCCCACTGCCAATCTACATTGCAGAGGGGCTGACCACAGGAGACACATGAGGCAGATGCCAAAGCCAGCCACCTCATGGACACTTACCATGGACAAGCGCTGCTTGTGGCGGCTTAGGGGAAAAGCAGGGATTCTTCCCTCAAGCCTCAGGCATACTGACACTGTCCCACAGGACACTATACGGGTTGGCGGTTGGGGCCTTGGAGTCCAGAGAGCTAACATGGGGAGGAATAGACCTGCAAGACCGTTTCATCATCAGCGGAGTGAAGTGCCTTGTTCGCTGGAGATTGCCAACTCCACTCTGGTGCTCCTAGCCACTGGATTGATGCCGGTCTCCTCAGACGCTGCACGAGACAAGCTCAACCATACCTTGGTGGCTCTAAGGGACACCAGGACTGTCCTGAAACAAAAATAGACACACTGGCCCTGGACTTAAACATTTTGCAAGAAGGCCAACCGAAACTGCGATACAGGGCTCAAGGAGCAGAGGAGACCATCAAAGAACTTGTACCACAATTTGATAATGTGGTCAAAACACTGTGGGACCTCACAGAGAGAGTGACTTTCTTTAAGGGATGGGCAGAAGATGTGAAGGGACAGGCTTGCAGCAATAATCTATGAACTGTAGGCACCCCAGAGGAAGCGGAGGGCTCCAACGCCATGCATTACTTTGAACGATGGCTGGGGAGGAAGGTCACCCAGCAAGGTTTATCCTCAGTTTTCAGCATGGAGAGGGCCCTCTGAGTCCATTCTAACCACCCCCGCTGTGGACACCCCAAGCCCCATTGTAGCGAGGCTTCAAAACTACTGTGACCGAGACCACATACTCCAGACAACCCGAAGGGCCCCCATCTGATACATGGCTGATCAAAAGTCATGATTTTTCCAGACTATACCCTGATGGTGGATCACCGAAGAGCGTCCTTTCTGGGAGTCAAAAACACTTGCAGGAGCTTGGTTATAAATACACCCTCCTCAACCTGGCCAAATTTAATGTTATGGCCTCTGGGTGTACCATTGTCTTCATGACTCCGGAAGATGCCTGGTACTGGGCTGATGAACACTGGAGTGTGCTTTGGGGGGAGAGTTTGGGGTTCTCTGTGGGCTGGTGAGGTCGGGTTTTGCAGACGGGCCGCTCCCGGTGGGCCCATAACAGTGCAACCAAGGCGATCCCTTTAATGGCCCAAATAAGGGATGGCAAGTCAGCAGCCCTGGAGTCGTCATCAGTGATTCTGACTCAATTCCATATATCCCCACTGATGATTCAGCGGATTGTCCAGGGGATACTAGCTCTGATGAGGATTTGGGGAGACTTCCGGTCGTGACACCAAAAACACGATATGAACATCTCTGATGCACACCATAGCTCAGGGGACATACTGAAGACTCACCTATACGATTACCCGCCGGCCAATACCCAATTTGTGCAGGGCCTAAGCGGAGGGGCAGCTAAGTATAGATCCATGAGAATGATTCCTCAGTCACACACATTTGACTACACTATTCTGTGACACAATTGCTGAGTGGCATTTGGAGTCCACCTATACCCTTAGATAAGGAGATGGTCAGACGCCTTCCCCTGTACAATTGCCCTACTATAGTATGACTGCCCCAGTGCCAAGGATTCCAGTCAGATTTTAAACACTGAGGCTATCAAGTTGTTGATAGGAGCTCTCATACTTGCCTGACTGGGATTTTGCTGGATGTTTTTGTGTTTTTGATACTGGGGGAGTACAACATTCAGGAACACTCACTGTCCCAGCAGGATCCATCAGGGACAGCTTCACTTGTAAACTACTGAGGTATGTTAAGGCACGACGGGTTCACACTCATGCAGCCTCAACTCATTTAGTTAAATGCCACAAACTGAAGTATAACACCACAAGGGTGAATACCAATTTACAACCTGCAATGTCAAAGGCTTTAGCTCCCCACCAAAGCATTATAAGATACTAGTGCAGTTTAAGCAACGGAGCATAAGCATTGCATTCCTGTAAGAGACGCACATACCTTTGACCAAAAGAAAAAACTGGAACCAAATGTAGTGGGTGCCTGCTCAGTAAAGTGTGTTCAACCTTCACCAGAGGCGCAGCTGTCTGGTTACAACCAGGAGTGACCTATGAGGTCAAGGATTAACGAGTAGACCCCAATGGGAAGTACGTGCTGCTCAGGGGGGAACTTGATGGCTGGCCCTTAATGATTAGCAGCACCTATTTACTCAATGTCCACCAGTACCTGTTCATTGAGGCACTGTCTTACATGCTCGTGGACTGGGCGTCGGTCCTTGGATACTTTGGGGGAATTACAATGCTAACCTGGATGCTGAACTTGCCCACTCACACCGACCCCCTGCTGGTACCTTCCCTTTGTGTAACACCAAAGACCTGTCTGCGTGGCTCCAGGCTTGGGAGCTGGCAGACATCTGGCAAGCAAAGAACCCAGGTTTGAGGGAATATTCATACTACTTCCCTCTCACAACTTGCACGTTAGACTAGACCACATTATCTGTTCCCTGGCTTTTCAACAGCAGATATAAATGTCACCTATGTGGGTAAGACCCTGTCCGATCATAACCCATTGGAGATGGGCCTGGAATGGGGACAGATGTCTACCTAGTTACAACTTGGGAATATCAGCTTCCTTTGCTGGAAGACTCAAAGTCTAGAGAGGAATTTAGACATACAGTAAGTGACTACTTTCAAAATAATAAGAATACTGCCTCTTCGCCGCTCCAGGAGTGGGAAGCCTTTAAGATGGCACTCCAGCGACACTGCATCAATGCTAATGTGAAGGCCAGCGGTGCCCTCTGTAACAAACTTAAGGGTGGTTGAGGGCTCTCTTCTCTCCATAGAGTGTGTGGCTGTGAACAATCTCACGCAGATCCCCCACCTGCAATAGAAACCCAGAGAAGCAAATTGCGCACGCCCAAAATTAAATCAACGCTGCATTTAGAGCATACTATGAGCGCCTATACATGGAGTCACTAGGCGACCAACCACAGTTATAGATTGCTTCCTAGTAGGCATTCCAATCCCCCCACTTCCACGCAAGGCAGCAGAGGACTTGGCAGTTCGATTTCTGAATAAGAAATGTGTCAGGCTATCTGAACAAAACAGCGGGCTCTGACCGAATGCCCATCAAATTTTATGTGTCATATGAACCTCTTTCAGTGCCCAAAATACTCAAGCTCTTTAAGGCGAAGAACAAGATTGGCTACCTACCCCCATTACAGCTGGGGCCGTGGTCACCTCCATGCCTAAACCTAGACGTTCTTCCGTTGGTACTGGGGTTGATACATATTGATCAGAATGCCTTTATCCCTCGTCGGAACTTGTCCCTCAATGCGCTTTCTATGGGGGATTCGTCGGTTCATCCCGGAGAATGACCTAAAAACCTTGGTCCAATCACTAGTTCTCTCTAGACTGGATTACTGTAATTCTCTTCTGACGGGCCATCCTAAATCTCACCTCTCCCCCCTCAAATCCGTACTCCATTCAGCAGCCCGTTTCATTTCGGGGTCCAAGCGAAGTGACCACATCACTCCTATCCTATCTTCTCTCTGATGGCTTCCCATCGAGGCTAGAGCTATTTACAAAATGACGTGCATCACCCTCAAAGCTTTGCACTCTTCCTCCCCTCGCTATCTGGTGAATAAACTGAAATTGTCTGGAGGCTCAAGACCTTCTCGGAATGCAGAACAGTTCCTGCTTAAGCCCCCCTCCTTCAAAAAGGAAAAATTGATGGCGCAATCATTCTCAGGTAATGCAGTGAGAATCTGGAACTCGATTACCCTTTGCTCCGTGCCATCACCTCTATCCAGATCTTCAAAGCGGACCTCTTCTATTCCAAAGACACTTTTAGAACTAATTCCCTCCTTCCCAGACCCCGCCAGGAAGTTCTTTAGTCATTGTAAATATGTCTTATATATTTATATTTTTGTTTGTACATTCTGTGCTTGTTGTGTTTGATATTGTGTTCCTTTTGCCTGCGTTGTTTTGATTCTATGGCCTGCTATTTTTGTTTGTTACATTTTTGTAACAGTTCTCTCATGTAACGTAACTGGTTCTATTGTACAGTGCTCTGACACCTTCGGGTAAAGTCCACGCTTTATCAAAATGCATTAAATAAATCAAGCAGTTATATCGGCTCTTAGAGGTCGAAGCAGTAGAATGGCTCAATGCACCTTGCATAGCCCTGGATTTTGAACATGAAGGTCTGGACTTTGATGATGATGGTCACTGTTGTCCTCCATGTTTCTGCTTCATACAGAAGGAAAGATTTTACATTGTTGTTATAAAGCCTGATCTTGGTTTGCTGCATTATGTCTTTGGAGCCCTAGATCTTCCTTAACTAAACGAAGGCAGCCCTTGCATTGTAGATTCTTGCCTTGACCACTGGCTCAAATTGAGCACTGTCCCCTGGAAACAGGGCCAGGTGGCAGTTAAACCCAGCCTGCTTCTAGTACTATAGTCAGGGTCACGGGAACTATGTGATTGTGCAGCACCTGTGTTTTTCAAATAACTATAGATGTGATGCACTAGCAACATAATCCATCATCTGCTGCGTAATCTGGTGATTTTAACAACAACAAAAAATGTTTCTAACTCAAACATTTCAAAAGTTACTCAAAAACATAGCAACACCTGTTGCCGTGCCGGTAAAGGGCTCTTTGGAAAGGTAAGCAGGTCACTTTTCTGGTGCTTATTGCCATATTTGGGTGTTAAGCTGGTACTAATGAGGTGCAACCAATGCCCAGACAGTGTAAATAAGTATAAAAATAACAAAATAATGAAGAAATACTATTAAAAAGTGCCGCATTACGCTGCTTAGTTGGCCTTTTCTTGCTGCATGATTTACTCAAACCTACTGCATGATTTAGCCCTTTCCTGCCGCATCATTCAAGTGGCCATAACCACAGTGCAAAGGCCATTCTACATGCCCCATGCTTACTTCGTACATACAGCACAAAAGAAGGTTCCAGCCCTGGCGCAAGCCTATCATAAAAAAGCCCTCATCCTCCAATAGCAGTCTCCAAGGAAGTAAACAAGACAAAATAGGATGCCTAACCAAGCATGACAAGTCTAATCTCAAACAACACACACTTTCTGTCCCATTGGATTTAAAGGGGGCATTCAGAACCTGCCTCTAGAGGAGACAGGCGAAACAGGATGTTTAGTGAGTCCTTACGGTTCTTAAGGGGAACAGAATGAGGAGGAGATAAAATATAAAAAGAGAAAGAAAAAATAATTGAATTAAATTTTTGTGAGGGTGTGTTTTCCTTTTGTAAGAAGGAAATGGGTTGCCTGTCTCCTGGGAGAGGACTACTCTCACATTGTAAGAACTGTGACATGAAAGATGGCGAGGTAGTAATGTAGTCAGGGTAGGGTAACCAGAATTTTAAAGTAAAAAAAACTGGAAATTTCACAAAAATAGAAGAAACACTACAGTGTTACTTCAAGCTAGCGCACAGAATGACAGTGCTCCTCGGCAGAGAATTACAGAACAGGCAGTGAGAACATACATAAAATGCAATTTTTAAACCCAGTTGCTTGCCTGTTAATTAAATTGCTTTCTTGAAACAACTGCTAACTATCCCTGCTTTGTAAAACATAAAAAAACACCTCCCTCCGTTTTCAGTCGACCCTCTTTAAAAAACAGGACATGTTGTGACCTGGGCACAAGGGCACTAGGACCTTGTACCCGACTGGTGGGGAGGGAGCGTAAACCGGACACCACTTCCGGTCAAGGGAGTGGGGAAGAGGCAGAGCATGACCAGAAGAACAAGGGACTGGACTGTGTCCAGCACAGAGCAACACCAATAAAGACTACGTGAATCTCTCACCTGACTCCTGTCGTACCTGAGCCAAGACAACTGGTGACAAAGATTGGGATAGAAGCGACAACACGTGTATCCTGGTGCCCCCAGGAGTTAAGAAATACGGAGCCAGGAACCCACCCTGGTCCGAGTGAGGGAGAGAAGAAACGGCGCGGGAGCCCACCCCGACTGAATAAGAAACATGTCGGGAGCCCACCCCTGCCATAGCATAAATCTTGTAAGAAGCCCCGATCTCCCCGACAAGACCGTCCGCGTGCGAGAAACTTAAAGGAAATCCCGCGCGAGGACAGCGGCCATTTTGAAGTCAGGCAGAAGCGGCCAATCAGTGTCGCGGAAGGCCCGGCGACCAAATTTAAGTCAGGCAGAGGCTCAAAAGGACCCGCGATTTCGCGAGACTTGGGCGGCCATATTGGAATCATATTTCAAAAAGGGGGTGGTGATGGACCGGTTTCTGGCATAACAGCCGTCTTCGGCCCGGCTTGCTTGAATCCTGATGGTGCAGTGAGCAAGGGACTCATGTCTGAGCATACCCTTCCACACTTATGGTGGCCAAAATATTTCAAAAAGGGGGTGGTGATGGACAGAGTATCTGAGTTAATCAGAACACTCCTACCCAGTCAACGGATCAGGGCTTGATCCATCACCGTTTTTTAGCTCACTGCACCATCCCAGTTCAGAACCTGGCTATATGCAAATTAGTCTGTCCCTGGCCCAGTGCATCATGGGAACAGGGCAGACCAAACTACCAAGCCAATTCTTCACTGGAAAGGAAACAAGCTTCCGGGGACCGGTTTCTGGCATAACAGCCGTCTTCGGCCCGGCTTGCTTGAATCCTGATGGTGCAATGAGCAAGGGACACACATCTGAGTATACCCTTCCACGCTTAGGGTGGACAAAATTATTTACAACAAGGGGTGGTGATAGACAGAGTCTCTGAATTAAGCAGAGCACTCTCACCCAGTCAAGAGATCAGGGCTAGATCCAACACTGTTTTTTTAGCTCATTGCACCATCCCAGTTTCAGAACCTGGCTGTATGCAAATTAGTCTGTCCCTGGCCCAGTGCATCATGGGAACAGGGCAGACCAGACTACAAAAGCCAATTCTTACACTGGGAAGGAAACAAGCTTCCGGGGACCGGTTTCTGGCATTACAGCCGTCTTCGGCCCGGCTTGCTTGAATCCTGATGGTGCAATGAGCAAGGGACTCACATCTGAGTATACCCTTCCACGCTTAGGGTGGACAAAATTATTTACAACAAGGGGTGGTGATGGACAGAGTCTCTGAATTAAGCAGAGTACTCTCACCCAGTCAAGAGATCAGGGCTAGATCCAAGATGGCTGTAATGCCAGAAACCGGTCCCCGGAAGCTTGTTTCCTTTCCAGTAAAGAATTGGCTTGGTAGTTTGGTCTGCCCTGTTCCCATGATGCACTGGGCCAGGGTCAGACTAATTTGCATGTAGCCAGATTCTGAACTGGGATGGTGCAGTGAGCTAAAAAACGGTGATGGATCTAGCCCTGATCTTTTGACTGGGTAGGAGTGTTCTGCTTAATTCAGATACTCTGTCCATCACCACCCCCTTTTGAATCGTTTTGGCCACCACAAATGTGGAAGGGTATGCTCAGATGTGAGTCCCTTGCTCACTGCACCATCAGGATTCAAGCAAGCCGGGCAGAAGATGGCTGTAATGCCAGAAACCGGTCCCCGGAAGCTTGTTTCCTTTCCAGTAAAGAATTGGCTTGGTTGTTTGGTCTGCCCTGTTCCCATGATGCACTGGGCCAGGGTCAGACTAATTTGCATGTAGCCAGATTCTGAACTGGGATGGTGCAGTGAGCTAAAAAACGGTGATGGATCTAGCCCTGATCTTTTGACTGGGTAGGAGTGTTCTGCTTAATTCAGATACTCTGTCCATCACCACCCCCTTTTGAATCATATTGGAATCAAGCAAAAACAGACAATAAGGAGCGTGAGAGGCGTGGCGGCCATTTTAAAGTCAGGAAACAAAGAAAAAAGAAAGGAAAAAGTGCGCAAAAGAGGAAATAAAGAGAAATAAGAGGAAGAAAGCGGCGCATACGAGGAAATACAAAGAGACAATAAAGATAAAAAGAATAAGACTAAAGAATAAAGTCAGGAAACAAAGAAAAAGAAAGAAAAAGTGTGTAAAAGAGGAAATAAAGAGAAATAAGAGGAAGAAAGCGGCGAAAACAAGGATATACAAAGAGACAATAAAGATAAAAAGAATAAGACTAAAGAATAAAAAGAAGACAAACCGGGTAAAGAAAACAAAAGCAATTGAACAGGAGAACGCAAGAACAAAGAACAAAAGGGACAAAGTGACAAGGAGCCCAGGAAAAGAAACAAAAGAAATAGGACACAAGAAAGTAAGAAAACAAAATGAAAGTGACAAATAAAGAAGGACGCCAACAATGGTTGACCAAGCAAATGACAAACAGAGCACGCAAGCAATGTTCCGCAGACCCCTCCCATTCAACTTATCAGAACCACAGATAGGTATCAGATGGGAACGATGGATTCGCAAGTTCGAAAGGTACATGCGTGCCACAGATGAAGTGGACGCCAAGCAGATGGGACTATTTTTAAACCTCGTAGGGGACGAAGTAGACGACCTGCTAGTGACATTCCCTGAAGAGCAAATGGCAACATACAAGAGACTAATTAAGTCCCTTTCAGACAGATTTGACCCGCAAAGAAACATTGACTTTGAGAGGTACACCTTCGCAATTGCATGTCAGCAAGCAGAGGAGTCCCTTGATGACTTTGCAACACGACAGCACAAATTGATCACACACTGCTAGTTTGACAAGTTTGCCTGCGCATCATTGAAGGATGTCGGTCGGTGTAGTTCCGCACACAAATTCTGAAAGAACCGAACTCGCTAGAGAAAATTCTGACCATGGCCAGGGCAGAAGCTAGAGCAACCACGCACGCAAAACAGATGAAGCCGGGAAAAGAGAGGCGAATAGAGCAAGCAAACCGCATGGTCGGAGGCAGTCGTATGAACATCTGGAAGAAAGAAAACAATGAGGAACTGCCAAGAAAACAACATGAAAGAACATGTTAAAGATGCGGACTGGAGTTCCTGCACACTGGTGCGTGCCCGGCAATGGGTCAGAGATGCAGAAAATGCAACAGGAACAACCACTTCGCAAGCACCTGTTTGGGCACACAATTCAAAAGTGAGAGAGGATGACCTGGAAGACCGCGGATGACGACAAACAGATATGCCAGGCACATGAAAACAGCAAATCGCAGCTCGTCAGCTGAGTCAGACAGAGAAGCGATACAAGAGAACGTGGAATGACTATACCTGATGTACAACGTCCCTCCTGCAGAAGAAACAGAGGGGCGAGAGAGCAATCACTTAATAGAGAAACATCAAGTAAAAAAGACGGCGACCATAGATATAGATGTGGGAAAACACAACACACGATTCGTGCTAGATAGCGGTGCCACATGCAACATAATGTGTGCATCAGAATATGAAAAGATAAAAACAAAGCCAGCGCTAGTGCCATCACTTGGGGGTTGAAGAAACCAGTGGGGAAGTTTACAGAAACACTGATATACAAAGACCGATCAAGCAAGGAAGTCATACATGTAGTGAAGGGTGACATTCCAGCACCATGTTTACTGAGCAACGTCACGGCGCAGGTGATGAGCCTCCTCGCAATGACATACCACATGTCAGAGAAAAAGAACATCTTGCGCGACTATCCAGGAATACTACATGGACTAGGGAAACTAAAAGGACGGTAAATAACACTACACATCAATGAAGCAGTAAAACCAGTAGCTCAACATCACAGACGAGTGCCGATACACCTGCAACCACAAGTAGAGCAGGTAATACAAAGCCTGCTGAGCCAAGACATTATAGAGCCGGCGGACGGGCCGACCCCTGGGTGTCACCAATAGTGGCAGTCCCAAAGAAGAACATATCCAGAAAAGAATGGATATCCAGATTCGCATATGTGTCGGCATGAGGATACCAAACAGCAACGGGAAAGGCACCCTGGACAACACCTAAATTACATGATCAGCTACCTCACTGGCACCTGCCGATTCTGAAAGATGGACCTCTGCAAAAGGTATCATCAGCTGGAGCTTGACAGGACATGAGCTACATTTCCTGAAATCTGCCGGGACAGCTGGTGAAAACCCGGGACCATCCAAGCAAATCCCGGACACCTGGTCACACTAAGTAAGGGGAAAGTGGCATAACAAGACCTTTTGCCGCCTGTGGAGGTCCCTGCGCTTGCCACTCCGTGGCAGCCACATGTAGGAGAGGGGGTAGAGGGGAAGGGTGCTCTGGCAATTCCTGCATTTGCCGCCGAGTGACGGCCGCAAGTGAGGGGGGGGAGCAGGGGATGGCCATCGCCTGCAAAACATGTGCAGCCCAGGGCGAAACGCCATCCCTCCACCCGTCCTACACCAATGGGAAGGGAGAATGGGTGGGGATCTTTGGTGTGGAAAAAATCATGCAAAGAACAGCAAGCAATGGATCTGGGCTGAGGAAGCGGAATAGGGCTTCAGAAATTGGAGGCTTGCTATGGGGCCGATCCTGTCCTTTCACTGGGTTGTAGTCTGCCTGCATGACTGTGTGGTCCAACACCTTTTTCAAGCCAGGTATTCACCAAAAGGTGTGGGGGTAGCCTGTTCAGGATAAATATATTGAAGAAATTCACTGCCAGAACCTCACCGGTGAGTAAAACGAAACAGCGTCATTGACATTGTGTCTGCATTTATAACAACAACATTATTATATAACACATACAACTCATGAAATAACATAAAATAACAATACAACTTTTTATTTGCAGTTCTGCTATGTTTGAGATGGGCTGTGGAGAGGCTCTGCTTCTGCAGTCTTCTTATGGTCACTCCCAGAAACGAATGTTGCATCTAAATAAATATTTGTTTAAAAGGATGCAGACTAATTCCTGCAGGTAAAATGTGCAGCCTGGTTTCCTCAGCTCCAAACACATGTAATGGTCAGTGGGTGCCAGCTGAGTCAAATGGAATTGTTTACCATTGGTCTCTGGTGTCTCAGTATTTATATATTTATTTAATGCAATTTTATATAGTGCAAACTTTATCCAAAGGTGTCAGAGCGATTTACAATAGAACCAGTTACATTACCTAAGGACTTCAGAGTACATGAATGACAAAAAAGATGCGAAACAGCTACACTTTAAATTCACTTAAGAATGGTAGTAAGTACATATGTCTACTCCAGATACTAGTGGTTAGAGTTGCAGATATACAAGATGCAAATTCACTCAAAATTACATTTTAAGAAGAGTTGAAGCGATTAGGGTTGGACAATTATATATTACATATTTACAGAGCATGATCTTGCCACTGCTGGGGTTCTTGTGGTTCACGTTCAGCCAGGCCTCCAGGGTATTGTTACACTCACTGGCAGTAATCTAGGGCCTGGAGAAATCCCGGATCTGGTGCTTGCCATAGGGGTAGATGGTGGTGGGCAAAGGCGGTATGCTGATGAGTAACCTGATGTCTGAGCCTCTGCCATGCCCGGGCAATTGGCCAGTTCAAAGCAACTATCAGCTTATGTGCCTCCCTCTCTCCTCCTTGCCTAGTGCACTCAGTACTATTCAACCCCTATAATGAACGGCCACATACTCTCTGTTGACTTGGCTAGACTCTTCTAGAGAAGCTAGGCAGAGGAGTCCAAAGCATCCTCAAGGAGGTGACATAGATTAGACATTCAGATTATTGTAGGCCATTTAACAATTCCTTAATTTACTTTATAAAAGAAAGGTTCTGGTAAACAAATAAGAATATTAAACTGAATATAAAACAATGACCAGCAAAGAACATCAGAATTCTCCAGTTCCTTCCTAGCCATAGATAGACCTCAAACACTGTTGTTGGCACAGAAAATACCTCTGCGTGGTAAAGATGTGTACCCCTGCTCTGAGTGCCCCACTCTACTGTTGTCTGGATCACAAATGCTGAATTATTTTTTCATAGGCGAACATGGATCATGCGTTTGCACCATGACATAGGCCTGTCACGGATTGAGATCTTGTTGAACTGGGAGGGACACACACCCTCAGAGTTGTGGAAGGCTACTGCCTTCACCAGGAGTTAAGGAGCATGAGCATGGTAGTGGCAGCACATCATGTAGTGGTCAGTAGTAGTGAACAGGATCTTTTTACCCTGTGTCACTGGAGTGAGATCTACAGGCTCACTCATCTGTTTAAAAGTTCTATTGCTGTGGGCTTAACTCACCCTTGGCCCACATCAGGTAAGATGTTGAGAGCTGCACAGCCCAGGAGTAGTGAGTGAATCAAGTTGGTTACATGTGTGCCTGGGAAGGGTATAGTACAAGGATGGAGCAGTACTGTGCAGTGCATGTGTGTTTAGTACATTTACTGGGGGCATGTATACCTGAGATGAATACATTGCATAAGAGATGTTGTGCTATGCAGTGCGTCCACAGGGAAAGCATGTGCTGGGTGTATGCATGCTTGCATGACGTACAATACATGACGGGTGAAGTGTTGTGCAGAGTGCACACAGTAAGTGTGTGTGCTGACAGTGTGTGATTTGTAAATAGCACACCCTGGTTAAAGATAAAAAGCTTCCATGCTGAACAGTGTGTGCAGATTGAGTGTGTGTTCTGAATGCATGCATACATGTGAGGGTACAATGCGAAGAGGTAACAGTGCTGGATGCAAGTGTGCTGTAACTGTGCACTGAGTGAGTGTATCAGCAATGGTACATTGTATGGAGGACCCTGATTTTCATTTTGGGAAGCCCATGGCTGCCCAATGAAGACATGAGGAGAGACGAGTCGCCCAGACAGATTTGTGTATTGCTGCATTCCTGTATGCTAGGTGGGGACACACTGGAGGGGAAAGGAAGAGACTCCCGTTACACTTTAAAATACTGCTCTTTGATTCTGTGATAGATCACAAGGAAGTGGTCCTGGACACATCTCAGGAAGGGGGATGGGGTTGATTAGGGAATCAAAGAGTAGGGGTGGGGGTCTGAGATGAACAATTTGATGCACATATTACTGTGGTTGACATCCAGGTTTGAACTCTGGTCCCTCCCATGAATTATGTTGTGGACAATTAGCTTCGCAGTTGTGCCTGCTGTGACAGACATCTGTCATGAAGATAGAAGAAAAGGAGACGGTCCAGTGGGGAGCACTATCATGAGGGGTTCCTGTGGGAGGTGGGAGGTTTGGGCTGTGCACTGATCGGGCTGTCTCCAGTGTTCAGTATTGTTTTCAGTGAGCCCTGTATCCCAGGAGACGACTGCTGTAGACTGAGCCATGTGTTGAATGCTGGGCGGGTCTTGCTACACATATTCCACTATGCTGCAGTGACCCAGTGTGCCAGAGTGGGCAACTTGTAAAGTTACAACTTCAATCAGTGCCAAGACTTATGAACCTCTGGGCCAGGGCACTACTGCTGGAAGAGCTTGTGCTCATGTAAACATGTACTGTGGCAACCTTGTATGCCAGGAGGGGCTGCTGGTACCAATGTTGCCAACGGATTCAGGCCACCTCCCAAAGGAGAGGCTGAGGCTATAATCTGTGGGTTGGACCGCACTGCAAGGGAACTGCCCCTGACTCACCGTGGAGGTCTTCCGGTGATGCCATATACTAAGTCGCATCCTTACTGGCTCCAGTCGAGAGCAGAAGAAATAATTCTCCTCTCGTTTAGCGTAGTCAAATTACCGCGTTTCTGATAGCAGGTAGTTGCTCTGACATCTGAAAGAACTCCATGAGCGCTGCTCAGGAGAAGGAGCCTGTGCCGCCAGTAGCAGTCCAACGTCTCCAACTGTGCAGGCCTTGTGGGTATGCGTTGAAGGTGCCTGCTGAACGTGGTTCTCTTCCATGCTATAAAAGTCAAATGGGCCCCAGGGGACTCGCTGCTAATGGTGCTACTGGACCACAGACACCTTTGACTAAATTCCTTTAGAGTACACTTGAGTATAGTCTAATAGTTTGCATTCCCTGATGCGGCCACCAGTGAATGGGGAATAACCCTGAACCCGTTACACAAAGTAGGGTGGGACGGGGTTTCCCTGACAACTACTAGAGACACAACCACATGTGGGATTGTGTTGTTGCTTCTGAATATTGTACTTCGTTGCATGTGTAAAATTAGACTTAATTATTTTAAAATACTACTTTCTTTGGGTTCTGGAGGAGTGTGCTACTCACCGAAAAGAGCTTCAACGCCTCATCAGGAGTAGTAAGTGCTATATAAATACAATTCCCGTTATAAAAGCAAGTATTAGACTGCACATTGATTTATTGTTCGAATTGTTTCCACTTTGAGTTATGAGTCGTGTTCACTGACCCTGTTTCTACATCCCCCCAAGGGAGCCTTAACTGCTCAACCACATCTACCACTGACAGTCAAATGCAGAATGTGTGCTTGGGCCATTTGAGCAGGATCCATAGTAGGTGGGGCCCGGGTATGTCAGGAGTAAATAACCTCAACCCCCACGATTGTGCCCAGTAAACCCTGTGTGCCCCGTGGCCCTCTGAAACGGTTTCTGACACGGCCCAGCTATTATAAAAAGATGCGAAAGGAAGATCTACGGTCAACGTTATTTAGTGGAATTTGTTGCAAAAACCCAAGTGCATGGCTATGAAACACCAAATACAGCAATAATCCTTGCAAAAGGATCAGGAAAACAGTAGCTCCAAATGTCAGTCTTTCAGTGCAATACTGCAAAGCACAAAGGATTACATTGATATCATTCGAAGGGAAAGGGATCTGTTTGCATTGGTGCAATTTTTATTACTGATGCTGGTGATGTAATATTAATGAAGTTTCGATGTACCAACCATAAAACAATATCAGACCCAACGCACAGCTTGCAGAATCCCTACTAAAATAAGTAAAACCCACAAGATAGGCTTTTCCATGGCTTCAGGAAGCACTGGGAAGCAAAATTAGACCTGGAAAATGATTCAAGCCACCCCCATACTGAGCAGGTGGTGACTAGAATGTAGACAACATGGACCTGGTTGGCCCAAGGTAGAGCATCCCGCCAGTAGCTTGGAGACCACTGGGAAGTGCCAGAGAGGCAGAATGGCCTAATCCAGCCATAATTAGCATATCCTTCACTGGATACCAAGGACCACTGTAAACGTAAGCAGTCTTGGATCCGAACCACTGTCGCATGGAAGCTCCTGCCACAGTTTCCTTCACTTCACATATGTTTCTTTTGCTCTTTCATGTGTTCCTGAAGGAGACTGTTGTTTCTACTGTGCGAGGTGCTTGAAGTGACTAGCAGCAGGATATCAAAGCGCTTGCTCTGGTGGGCAGCACTATCTGCATAGCCTAAATGCACAATTTGTAGTGCCTCTCCGTGATGTACATGTTTAAATTACATTTATATAGCACTTACTACCCCTGACGAGGCGTCGAAGCGCTTTACAGCGAGTAGCACGCTACCCGTGAGCCCAAAGTTAGTGGCAGTCCATCAATTATATTAATTCATGTACTGTTGATCCAGAATTCCTAATACTGAACTTTATGTTTCCAAATGAAATAAATAAATGAAATATCAGAGTAGGTTACTTGTTTGCATTTGGTCTGTTCCATTTTCTATTACCTTAATGATTATAAAGAGCCTTGGACTAAATTTAGAGCCATTAAAACAGTTTTTTTTTTCTTTTTCTTTTTTTTAAATCATGGCCTGGTTTTACAAGTCTTTCGGGCATGAATATTTCCTGCTCGGCGGCTAAGCTCTTCCTGCACAGGCTTCTGGGATCTGACGTGAATACAGCTGCTACTGTTTTCAGAAGATAAGTCAGTCGGCTTTCTTTGGTGATTGATGGAATCGTGCTGCTTCTGTGATTAGTTCTTTTTTAGGAGCTCCGAGGACAGGTGAAATATTCTTCTTATAGGCAGAGTGAAACACAGTAGTTGATCACCCTTTGGAGACAGTAAGTGGCCTTGCAGAACAGGTGGTACAGATGTTGTTTTGCCTTAAATGAGAAGTTAACTCTTCTTTCTGTCGTTATGGTACTCTGTGACAATATTATTTGGTTTGCACGTTGGGCATTTGACCTTTATTTTTTTGGCATATTCTAAAGGAGCTTTTGTAAAAGAAGTCCAGGGTTGTTTCTGCTTCTCCACACCCTCTTTCGGGGGTCATCTATTTTCTGGATTTGCTTCCATCCTGATCTGCTTTCAGCTATAGTCTTTCGGGCTGTTCTTGGGGTCTTCCTGGTGAGTACTGGTCTTGGGGATGTAGGAAAGTGCCCCTTGTGCATGGTCATCCTCCCCCACACACATTTAGCTCCAATGCTGATGGTTGTAACTCTGAAAGTGCACTGTAAGTACCCTGCTGCCCTGGCCCCAGTGCTCTCTCCATAAAACCAATATGTGTGAATTGGTAACTCCAATTGGTAAGCACTATACCCCTTATGACTCCTTAGTATATGGTACCAGTGTTACCCAGGACATGGGTGTTAAAGGGGTCACCAGGGCCTGAAGCACTGTTTGTACCACCCAGGTAAACTACTGATAGTAAGCCTGCCATTGCAGACTGCAGGAGTATTGCAAACTGCTTGAACTCGCTTTGCCCTCACTGTTTGTGACAAAGTCAATGCAAATTGTTTTATATATTCCAGTTACCTCTAAGGAAGGCTTCCTAAGCCCAGGAGGCATTGTTCCTCACATTATGGGTGTGGACATGTAAGTGCAATGTTGTCCCTATAGTAGTCTTTATCATTAAAAGACACTATAAGTGATAGACGGTCCATAGGATAACTTGGGCTGGAATGTGGGCAAACCTGAGGTTGGCACCTCCATTATGGTACCTCCTAAATATGTTGTGTTTGGTATCAAAAAATGTGCCTCATCACCCCAGGAAACAAATCTGGTTGCCCACATGGTGGCTTCAGCTTTTCCTGTGCTCTGGCTGCCAGCCCACGGCTGCTGCTGCCAAGACAGGAATCTGACCCCCTGCCAGGAGGTGTTAACTCTCCCAGGAGTTAGAAACAATGGCTTGGACGGGAAGAAGGTCACACCTCCCTCCCTGACAGGATGACTAGTGAAGTGGCATATCAAGGCAGTGAGCTTCATGGGCTGCACAACCTATGATATGCGACCAGGCTGCCTCCCAAAGGAGGAAACAGCCCTTTCCCTGCCCCCTGGCACATTTGCACCTGGCCAGGTGGGAAAATTAGGTATTCAGGAAAGTACATCCCCAGAAGGCCAGGGTGGGATACCTGATCTGTACAGCTAAAAAAGACATTGCCATTTTTAAAAGTGGTAGAATAGTGTGTTCTGGTCCAAAAGGTGACCTACCACTCTGGATGTGGTTACGTCAGGGGCAGATTAGCCCATGGAACGAGTAGACCATTGGCCACTTGCACTTACACCCTTAACGCCTTAACCGCGGCGGCAATTCCGCCGCGGTGCGGGCGTTCTATTGAGTGGGCGGGGCTGCGACGACCGTTGGCCATTCACAGCACTGGGGAGGGAGTGCTCCCGTCGGCCGTTAATGTTTAATGTCCATAAATCTAGGATTTTAAAGCTACACCTGACACAAGAACCTCAGTTCTGATCTGACTGTTGCAAGACATAAGAAGAAACCCGAGGAGGAGATGCACTAACCAAAGGCGTGATACTCTGCACCTGTGGCAACCTTCCTGGAACTCCATGACTAAGACTCAGCCTAGACCAAAGCACGGTTCGTTCAGAGGGAACCCTTTGAGAGCCAAAGGCATCATCAGATGGCACTAGTCCTCTGCAACCGCAGTTAAAAAGAACATACCAAAGAATCGCTATCCATTGCCCAGAAGTAGATAGTCCCGTGCATTGTGGGGAACATAGTCCTGACCTCCATTAAGTTTCAGGCAGCTATAGTGTTGGAATTAACCTTCAGCTGTACTTTCCTCTACCAAGCCTTGTTGGAAGTCAGTTCAGCAACCACCCACTTTACTCAGCATTGTGCCATGAGGGAAACCACAAAACCTTCATCCGACATCTGCTGTGACCAAATTGTCGACCTTTTGTACCCTGTTGCCAACCAGTACTGTGTAATTGGTAAAATCAATTCTCCCACAGCTTCCACTACAGCACAGAGTACAGCCAGGACAACTATGCATCTGAGCTTCTCGAGCCAGGTAAATTTGCACTGACTATCATGGTTTTGTACTGGGATCTGCATCACCTTTACCATCCTTGGGTTCCACGCAGCTTAACCTGCAAGTGGTTGATTGTCACCAGGGTTTTTTTTCTTTGACCGCAATGATAACTGTTAGACCTGGCACCATTGGCGTGGGTCTCCCTTCCATTTTTGCTGTTGCCTCGTGTGTTTTTGCTGGTGTTAGATGCTTTGGGTACTGTTCCACTGCTGTCCAGTGCCACAGTGCAAGTGCTCCCTACTGTACATTAATGTATAGATTAGTGATTCCATGATTGGCTTGTTTGGTTTACTTGTCAGACCCTAGTACAGTGCACGGAGTATGTCCACAGCTTGTAAATCCAAATGCTGCTGGTGGGCTTGCAGCACTGGTTGTGCCACCCACAGAAGCAGCTTGTAAAATGTGTCTAAGATCTGCTATTGCAGTGCCTGTGTGCAGAATGGTACTGCCATGCTGACTGGGCAAGTGCACCCATTTGCCAGTCCCTAAACCTTTCCTTTTCTTCATTTGAGACACCCCTATGGTAGGCCCAAGGGCAAGGTTCATTGTAAGTATAAGGTAGGGCATGCCCTTGTATGTGTGGCATGTCCTAACAGTGAATTACAGCCATTTTCGTTTTACACTATTGCAAGGCTACCTGTTCTCCATAGGTCAGAATGAGCAGTTAGATTATTACATTTTATAATCCTAACGGACTCAGGGCACATGGTAGAAATTCGAGTTTAGTATACCTGAACTCAGAATGATAAAATACATCTTTTAGTGAAGTTGGTTTTAACATTCTGTGTTTGATAATACCTCTTTTAGAAAGTAGGTATTTTCTTGTCTAACTATCCAAAGCCTGCCTCTGCTAGGTTGTGTATTCCTTGTCTGGTGTTTTGAGTGACAGGGCTGGGGGATTCCAGGAGACAGAATGAGTCAGCCCAGTGGTGAATAGAGAGATCTGCATCTAGATTGGTGGGAGGAGTAGCACCTGGGACCTGAATAGGGCTGTGCCTGCCTTCCACAATGCTGGTCCCATCTCCTGGGGTGCGGCTGATGTCTCTGCGCTGCACAGTGAAGGAAGAGAAGGACTCATGTCAACAAAGTGCTCCAAGGCTGTGCTCTTCCTCCACAATGCTGGCTCCACCTCCTGTGGGGCGTCTGATGTTTCTGCCCTGCATTGTGAAAGGAAAGAAGGAGTCAAGTAAACAGAGTGCTCCAGAACTGGTTTGGACTGGGCAAAGGCCCCTCTGCCCTCAGAGGAAAAAAGGATTTTGGGGTATAAATATTGGGACCCTGATCCCAAGAAATGAGATCACTTTTGGACTACAAGAAGAAACCTTTGCTGAGGAGAGGAACTAGAAGAAACTGAGGAGAGACTATCCCTAAGCTGAAGTGCTTCTTGGCGGATTGGCCTGCAGTGGTTGCCTGACTACCAAAGAAAGGAGAAAGAACTCTGTGTGCTTTATTTTCAACTTGTGAAGGATCTTCAAGGGCTTTGAACAGAGCTTGCCTCCTGCTGAAGTCTCAGGGACAACAGACTTCAAACCCCAGCTTCCAAGAGTTGTTTGGGAGTGCCTGCTGCTGTTTTTGGGCCTTCTGAGGGAATGCGTGTCACAAGAAGCTGGAAGTGTGACTCAAGAGGAAGAAACGTGTCGCCGTCGCAGCCGCTGCAACTCCGAAGGAGGGTGTTGCCACTGTTGCTGACGCATTGCACCGCATCGAGAGAAGCGTCCCGCAATGAGGCATGAAGTGTGCAGCTGCCGTCTCATCATGGATGTCACCGCATCAAGAAAAGCGCCTCGCATCCACGGAGAAGAGTGCCGCCGTCGGAGCTGCTGCCGTAGCAACTTGGATGTCACCGCTGTAGTTTTCGTATTGCGTGGAGGCATCTCATAAACGTTGGAGAAGAGTGCCCCAGCTGAGGCTGTTGCCGTCGCATCGCTGAACAAGGGTGTCGCCTCTGCAGCCAACGCATCAAACTGAGACTTCTCGCATCATCGGAGAAGTGTGCTGCATCTGGAAGATCTTCACGTCTTTATTTCTTTGCACCGGAACTTTGGTGCATTTCCATCGCTGCAACAATTTTGTTGTGGAAGTGTCACGCATCGTAAGGTACATCAACTTAAAGTGACGCATCTTAAGAACTGAACTGAACTAAGCTAAAACTACTATTTTAAATATAGTATTGTGGATTTTTGTTGTTTGTGGTCTTGTGTTAAGTCTATATAAAGAATACTTATTTTTAATATACAACTGTGTGGTGTCCATCTGTAGTGTTGTCACTGGGTTACTGTCTGTGGTCACAAATGCTTTACACACTGCCTCTGAGATAAGCCTGTCTGCTTGTGCTAAGCTTCCAAGGGGGTGAGCAGGGGTTACTTTAGGAGTGTACCCCCTTACCCCGACTAGAGGCAAATGTCCCTATTTGTCACAAGTACCTACCTGTGCCAAGTAGAAACCCTCAAATCTAACAAAAACGTTTTGCAGTACTGTTTGGTACTGATGTAATGTTGTTTCTAAAATCCATAGCTCTTTTTTATACATATCTGATTTACTTCGTTTTGCTGTCTAAAATTATTTCAAAAACAGCTTTATTTTTATTAATTGGTGTCGGATTTCTTTCGAGCCATGTCAATTACTTATCGGCGACATTGGTAATCTGAAACGCTTAGCACATGTTCCTCTAGTAAAGCCTGACTATTCTTTGACAGGCTACAAGAACTGAGCTAAGGATTTAATATTGTGAATCCAAGGACCGTCTTTGGGATATCGTGAGAGTATTGCATGGTGAAGCCTAACCAGCAGCACCACATAATACTCCACCTTCCTACGGCGGATTTTTCTTTTCTTTTTTTAAATTTATTTTAACGGGATAAAGTCAGTTAGTATCATATTGTTAACTCTTAGCGTCCTAAGGACTGTTTGAGTGTCATTTTTGGATAAACAAACAGTATAAAAATTCCGGATTTAATCTGTTAAAATTTGAAACAAACAAGTAGTAGCTAGGGGGCACAGAAAAACGAAAAAGAACAGAGTGACATAAAAGCAAGTAATTCAACTAACATATTGTTGACAAAGTCACAACAGGTTCAAGTTTAGCTCAAGGTTGAATATACTTCACATTCCAGGTGGATTCTCGGCTACGTTGTCTTCAAACAAATGTCATTCCACCAGCTCAGTCTACCATTGAGGGTGATTCAGTTCATACTGTGAAGGTCTCGCCAACCACTCTTCAGTTCATCTGTATGTAAGAATAAGAGATAAGTATGGCATATTGCCCAGTGCTATCAAGGATCTTAGCAGGATCATTACTTTTGCAAGCATTTTTGTGTATTTGAGAAATTATTGATTCATGTATATTTTTGTCTCAGCAGGTGGCCAGTTGGGTCTTGTTTCATCCATTCTTGTTTGTTACATCCATTACTGCTCCTTTGTAAAAGTACCACAAAAGACAGTATACTACTGTTATCAAGATATTGGAACTAGAAAAGGAGTGGTACAGTGCATTGCTCTCTTTAGGACTTATGGTTATTTTATGGGCAGTGTATTCATAGAAACTCAGAGTTGGTTTGTGTATGGCTGCTAGTTTTGCTTCGGCTCTATGATCCCTCCTAGTTGGTTTAGAGCCACTGGTGTTCCTTAGCCACTAGTTCATCAGTATTGATTCCTTCATGAGCCATTCTTGGTTTTCAAGGGTTGCATGATGTCAAGGTAACTTGGAAAGGGATTCAAAGCGAGGTCAAAAGTAATTGTGCTCAATGGATCATGCTGCAAACGCTTGATATTAAGAAAATAGGAACAATTTGAACCAATTGAGAAAAAATTTGAATCTGGTTCTCCTGTTGATCTGTAATTTTTTTTCACTCCTGTCCCTCAATTCTTTTTCCACCTCGGATAGTACAGCCAACCTCTCGCTAAACTCTAGCTTGGAACCCCTGAGTGTAAAACAAGAATGGTTACTGTCTTGTTGATTAAATGCAATCGAGAAGGAACCAAAGCAAATGATTACTAACCCACTACCTGCTGCCAGCACTCTGCAAACTGACTGAATGGATAGTAGCAAAACAACTTCCATTATTCCTAGAAATGTCAGACTGTCTTAACCCTAGACAAATGGGATTTCGCCCAGGGCATGGCACAGAAATGCCACTGGCACTAGCACTTGATGAGCTAAGAACTATATTCGATCAGGGTGCCTGCTGTGTGCTGTTGGATCTTTCAGCTGCATTTAAGATGGTTGATCTCTCCATTTTCAAGCACAACCTAAAAGAGATAGGCAACTTTGGGGACAGTGGAAAATTGATTTGCCTCATTTCTAGAAAATTGAATCTGAGCTGTCTCGCTGCCGCATTCCCAATCCACTATTAGACCCGTCATATGTGCCCTCATTCAGGTCTCTTTGCTGTAACCCATGATTTTCAACATCTATGTGTGGCTACTGCTTCAACTTCTGATGTTTGTATTTTCCTATGCTGATGATAGACAGCTTATTAATTTCCTAAAAATGAACACTTCTACATCTACAACTAATTTAACTGAGTGCCTAAAAGGGGTCAAAGAAAGGATGTCAAATGTTCTCAAGATAAACACGATCAACATGAATCGGTAGCATGGCAGCACATATCCTTTACCTTTAGGAGAAACCCCTATGCATATTGGAAAAGTCAATTCAATCGGTGTTACTCTTGAGGAGAAACTGACTTTCACAACCCGAGGTGCCGCAGTCTGAGCTGGCAGCTGCTGTACCTTATAACTACTGGGAATGAACCTTCCATTCCTTCTTCAAAAATGCCATGCACAGGTAGTGTCGAGATGCATCCTGTCTCCATCTGACTATTGGGACATTTTACACCTGAGACTAGTTGAAAGTATTCCAGTGAAAATAAAGAGTTCAGAATTTTGTAGCGTGCACACAGGCTCCACTCAGATGTTGTTCACGTTTTAGCAGCCAGAATCTTTTTGTGTCTGCTTTTCATTAAAGTGTCAACTTTTATACACCATGCACAGCATTTTCTATGGCTCAGGCTCGGAGAAATCAGGGCTGCAAAAATGATTCCAGCATTCTAAAGTGTGCAGAAATCCATGAGTCTGTACTGATGTTCTCTGCCAGGGTTAATCATTGTACCACTGGAATCAAGCTATACCAGACTGATGAGCCCTAATGAGTGCAAAAAAGGTATCGGTTGCTTGCGATCCTGTTCAGGGAGGGCCTGGCCTAGCAGTTCAGGCTGGACTGTTTCCACTGGAGTAAGGTCAGGAAAGATTTGCATATAGCATGGGAGAGACTGAGGTGGCATGGTGTTGCAAAATAACGATGGACTCGGATGTGGTCCTGAATAATTACCAGTGGCTGAAATTAGTTCAAGCATTTTCTCAATATCTATTTTGTATACTTAAGTGCAATGGCTGGGTATTCCGGTGCACTCTATGCCACTGAAACCATGTTATACCCGACTGATGTACCCTAATGAGTGCAAAACCGGTCTTAATTTGTTTTCGTTCTGGTTGAGGGAGGACCTTGCCTGGCAGCTCCGGCTGGACTGTTCCTACTAGAGCAGGGCCAAGATTGATTTTTATATGGTTGGGTCCAACCTGAGGTAATGATGTGCTAGATAATGATGGACTGGTGCTGTTGCTCTGAGTAATTAACTGTGCTTGAGATGAATTCCAGAATTCCATCCACCACTTTTTTGTATACTTCAATGCAATGCCCTAGTTGGAATGGGTATGCCAAGACGTGGGTCCTGTGAGCAGTGTTGCACTGGAACCTAGCTATACCCGACTGATGAGCCTTAATGAGGGCAAAACCAATCTTGGGGTGCTTGTGTTATAGTTCATGTAGGACCTGACCTTGCAATTTGGGCTGCAGTGTTCCTATTGGAGCAGGGTCAAGGCTGATTTGCATATGACTGGGCCAAAACTGAAGTTGCATGCTGTGTAAAATAACGATGGACTAGGATGCTGCCCAGAGCATTTACCCAAGGGTGAGCATTCAATCCCTATCTTTTATTGTACACTTTAGTGTGAAAGCCTAGGTTGGTACGGGTATGCCCAGATGTGGATCCCATGCACACTGTGGCACTGAAACCAAGCTAGACCCAACTGAGGAGCCCTAATGATGGCAAAACCAGTCTTGGGCTGCTTGTGTTCAGGTTTAGGGAGGGACTACCCTGGCGATTCAGGCTGGACTACCCTTATTGGAGCAGGGTCATGACAGATTTGTATATGGCTGGATCAAAACTGAGGTGTCATGGTGTGCAAAATAACAATGGACTGGGATGCAGCCCAGAGTAATTATCAGTCGCTGAGATTAATTCATGCATTTAGTCCATCACTTTTTTGTATACTTCAAAACTGAATATGGCAGTAAGCTAAAGAAGAAAGGGGGATTGAATAAAAAAATGTCATGAAGCCACAGCTTTATACACAGGCGAAGTTAAACAAGTAATGCACTGAAGATTTAAAGCAATCAGAAATTCCACCCCCACAGGAGGAGAGACTAGTGAATAAGCAAAATTGCTTTGTGAATCCCCATCCAGGAGTTTGCGAAAAGAAGTGTAGACTATATACTCACATTCAGAGAATTCTAACTGGTTCATGAGATAATGAAGACAAAATGTATGATACCCAAATAAAGCCTGAACCCTCCTCTAGGATAAGGCTGTAGAATATGAATGAGAAGAAGCAAACTCCACCGCCAGTGGCAAAATAAATGCTGTTTATGGGCTGCCGGAAGCAGGATCCGATAAGGTCAGACTGAAAGGAACACTTTTGCCAAAAAAAGTAATTAGAAACTGTCCATGTTGATGAGAAAAGCATACTGCCAGCTACTTTACCATTACGGCCTGGTGCAGATAACTTATTCCTCGTGTATTTCCCTTAAAATCAGGAAATACTGAAGTTATTCTCCGCCATGGGGAAGAAGACAATATAAGTGATTACCCAGACAAGACCAACATAGGAGGGATGCCACAGGCATTCCTTTCAACAACAATAACGGATGAAAGCTTGAAGCTTGTTGAGAAAGATCACACACTGACCCCTGCAGATTACCTGCCCATGTGAACAGTGGAGAATAGATATCATAACCAACACAATTATTTTTCCACCATTGTGCTCATTTAGAGGAAGCAATGATATATTGAATAAGGGCAACATCTTGAAAATAATCCAGACATTGCAACATCTGAAACATGTTAGATCAGAGGGTAGTTTATCATTAAAATGTCAGGAAATCAAATTGAAAGAGCGAAGTGAACCTTCAGAGAACCTATCGTCACGTTACATCTTGGCAAGGACAATTATGGCCAGTGAATATACACCCGCTGAGTGGGGCAATAAAGTCTTCATAACCACAGAGGAGTTGTACCCCAGGATCCTGGAGCAAGTACGGAAAGAGAATGTAAAGCAGGATACGCACATTTCTCAAGTGGCTTTTAGATCAATAAATGGACCCACAACTAATTATGCCATCTGGGCTGACCTAAATCTCACCAAATAGGAGAGACAGAAATGATGCTAATAACAAATAAGAACTATCAACGAGGTAAATGCAGGGGAGAAGAGTAATGGCTGGGACTGGTTGTCCACAGCCCTGTCAGCACTCAATGTACAGCCATTTCATAAGAAAAAGCCCCTGCCTGATATGTTCTTCTCACCAGAAATATTAGTGAGCTGGAACATCGCTGGGTATAACACAAAATAGACAATAAAGAGTGAGCTACCTTCAAAAATATTTTTGAGATCTGTTGCTTCTAGGAAACACAGTCTATGGGAGAACTGGCAGGGGATGTTTTACTCCTTACTGTGTCTCAGCAATCAAGCCATCAAAGGACAGACCAAGAATAGGATTAATCACATGGGGGCCGATTCACAGAACTAATCTGAGTCAAAATCCTAAACGTAGTACTTTTGTTATTCACAGAAGGCATTTAGTAGCAGTAAAGTTAGGATTTTGTCTTAAATTAGGATTTTGTCTTAAATTAGGATTGTGTTTTAAGTTAGGATTTTGTCATAAATTAGGATTTTGTTTTAAATTAGGATTTTGTCTTAAATTAATCTTAAATTTGTCTTAAGTTTTGGTTCTAAGACAAAATCCTAAATTAAGACAAAATCCTAACTCAAGACAAAATCCTAATTTAAGGCAAAATCCTAATTAAGACAAAATCCCAGCATAACACAAAATACTAATTTAAGACAAAATCCTAACTTTACTACTACTAAATGCCTTCTGTGAATATCAAAAGTAGTAAATTTAGGATTTTGTGTTAGATTAGTTGTGTGAATCGGCCCCATGGATCTCAGTCACACTTTCTTATAAGGTCCAAACAAATATCACAGTAAACAAAAACATATATCACTTTACTCTGAGAAATGACTCCATGAATATCAATATCTTTGATGTGTTTCTGACTCTGGGCAAAAAAATTGGGAGGGGCCAGTGATTGAATGCTCTAGAATGTGCAAACACCCAAAAGCATTCAACAATAAAAGAGGTTGATTCAAACAGAATAACCTACATAATTCTGATCTGCATTGATTATAATATTAAACCACACTTCTCAAAGTCAGAGAGAGTCCCCATTGAAGAGAAAATTGCATGGGGCATATCTGCGTTAGTCACAGAATATTTACAGGGTCCAATAAGAAAATGTATTCATCTCAATGATGGCATCCTGTGATTGCCACTAATTAAATGGACAATCTATATCAGACACCCCACCAAGTGAAACCTATAGAGCAATAAATCGAGCAAACCAGATAAGCTATGTGTTAAACAGCACTGAATCATGGCATCTTGTTATTGAGATGCATGTGGAAGGATGACTCGAAAGAGATCACAACCTTTTAATGTCATCACTTTTTATGCAGGATCCAAAATGTATGCACTTCAAAGTAGACGCTCACTTGATATCCTGCAATATGGCAATACAATCTCAATATGGTAGTACTTTGACCACCCAGAATTCTGTTTCAGATGAAGCCTTCACAAATGCGAACTGACCATAAACCTAGAAGAAAATCCAGGGATGGCAGCTGAACCCTTACATACATTTGATGCCCTGAGAAGCCTGATCCCACGACTGAGATATGAATATATAATTTTCAAAAATACTGTAAAAGTTTAAGAGGAAAAGTTGGAATGATGGGCATCAAGAGAAGCTCTGAGAAGAAGGCATCTAAATCCAATCGAAGATGAAACTTGTAGGGACCTAAGGAAAGGCTATAGATTTCTGTTAAAACACAAAAAGAGCCAACTACGACAAACAGCAATACAAACTTTGGGACTTAGATGGCACTACAAGTGCATTTCCTTACAGATGGGCACGGGAATTGCCCCTGAACATTGCCTTGAACATTATCTTCTTCATATTGTACCTCAAGTTCTAATTGAACAGTATGATAAAAGAGTTCAAATGAAATATCCCCTAAGTACAGCCATGGATTTACAATCTACTGAAGGTGAAATAAGTGAAGTAATTAAGGCAATCTAGAGCCAAAAAGCTTAAAAAGCCCAAGAACCGAACAGAGACCCACTGATATCATCTGACTGAATATTCTATTTTGGGCACCACTCTTAAAAGCTGCATTTCAGGCAGCGTTGAAATTAGTTCATGGAGAGCATCAATTATAATTCCCATTTTCAAAAAAGGTTTACATACAAATACAGAGAATTTTAGCACCTAATTTTGTTATTTGTTAGAGATTATGACAAGTTTACAAGCTACTTCAGAAAGCGAGATGGGACCAACGACCAGGCCATGAGACTCTATTTCACATGATTTGAAACTGGCATTTGAGTTTGTCAGTAAAAATCTTCTGCGGTGTACTGTTACAGGTCAAGGGACCCAGTATAACCTTCTGCAACATCTCCAGCATGAGACTACAGTCAGGGTTAGATATGGCCCAAATGGTAAATGTACATTAGGCTTCCAGTACAGCTTGGAGTCTGTCAATGCTGCGTATTAGCATCAACATTATTCAATGTGTATATAAACAATTTGGAAAGATTCCTTTTGGACCTAAACCTAGATGTTCCTGAAAAAGGAGGTGAGAAATTCCCCTCCTTCTATTCGCTGATTACATTGTACTGATTGCACACACAGAGCTAGCAATGCATCACCTACTGAAGAGATTCAAAGGTTTTAGTGACATAAAAAACTTGACATCAATGTCAACAAAACAGGATATCTGGCCCTGAAGTTCAGTTGAAGACAATGTACCATGCTAGAGGAAAAGCTTTGGAGTACGTCTATGATATTAACTTTCTAGGCATTTGGTTCGACTATAAATGATCATGGCTGAAACAATTGGAGAAAAAGGCTACAAAAGTGAGTCAAAAATCAGGAGTCGTTTTGTGCTGCAAGAATAACTTTGGCAGTAAATCAGTAAAATCCATACTGTAAGTTTAGTATATGACAGCAGTAGCAGAATCCCTGTATGGAGGAGAATTTTGGGACTACAGACAGGTAGGTACCTGAGCTTCAGAAATATGAGATCTGCTTTCTACAACAGATGCTGTGCCTATGACCTTGTCCACCAAAGGAAGCATTAGGATAAGTAGTGTTGAGTCGGCAGTTCATTTAAACCCTATACTTTATTGGGTTAGAATATGGACAACTCATCAGCCAAAATGAATTTTAAAATTCATGATAATTATGTTATGCATAGATACAATGATTCAACAAAAATTTAATGTTTGTGTGATATCATCATAACTTTAATTTCGATCACAGAGCTCTCATAATGCATGATTCAGGACATACATACATACATGGGTCTCTCTTTATCTTCATACCATGGTCCTGAAGAAGCGCCAACGACCTTTAACGGCGACAGAGGCGCGAAACATGTTGACCGTTTTGTGACATCAAGGTATAATATGCCATTCTGGGTTTAGACTCCATTCAGGAGTTTTTATTCAGTCATGGGCTCCATTACCCACATCACTTTTTGAAAGGCAACCCTTTGACAGTTTTAAATCCCTGTGCACACATTTTTCATTACCCTTATACAGGACCCACACCCCACACACCCCCATGCACCATCCGGCATGCCTCAAAAGATCTCCGATAAAGTAAAAGTGACCCTTTGGGGGACCCGTTGGGTATTGCAGCGCCGGTCCCAACGAGGAGCAAATGCCCGATGATGAAGCATGACACCCTCGGGGGTGTGTGAGGCAACAAGAGGCAAGATACTTTCTTCCCCCTGATAGATGGGCCCACCCTACCTAGAACCCTTGTTCTTTTTCTCTTTTTCTTTATTGAAGGCATATGGGTGACTTTTTGCATCCAGCCTCTGGAACAGTGTCCTCTTTTTAATTTGAACTCTATTGTTTAACCATGCATCCCACACCTGGTTTCGGGTTTCCGTCATTTGTTTTTGATACATGTTGGTTATCGGAATAGGAACTGGGGAGTGCCCGTATTTTGGCCAGTGACATACTAAATGCTTAGGTCTTCGTCGCAATGGCAAATCTTATTATTAATATAACTTTGCGTTTGTAGCATTTTTTCGCATTGTAAGAACACACGTGGTTTCACTTTCTTTGGGACTTAACTGCTTGCCCATAGAATGGTTTATTACATTACAGGGTAAATTGATGGTCATCGTTGTTTTTAACTGGAAGATTGTATGGAAGGTGTATGATTGCCTTTATACAAGGGGTGACATGTCAATTGGTTTCTAACTAGTTCCTTTTTCGCTCTTTACAGGTACATCATGGACTGCTTCTAATTTAAAAGCGCCTAGCCGATATTATCGTGATTATCATATCACGTTACTCCATGGATGTTGCTATTATTATCTCCTTTTTTCAATTGAATTAGGAAGGATTAATTTTATGACGTGTACCACGGATATGTATTCCTAAATACGGATGAGGTAGGAAAAATGCTTTTCAGGGTGGAGATAGGGTGCACCTTTTATATGAAATGGCACTCTCTTTTTAGTCCATTTTATGACTTTGGTCCAATAGGGGTAATTTCTTTTTCTTATACAAAATTCCGTTAATACGGTGTGGAGCTATTTTTGACTGGTTATTAACAACCTCTTCCTGCCTACTACGAACTGTGAATGGTAGGTTACCACCATCTCATTATTTGATTCTTAGAAATGGTGGCATGAATTACTTTTTCGGCTTTGCTCGACACAGTTTTGGTAACTTTCAATTATATGGTATGAGGGTGCACTTTACTTTTCGCTTATCTCAATGTCCTAACGACGAGGATGTGTCTTGAGATGAAGTCATGTTTGGTGGTCATTCCCTAGGAATTGGCCCGTGGTGTCAATATGGGATATATTCATAGATGTGGGTCAGTTTGGATCATGAAGTGACGGCCCTCTCTTTGGTCCTTTTTTAATTTAAAAATTAAAAATCATGGGATTTCTTTCATATATATTTTTCTTCTATTTGTTTTTTAGCAATAGCCCTCTCAGTTGCTTCTTTTCTCCTTTTACTATTAAGTACGTTTCTTTACTTTCCTTGTTTCATTCTTCGCCTTGTCTTATGCTTATAGTTTGTGGTCATTTAAATTTTGATAGAGGCCATGACATATTGATTTAATTAATGTTGAATATGGTATATATGTGTCAGGTTCGTTTCTGGGGTGTGGTGTTCATTTTTATGTTCAATGTATATAATGTATTGTAATATTTATATTCATTGGTAACATTGTGGTGTGAGGGATTGTGTTAACATTGGTTTTGTCAGTCACATTGTTGTACATAGATATTTATTGGATGTATGTCATGTACATTTCAATGTATTATATATGTTATTCTTTTCCATGTTTTCCACTTACAGCCATGAAGAAGTCCTGTGTGACAGGACGAAACGCGTTGGCTGTGGCTTTTTAAGAACATAAATAATAAAGAAGATACTTTTCTAATTCGAAGCCTACTGGATTATAATTATATGTAACAATGTGTTCTCCCTGAGTGGTGCAGTCCTGATTGTGTTTGTGCATATGTATGCCCTAGTTTTGGAATAGAGGGGTGTTCTTGGACAGGGGGTATTTTCGGTAAATTGCACGCAAGTTAATCTATAGACTTTTTTTACCTTAATGGCTGACTATTTATGATTGGTGCCAGATCGTTTGCAATAGGTCCCCTGTCCAAGTTGTGCTTTCTATATTATCCCCTACACACATACAAATACATAAAAATAGAGATAATAGATAGTTCATTTAATTTCAAGCAGATACTTAGTTTAGACAAATGTTATGTTATTTTAAGAAATTTGTAAAGTGCATGGCAAGGGACGTCCCAGCGCTGATTGACAGGAAGAGAGGGTGGAAGAGGAATCTACTGATCAGCAAAAAAGCCAGGTCTTCACCACCCTTCTGAAGGATAGAAGGTTGGGAATGCTTCTTATGGAAAGAGGCAAAGAATTCCAGAGGGTCGGTGCAAATCAATATTAAAAAGGGGGAAAGGAACACATAAATCCATAAAACCAGTCAGCTAAATCAATTACACATTGCACTTTGAGCGTCTAATCCATAGGAATTTAGCTAAGCCAAAAACCTTAACTCTCCTAGTATCTGGGCTAAGTAAAAACAGTGGTAATGGCTGCTGTGTAGTGACTACCATGCCATAAAGGTAGTTGAATAGTGCCATCAGAGGTCGCTGCTTATCTTCTTCACCAGCTAAGCTAATAGCCTACCTGACCAATCCACCTCTTCGTGCCTGAGAGCAAGACTGTAGTAGACTATGCTTATTGTGGGTTAGAATGTTCCTTGGTTCGGAACCTCACTGTGTGAGGGTTCCGTACCGAGCGTTAGGGCTGAGTTAGTTGGTGGTTGTCAATGTCTCTGCTGCTCTGCCTGTGATGGACCCGGGAATAAACCGACGAAATCAACCTACCAATCTACCGTGTCTACTTCACAACATCTTTTTTGGCGACGATGGCCGGGCCATCATAGTGAACCTGCGTGCCTGTAACCTGGTATACACCCGTTCTCATGCCGACTGGTTGATCAAGATCTATATAGTGTCCAGGAGTTGGTTCTTCATTTCTCTCTTCTCTCTTCGTCTGGGGCATCGAGGAACAAGACCGGACACTTTGTTATGGCACTGTGGGCAGAGCGAAATAAACAAGGTCAGTTTGTTAGGTGAAACGCATGGAGGGCCCTGCATTTCAGCACTGATGACATGGAGGCGTGATTGACGTCAGCGTGTTGACGGGCAGACGGAGCATCTCTGCGCTCCAAGTCTGGAACGCAAGCCTTGCGTTCCAAAGTGTCAGTGTCCTGTGTGTCTTCAGGGATTTGGGAACATTGTCTGTTTCCATTGTTTGTGCACAGAAGAGTATCTACATCACAAAGCCTTCTTTTCTAGTCAGCAAGGGAGCAACATCACAGAGCCTGCCCGTAAGATCAACAGTGGAGCAGCATCACAGAGCCAGCTCTTTGAAGGTGTCTCCTTTACAGTGCAGCTCCATCACGTTTTGCAGCCAGTGTTTTACAGCCAGTGTGAGGTACTGTTGTACATTGGTTGGATGCTGCAGTTGGGTTAGCGCAGTGGCCTATTAAAATTAAGTTCTTAATTTGGGCAGTGTGCATTGTGCTGTGAGTCATCTTTGTTTTTATTTTTTACTGTTTATTTAAAAATTTTGGGTTGTTTCGACCACGCTCTCAGGGTTGCCCACTACTTAATCTTGTACAGCTTGGTGATTTAAAGTTGAGCTGATTTTATCCTTATCTGTTCAAGTATGCAAGCTGTTACACCTCCTCCACCATTTTTGGAAATCAAATGGAACCAGTGGTTTGATGGGTTTGATACATACCTTGGCACAATTGGCACAATTCGATTCAGATCTGAGCTTAGGAAATACCTCTTACTTCATTTCTTGGGTTCTGAAGGGAGAGCGATCTTAAAACATTTTCCTCACCTGTCATTAAAGGTGAAGACGTTCTTAATGATTACCAAGACACCATCAAAAGACTTCAAACTAGGTTTGATGTCTAACCCAGTTTATTTGTTTTGCGACACAAGCTTTTTCTGTGTGTTCACTATACTGGTGAGGATGTTGACACATATTACTGCTCTGAGGAGTTTGGTCTCTGAGTGGCAATTCTAAAATTTTGCGGACCAGTTGGTGCGAGATCAAATTATTTGTCATTGCATAGACAAACTGATCAAACAGTACCTTCTTTCTATGGGAAACCCAACTTTGGATGAAACTATCAAATTGGCCAAAAGCATTGAAATGTCTCAGTTGTCAGCAAAGGAACTAGAGACCAAAAACAGTGAGTCAGTTTCTGCTGTCACAGTTAAGGATTCTAAGGAAACTAAAGACAGTAAACCCTCTTTCAAGTCACATTTTGGTTTTGGGGAAAACAAAATTCTTTTTTTTCTCACCAAACATTTGTTTTAGGTGTGGGTACAGGTCGCACATGAAAGGTAGCAAATGCCAGGCTAAGTTTTTTACTTGTAGAATTTGTAACAAATCTGGTCACTTTGCGAAGGTTTGTCAAGCTGGTAGAAGCAATGAAATCTTCGCCTGTCAAATGTGTAGTAGATGAAAGCATGTTTTGTGACTGTGATGAGTGCATCACTAAAGATCTTAGGGACATGGTCATGGTGGTACAGGATGAGGAGGTCATGGTGGGCAATCCAGAGTTATGTGTGGCCCTCTATTTAGAGGTCAAGGTTGGGGATAAAGTCTTGAAACATTTAGTGGACACTGGTGCTCGCATTTCAATGATCACGCAAGAGCTTTTTGTCAAAACTTGGCACACTAGATCACTCTTACCCCCTGATCATAAAGCAGTTTCTAATGAAGGGCAGGAGATCAATTTGTCTGGGTACATTGAGGACATTATGGAATTCAGGGGATGGAAAATTGCAAGGAAAGTGTACGTTGCACACAAAGGCTTAAACATTCTGGGCTGGTTTCACCAGGGGTTATTTGGCATGGTACTTAGGCATGGGACCAGTGAACAAGTTCTTGTTATAAGGGAAAATCTGGATCTTGAGGAAATTATCAATACATTTCCTCACATATTTTCTGGTGAGCTTGGGAAGGTCAGGGACTTTCCTCATAAGATTATTGTGAAAGACGGTGCAAAACCCATCAAGCACACACTTAGGGATGTTCCTTTTAGTGTATGGCAAGATCTTGAGAAAGAGCTTAATTCCCTGTGCGTGAAGGGTATTATAGAACCTGTAGACTCCTTTCTGTGGCTTTCTCCTTTGGTAGTTGCCCGTAAACAGAACGAGGAATTGAGAGTTTGTGTTGATCTCCGCTGCTTAAACAAAGAGATTTGGTTGGATTCACAGCCCCTCCCTAACATCAATGAACTTTTAGCTGGTGTGAAGGAAGCTAACATTTTTCTAAGTTAGAATTGGCCTCTTCCTACCACCAGGTAGAGTTAGCTTCTGAATCTAGACATCTTACTGCCTTCGTCTCCCCTTTTGGCACTTACCAGTACGTCCGCATTTCATTTGGTCTTGCGTCAGCTGCATCCGTTTTCCAGCGTTTAATGAACAACTTGCTAAAGGGGATTGATGGTTTGTCTGTTTTTCAGGATGATGTTTTGTTTTTTGCCCCCAACAGAGCTGCCCATGATGCCATCCTTAAAGAGGTGCTGTCTAGGCTCCAGTCCAATAGTGTGGTGCTGCGTACGGACAAGTGGGTCTTTCTTACAAAAGAGGTTGAGTACTTGGGGCAGTTGGTCACTGAACAGGGCATTCTCCCTAAGTCTAGTCTTGTAGATTCCATTATAAAGTCTAAGGATCCTTCTGATAAAGCTAGACTCAAGTCATTCTTAGGGCTTTGTGAGTTTTATTCACATTTTGTTCAAGATTTTGCATGTAAGTTGAGGCCTACTATACAAATGCTCATGAAGGGTGTTGCGTTTGAGTGGTGTGATGAGTGCCAAAAGGTGTTTGACTGGGTAAAGCAACAGCTGATTTCGCCAAAAGTGGTAAAGCATTATGATTCTGTACTCCCTTGCACTTTGACTGCTAGTAAAGTTGGTGTGAGGGCTGTGTTGCATCACAGCAAAGGTAGGGAGGTCATGACCATTGGTTTTGCCTCGAGGGTGCTGTCTCCCACTGAAAAAAAGTATTCCGTCATCGAGAAGGAATTATTGGCCTGTTTGTGGGCGGTGATGACATTTTGAAATTTTATTTGGGGTAGAAGGGTTTGCCGCGAAACTGATCACAAGCCTTTAATATTTATTTTGAGTGAAAAGAATGTCAGAGGTTTTACTCCTCGCATTGCTCGCTTGTCATATATACTTCTCCAATTTGATTTTTTTCCTGAGTAAATTACTGGGAGTAAGAATTGTTGTGCAGACTACTTTTCACGTTCTTCTGCCATTGTAGAAGATGAGTATGTTATGGGTGAGGAGGACAAGGAATAGTTCATTGTTGCGGCTGTAGATCTTCCACAGTTGTGTGCGATTTCAGAGAGTGAATGTGGTCAGGCTCTCAGTACTGATGTCTCCTTGGCTACGGTCATGAAATATGTGGAGATGAGGTGGCCTAGGGAGAGGAACCTGAGTTTTGAATTGAAAACCTATGTTCCAGTAGCGGATGATTTGTCCATTGAGGATGGTTAGTTTATGAGAGCTGACAAGTTAGTCCCTCCCGTTTGTTGAGTGCTGGTTTAATTATGCATGCTCATGAGGGGAATTTGGGAGCCACTATGATGAAAAAAGGGTAAGACTCTATTTTTGGTGGCCCTCCATGGACAGGGAAGTGGATGAAACAGTCAAGTTGTGTGTGATTTGTTCTAACTGTGATAAGTCTGCAAAGTTGCGCATGCCTCCTCTTTCTCCAACTGTGTTGCCGTCTGCACCTTGGGTGAAGTTTGGGCTTGATATCTTTGGCCCTTTTCATGCACTAGATGCATCTTCAAGGTTTGCGTTGGTCATGATGGACTAATATTCTAAGTGACCTGAGGTCAGGCTTGTGAGGGAGGTGACCTCGAGGACTGTTGTTGAGTTTCTAAAAGATGTTTTTTTGAAGGAGGATTTCTTGAGTCTCTCGTGACTGACAATGGCACTTTGCGGCATATTAGCAAGGGCTGGCAATATAATTATCCCCACTTTATCGTCCGTTATTGGGCAAAAACCGGCAATAATTATATCGCAATATCATCAAGGACACGGTAGCGCTTGTTTCCTTGATGTAGAGCCCGTTTTTCACAGCCTCGCCTCGCATCGCTAATGAGATGCAAAGAAGGCGTGGCTGTGAAAACAACACATGTTAATATCGTGAAGGCAGCTTCGCAATATTCTATGGGGTCAGAGACCCCTAGTTGTTAATATGTTTCTCAACTAAACAGAGGGTATACTACAACCTTCTATCTATGTGTGCTAATTACAGTCACTATTTTGAGAATTAAAAACTTTAAAACAAGACATGTGTATGCATTAAGCCCATGTGTTAATCCCACACCTCACTACACCTTTCTCCTGTGAAAAAAGGGGAAGGGGGGGTTGGCAGAGCCTCACGGGAGCAACACCCGGGGGAGGATATGGCAGACTGGTACTCGCCTGGATCCTCACGTTCTCATCATCAGCAACTGCCAACCAACAAAGAAATGGGGATAAAGACTGTGCAAAGAAAAAAACTATATGTGTTCTGAGTGTTAGTGACCCGCTGCGGTATACCAAACCTCCTGTGCTCGAGATCTGGTCCCACCACCATAAAAAGAGCTGAGCTATACTAGCAACTCCAACTTTATTCTGTGCTGAATGCCCGCTCTAATTAAAAACAACCAACATGTTTCATCGCCGAATTTTCCTTTACCGGCAATTTCATCAGGGTTTTTTTGTTGGGTCAGCGTGAATCCTGCATGTCTTGGTTCTCCCTTTATTGTACCTGTGATAACACATGGGATAAAATCACACATACACATACATTTACTCACTGTGTCTCGCTGGAGATGCAAACTGGCAACTGAACACTTAGCCATGCTTGTATCATTCGTACATTACCAGGTGGCCTTATTTGATTGAGCCTACCAGGTCCCCGTAGAAGAATCTGGAATGAACGGACCCTTTAGCAAATAATGGGTTCCATGGACCGCCCTTAGGTCAGTATCTAAAAAGATAATTGAGGTTAGATGAAAAGAGCATGATCGATTCGTCATTTTAATATCCCCCTCATATACCCTCATCCTTAAGCTCTGCAATCACTGTACCCATATCGTAGTTTGCTGCAAGCTTCTGTAAATCATCTCAACTGGCCGCAGCTGCCAGTTGCAATGTCCCGTTATTTTATTTACATGTTTGGCACGTGGACCCAGATCGTAGTTTGCTGCTGGCGTCAGTAAAATTATGCCCAACTCTCCTAGCCTGGTGATGACTGCAGATTCTAGTGACCCATTGTATTATATACAGGTTTAACTAGTGGGACTAGTTCGCCGTGGTATACTAAGATAATTCAAACGCAAAGTGTCCAGTCGTACAACATGGCGCATGGCACTGAGGAACTATCCCACCCTCGTTGTTTCGTCTTAGTTTTCATGCGTGCCGAAACCGAGGGCATAGCCCCGGTAAAGTGAAGGTTAGTTTCCTTACCAGCAGTCATCACCGGGCTAGGAGAGTTGGGCATAACTTTACTGACGCCGGCAGCAAACTACGATCTGGCTCCACGAGCCAAACATGTAAATAAAATAACGGGACATTGCAACTGGCAGCTGCGGCCAGTTGAGATGATTTACAGAAGCTTGCAGCAAACTACGATATGGGTACAGTGATTGCAGAGCTTAAGGATGAGGGTATATTAGGGGGATATTTAAATGACGAATCGATCATGCTCTTTTCATCTAAGCTCAATTATCTTTTTAGATACTGACCTAAGGGCGGTCCATGGAACCCATTATTTGCTAAAGGGTCCGTTCATTCCAGATTCTTCTACGGGGACCTGGTAGGCTCAATCAAATAAGGCCACCTGGTAATGTATGAATGATACAAGCATGGCTAAGTGTTCAGTTGCCAGTTTGCATCTCCAGCGAGACACAGTGAGTAAATGTATGTGTATGTGTGATTTTATCCCATGTGTTATCACAGGTACAATAAAGGGAGAACAAAGACGTGCAGGATTCACGCTGACCCAACAAAAAAACCCTGATGAAATTGCCGGTAAAGGAAAATTCGGCGATGAAACATGTTGGTTGTTTTTAATTAGAGTGGGCATTCAGCACAGAATAAAGTTGGAGTTGCTAGTATAGCTCAGCTCTTTTTATGGTGGTGGGACCAGATCTCGAGCACATGAGGTTTGGTATACCGCAGCGGGTCACTAACACTCAGAACACATATAGTTTTTTCTTTGCACAGTCTTTATCCCCATTTCTTTGTTGGTTGGCAGTTGCTGATGATGAGAACGTGAGGATCCAGGCGAGTACCAGTCTGCCATATCCTCCCCCGGGTGTTTCTCCCGTGAGGCTCTGCCAACCCCCCCTTCCCCTTTTTTTTGCAGGAGAAAGGTGTAGTGAGGTGTGGGATAAACACATGGGCTTCATGCATACACATGTCTTGTTTTAAAGTTTTTAATTCTCAAAATAGTGACTGTAATTAGCACACATAGATAGAAGGTTGTAATATACCCTCTGTTTAGTTGAGAAACATATTGACAACTAGGGGTCTCTGACCCCATAGTATATAGGGGCGTCCATAATTGCTTAGCTTAATAGCAGGTTCATAATATCCTTTATAGCCTTGGATTTTAAAAGGAGCTGTATCCCAGGTCTCCTGTAATAGAATTATCTGATAATTCTTAAGCAATTCAGTTATATTGTCCATTTTATTGCCTATACCATTTATGTTCCAAGAACAAATTGTTATGGCCATATTGTTATTAGTTGAACTTCCTTCTGACGTTTCTTGATTTTCTTGTCATTGTTTATTGTTTCCATGTAGGGCACTTTTAATCCATGTATCATTTAACCCGTTTTCGTTATCTTCTCTATCGTCTTCCGATTGATTTACAACTTGTCTCTCTATTTGTTGAATTGGCTTTTTTAGCACAGAGAAGGTTGGTTGCCCCTTTTTTCCTTTTTCCGAACTTGGGAAATTTTCTGCTTTTAAAAGTGGCGTGGGGTATTCTTTTGGCTTAATTTTATTGATCATTATTCCCCAACTACAAAAAGTATCTTCTTCTTTCATAATTTGTTCTGCTACAGCAGGGGATGTAACTGTTAGCTCTGTTAGTGGCAGTAAGCCATCCGGATTTTGTAGGAAGCCAACACAGTCTATTACTTAAGTTGTCAGGTTTGCCTGGGATGGAACTGATTTAAATAGGCATAGGAGATTACCCCTATTCAGCGTATCTTGATGTCCTCTAGATTCATACACTGGCTTAAAGATTAGTTGTTCTTTCCTCTGATTTTCCATATCCCTTTCATTGTTTGTATTGGATTCCTTTTTAACTATATTTATAAGTCGTTTGTTATTACCACTTCTAACTATTACTATTTTGTCTCCCTTTTTTAGGTCGGTCGAATCCTTTGTTACGTTAGTTGCTTCCAGTGGTTTCGCCGGTTCGATAGATGGAAGTTGTTTTATGTCTGTTTCTTTATTTAAAGTTTGTTTGAATATTTGTTTTGCCGGTTTAGTGAGTGAAAGTTGTTTGGTGCTTGGATCTTCATTTAGAGTATGTATAAATGTTTGTTGTTCCGTGACATCAGCACTCGATGGGACTGAGTTCTTTTTTTCTAGCGCTGTCTTGCCTTCTTCCTGTTTTATTAAATAGAAAAAATACTCATCCACTGTGGAGTGAAGCAAGTGCCATGTATCATGCAGACGGTTGTGAGCTATCCACTCCCTAAAGTGCTGCGTAGTCTGTATACTCGCAGCCACCTGTAGGAGAGGAACAGACCGATCCATGTCTATATTTGGCACGCAATTGTAATCGGCACCCCACACCTCAGGGGATCTCGCAGTATTGCTGGGGTAAAATCATCAAAGAAGGCCGACTGCCCAAAGTTAGGTTGCCAGGAGGGTCAACCACTGGTAATGAATTAATTCCTCAGATAATGCAAAATGTATATACAAACTACACCAACGTGTATTACAATTGGGTAAGTTCATTGTTTTATATGTTTTTTCAAATAGGGGAATATGTAATACAATCAATATGCGGGTGCAAAGAGCACTTTGTTTAGATTTTAATAAGTTTTCTTTTTGCTACAATTTTTTCTTGTTTTTGCACACTGGCACTTTCACACAATGCTGCTTAAATGTGATTCATTAATCTGCCTGTTCCCTGCATATTTGCACATTGCACTTTGGCACTTTAGTATTGAAGCTGCAATTGACTATGTGTGATATCCTTGTAATATTTTATTGATTAGTTGTAGAATTGAATCCGGTTTTAAAACTTTTACTGATGAGGGATTATGTAATTGTCTATGAGAAATGTTTAAACGATAAGCTTACAAGACAGCCAATGTTTAGTTATAACTTTCTTATTGATGATGGATTATGTGCAATATGTGTACTTTTATGGATAATACATATCCGAATAAAGATCAACGATTGACTGATTGATATATGTTTTTTCATAGTTCAGTACACACATCAATCAATAGGTAATGTTATAATCCCAAGAGTGGAAGGTCTTAGAAAAGAGGCAGACACTAATTAATAATAGCAGCGCTTGATTAGTTCAGGTTTAGGGTGTGCAAAGCGCGGAAATAAACTTACCGAATGCGCAATGTGAACGCCGGACCAGCAGAAGGGACTGACCGCGCACTCGCCTGTCAGTCCCTTCTGATATCTGACAGAGCAGCTCACGTGAGGCACGGCACTCCTGCAATCTTCCAGGTTGTTTTCATAGCCCAGTCCCCCCTCAACCACCCAATTAGCACGGTTTGAGCCTGGCTTTTAGTGTTCCTTCACTCTGTTTTTTAGGATTGGATCCCCTACCTTAAATAATTTGGATTAAGCTCACACTTAGGACTTCATTACTTGTTGTCTCCCCAGCACAGCTTCACCACAAATTGCGGGTAAGTTTGTTTCCACGCTTTGCACACTCTAAACCTGAACTAATCAAGCGCTGTTATTATTAATTAGTGCCTGCCTCTTTCCTCAGACCTTCCACTCATAGAATTAGATACCGTGTTCGCCCTACACTGGCTCCTGGCTACTTTGGACTAAAATACTGACAACATTATTGGCATCTATACTAGGTCAGTATACAGACCTACTTTTCCCATACTCCTCCCTCGGTTGGACGGTACACCCACTAATTCATCCTTTTAAATTCCTAGGTTGCCTCACCCCGTTGTCCTGAAGAAAACCCGCAAGCGGAGGCTTCAAGTCGCCCTCTTCCCATAAGATGGGTCGAAACGTTGACGCATCTCCCCAGCAAGAGCCTGTACCACTATTCATCCCCCACAAATCTGACGTTGCATTTATGCACTCATGAGTAATGTAAATAGATGTAAATAAAGATCGTGGACGGGTCTGATTATACTGTCTCTTATATAGACCAGTGACCCTTTTTAATAAGGAACAGTGAGTGTCTTCGAATCTCCTGATCTTCACTCTTTTCTCATGAGCACTTCTTTTTCCTTTCACTTGTGCAACCTTTCATCAACTTCATGTGGCAATAACATTACCTATTGATCGATGTGGTAACTAGTCACAATATCGGAAAAGAAAATATCGACGGACAGAATATCGAGTTTTTTACATAGAATGGACAGAATATCGAAATGCAAAAATATAGTGGTGCAGAATATCGAAATTAAGGTAAGAAATATCGATTTTCATAATATCGAAGTTAGTAATATCGACAGTCATAATATAGTCGTTAAAAATATCGAATTTTTGCACAGTGTTTTAAGTGTTAGTATATGTTTTAAAAGTATGTATTACTTTTGTAATGTATGTTTGAATTTTTTTAAAGTAATGAATTTTACGTTATTTAATTTTTGCGTAATTTAATTCCGTAGTGGGTTGTGGGTTCATAGGGGAATACGGTGGGAAGTAATTTAAGTATAGTAAATTAAAAATTAATTTTTAGGAATGATTAATTATTTTTAATTAATTTTGCATTTTAGTTCTGTAGCGGATTGTGGGTCTATAGGGGAATATGGTGGGAAGTAATTTAATTGTAATGAAATGATTATTTAGTTTTACTTATTGGTATTGATAATTAATTGATTGGTAATTCATAATATTGACTAATTAATTTTTATTTAATTGGCAATTAATTTGTATTAATTGGTAATTACTTTTTATTAATTGATTAATCGATAATTATATTCATTGTATTAATTTATTACTCAGAGCGGGTTGTGGGTTTATAGGGGTATAGGGTGGGAAGTAATTTATTTGTAATTGAGTAATTATTGAAATTATTTTTGTGTATTGATGATTAATTTACTGTTAATTAATTATTAATTGGTAATTTATTTTATTAAGTTTTGGTATTGAAAATTAAGTTATTAATTAATTATTACTAGGTAATAACTTTTTAATACATAACATTTTATTTGGTTGTTATAATTAATTAATTATTAAATATTGTGTAATTGGTAATTAATTTTAATTACTTTTTTATTGGTATTGACCATTAATTTATTTTTATTTCAATATTAAATCATTACTTTCCCGACTGTTGCACCCACTGGGGTGGGAATAGGAATTTTTACCCCTAGGTTATCCAACACTTTCCCTACTGTTGCACTCTTTGGAGTGGGAATAGTAATTTTTACCCCTACACTATCAAACACGTTCCCTACTGTTGCACTCTCTGGAGTGGGAATAGTAATTTTTATCCCTATGCTATCCAACACTTTTCCTACTGTTGCACTCTCTGGAGTTGGAATAGTAATTTTTAACCCTACGCTATCCAGGACTTTCCTTTCTCTTGCACTCTCTGGAATGGGAATAGTAATTTTACCCCTACGCTATCCAACACATTCCCTACTGTTGCACTCACTGGAGTGGGAATAGTAATTTTTACCCCTACGCTATCCAATACTTTCCCTACTGTTGTACTCTCTGGAGTGGGAGTCGTGATTTTTACCCCTACGCTATCCAACACTTTCCCTCCTGTTGCACTCTCTGGAGTGGGAATAGTAATTTTTACCCCTACGCTATCCAACACTTTCCCTACTGTTGCACTCACTGGAGTGGGAATAGTAATTTCTACCCTCCCGATATCCAACGGTTTCGTTACTCTTGCACTCACTGGAGTGGGAATAGTAGTTTTTACCCTCCCGCTATCCAACGCTTTCCCTACTGTTGCAATCACTGGAGTGGGAATAGTAACTAATACCCTCCCGCTATCCTACGCTAAAAATATTGAATATTGTTTATTAATATTAAGTTAATATATATGTGTATTAAAAATAAAAATTCAGGTTTTTAAAGTATTTTAAAGTATTTTTTAGTTAATTATATTTATTATTTCATTCATTTTAGATTACTTTCAAGACATTTAAAAAATAGGATATTTTAACAAACTATAATATTTACAACAATATTTTGGATTCAATATTTTTGTACTTACCTGTTTGTGGATAGGAATTCGATATTCTGGTAGTCGATAATTTGTCACCGATATTTTTGTAGGTCGATATTTAGCTCCTCGATATTCTGTCAGTGATTCGATTGATGTTTGTACTGAACTATGAAAAAACATATAAAACAATGAACTTACCCAATTGAAATACGTGTTGGTGTCCTTTGTATATACATTTTGCATTATCTGAGGAATTAATTGTTTTTCTAGGCTGTATATTCATAAGTGTATTGTATTCATTACCAGTGGTTGACTCTCTTGGCAACTCCTATAGCATTAATGTTTCCTATTTAAATACTTCCTTCAAGTCAGTCAAGGACCAACTTTTTCATAATATATTGTACCCAGGTCCTGTGACGCTTATTGGGTTAACCCATTATTTCATAATGCCCAAAGTTAGGGGCATATATGCCCACCACTGTGATTGGCAGCCTATCCAGATGGTCTTCCAAAATCACAAAAAAAGAATCCCTTCATCAATCCTGAGGGAATCCATAAGGGACTCCCAGGGCTATCCATACCAGTGCTCCCCTGCATAGGCTGTTGATACAGTGCCATAAACTTGTACCCTCCAATTCTCCTTCACTTTGCCTAATTCAACATATGTGAGGTGCATATCCTGTGAAATAGCAACATGTACGTGGCTGCATTTAATATATGGGTGCATTTTATATCGGTTGGATCGATTGTCCATGCCGCGCACGTTCCACGTTAATAAATTATATCAGGGAGCAATGTTGTGTATCAGAGTGCCCATGTGTACCTGTGTGCAGCAGGGTCGCCCCCCCTGAGCTGCATTATAGTTCTGTAAGAGCCCCATGTATAAAGCAATTGACAAGCTGAAAATAAAGGTAGCCTACTGTTGGCAGTGCCCTACTCTGTATAACCAGCAAATCGATTCCACTTGTCATATACAACATAGTGTAAAAAATAAATAGTGTGAAAGATGAAAGAAAATGGGAAAGCAGAACAATCCCAACCTGACACCTGCCAGTAAAAGTACATTTCTCCGACCTATAATGCCCATACAAACAACAACAATTCCAATGAAAAAAGAACCATCTAAGAAATCCAGCCCATATCGCAAGGCCTACAGGCATGGCACACTTGTGACTGCAGGCTTCCGTCCGTGGTGCCTGCCATTGTGCTCTTGTCAACTGGCCAGGACCCAACCGATCCAGCCGTCTCCATGAGGTAGCCAATGTTGTGAATGTCAGCTTGGAAGCAAAAAAGAAAAAACAGCAGGGCAACATATCCATCAGAGCAGGTCATCAGCCATTCTAGGTGTTAAGAGCATACCCTTAGTCATTGTCTTAGAAAAGGTCCCGGATCAGCTTCCCACTGTGCTATTATCAGAGTGGTGCTGTTGTCTCAGCACTGCAAAATGATTAGTACCAAGTTGTGAGGCTTCCCCTACAGCTTGCACCTGTTCCCTAGATACTTGTTCCAGAGAGGGGCAATGAACTGTCTTCCTGTGCCTCCTCAAACACGGTTTAGGTGTTATCCAGTCAACAGTCAAGTTATCAACACCGGTGTCCATAGTCAAGCTTTTCGTATGCAGCCAGGTCCATATGTCTTCAGTGGAAGACAAGAACTGAGTACAGTCGCCATCCACCACCTTGAACCTGGCTGGATATAGCATGTTTCCGAGAGAGATAATGTGGTTTACACTTAACCACTGCATAAGAGTTGCATTTTTGTTGCACTTCCTCCCTGAAATCTTCGTATTGTCAGGGGCCTTCGAATCAGAACAATTCCAAGATCAAGTACCTCTCCCTATACTTTGGAAGGCGAGCAATTACTGGATTTGGATAGGTTCCCGGAGGCAGAAAACTGCCCTGTATGCGGTGTGTCCTCTCCATGGAAAATAACTTTGGCATTCTGCCCTCTTAAACTGTAGTCTTAAACCTATCCTTCAAGAAAAATCCAAATTAGGACCTTTAGAGTATTCAGGGAAGCCAAGAAAGCAAACATTGTCCTGACGAGAACAACCTCCTCATCCTCCGCCCGTCGGTGAAGAGAAGTAATTTCCATCCGTGGATCCTGTATTTTGGGTTGAAGGGTCTGTAAAGTAGGCCGCATGGAGGTGAGGGCCGTTTCGGCATCACCCACCAGCTTGTGATGATCTACCCTAAGCAGGTTGACGTCTAGCGAGACCGCATCAATCTTGGCCTCCAGGATGATTTTCGTATCCAGGATAGCTTGGAGTACCTTCTCGAACTGTGCATAGTGGTCGTGGAGGGTGGCATCGAGGTGTGTCATGGCGTCTATGTTCTGATCTGAGGGACCCATCATCAGTGAAGAGTCTATATATTCCAGATTCTGGCTCTTGGCACCCTTGGGTATAACCATCATGTCGTCGGGGTAGGGCAATGGGCAAGAGGACATGATATTGTTGAGCAAGCAGTTGCAGCAGGCCCCCAGAAGGTTCAACATCCCCCTTTGTGGGAGAGGTGTGGCGCCGCGGCCAGGGCGACTGACGCTGGAATCTGGGGATCAGGGTTCGATCCCCGGCTCCGGCGGCAGGTTAGCCCAGCACCGTGTGACTCTGGGCAATAGCTTGCTTAATCTTCCTGACGGCCCCCAGCGCCTAGAGACCCTTACGGGTGATTGTGCGCTTTACAAATGTGGATTATTATTATTATTAGAACTGAGTTGCAAGGTGGGGCGTGACCCCGTCAGATCGTCAATGCAATCAGTAGTCGCTCTTGTGGGCTCTTCAGCCCTCCACATGGACCAGAACATGCAGGCCACAGCTGAGGACAGATTAACCACACCAGGCAGGGATTCAGGCCAAAACAGAGGGGCCCCAAATGCTACCCCCAACACGCCACCATCCACCGCCTCGCGTCCAATGGGTTAATGTACTGTGGGCTAAGTCATGAGGCAGCCAGGGTGCAAATCACCCAAAAGTTCCCATCCCGTTCACCAACTCACAGGTGTACTTCAGAGCGGTGCCAGGAACTTGTGTGGCCAAATAGCAAACATGAGCTCCCTCCCAGTTACTGGTGCTTAGCCTCCCAGGGCCCGTCCAGAGCGTCTAATTTGCAATACCAGGTTGGGAAAGCTGCTCAAACAATTTTTCCTCTGTGTCCATGCAATAGGCCCACACATAAGTGCCAAGCCTAGAGTTCGGGCCTGAGCACCTTCACGGGCCCCCAATCGCAGCATCGGAGTGCGAACAATTCACCAACAAAACAGTTCAAGATGTGGAAGTCTGCACAGCCCCCTTTGGCCTGGGCCCAATCTCATGTCCCCCAGCACCATCCGGCAGACCCAACAGCAGTTCCAAATCGATGGATCTGTGCTGCCTGCAACAGGTACTCACCACTCCTCGCCCGTTCCCCTCACTCTGGGTTATGGCGTGATGCACAGCGGCAGGCACCAGTTCCCAGCCCTGGCTTATAGGGCCTGATGGTTTAGAGACTCTGCCCACCTACACTTCCCCTCACACAGATACACAGTCACAGCCTCATGCTGGGTCAAGGCACCAATGTTCTCCACCGGCTCACCATCAGCAATTCAATCTGGTCAATCAGGACTGTGGTTTAGCCTGCCGCACTTTCTGGTCCCCCATCAGGTCTCAGATTAGAGAGGCTCTCACCGATAACTGCTGGATTTCAGGCGAACCCAGGACGTAGCTCAGCAGAGCACATCTGTTGGGTCACCATCTTGGGCACGCCATCAGGTCTAACAAGGCTTAAACAATATTAGCTAGATTGACTATTAGACCCACCCGGTCTAATCTCCAAATCTCAGTGTCACAACAATTAAAAAGTAGTTTTGAGAGTCTCTTCTCAGGACTTTCTCAAAACAACTGTAAAGGGAAGCTGCTATTTTTGTATTTGTAAGTCAAATCCTCAAGCACTTATGAACCTTATCTGGACCAGTTAGAACCTGAGTTAAAGAGATGCCATTATGTACAATTTAGATGTGAACTCTATGGGTTTTAGCCTATGTAAAAAATGGTCCATTACTAAAGTCTTCTTTGTTCCAAATCTCTGACACCAAGGATGCAGTTCCTGCAACCTCTATTCTGGTCAAATAACCTAAGATCCTAAAGAGAAGTCTTGGTTGTGTGTTTGAGGAGTGACATACAAAGTATATTTCTTCTGGTAGCATCTTACATTTTGTCAGTCGCTTTTTCACCTGTGTATTTCTCCCCATTGCCCTTCTTCCTGCAGTTACTGTTCTAGCTTCCTCCCCACCCATATACCTTCCATTATCACTAAGCATGGGCGCAAAATCCGTTCCGCTCGCAGATTTTTCGGATTTTCAGTAAATCCGCAATCCGCGAACCTCGCGGATGTGGCGAAAATACGCAAATCCGCGCGCGGCGGATTTTTTGCTTGTGTTCGCACTGCTCGCGGGCCGCGGCGCGGGCAGCAACAATCTCGCACTCGCGAAATTACAAAAATTACAATTGGGGAGGGGTGAAGGAAGTGACCCAGTCTCCAACTTCCTCTTCCTGTCCAGCAAGCTCCTCCCATTGCTTAGTCCATTTCCTGGCCACTTTGAATTCGATCTTGACTGGGAAGGATTACTTTTTGTGGATGCTGCTGGAGATTTGGCTTTGAGGCCTTTTGGATTACTTTTTGATTAGAAATTTGATTTACAAGTAAGTTGATAAGTTGATGTTGTTTGTTTGTGGTGATTTTTGTGTGTTTTTCGACTTTTTGGGGTGGGTTTGGGGCCTGGCTATGTGTGGGAGGCCATTTTGAGGCATGGTCCTGCAGGTCCTGGCCATGTGGATGGGGTCAAGCGGCCATTTTGAAGTCAGGCAGTGTGCTTTGTGCCCTATGCCCACCCAGTCTGCTCTGATTGCTTTCATTATGCCCAGGGGGCCTCGAACTCCCGCGGATTACCCGAAAATCGGATTTTATTAAAAAAAATGTGCCTGTGTTCGCACTGCTCACGTCCCGCGCAGCAACAATCTCGCACTCGCGAAATTGTAAAAAAATTACAATTCTGCACATGAATTGAAAACTACCAGGCTTAGTTATGGGTGCATGCATGATACAGCTGTTTTTTTTTAATTTTAACATTATTCTGGCCAGGGCATGGATTGCATTGGATTGTTGTGATTTTTGTGTGTTTTACGACTTTTTGGGGTGGTGTTGGGGGCTTGCTATGTGGGTGGGGGCCATTTTATTGCCTGGTCCCGTGTGGGTGGGGGTCTAGGGGCCATTTTTAAGCCAGTTTGTGTGCTTTGTGCCATAGGCCTGCACCCAGTGTGCTGTGATTTTATCATGCACAGGGGGCCCAGGCCAGAATACGTCTGTTCGCGGATTTTGCTGGTTTTTCGCCACGTTCGCGTCGTGAAGCAACAATCTCGCACTCGCGAAATTGCAAACATTGCAATTCTGCACCAGAAAACCACCAGCAGGCAGCCTAAACCTTCTGAAACTTGATGGATGGCATTTTGATTGTGGTGATTTGATTGGTGTTGTGTTTTTTGACTTTTAGGAGTAGGGGTTGGGGGCTGGCTATGTTGGTGGGGGCCATTTTGAGGCATGGTCCTGGCCATGTGGATGGGGGTCAAGTGGCCATTTTGAAGGCAGGCAGTGAGCTTTGTGCCATAGGCCTGCACCCATTTTGCCTTGCTTTCACCCATTTAGCCCAGGGTCAGTCAGTGGTACATGAAACTATAACCCTCTCTGTGTGTGCTCTCTTGGATCAATGTTAAATTCCTGTTTCCTCTTGTTTCCCAAAAATTTAGCAAATCCTAATTTTGAAATTTCCATATTGTGTGGTGTGCATGCGTGTATTCATAAATGCCTACTTGCAAACTATTTATTGAAGCGCTACATATGCAACATATATTTACTGATGTTCCTCTGTCTTCGTTTGCTTTTAGGTGCACAAAGTCAATAACTCCGCATCATCGTTGAGCATCAGTGCCAGGAAGAAGTCCTGCTGCGGCCTGTTGTTCCGACATCTGAAGAAGATGGCTCCAAAAAGAGGTGCCCGTAGCTCCTCTTGCAAGAAAAATGTCTCTACTAAGGAGAAGAAGAAGCAAGTGGCACCACTTACCAAGGAGACTGGTGGCTCGACCACTACATTTTTGTGGAACAAACAAAGGCCCACCATGAGTGCTGCACAGGTAGCCTGTTTAGTGGTTCAATCACCAACGACCAGTGATGTTGGCTCATCGCAAGAAAGTAGCAGCACACCATCAACACAGGTTGTAACTCATCTCACAAGTACTATTCAACAACCAAAGCCGCAACAACAACTGCATGGGCTACTAGTACAAGCACAAGTACATGCGCAAGGAGCTGTCCGAGAAGGAGCTGTCCGAGAAGGAGCTGTCCGAGAAGGAGCTGGCCGAGAAGGAGCTGGCCGAGAAGGAGAAGGCCGAGAAGGAGAAGGCCGAGAAGGAGAAGGCCGAGAAGGAGAGGTCCATGGAGAGTTGCAAGTAGAGGTCAGTGAAGAGGCCCATGTAGCGGCGCATGGAGCGGTGCAAGTGCCCACAATGGTTGTTCTTCCAGAAGTAGGGGCACAGGAGGAAATTGACTTTGGAGCCGGGGTATCATGTCAGGAAGACAAAGGCATTCCTCCTGATGATTCATTTTCTCCCAGCTCCCCACCAAGGAAAAGATCAAGGAGTGTGTGTAGAAGTTCCTCTTCAAGCCCCGCTCCATCAGATGATGATCTGGATCTAGATTGGCAACCATCTCCGACGTCTGAGAGGGAGGCACACCATGAGCTGCGAAAGGTATCAAATGTTAAAAGGAAGGGCCCCGGAAAGCTCATACTTATGGATCCGAACGTCGGACTTGATGAAGTGGTGCATTCTGATGTTGTTGAACAGGATGACAGCAATGACCTAGTCATCACACACGTCATTCCAGCCACACCGGCCATGCAGCAGACAGACATTTATACCCTATCCCGACGTCATGCTGAGCGTGACCCTGGCGACGTGGCACTGGTAGCACCACCAACGCAGTCAAGTAGTACAACAAGTTCAACAAAACCTACAGCTCCCATATTTTCTCCCCAGAGGGGGACTCCATCCAGCTCGACTCCCTCAAGTAGTGTTGCTGCAATAATTGCACAAACCAGTAGATGTCTGCAAGGCTCATCCACCACTGCTTCATCTGGCATTGGCAGTATCATCTCGTGCGGCAAAACCAGAAGTTTCCAGTCCCCAGTTTGGAACTTTTTTAGTGTCCATGCAAAGTATGATAACATAGCCGTTTGTTGCATTTGTAAGACTACAGTTAGCCGTGGTAAGACTGGTACCAACTATGGAACCGGAGGCCAGATAGGTCATCTTCAAAGAAGGCACGCTGTCGTATGGTTTGCGCACCTAGCAAACATCAAGGGAAAGCAATCCCAAAGGGCAAGTGGCCAAAATATACCCATACTAGGTGTTTCATCTGAAGATGACGGGGAGGTAGAAGAAGCGTCAGACATTTGTCCGGTTGCACCCAGTACCCCTGGCAGCACCACACCCTCCGGAACACATAGGAGGCACACTGAGAGTCTGGGAGACACACCAATGCGGAAAATGTCAACACTGAGCAGAAGTGGGTCGAAGAAGGCATCAGCATCATCCAGTAAATTTGTCCAGCGCACCATTTCAGCCATGTTCTCCTCAGATGCGCAATTTCAACGCAACCACCCAACTGTACGCCTGTATAACACTAAGCTGGCTAAAATGCTAGCGGTGGACCTTCTCCCTTTTTCGTTTGTCGAAAATGTGGGTTTTCTTGAACTCGTGGCAACACTGGCCCCTAAATGGAAGGTTCCTAGCCGGTTCTATTTTGCCAGGGTTGCTGTTCCAGCACTACATAAAGAGGTGCTTGAGTTGGTTGGGGCAGCTTTGCAGAAGAGTGCTGTTCAAACTATACACCTGACAACAGACATGTGGACCAGTTGCCAAGCCCTTGATTACATGTGCATCACTGCACACTGGGTCTCTTTTTCAGGGGTTGCACAACAGATAAATGCAGGTGGTGACTTGGTCGAGATTTTTAAGGGTGCTCGTAAACATGCAACATTAGCCATGTTTGGCATGGAGAAAAGTCATACTGCAGTCAACATTTTGGATGACTTTAACAAAAAGGTCTCGCAATGGCTGCCCCCAAGAACTTGCAAGGTTGGTTATGTTTCTACTGATAATGGCAGCAATGTAGTTAAGGCCATGGAGAACGGTTACTATTTCAGAGTGCCGTGTTTGGCGCACTGTATGAACCTTGTCGTGCAAAAGTTCTTGAAAAAAGAACTTGCAGTCGACCAAATACTGACCATCTGCAGAAGAATATGCACACACTTCAACCATTCTTTTAAGGCCCGGAAGGAGCTGAGGCTCCAGCAAAATGTACGTAGAATGCCAGTGAAAGCACTTATCCAGGAGGTGGCAACACGTTGGAACTCAACCTTCTACATGCTTGAGCGTCTGCATGAGCTGTTTCCAGTAGTCAATGAGTATTTCTACAACCTGGGTGGTGATACGACAGAAATGATGCTAGCGGTGGAGCAATGGCAGCTAGTTAAAAGCCTGACAGACATGCTTCGTCCTTTTGAGGTCTTCACGCGTGACGTCAGCAGGGAGGACTGTTCTTTGAGCAAAGCTATCCCATTGTTGCTGAAGCTCGAGCACCAAGTCAAGGTGGTGTCTTCAGAATTAAAAGATGCTGGAAAGAATGAAGCATATGAGTTGGCGCAGAGATTATTACATCGCCTAGTTAGCAATAAACGGCTTGTAAATATCAAGAAACAACAGCACTATATTTGTGCTACTATTCTGGATCCACGTTACAAAAAGCCATTGTTTGGCAAAGTAATAATTCCTTTTGAAGAAACTTACGTTGACGAGTCCCCTAAAGAGGGACTGTCTGGAAGTAGTGAGTCCTCATTTAAATACATTTTGCTAAGTGTGACTTTTTTGCGTTTGGGTTTACGGGTCTTGGCTGGGCCATTGCTGGCAAGGTCTATTAAGGGATGAAATTGGTTAGGCATTTACTTTGGAAAACTTTTGGCCTATTACACGTGAACGTTTAGGAGTTATTATTGCTCGCTTGCCTGTCTTAGGGGTGCTGTCTGTGGAGCTTCTAGGATTTTGGGGTCTGTGAGCACCGCAACCATATTTCTAATGTTGATTGCTTTTGTTTTGCAGAAAATCCACGCCGGGAAACTCCAGTTGGGGCCCTGCTGCAGAACGCTTTAGGACACTGTGAATTCCAGGTGGAGCCAGCCCTCAAACACAAATTACAGGTAAGGTAAGCGTTTGGATGGGAGGTAGTATAATGGAGTATTAGGAGAGGCGAGAGAGTGACAGTGGTACTAGTAGTAAAGTCCTAGGACTCCTCAATTAACAAACTCTGTGACAGGCATTTACTTTGGAAAACATTTGACCAATTACACGTGAACCAACACGATGACAGTGTTCAGTAAAACGAACTTACTGCAAAACCACCACCCAACAGGCTCAAAAGTAGTAAAAAAAAAGATATGCTCAGATAAAGTTTGAAAAAGTATATTTTTATATCCCTAACAAAATAATCTCCCGCAAGACCCTCCCTAACCCCAACAAATAAATAGTCCCTCAAAAGTCCCCAAAAAACCCAACTCCCAATTCCCACCCCCCAAAAGTCTCTAAAAAAGGGGCAAGGGACACTCTAGGGATGCATGGTGTTGTTAACTTTGGCCTCCAGGGCATCATGCCTTAGGGCCAGGGCATCGTATTGCTCCCGGAGGGTGGCGTGATCTAAACGGAGGCCCTCCACCAAATTTTGGTACTCCTTCCATTTCCGGACCTCCGCCTCCAGGTCCGACACTCTGCGGATTGCTCGGCGCAAGCGAGCCTTTACAGTACTGTGAGGTGCAGCTTTTGCTGCTCGGCGGTGGCGTCTGCCAGCACGGCTCCGTTTGGCTGGAGCACTGCGCTGACCGGCAGAACGTGGGGTCACGGAGGAGGATGCAGATGTCACGTTGGAATTACTGGACTGCGTGTCGTCCCCCTCCAGTTCCACCAGCCGCCGATATTGGGCAACAGTTGGATCCAGCCTCCGTTGCCGGGCCAGTACAGCCTGCATACTCCTTGTAGGTTTTGTTTTAGTATGACCAACTATATGAAGAAAGAAAGACATATTCTGTAACCAATGCTCTTTAAGAATATGATTAACACAAAATGATTCAGCAGGAAGTTGTGTCACAGTACAACTAGCAACTAGCCAGCGCAGTACAAAAGAAACTATTCAGGCCAATATCATGGGCGTCCACAGGGATGGGCAAGAGAGGGCCCGATTGCCCCCCTCTGGATCGCAGGTCCATCCAGTGCTGGCCCAGTGACAAATTACAATATGGTAATTACAGCAGGCTGGGACCGACAGACAGATAGAGGCAGAGACAGAGAGAGAGGAAGACAGAAGGAGAGAGAGAGAGGGAGGGAGCCAGAGGGTGACAGAGGGAGGATGAGGGAGGGAGACAGAGAGAGAGGGAGGGGGAGAGAGAAAGAAAGATGCGTGTAATGTGTATGCCAGGTCTGGTGGCTCAGTGGACGAAGGCATCCGCTGCAGGGGCATGATTTCAATTTCATGGTCATATTTTTTTTTGTTGCTCTAGATCCACCCCCCTCCCCCACTGACCCCGCCCCCTTCGGTGCGGCCCTTGGCCACAAACCACACTATCAATCATGTCAGGAGTAGGACTCAGGAGATGGTGATGATGTTGCACCCCCCCCCTGGAAACATTTCATAGTATGTTCGTAGTTCATCCAGTGACCGTCTACTCTCTGTAGATACACATCATATGGTATCTAAGAGTCAGATAGTACCATGATCCAGCTTACCTGTACCCGCCACCACCACTGTCTCCTTCCTCACAGTCTGTACTTCTTGGTCCGACTCCTCTTGCGCCGCCTCCTCCCCAGAGTGATCCTCGGACTCGGAGTCGATCACTATTACCACATCCGAGCTGGCCCCGCCACCAGATGTTCCACCTACAAAGTAGATTTAAGAATGTTAGATTACACCACTCACTAGTATTTGGTCTATGAATGAAGAATGTGAAAACAACAGAAAAAGTAATTGACTGTCTACTCTAGTCTAAAGTAAAAATGTCCCTCCTTCCAGGGAAGGCTGTTGTCTTGCTGCATCTTTTTGTCATAATTGATGAATGCTTGATTAATTTTAACACACATCATTTTTCTCTGAACAGACAGAAACTGGACTTCTAAGGACAAGAGCAACATCAACTTCAAACCAGGTGAAAGCTCGGCTCGACCACAAGAAATGTGTTCCATTACTCATCAACTCAGCACCAAGCACTTTTCCATTTCCAACTAACTTTATTTTAATATATGTGTTTACTTCAACTTTTATTAAAGCTTTTAAACTTGAATAGACTCTGTGGTTTTTGGTCCTCCAGACTAGAGTGACTGAGCGAAAGGTTTTGCAATTTTTGCAAGGAGGAGTCCGTGCCGCTGACACTACCAGGTTTATACAGTGTGCCAAACACGCCACTCTGAAATATTATTACTCTGGTCTTTGGTGTCCATAGTTAGGTTTGTGGAGAATTGTCCCTGCAACAGTAGTATTATTGATTTTGCTCCTATCTAAACACTATTTTGAAAAAATTAAATTAGGAACGCTTGGACAACAATAGGTCCTCTATATTTAAATGAAAACTTACTGGGGCCAGCAAAGGAGCACTCGCCGCCCTGGCCTGCATCCTCCTCCTTTGGAGCCACTGCATCCGCTTTTTCTGTCCGCTTGCCCCTGGGCGGACCTGACGTACAACATGAAAGAATGAACAGAAAACATTGATGATTGCTGCTTGTCGATGTCCTTGTCAACCAAATCAAACATTTAGAAAGAACAAGAACCAACTATTTCAGCCAAAAAGAGGGCTACAAAGGAAGGACTGCACCTGAGCCTCTACTCTAGGGGCAGATTTACAAGCCCCTTGCAGCTCTTTTGCTCCATTCTTGCGTCAATTTTGTGACGCAGCGCCACAACAAGAGAGGCGCCATGGTGTGGTGTATATTACCAACGTGACGCATATGGGAGATGCATCCCATTCTAAAGCCCTGCGCCATAAGGGAGCGTTCCAGCGCAAGGGAGGGCGTTCCTGCGCAGGAACGCATGCTAAAAGTGGCTATGGGGAATATATAAAATTTCAATCAGTCATTTAGGACAATGATGCGTCACGGAAACCATGCGCCTGCATGAAGCAGACTTACGACTTGACGCAGCATTGCTGGAGCTGCGCCATCGTTGCAACGCAACTCCATCAATGAGCCGCCTTTACGGCACCGATGCGTAATGCTTCGGTGACGTTTTGGGACCATGGTGTGCCGCATTGTAAATACGGCGCACCATGGGTGGTGCTGGCGTGCCGCACACTTTGCAGGGGTGCGCAGGTAATTGCTAATCTGACACTTAGGGGCATACTTACGAGTTCTGAGCTGGACACCTCCAGATGTGCACCAGAACAAATGCGTAACGCAAAACTAACCTTGCGTCACGGCAGATGCGCCGCAATTACAATGCGGCAAACCCTGGCGCAAGGGTAGGCAGATGCGTGACGCATCTCGTGACGAAAGAGGGGCGCATCTCTAGAGTCGCGTCGCAGGCGCGATGCAACTATAGCAATGCTCAGGGCTGCCCAATACTCAACATACCGCATCAGTCCTTACGCCTGCTTCAAGCAAGCAGGCATAAAGAATTGACGTAGCAGCGTCGCGGAAGTGCCTGCGTTAAATCTTGTAGATTTCACGCAGGCACTTTTGCGAGGCGCACAGCTGCCTGACCGCCACCCCCCATCCCCCCCCCCCCCCCCCCTGCGTGGGAACGCACCCATTGTGGCGCAGGCCCAGGCCTTAACGTGGCGCATCTCCTTAGATGCATCTCGTTGTACATGACTCGCATGGATTCGCCACGTTTACGTCGCTGTGCGTCAGGTAAGGCAGCGTAAATGTGGCGCAAGGGGCTTGTAAATCTGCCCCTTTGTGTCTAGCATTACGCAGTTCTGTAAAGTACACTCATACATTACTCAGCCCAATTAAATGAACACAAAATAGAAAACAAATAAACAGTGGCACGGCCACAGAGAAGGAGAACAGTGCACCTGAAATGCACAGAAGATTTTGAAATATTAATTTACCTCTCCTATCAATGTAATCAGCAGCATTATTGCTGTTTGTAAAAAAGTTAAAGCAAACATTTGCAATATAACACAGTCACACAGAGCAGGAGAAAAAACAGAGTAGTGAGTGATGAAAAAATTGCTACTACTACTCACCAAGCCCGGGGACCTCCACTCCCAGCAGGTCTAGCAGGTCGCGCTCCCGGTCCAGGATATCGGTCCAGCGGTGGGTCACTTGATTGTAGGTGCGCTGGACCCCTGTGATGTCAAAAAGGGCCCAGCACACCTGCCCCCACCGCTTCCGTCGCTCCTGGCTGTTGGTATAACCAGCAGCGATCCTGCAGCCTGCCGCGATGGTCCTGGGGAGACGGTGCTGCACATAAAAAACGAGTGAGCCCACCTCCTCAGGGCTGAAGATCTCCCTGGGCACCACCATTTCCGCCCTTAAACGGCCACACGGGAGCCGTGCACGGGCTGCGGGGGCCGTCTTGGGCAGCTTGACAGCTGTCTTCACCATGTTCTGGGCAGGTGTTAGCAGTAAGGAGACAAAATGAAAAAGAATAAGAGTAGGGAAGAAGGAAATAAAAGTTTAAAAAAGTAGTTGAAAAGTAAACAAAAGTAGCCTTAAACACAAAAATATAGACCTAGAAAAATAGAGGGATAGAAAAAAAGTTAAATAGATCAAAAAAATATTAAAACAAGCAAAGGATGGCAGAGATATACAGAGGATAGAAACACCATGCCCAGACACATAGGAATGAATGAAAAACAAGATGGCGGCCCGAACACGTGCGTGTAAGTAAGTTCGCACGCGATTTCTCTCGCAAACTCGTGCGAACTTGCATTCGCAAGGCGCTCATTGCGTGAGATTACACATAGCGGGCGGAAACGGAAATACGTCACGCAAACAAAATGGCGGCGCCCATACTCAACCTTGGGGTAACTCGCACGAGTTCGCGGCTTCCACGGTCGATTTCGCATGACGCCGCGCCTCGCGAATAGGGCGAAATTACCGAAAAACGAGTTTTGCAAAAGCAAAACCAACGAGCAGGTGCAAAAGTTCGAGCTCATCATTTGTAACCATTTACCTGTAGTGCTTCCTGAAGGGGCCCTCCAGAATCCGGTTGCCTACTTGCATCTATTGTGTGACCCTGCTCTGACAGTCACAGAATAGTTACAAGTATGCCATTGCATCCTGTTATTGCAACAAAAAGGAAAGGGAGCAGACAAGCAGGTGCCAGCCTTCATTAATGTCAGTTGGGGCAGGGCAGGTGTTGTTGTTTGCAAAACTTAAAGCACTTAACAGGTGTGCTTGGCTTTGCCACAATAATGTACACTCACTGGTCAATCAGAGGGTGCTGTGATGACACCGAGGGTGGCATGGGTGTGCCAGCCAGAGGGTGGCATGGGTGAACAAGAGTGCCAGTGTTGACAGAGGATGGCAGTGCTTTGCTTTGCCCCAATAATGTACACTGGTGAACCAGAGGGTGCTGTGATGACACAGAGGGTGACATGGGTGAGCCAGAGGGTGGCATGGGTGACCAAAGAGAGTGCCAGTGGTGACAGAGGGTGGCAGTGATGAAGAAAGCCTTGCAAACAGGCTGGGCACGTAGAAACAACAAGTTCGCAAAACTGGCGACCCGACAAGTAAGTTCGCAATTTGCGAAATTGTACAAAACCCTCGCGAACTTGCAGAAACCCGTGCGAACATACACCCCAAAAAAAATACGCAAATCCGCGAGAATTCGCGGATTTGCGTATTGTCGCAATCCGCAAATACGCAAATACGCAAATTCGCGGATTGCGAATCTGCAAAATCCGCCCATGTGCTGTTTACCCACCCCTACCTTTATCCAAGTGTTTCCCCATCACACAAACCTACCCTCCATTCTCCAAGTGCTTCCCCATCACCAGCGGTCCACCCTGCATTATCCATGTGCTTTCCCATCATCCATGTGTTTACTTATATCCCTCTGCTTATCCTCGTTGCCCATGAGCTTCCCTGCCGAGCCACCCTATATTGTCTGTTTGCTTCACTGCCCGCCCACCCTCATTTGTATGTGTACTTCCCCATTGTTGTCTCTTAGATGTCATTCTCTACTCCAACCAACAACTATCTCTCCCACACTCCCTCCCTACATGTTGCCTCATCAATCACCCACTACCCAACCCTAATCCATTCCCCCATTTATTTTTAAAGTGCATTAACGCAATGTAAAAAATTGGGTGATTAGTTGAGGGGCTGTGAAACCCTTCTGAAGCAAGACCCACAATTCTTGACAGGGTGAAGACACAATCAAACCCTAAATTAACCTGTGCTCAACCCATGGGTAGCTAAACACAGAGCAGTCAGGCTTAACTCAGAGGCAATGTGTTAAGAATGTGGGCAATACTTTAATCAGTAACACAGTGTAAACCCACCACACTAAGCCCCCCACACCAGATTAGAAAGATAGAGTATTTTTCAATAAATAAAACAAGCCCAAAACTACAAACATCCAAACTACAAACATCCAATCAGGAGAACCAGAGAGATGCAGATGTAATGTGTTCAGTGTAAAAAGTGCCAAAAAGCACGAAGCACCAACTGTGAATATCTGCTTGTGCCGGACCGGGACAAAGTCATAAGTTTTGGTCGCCAGCTATGTCCGACAGCTACAGGGACCCAGTTAGGCCCACTGAACAAGAGCACCTTAAATCGTGGTTGTGGAGCATTGTGAGGTCACGTGCAGAGAATGCCTTGCGCAGCTGAGGTGATGCAGCTGTATTGAGGAGCAGCGATGCAAAGTCGTGCATAATTTTTGAGGATCCTGTCGATGAGGGCCAGCTATCCGAAGCGGGCATCACGGGTGTGTTGCGCAGTTGAAGTGATGTGTTGGTTCTGAGGAGCTGTGTGGCTGAACCTGTGTTGTTGAGTCTGCTGTTGGAAAGAGATTTGCAATGTGAGACCCTGTGTTGAGAAAGTTTTGCACAGGCAGCGCCTCCAATGCGGGCTGTGAGGTCGATGTGGTGTCCTTGCGTCGAGACAACACTTGCAGCAGAGGCAACACATCAGTTCTCCGTGGGATTCCACCACACAGCAAGGGAGATGCATAAGTTCTGCTTGGTCCACAGATTGGCTGGCAGAAAACCTTTAGCCCCACTTCCAAAGGTCTAGGACTGGAGTGGCACCACTTGTTGGGGTAGGACTCACAGATGGCATGGTCCAGGTGCTGGGTTCAATGTTGTTGGAGCATTTTGTCCCTGATTCTCTAGTTAGGAATCCAGCCAACTCTGGGGTCCTGGGTTCAACAGATGCAGATCCAGTCCTTCTCATCCAGGCAAGAGTGCAGCAGGGTAGCAGTTCTCCCGCGCATCAGTCCAGCAGATTGGCAGTCCTTTCAGGCAGCACAGCAGTGCTTCTTACTGGAAGAGTATCCACAGGCCATCAGGCAGACCCAGGTCCGGAAGTGCACTGAAGAGTTGGTGTATGAGGTCCAATATGTATACCTGGGCCTTCCTGTGAAGTGGTAGAAGTTTCTATGGTTTCCACTTGAAGCGTACAGGCCTCCTGTCACTCACTCTTGCCCAGGCTCCAGACTAACTAAACGGGGTATGCCACACTTTGGGGCTCATTAGGATGGCGGTCGGAAGTGCGTCCGCAGCCCAGGAGTAAGCGGAAAATGCCTTTTCCGTGTCCGCCTGCCGCGGACACTCCTTCCGCCATATCAGGATAGGAAAGAGTGTCAAAATTCCGTCCGAGACGGAAGAGCACGCACCGCCGCCCAACTACACCCAACCACGCGGCGGACGTAACCAATCCAGAGACTCCGCCGTACGGACTGACGTCTACGACCGTCCCCCAAATCAAGATGGCGGAAAATACACATAAAACCGCTGCGGAAAATCAACCTGTCTGAACACGGCGGATTCCCCACAGCGAAGATACCATATATAGCAGAGATACCCACCGCAAGCTGCTCGCCACCATGGACCCAGCGCTACACGCTTTCCCGATGCTCTTCGCGATCCACCATGTCCAAGTCTTGGCCCACTATCGACGACGACGCAGGTAAGGCACAAACCAATCACTGTCTGGAGGGGAATACCTGCAAGGGTCGTGACGTTGGGAAAGGGAGTGTCATGTTACCGAAACCACTGATCACAAGCAAATACAAATACACAATTGTAGTACGCAAGCAGGAATGACTACGACAAACCACGACACATGATTGACTACCTTTATTACACATAATAGGGGTATAATCACAGTGTATGCGTGAGCATGGGCAAAGTGGGCACCAGAGCATGAACATCAGAGGCAGCACATCAGAGGGCAGAATGCAGTATCAGAGCATCAACAGGGCAATGTGGACAACAGAGAAGGTACATCATTGGCAGCACATCAGAGGGCAGAATGCAGTATCAGAGCATCAACAGGGCAATGTGCCCAACAGAGCAGGTACATCAGAGGCAGTAAACGAGAGGGCAGAATGCAGTATCAGAGTATCAACAGGGCAATGTGCCCAACAGAGCAGGTACATCAGAGGCAGTAAACGAGAGGGCAGAATGCAGTATCAGAATAGCAACAGGGCATTGTGGACAACAGAGCAGGTACATCATTGGCAGCACGTCAGAGGCCAGAATGCAGTATCAGAACAGCAACAGGGCATTGTGGACAACAGAGCAGGTACATCAGAGTCAGCACGTGAAAGGGGCTAAGTGCATCAACAGTCCATTGCACTGAACATGTCCATCAGAGGCAGCACGTGAGAGGGGCTAAGTGCATCAACAGTCCATTGCACTGGATAGGTCCATCAGAGGCAGCACGTGAGAGGGGCTAAGTGCATCAACAGTCCATTGCTCTGGACAGGTCCATCAGAGGCAGCACGTGAGAGGGGCTAAGTGCATCAACAGTCCATTGCACTGGACAGGTCCATCAGAGGCAGCACGTGAGAGGGGCTAAGTGCATCAACAGTCCATTGCACTGGACAGGTCCATCAGAGGCAGCACGTGAGAGGGGCTAAGTGCATCAACAGTCCATTGCACTGGACAGGTCCATCAGAGGCAACACGTGAGAGGGCAGAATGCAGTATCAGAGCATCAACAGGGCATTGTGCCCAACAGAGCAGGTACATCAGAGGCAGTAAACGAGAGGGCAGAATGCAGTATCAGAACAGCAACAGGGCATTGTGGACAACAGAGCAGGTACATCAGAGTCAGCACATCAGAGGGCAGAATGCAGTATCAGAGCATCAACAGGGCATTGTGCCCAACAGAGCAGGTACATCAGAGGCAGTAAACGAGAGGGCAGAATGCAGTAGCAGAACAGCAACAGGGCATTGTGGACAACAGAGCAGGTACATCAGAGTCAGCACACCAGAGGGCAGAATGCTGTATCAGAGCATCAACAGGGCATTGTGCCCAACAGAGCAGGTACATCAGAGGCAGCACGTGAGAGGGGCTAAGTGCATCAACAGTCCATTGCACTGAACATGTCCATCAGAGGCAGCACAAGTACGTGTTCCAAGCAACCCGTCCCAAGGACCACAACAGTGCAAGGCTGTTCTCAATGGACAATGTACACACCATGTGCAATAACATGTGAGTGAAGTGAAAAGCACCTCACATCACAGAATCAGGTGGACTGCGTGAACTGCCTGCCTCGGACACACTGCCAGCACCAGAAACAGGAATGTGAGACACAGCCACAGCCCGAGTGACTGACACATGGGCCACAGACCCAGACACACTGCCAGCACCAGAAACAGGAATGTGAGACACAGCCACAGCCCGAGTGACAGACACATGGGCCACAGACCCAGACACACTGCCAGCACCAGAAACAGGAGTGTGAGACACAGCCACAGCCCGAGTGACTGACACATGGGCCACAGACCCAGACACACTGCCAGCACCAGAAACAGGAGTGTGAGACACAGCCACAGCTCGAGTGACTGACACATGAGCCATAGACCCAGATACACTGCCAGCACCTGAAACAGGAATGTGAGACACAGCCACAGATGTAGTGACTGACACGTGAGCCACAGACCCAGACACACTGCCAGCACCAGAAACAGGAGTGTGAGACACAGCCACAGATCTACTGACTGACACATGAGCCATAGACCCAGATACACTGCCAGCACCTGAAACAGGAGAGGGCACAACTGAGACTGTGCTACTACATGATGCATGACAGCAAACAACAGACACAGTGCCACTATCTGATACATGAGAGTCTACTGCACCAGCGCCACTGGGACCACAGAAATGATGAGCCACAGGGCTGTATTGGCCAGGAGGCAGGGTGGCCCTGGGAGCTGGGGATAGCTGTACTTGAGCGACATCGGGGTGGGCAGGTGTCAATGGTGTGTGCCTGCGTTTCTTAGGGATATGTGAGTGCACCCTGGACAGGACAGGACTGGCAAGTGGTGGGGACTCTAAAGAATTATCACCCACCATAGGTGGAGCATCTGCTGCCGGGGGTCGGCTTTCTGGGGATGTGCTGGAGCCTGCTTGTCGTTTGCTGTGTGCCTGCCGCCTGGACTCAGAATCATGTGTAATGGGGGATGCAACAACAGGGGACTCCCTCCTCTGCTTCTGACGGGCCTGGATGGGAGTGGAGGTATGGGGGGACTCCGCCACGGAGACATCTGTTTTCCGTTCCTTCGACAACATCAGCCTCAGTGCAGCCAGGGGTGATGTATGCCTGTCCTTGATTGCGCCAGTGTCCATGGGAGAAGCCTTGTCCCTAGGATGTGCCTTATCCGTAGGAGGAGTGTTGGCTCTGGACTTTCCTGTGCCCTGGACGGTGCCCTGTTCCTGGCAGCAGACTTGTCGTCTGTGGTGTACCTGTCTCCAGAAGACACCTTCTCCCTGTGTGTGTCCCTGCCCTAGGGAGATGGCCCTTGCTCTGTTGTGTGCCTGCCCTTGGGACTCTCCCAGCTCTTTGGAGGTGCCATTGTCTTTTGACTGTCCTTGTCCCTGCCCTTGGGAGATGGCCCTTCCTCTGTTGTGTGCCTGCCCTAGGGACTCTCCCTGCTCTTTGGAGGTGCCATTGTCTTTTGACTGTCCTTGTCCCTGCCCTTGGGAGATGGCCCTTCCTCTGTTGTGTGCCTGCCCTTGGGAGTGTCCCTGCTCTTTTGAGGTGCCTTTGTCTTTTGACTGTCCTTGTCCCTGCCCTTGGGAGATGGCCCTTCCTCTGTTGTGTGCCTGCCCTTGGGAGTGTCCCTGCTCTTTTGAGGTGCCTTTGTCTTTTGACTGTCCTTGTCCCTGCCCTTGGGAGATGGCCTTTCCTCTGTTGTGTGCCTGCCCTTGGGAGTGTCCCTGCTCTTTTGAGGTGCCTTTGTCTTTTGACTGTCCTTGTCCCTGTCCTTGGGAGTGGCCCCTTCCTTAGTATCGTCCTTGTCCTTGGGAGTGTCCCTGCTCCTTTGCGGTGCCTTTGTCCTCTGACTGTCCTTGTCCAAGGGAGTGTGTAGTAATAAAACACTACTCAAATGAGGTTTCCTTGAAAGTACTTTATTCAGTCTTGTTCAACAGGTGCTCCCAGCTTGGCGGCATAAACCCTTCTCTCAACGTTCTAACCTGCACTCCCGGAGGAGCGCGGACCATACCAAGTGGGCAGCAAGAGGAGGGGGAGAGCGGGGAGTGGGATAAGAGTGAGGTTACAACACACCTTCCTCCCTAAGGAAAATTGAGGGAAGAAGTGCGTAAGAACTCCCCGCAGAAATGGGTGCTGGAAAGATAGGGGGAACGAGAGAGAGAGAGAGAGAGAGAGAGAGAGAGAGCTGGGGAGGGGGATAGATATATGTGAGGCACAAAACAACAGGGTCGGGAACAGGGGACCCCATGCCAAAGTCTAAATGGAAAAAACTCATGAGACTACAGTTGACTATGGTACATGAGATGTGTAGGGTTGGTTTTACTTGACGTGACTGAGGATATAATTATTCGATCTCCTGGCATATACAGAAGGATTGCATGAGACACTGATTGTCCAAATATGTGTCTGCAGCAAACAGAACCAAACTCTTAAGAATTCAGGTTGCAGCAATTAAAGTTGTGAGATGCAATCAACCAACGCATAAACAACTGTAACATTATGGTGCCACAAGAGTGTGCCCAGTTAAGATATAGGCTGTTCAATTCAATGGATGCACGGTTACGTGCTTAATTCCGGTTGCAGCAATTAAAGTTATGAGATACAATCAACCAGCACATAAACAACTGTAACATTATGGTGCCACAAGGGTGTGCCCAGTTACGATATAGGCTGTTCAATTCAATGGATGCACGGTTACGTGCTTAGGCGTCCTGACATGGGTAGATCACAGGTGTTGGTATCACATCCTTTACACCCTTGAAATCAATCAACGCAAGTGACACTTGTGAATGTCTGGTGCACCATGGATGTGCACCTCTATGATGTGGGCAGTACAATTAAGGGATTCACGAGTATGTACTTTAGGCATCCTGTCCTGGGTAAAACCTAGGTTTATGAATCACCACCCTTTGTTCCCTTTCGTCAGAACTTGCCCACAGTTTATTTCTCCCTTGGATTCCGAACTTCTCCTGCTAATATTACCCTTTCCATCCGGAAGATTGATACTGGCCGTAATGTTGCTCTTACATTTTATCCTTTTCCATTTCTTAACAGTGGAACTGATGCCTTCTTCCTTTCTTTCGAAATCTCTTTCTTCTCCACCTATTCCTTCACAGTTTTTTTTTTTCCTCATGTTTCTTACGTATTTCTCTCTCATCCACCAAACCCTGATAAGATTCTAATCCTCCTCTCAGTTTGCACATGGCTGTATTCTCCACACGTTCTTTCAAACTTGCTGCACCTTTACACCCGCGTTTTTCTCTCAGTTTGCACCTGGCAGTAATTTCCTCACGTTCTTCAAAACTTGCTGCACCCTCACAACCGCCTGCCACTTTTACACACGTGTTTTTTTCCAGTGCCTTCTCCTTCATTTGTTCTCTTCTTCTTCCCTCGAGAGATATTCTCAATTCCTTTTGATCCTCCCACCCCAACATGGTGGGTCCTCTTTCTGTTACGTATACGGTACTCCTGGTATACTTTCCCTTGTACGTTAACTCCATGACTAGGTATCCTATAACCTTGACGTCCTCCCCTGTGCAAGTCTCCAGGAATATGTTAGCTTCTTTCAATTCGTTTCCATATTTTTTAGTTAATTTTTTATTCCAGTCACTCCTGCTTATCCCCTTATGCGGCGATCCTGAATCTAATAACATATCTGTCATCACTCCTCCTATGCAGATGGTCCACCCCTGGTATACTTTACTTAGCTTACGATGCTCGTTGCTACCCATTTCATTCTTGAAAACTTCTACCCTTTGTACTTTTTCCAGCAAGGCATGTGCAACATGTTCATTCATCACTCTCAAGATATCCACGTAAATATTACAGACCGTTCCTTTCATGAATGTTTTTTCCATTTTGAGGTACATTTTACGCCCTCCTGTTCCTAAGCTGTACAGCAATACTTCAGCCTTTTCCTTAGGCACCAAGGATACTGCCCCTTCCTCCAGTGCTGTAATGTAATGTTCAAAATATACTTTCCATTCGTTCCATTCTGCCATGGTTTCATCATCCCTCTCCATAAACGGCACTGGAGGCAGAAAATCATACTTCTGGCCCCACTCCATGTTAAATGTACAGCTGTATTTTGGAAAATCACTTGAAAATGCTTAACTTCCTAAGCAGGAAGATGGGATCAGGGTGAGCTTGGAGGGTAACACGAGCGTCCCCAGGCCAGTAACTGGAGATGTGCCAAGAACAGCCACTGGGATTCTACTTTGAAAAACACTGTTTCCGAATACTATAGTTTTATGGCTAGACTTTCTATGGTCCTTAAGTCTGCTCAGCTCACACCGTATATGGGTTGGGAACCCTTGGAAATCCTAATTCACTTGTGCAAAGGGAAGCTTAACCCTTACCCGACGAGCTGCTTCTGAACTATATTGAATATTCCTCAAGGTGTACTTGCACTATAGGCCCTTCCTTGGTTCCCCCACACTGCCTCACTTCACAGCCACTATGAGATTTTCTACTCTGAACCTCGAGGGTTGCCTCACCATATGTTCCTCTGGAATATCCTCAAGCTGTTCCCACGCACTGTCGAGATCCTAAGCTTAACCTCCCGCTGCTTCAACACCTACCGTGGATGGGTCTACAACGCCGAACCCTGATGTTTAGTCACAGTCCCAAAGTCTCCACACATCGGATGCTGCGCCAGTTCTAAATTTCCCTTACGCTGCTTAAACCCCGCAGTGGTGATTTACTTCACAGGGCCCAGATGTTAATCTCGTTCTCTCAGCTCCTTCTATACCTTCTCATCAACTAGCCAGCGCTGCCTCAAATTTAAGATGTCCTTGTGCCGCTTCTACCTGGCGTTACGACTGAGCTCACCTCACCTGAATCTTCTACGCGCTGCTATAGTTCCAATTCCCAGGTTAAGTTCAGAAAGTAATGTCACTCAATACGCTGCCACCAGTGATCTTCAATCCCAGGAAGAGAGGCAAGCTTCACAATCTGTAATTCTGGTTTTATATTTTATTTCCCACCTTTTCTCTTCACACATCTGCCCTGCACGGCCTCCATTCAGTGTATTGAGACATAGGCACCATAAGTTACGCTCTGCGCGCCTCTCAAATTTTCAGAGGACCAACTCAATAATGCAGTCCAGCCTGTGTCCCCCACGGTTAATCTCCTTCCCCCGAAAGAACATGTGAATCCAACTGGATTCTCCGAGGCTTTCAGTTACACACCTCCTATACTTCTGGGAGTCAGGGAAAGGCGTCTTCCCCACGCTGTCATTCACTCATGCCTCAAATGGTCGACGCTCACCTCAAATTCAGTTCCTTTCACGTTGCTTCAAATGCGACCTTAATGCACGATCCGCTCCCTTCATTTCTCGCTCACCTCAAGACAGCTCCTTTCACGTTGCTACAAGAGCGCCTGGAATGCACGCTCCACTCACTTCACCTCACGCTGCTTAAATGTCTCGCGCCATAGATTTGTGCAGTTCATTGACCAATGGAGCCCACAGCCTTACTTCATTTCCTCAGGCTCTTTTGCATCGCTGGCTCCGGTATCACTGTGTGCTGATTGCTGCGCGTCACTTTCTCCTGAAGATTTCTACCTCCTGAGCCGTTTCGACATGAGAGGGTTAAATTCACCTCACTGACGCCGTCCTTGCCTTCTCGCTCCACCTCTTCGCCTCCTGTGCCCGGCGTGACACTCGACTTGCACACTCTCGCGTAAGATGCGAATGTGCTTATAAATTCTACTTCTCACTCCCAATGGCAGGACAGGAACTTCCTGTCAACGACTCCGCGGCGCTTCTGGGCAAGACCAGATCCGTCTTGTTACCCACTTGAATTCCCTGCTATCACTGACAGCAGGACAGCCTTCCGTTCCTCAAAGGGGACTACAACGGAGGTCCTGTCTTCTACTTAATGAGCCCCAAAGAATGACGACACTCCTCACACTGCTCCTACAGTTGAGTTCGATTCCTTGCTTAATTCAGCAGCAATTTTTTTTTTCACTCGCACTGCCGCTCGACGTCTTCACTCGCTTTAATGGCAGATCCCAACACCTCTTCCGGTTCACACACAACCTTTACGCGTTGTGCCCGGCGGCTTCAGCTCAACATGCCGCCGCTTAATTACGGTTCCTTTCACCTCTTCGGATCGTTTCATTAAATAACGCGTTGTGCCCGGCCTCTTCCGCTCAGCCTGCCGCTGATTCTTAGTAAGTCCCTTTCTGTCCTCCGTCACACCAACGGGACTGTACACACCGGCTCCACCAACGCCTGTGACTTCAAACGAGGAGGCAAACTTCCTCTCCTCCCCTCAGCACCAGCTCACCGACTCCCCGGCTAAAACCACTTCCGACTTTTAGAAGCGAGAGCCTGACATCCAGCAGAGACGCTCTTCGGTTGATTATATCTGGTGCTGGGAAATCCACAGTTCACTCGATCCGCAATGTCCGCACAAGCATCAAGTTCATCCCGGGGAGGGAAAGCACCTCACTGACCCCGGCTCAGCTCCCGGTCCTCGTCGCCAAAATGTAGTAATAAAACACTACTCAAATGAGGTTTCCTTGAAAGTACTTTATTCAGTCTTGTTCAACAGGTGCTCCCAGCTTGGCGGCATAAACCCTTCTCTCAACGTTCTAACCTGCACTTCCGGAGGAGCGCGGACCATACCAAGTGGGCAGCAAGAGGAGGGGGAGAGCGGGGAGTGGGATAAGAGTGAGGTTACAACAGAGTGTCCATGGACTTGGGAGTATCCCTTGCCTTGGGAGTACCTTTTGTGTGGAATGCCTGTGTAGCATGTGAAGGCATGTCCCCCAACACCACTTGTGGATCCTGTGTGCGTACTCCGGTGTATCTGACGTTGTCTTTGTGAACAGATTTTGCTGACCTAGGGGATGGTGTCTGTGCCCTCCGTGCCCTGACGTGCTGTCTGACGCTGCTTCTAGTGAAATAACCTGTATTAGAGTCCTGGTCAGAATATTCACTCCCCCCGAGACATCCAGTGGTGTAGATGGGGAAACAGAAGTAGCACCCTGTCCATGCGATTGTACAATGGCAGACGACACACTGCTTGCCAATGACTGAACTGTCCTGTGTAGACCAGCAAGATCGCCATGCATCCCTTCCATGAATGCCACCACCTGCCCCAACTTCCTATCATGGTCTTGGAATGCATTTGTCATATTGGTCTGCCCCACACACAGCTGTCGCAGCAGATCAACAGCCTCAGCACAAAGTGCATTTTGGGTCACCGTGGCAGGGGCAGCGGTGCCTGCACCGAACGCCACTCTGCTCCCCCTACTCCTGCGTGCACGAACAGTACATGGTGCAGTTGGCGGCAGTGTGGGCCCTGTGTGCTGTGTCCCGACCGAAGGTGTTGATTGCCCACTCCCAGTCTGTGACAACAGTGCTGGCTCACCAACACTCTCGGTAGATGAGGACGATGGTGTCTCCACATGCGAGTCCTCAGGGACGGTCCTGTCCCCCTCTCCGGCGCTGCCCTCCTCTGTGTCAGTCTGCGTGTGCGCGAAGTCTGATCCGGATGCATTGCCTCCACTCATCTCCGCCGTCTGTGGCTGAGTGCCCTCTGCCAAAGCTGAAATGCACAGAAAAGAGGTGTAAGTCATGGGCACACTCACGTACAGAAGGACAAGGAATCCCTAATTCCATTGCTGACAAAGTTCTTCTAGCCCCCATCCTGCACACGGCCCACCTCTACCAGTCATCCTCACATGACATCAGCGTTGTTGGCCATGACACATGTACAGCATGCGGACAGGGCAGGAGCATGTACATCTGCACACATGTCTTGCCATGGGGCCACGGACCACTACGGCATGTGCTCCAACACTCAACTACTAAGCAAGTGGCGTGTCAACATGCCGGACCTGGATGTCAAATTACACTCACCCAATGGCACCAACATGGCATCGCAGCGATACATACGCACCATGGAAGTCACTACTGTGTCTGGGCACCAATACATGCATTGCACTCCCAAGTAACATACACAGACAGTCTGCTCACCGCTAGTTTGCTGTTGATCCACACTCAGACGTTCGGACAGGTCAGGATGCGTCACTGCAATGATACGGTGCATGAGAGGGGTCATGGAGTGTCGGGCCAGACGTGGCGTCCTTGGAATCATCCCCAGTGTCACTTCCGCTACATTCTTGCTCAGCCTGGAAATGTCGTCCCAGCGTTTGTGGCAGTGTGTATGTCGTCTATTGCACACTCCCAATGCCCGTACATCATGTGCTATGCTCCTCCACACGTCCTTGCGAAGGTGCAGCTTGACCTACCATGATGGGAGACAAAAGGGTGCAAGTCAGTGGACAGTTTGCCTGTCACACAGATAGGGGCAACACGTATCTGTCAGCAGCCATGCACATTCCGACAAATATGTCGGGCCCACAGTACACAGCTAAGATTGCAGAAGCCAGGAATCATTGACCACCTCATGCACACCAACATGTCCCACACTGCACTTACCACCTGTCCGGGTGCGCCGTAGAGCCGTACAAAGTTGTGGAGCACACCGTCCACGAGGACATCAAGCTCCGCGGCGGTGAAGGGACGAGACCGGATCAGCTCAGCAGCAGCAGGTCGAGGTGATGGTCACAGGCAGCAGTCGGTGGTCAGCTCAGCAGCAGCAGGTCGAGGTGATGGTCACAGGCAGCAGTCGGTGGTCAGCTCAGCAGCAGCAGGTCGAGGTGATGGTCACAGGCAGCAGTCGGTGGTCAGCTCAGCAGCAGAAGGTCGAGATGAACAGCCAGCACTGGTTCCCAGGGTAGGATGTGTGCTTTTTGACATCACACATATATAGGGCCCTGAGCACATGTCAGTGGTATACGTCGCCAGCAATGTGTCAGCCCTGGATGCGTGTTTGTAAAAGGGCCAATGACTGGCCCTGGAGTTGCGGTGCGCTGCTTCCGCTACTTTCGATTGGCCATACGCGGCCAGCGTTCCCTCTTCCCATTGGCTGCATGTGCACAGACCGTCACGGTCACACATCGGCAACCGCATGTGCAAACTTCCAGGACGGATGCTTCTTTTGCAACAATGTTCTATCACTGGCGCCACCATGGCGGTGCACGTATTCGGCGGGGGAGGTGCAGGCCAACACACCCTTTAGATGTAGTCATTGGACATGGCAGTACATGACCCCCCTTACAGTCACATTGCATCATCCACCGTACACCGGCCGGACCAGCCCGGCCCAGGACCGCCGTGCCGGCCATGTCTACAACCGCCGTGCCAGGCCCGGCCTAGGACCGCCGTGCCGGCCATGTCCACAACCGCCGTGCCAGGCCCGGCCTAGGACCGCCGTGCCGGCCATGTCAGCCACCGACGGGTGTTCACTCGCCTGGCACGGCGGTGGTTGGCATGGCCGGCACGGCGGTCCTCGGCCGGGCCGGCCCGGCCGGTATACGGTGGATGATGCAATGTGACTGTAAGGGGGGTAATGAACTGCCATGTCCATTGACTACATCTAAAGGGTGTGTTGGCCTGCACCTCCCCTGCCGAATACGTGCACCGCCATGGTGGCGCCAGTGATAGAACATTGTTGCAAAAGAAGCATCCGTCCCGGAAGCTTGCACATGCGGTTGCCGATGTGTGACCGTGACGGTCCGTGCACATGCAGACAATGGGGAGAGGGAACGCGGCCCGCGTATGCCCATTCGAAAATAGCGGAAGCAGTGCACCGCCATGGCGGCGCCAATGATTGTATATTTTCAGACGCTGCACCGTGGTGTATTGTCTGCAGTTGCGTCATGAGGGTTGTGAGCGTGATAGGGAAACTTCATTTGTCATGCACTATTCCATGTGTGTCCATACTATGCCCATCGGTGTGCACACAATGTTCAACACATGTGCATGTCGACGTGTTGACGTCGGGTGTGACCCTACAGACGTTTTTACTTCTTCACATCTACACAGTACATCACGGCTGTATCGCCACATTCTGAATCTGTTGTCAGTGTGTGGTTCATGTGAGGTCACTACAATGGTGGGGGTACACATGCATTCAGTGTATGTGTGTTGCCTGTTGTGTCACCATGCATGTAATGTCCGTATGCTCACCATTATTGGTGTTGGCATTGCTGCATGATGACATGGTGTGTTCGTATATTTATCGTTTGTGTGCATGCACTTGCATGTGTGTCTGTGATGTGGCTTCTACACATTAGGGTCATGACACACGTCTTGTCAGTAATGTTGACATGTGACTAAGTTGCGTTGTACGTGTTGACACACTTCCTGTTGCTAGTGGCTGCACATTGTTAATGGGGCACTCCGTATTGTAGTTACTATCAGAGATGTCACACATATGACCATTGTCCACAACATTTATCTTCTTGCTAATGTTGGCTTACATGTGATGGAGTTGCACACCTATGCGTTGTTTGTAAGTTGACTCAAGTTACATCTCTCTCCCACACAGGAGGGCTCCAAATGTGCATCGGCCATACACTGTGCTGGAGGATATGGTTGACGAGGAGGTGATCAGGAAATTCCGGCTAGATCGACGTAGATTGATGGAGCTTGTTGCCCAATTGTCTCCTCATCTGCAGCCACGAAGGACGTATCCTGGTTCCATTACACCCACAGCAAAGGTGATGGCGGCACTATACTTTTTTGCTACTGGCACCTTTCAGTACACAGTTGGACATGCCGGGGGGATGTCACAGTCCATGTTCAGCATGGTACTTCGGGATGTTCTAAAAGCTATGATGCTGTACAAGGATGACTACATCCATTTCCCACGGCCGGCAGAGTTGCCAGCAGTCAAAGCAAACTTCTATGCACTGGGCCAGATACCACACGTAGTGGGTTCCATTGATGGCACACATATCGCTCTCATTCCACCACGGGCACGTGAGCAGGTTTATAGGAATCAGAAGCACTTCCATTCGCTGAACGTGCAGGTGGTGTGCCTGGCCAACAACATCATCTCCCAAGTGTGTGCAAGATTTCCAGGCTCCGCACATGACGCCCACATCATGCGGAGCAGCATTGTCCACCAACTGATGGCAAATCTGCGTCCCGGTCATGCGTGGCTTGTTGGTGAGTATGCTGTGGGGACTTTTGTGATTTCTGTGTGGCATGGGGTACCCACCAATTCTGGTTGTGATATTTGTGTCTGTCATCCCCCTACATAGGCGACTCGGCGTACCCAAACCGGCCTTGGCTCCTGAGTCCCATACGTAATCCTACTACAGCGGGTGAAATGCGCTACAATGATGCACATGGAAGGACACGTAGAGTGGTGGAACGTACTTTTGGACTGCTAAAGTCTAGGTTTCGGTGCCTGGATAAGACCGGAGGGGCCCTGCCTTACTCACCAGGCAAAGTATGCAGGATCGTGATTGCCTGCTGCATGCTCCACAACCTGGCCGTGCGCAATGACATTGAACTGCTCTTGGACCCTGAAGACCAACAAGTTCCTCGGCCTCCCATCCCACCCATGTCGACTGATGAGGATAGTGGTGAGGAGGAAGGTGTGGACCAGAGGCGCCAGCTCATTGATCGCTACTTCCCTTGAATGTGAGTAACTACCTCTTGTGCCGGTTGACAGTGCCTTATGTATGTTTGCTGGTGTTGTGTGGATGTGGTGTGCATCAGCTGGGTGTTCTGCTATGTGATGGTTGCATAGGTGTGTGTTCATTTATTTGGACATGCAAGTCTCCATGATGTGTGTCCTCTCATCGAATGATTTTGTGTTGAGTGTGGTTTGTGGAATGTTGCTGTGCTGTGTGTTATGATGGGTGTGAATATGTTTCCTGACGTGTGTTTGCTGTCTCTGAATTTCCCTAGGTCACTCCCGCAGCGGCATGATTATGTACGACTTAGATCCCTGCACTTGGTTACGTCTGTTTCTGAGGCAATCATGTGATTAAACATGGAGGCAACACATCATTGAGTGTGTAAGTGGCATTTATTTACAGGTTGTGCATTGGTGCTGGTGAATATTTACAAGTAAGTGTGGGGTGGGGGAGCGTGAGTTGAAGGTAATGGAAGATGAAATGTCCGTGCTGACACCACATTGGGTGATGTCAGGCTAGTCCAGCAGACCTGTGCCAATGATTGGCTATGTGGGACAGGATAGTTGCCAGGGTGAATGGCTGGCTCAGGCAGTGTCATAGTCATTGTCGGCCCCTCTTGGAGCGTGTGGATGGAGCCCCCCCACTGCTCTCACCCACTTCCAGCCTCGGACGGCCCCTCCGACTTTGAGGTGGAAAGGAGTCGGCTGGGGGGGCAGGTTGCTCAGGGGCCACATCCGTCGCCAGGGGCACAGGTGGCGGTGGCGGTGGCGGTGGTGTTGCTGGCTGTGGTGTCTGGACACTTGGTTGAGGGGGGTGGGGTTGTTGCGGGCTATCCATTCTCTCCACATTGTTGTCTGCTGGCCCATAATGTCCACTATCTGGCCAAGGCAGCCCTCAATGTCCCGCAACATGTTAGTGTAGTCCACCGAGTCCTGGTGGGCACGATCTGCCTGTTCCTGGCTACGGTCGTAGGAAGCCTGGCACCTGGCTAGGGCTTCAAGTGACTCTGCCACAGGATGGGGTGGGTGGCCTTCCTCAGCGCGACGGAGTGTGGATCTCCTGATTGGCTGATGTGGCCTCGCCTCTCTCCTGTCTGGCCCACTCTCCCTGCTTGGGTGGGAGGCCGAAGGCCCTGCGTCGTGCGGTGGGTTAGGCAGGGTGGCACAGGCAGGAGTGGTGGTACTGGTGGTGGTGGTGGTGGTGGTGGTGAGTCTGCAGATCACTGTGGCCGGTGTTGCAGGAGTTACACAGGCGACGGTTGTTGGGGCCGGGATTTCCTGTGAGCCAGATGGCCCTGGCAGTCTGCTTGGGCCCGCACCATCCTCCGCACCGGAGCTGGCTGTGGCATATTCCCCAGAGAGTCCGGTATGGGTGTGAGGCGAGTCTTGCGGCCGGTTGCTGGTTTCACCAGTCAGATTACGATCACCTGAGGGACAAGATTGTGCTGATCAGTACTGTGGACATAACATGTTCATATCAATTTGATTACATTTCAGTGTCCTGTCGCACACACCCCACCCACCACCACCGCCCTCCCTGTGGACATGGGGGCCTGTTGGGAGTTGTAGTGGTGACCTCTCACACACCCCACACACCACCACCGCCCTCCCTGTGGACATGGGGGCCTGTTGGGAGTTGTAGTGGTGACCTCTCACACACCCCACACACCACCACCGCCCTCCCTGTGGACATGGGGGCCTGTTGGGAGTTGTAGTGGTGACCTCTCACACACCCCACCTACCACCACCGCCCTCCCTGTGGACATGGGGGCCTGTTGGGAGTTGTAGTGGTGACCTCTCACACACCCCACCCACCACCACCGCCCTCCCTGTGGACATGGGGGCCTATTGGGAGTTGTAGTGGTGACCTCTCACACACCCCACACACCACCACCGCCCTCCCTGTGGACATGGGGGCCTGTTGGGAGTTGTAGTGGTGACCTCTCACACACCCCACACACCACCACCGCCCTCCCTGTGGACATGGGGGCCTGTTGGGAGTTGTAGTGGTGACCTCTCACACACCCCACCCACCCTGTGGACATGGGGGCCTGTTGGGAGTTGAAGTGGTGACCTCTCACACACCCCACCCACCACCACCGCCCTCCCTGTGGACATGGGGGCCTGTTGGGAGTTGTAGTGGTGACCTCTCACACACCCCACACACCACCACCGCCCTCCCTGTGGACATGGGGGCCTGTTGGGAGTTGTAGTGGTGACCTCTCACACACCCCACACACCACCACCGCCCTCCCTGTGGACATGGGGGCTTGTTGGGAGTTGTAGTGCTGGTCTCTCAGACACCCCACCCACCTCTCACACACACCCTGTGGACATGGGGGCCTGTTGGGAGTTGTAGTGCTGGTCTCTCACACACCCCACCCACCTCTCACACACACCCTGTGGACATGGGGGCCTGTTGGGAGTTGAAGTGGTGACCTCTCACACACCCCACCCACCACCACCGCCCTCCCTGTGGACATGGGGGCCAGTTGGGAGTTGTAGTGGTGACCTCTCACACACCCCACACACCACCACCACCCTCCCTGTGGACATGGGGGCCTGTTGGTAGCCATTTACATTTTGGTGAGTATGTGGCCCACGTGCATGGGTTGGGGCCTGGGAGATGTGTCTTCTCAGTTGTGTGAGGCTGACCATGTCGTTCTGATCGTGGTGCTTGGTTAGTACTTACCAGCCTCTTCTCCTTCCTCAAGTCCTTCCAGGCTCTCTGGGTGCAGTATGCCCAGCACCTTTTCCTCCCAATCAGTGTAGGGTATGGGCTCCGGGGGTGTGCTGCCGCCAGTGTGATTAGCTCTCACATGGTTTTTGGCACGGATGCCTTTCACCCTGGTTTTCAGGTCATGCCACCGCCTCTGTATCTCGTGCTTTGTCCTTGGCACGGTCCCTGACGCATTCACCCGACTGACGATCCTGTCCCACATGTGATTTTTTTGCGCCACGGTGGTCTGCTGGACTTGGGCCCCGAATATGTGGGGCTCAACACGGATAATTTCATCCACCATTACCTTCAACTCCGTCTCCGTCTCCGTGAATTTAGGTTTTTTTTTGGGTGCCATGGTGTGTTGTGCTCAGGGTGTGGGTTGAATGAGTTGGGGGGTGCAGGTGTGTGTTGTGTGGTGTGTAGGAATGGTATGGTGGGTGTTTGTGTGGTGGGTGTGGTAGGGTGGTGGTTGTGTGTCTTCAATTGGTGTATGCTGTCACTCGTATTGGGCCTCTTGCTAGCAGCTATGCTGTGATGCAAAGGATTGTGGTAGTGGGTGTGTGTCATTTTATAGTCGTGTCTCAATGGTTGTTGGCAGTCAGGTGGTAGGTGGGTGTGTTGACTAGTGTGCATTATTGGGTACTTGGGGGGGTGTCATTGTGGCTTGTGATTGGTGTTGGTGTTTCAGGTGGGGGGTAGTCCTTTTTCGTGTGTTTGCAATTTACTTCCGTCACACTTTTTGACATTGGTTTGACGGTAGGGATGTTGTTCGTGTTGGGCTTCCGCTGTGATGCACTGTTTCTTGTTGCATTCTTTCCGCCGCGGACGTGGATGGCGGTGCGTACCGGGATACAGGCGGGGTTATCCTAATCGCGGACACGGAGCCTTCGCAGGTATGGCAGTGGAGGTGGCTGTTCCCGCGTTCATGTGCGTCAGCGGCGGACGGGGTTTGGTCGGTTCCGTCCGCTTGCGGCGGGCTCTGGTGTACTCCGTCCACCGCGGACGGACTTTGGTGTTCTCCGTCCGCCGCGGTCGGGGGTTCGTACCAGTATAATCCTAATCGCTACGGCGGTTTATCCGCGGAGCGGTCCGGAGTATCTTGCCCGCTTCCTTGGCGGACGGGACACGTTTCCGTCCGCGATCCTAATCGGCCTCTTTGTGTGGAAGCAGGTCACAGCCTATTCAAGTGTTAGTAGGGCTGTGCCAAGCTACGCCCTCCCATTCTGCCAGTGATGGCCCATCCAGGCACACCTACGCTCTCTAATGTGTGTGGATGTCTAGGAGTAATATACAAAGTCCAAATGTCAGCTACACTCAGTCATGTGACCCAGAGGCAGGCTAGAGGCATAAAATGGCAGACAAAAAGACAACTTTCAAAAAGGGGCATTTTCAACATTGACATTTAATTTCCAACTTTACCATAAGAGAGGGATCTTCATTATAATTCAAAAGACACCAAACATGAACTGGCTATCTGTTCCCATTTGGAAATGACAGCTTATTAAATGTATTAAAGTAACTCCAATGTTATCCTTCGGGAGAGGTAGGCCTTGCAGTAGTGAAAAACAAATGTAAACATTTTTTACCACCAGGACATGTAAATGTACTGCTCCCTGCCCTCTGGTCTGTCCAGCACCTACCCTAGGGATGACTTATACGTATTAGAAAGGAAGGTTTGGGTCTGGCAAAAGGTTTATTTTACCTGGTCGAAACTGCACACACAGGCTGCAATGGTAGGACTACAACATGTTTAAAGGCTACTTAAGTACTTAAGTGGGTGGCAGAATAAGTGCTGCATGCCTACTTGAATCATTCTATGTACAGGTGCTGGATACATTCAGTATCACTTTACTAGGGATTTATAAGTAAATTAAATGTGTCATTTGGGGGTAAACTAACACTATTATTTTTTTAAGGAGTGAACCCATGCACTTTAGCGCTGGTTAGCAGTGCTATAATGCACAGAATCCTAAGACCAGAAAGAACAAGGTCAGGTAGAAAAAGGAGGAGCAAGGCAAAATCTACGGGGGAAGATCACCCTAAGTCTGACAGGTCTAACACACAATCTCAAAAGAGCACTTTATTGCTACATCCAACAAGCACAATGCGTGCAACTTTTTATTTACTAATCTAACTCGAATTGGTAAACAATAATATAAAATGCTTTTCTCATTTTGTAGGTGTGCCTACAAAATTACATAACAGCCTTATCTTGCTTCATTTTGTTTTGCATTATTTTCAGCCACACTGCACAGCAGCTGTTCTACAACACACCATAGATAAAAACCATTGCCAAAGCGAATAAGTCCCATAAGTAAGACTCTGGAGCTGTCTGAATCCCAGAGAGGACAGCTGCCAGACAGGTTTCAAGCTCTACCTGATCAAGCAGCATCTAAAATGCTCCTACTTTTATCGTTAGAGAATCGTGTCTCCAGTGGACAATGGGGTGACATCCAGCGTCATGGGGGAGCAATTTGTATACTAGTTTGGGGTACAGCTTTTATCTTGTTTACCCACCTAACTAAAATCAATGTATTAACCTTTTTCCTTGAGTGCATGTTCTAGGGTACATCAATACCACCACTAAGTGCGGACCGAGGTGAAGGAAATCTGTCTGAAGGAAGGGACCTGCCTGCTTGCATCAAGGACAAGAGGCCTTCTGGGTGTGAGGAGCCAGAGACCAGTCAAACACTACCTGCAGTCTCTCCCAAGAGATCCAAAATTCTGCTTCATCAGTATACAACAAACAAAATTGGCGGTGGGCTTCCAGTAATTATGAACATGATAATGCTGGTGCCAATGCCAAATAGAAAAATATAGAGGAATGGGTATTTTCTATATCTTTTAGACCATTTAACTTCTTTTTTTCTGATAATAGTTTTTCGTATTTACCTGAATAATTTAGATGTTGTGGTTAGCTGAGTTTTATTACCACATTTTATACTATTTGTGCAAAAGTAGAAAAAGACAAAAGTGGATTACATGTGCATAATAACAGTGGTCAGTAGATAGAAATGACTCTCATTATCTTTTAAGGAATTTGGAATAAGATTTTGTCTAGATGTTTTAGGCAATGTAGTCTATTAACGTTGTTATTGCCCTTGTGTTCCACTATATGATGGTTTGTTTGTTTTCATGAGAAATCAATTGGCATGAATACTGTCTTGTCTCTAAGAACCTAAGGGCCAGATGTAGGTGTCTAAATACCGGTCGGTAACGCCACAATTCATTAAATTTCTGCGTTGCAGACCGGTAGTTAGCCATGTGCGATGTAGGTGACTTTAAACCTACATGCAAAATAAAGAATCGCAAAATAGAGATTCCTTATTTTGCTCTTGCATTTAAGGAATCGGAAATACCGATTCCTTAAATGCAATGTACGTAGCACTGAAAACAGTGCACCTCAGCCTTAAGGAATCGCTATTTAACAACAACTTCAAGTTGGTGGTAAGCAGCGGTTTCCTTACAAAAAACACTTTTTTGCTTTTTTTAATGTGCCATGTTCCACACATCCATGCCCTTAGGGCATGAATGTGCGCCACATGTGCACACATGCACATTTCAGGGGTGCAACAGGGTGTCCTTTGGACACCCTGGCACCCTTGAAATAGCTCCCGCTATTAACGATTCGGTAATACCAAATCGCTAATAGTGAATCTCTTCCCATTCATTCCTATTGGCCTCCTAGCCCATAGGAATGAATGGCTAGTTATTCCTTAATAATGAATCAGAATTACCGATTCTTTATTAAGGAATGTTAAGGAATCGCTAATATTTTAGCGATTCCTACCTTCTTTCCATTTAGCGAGTCCTTAATAGCGATTCGGTAATAATCGCTGTTAAGGACTCGCTAAATGGAAGTTACCTACATCTGGCCCTAAGTTGTTTAACTGGATTTGTATTTATGTCATGCTTTTTTTGTTCTGTAACGCTTTTCTACTGTGTTACAGCTAAAAGCTGAAAAACGTACCCAGGAACGGCCGGTGCAGGGAAGCACAGTGGGGCGCGGTGGAGGGAAGCACGGCGAGCGCCAGGTAAGTGGTTTTCTTTTTTTAAATGTTATTTTCCCACATCCTCGTCTGTTGACTCCCCCCTCACCCTAGCCCCTGCCCCACTGTGCTTACCTGCACCGGCCGCTCCTGCATTAACCATTAATAATGTTTGTTTGTTGCGTGGGATCACGTACGTGTTTCATTGTATCTGAAATCAACCTTCACAACGCTCTTCTCTGAGTAAGCCTCAACTACTCAACCACTGCTACCACATGAGAAAGCTAAGGGAGACTAGCGTAATTTTTGAAAAGCAAGAAAAGCCAGTGTCTTAAGCCGATCTTCACTGATAGTTGCTGCTGTCAAAGTATCTGTATAAAAATCCACCCACCTAATAACAACTTGTAATGAAAAATCAAGGGGTAGATTTGCGAACTGTCACACAGTGCAGCACAGCAAGTCACCTCACTGCACTGCCTTGCGTGACAGCGAAAGAGCAAGTTTGAGCCATATTTAAGTCAATACTTTGCATTCTTGTCTTTTCTCCTGCGCTGGTGCCCTTTTGACAGCCTAGCGCCAACACAGGCACCTTTACACCATGGTGCAAGGTTGCGTCTGTTGTATGCAGGAATGTTTTTGTGCAGGAAGGGTCACTTTACTGCACAAAATAAATCCTGAGAGGCATACTACTCTATCTCCGCTACTCCGGAAACCCATAAAGGATTAGTGGTGAATTAGTATGGTGAAATATTAAAGTAATTTGAGTGGTGGATATTAGTCAGTTATTCGGAGTGAGAAGGATAGAGGAGGGATAGAAAGGGAAGAAAGGTTTGCATTCACATAGCACCTGTTACCCCTGATGGGTGTTGAAGCACTTTTCTGGCAAGTAGCACGCTACTCCGGAACCCATAAAGGATTTGTGTTGAAAATTAGTATTGTGAAATATGAAGTAATTTGAGTGCTGGATATGTTATTCAGTGATTTAGATAGAGAAGGGAAGGTGGCGGAATAGAATTGGGAAAGGGGTTTGTATTTATATAGCGCATGCTATCCCTACTGGGGTTTTGAAGCGCTTTTTTGGCAAGTAACACGCTCCTCTGGAACCATAAGGATTAGTGTTGAATTAGTATGGTGAAACATGAAATTAATTTGAGTGGTGGATATGTTAGTCAGTTATTTGGATTGAGAAGGGTTGGGGAGGGTTAGAAAAGGGAAAAAGGTTTGCATTTATATAGTACTTGTAACCCTGATCGGGTGTTGAAATGCTTTATTGGCGAGTAGCAAGCTACTCTGGAACCCATAAAGATTAGTGATGAATTAGTATAGTGGAATATGGAATTTGAGAAGTGAACATTTTAGTCTGTTATTTTGATTGAAAAGGATAGTGGAGGGAAAGAAGAGTGAATGATTTGTTTTTTGTTGTTTTTGTATTTCTTTTTTTAAGTCATAGCAGTAGGAGGAGGCTTTTGGATGAGTAAAATGGGCTTTTGGAGGGGAAGAGTCAGAGGGAAGAGTTTAGAAAGGTTTGTTTTGGACGATCGGTATAGTAAAAGAGGTGTTAGATGATGCAAGGAGGGGTAGAGTAGGAGAGAGTCTAGAAAGGATTATTTTGGGTTCATAGTAGTGGTATGGGGTTTGGGATAATTGAGAGAGTCGATGTAGACGATATATTGATAGATGTATAGGGTGAGAGATAGGGTAGTGCATTGGAATGAGTAGTAGAAAGAAGTTTGAGATGAGTCAGAAAGTTGGGCTAGAAGATATATTGAGAGAAATACGAATTAGAAGAAAGTGATAAATATATAGATCCATAAGTACATTGAAATTATATAGATGCATAAAGGAGGTAAGTATATGTAAATTAAAGATATTGAGAGAGGTACAGGATGAGAAATAGGGTAGTGCATTGGATATGCTTTTTCAGGAGAAAAGTAACAGACACACAGATACAAGTACATGGAGGTACAAAGATGCACAATGGAAGCAAGTACATGCTTATACAAAGCAATACACAAAGATAGGAACATATCTACAATGAAAATAAATGCTTATATATAGAGGGATATGCTGTAACTCTCTGTTTGTGTAAGGTGCTTATGTGGGGAAGAGCCAATTCCTGAGTAGTTTTCTGAAGATAAGGTGGCTGTCGGTGGATCTTATGTTGGGGGGTAAAGAGTTCCATAGTTTGGCTGCTTGAACAGAGATGGATGTGCCACCCATGGTTTTTTCCTTGTATCTTGGGATTTGGAGGCGAGATGCCCCTTTATAGCGGAGGTTCCTTTGTTGAATGTATTTGGTGATTTTATTCCTGATGAAGAGCGGTCTCATTCCATGTATTGCTTTGTGGGTGATACAAAGTAGCTTGAACGTGGATCTTCTGGCAACCGGTAATCAATACAGGGCTTTCAAAGCAGGTGAGATGTGGTCTTGCGGTTTGATATGCAAGAGTAGTCTGGCAGCCGAGTTCTGAATCCATTGTAGTCTTTTCATGGTTGTAAAAGGTGATCCGTGGTAGAGGCTATTGGCGTAATCGAGTTTGGACAGAATAAGGGAGATGGTAGCTTGGACTTTGTGTGGAAATGCCAAATAAGGGTAAATTAGTTGCAGCGTTTTTATAGTTACAAAGCTTGATTTTGCTAGTTTGACCACTTGGGCATTCATCGACAGCTTGGAGTCCATAGTCATTCCGAGGTTTCTTACTTCCTTCGATACTTTAGGCAGTGATCCCAGTTCAGCGGGCCAGGCGGCAAGCGGGTCATAATGTTTCCAATCGCCACACGTGAGTATATCCGTTTTGGAAGCATTCAATTTGAGATGGTTCCAAGTCACCCACTGATCCACGGCTCTGAGACAACGGAAAATTGGGGATTTTCCAAAGTCTTTGGGGGATTCCAGTTGCAGGGGGATTTGAGTGTCATCTACATAGTTATAGCACGTGAGGTGAAATTGATTCACCTCACGTGGAAAGTGAGAAACTATTCAATGAGAAATACAAGGATTTCTTCTTGTTAGAAGAGAGTTGCTGTGTTGCTGTATCTGTGTTAGGTGTGGTGGAAAAGAGAAAGCTTGGCATTGGAGTTTGTTTCTTTGTGTGGTTTGAAAGGTGGGTGTATGTTTGTATTTTGTGATGGTAAGTATTATGAGGTGTTGCCCTTTGAAGATCTTGTTGTGCTGGTGTGTGTGATATGTTTTGTTTTTGAGGAGTAGTGAAAAGGGGTGCTGGTGTATTTGTTTCATGCAATTGATTTGGCTGTATAGTATTGTTTGTGAGAGGAGGTTGTAAGGAGGAGGGGGTGGTGATGTGTTTATGAGTAGAGTGTATGTTGTGTGTAGGAGGGAATTAAGTAGAGGTAAGAGTATTTGTCTTAGACTGGTTTGTTTCAAGAGGTAAAATGTGTGGTGGTATGCAGTGTATGTGTTGTGCATTAGTTTTATTATGGTAGAGGGAAGAGGAAGGTGGTGGGTGGACAAATGATGGAAGGCTGATTATATGATTGTTAGTGATAGATGGTGGTCTGTTAGGAGTAATTAGAGCAGGGAGCGTGTAGTTATGTATGGTGTTGAATGGCGTTGTGTTAGTGATGAGTGGATTGGTTAGTGGTATACGGTAGAGTTGTGTACTATTTGTATGTGATGGTGGGTATGTGAAATAGTTGGGATAGAAGGGTGTATAGATGTGGTTTGGTTGATTTTGTAGTTTATGCTGGTACATTGGTTTGTGTATACTGTTGTGTTGTATACATTTGGTGTTAGTGTGTTACTACGTTTGTGGATGTGGATAGTATGGGGTGGGTATTACTGTATGGGAAAATGAGCAGCATTTCTGTACCTGGTCCCAACCAGTCTAACACAGGCTCAAACAGGCAACTACCCGTGCCCTCTCTGTCCAGTCTGAGACACCGGGCTGAGATGCTCTAAGCCTTGGCCTTGTATAGCCCTATTAATCAGGTGACCCCCTCAGGCAATGGGAAGCCTAGCCCTAACACTATCCAATCACAACACCAGCCCTAATTTCCAGAACCAAATGGAGACCAGGACCTTACAGCCAATCTTAGCCCTAGTCCAAGCAATCAATCAGTTTCAAAAACCCTGATCTCTACGTCCAATAGAGGCTCTAGCCCTACCAGTAGTCTCACACCTAGTCCAGCAAACAATGAAACCAGAAGCCCTAATCGCTACTTCCAATTAAAGGCCTAACCCTAGCCCCAGTCCTACCCTAGTCCTAACAATCAATAACACAGGAAGCCCTAGTCCCTACTTCCAATAGAAATCCTAACCCTAGCCCTAGTCCAACACTACATTGATTGAGTCACAGACCCAGAAACCAATCAGAACCCTCAAATACCCAACCAATGAGGACACTAACCCTAATCCAACAGAAACACCAGATACAACCACCAATCAGTATACACATGTACCAAACAATAGCAGATTATGTAAGGTCTCAGACAAAGTTTGCTGGCCAAGGAGCTAGAAGCTGCTCCTCTTTTCAGAATTCTCCTAGGAGACAGACAGGCTCAATCCACACTTTGGACTTCTGCAGGTAAGGGCCTTACAAACTTGGCCTCTAACAATATTGTTTGTATAAAACTTTACTCCCTCTCCTGGTCAAAAATGAAGTGCACAGTCCCTATTAAACACAGTTTTACCAGCTCACAGTAGATTACTGCTGTCTCAGAGCACCCTCTGATGTAGAATATCCCTGTTGCGGGGGGAAGGAGGGGTTGCTTTCACTGACTTGTTAACACAAAATGGTGGTTGGGGTGCACTGCTTAACATACAGGTCTTAGCACAGAGCAAAGGAGACATTTGGAGGGAAAAACTAATAGTCACGGGGAATGAGATGGTAAAACTACAGAGTTTGGACTGCAAATCTCATAATTCAACAGGTTAAATGGAAGCAGTCATGGGCAGGTAAAACCACAAGTTTAAACACAAAAACAGGTGATAAATTATGCAATCACAGGCAGGTTAAAACTACAATATTAAGCTGTAACAACCACAGGCAAAAACAGTTAAAGACATTTTTAAAAAAAGAGGAAAGTTGTTTTTGAACTTTTTTAGGAAATTCTGGTAAATCTGTGAATGCATCAAAAGCGATTGGAGTTGCATGAGAACACCCACGCAATGCCCATGGAATGCCTTCCCAGGGCAAAGTATGGCAATACAGCAATTTGCTATACGTTGATACCCTCCAGATTTATGAAACCACTCATGGTCACACAAAGTGGCCTTGCGTGGCTTCATAACTCTCACTTAAGGTTTGTGTTGCACATGTACCATGTTGCGTGATGCAAATGTGGCACAAACCGAGTCATAAATATGCCCCCAAGTTTAATGTGCCACTGAATTTATATTAGGGTGTAATTTTTAGGTCTTGATTTCCTCCCCAAGGCAAAAACGTGGGCATTTTTGAGACAGCATCACCAAGGTATTTGCAGCAGCTCTGGTTTGGAGATGACCATGGGGAATGTATACTTAAAGCCGCACATTTTAGTGGACGGTACCTCATTATTTTCATGAAAAACATCTCTTGAGTATTGTATCCATGGTTTCAAACAGGGTTAAAAGGGTTTGGGAGTTGTCTAATGCTGACCAAAGCTTACAGAGGGTCCGATAACATTTTGGTAGACAGAGTGCTCTCCATCAGCCTGGCAGAGGACTTAACATCCGGCAGACTTAGGGTACATCACTTTCCAAATTTAGAAATGACTGCCAAGCTGGTGGTCATTTTGAAAGTACTGGCGGGAACGGCCTACACAGTAGTTCTTACCCAGGCTGGTCTCATGTAGATGCTGATTTACTGCATTTGCTTTGGTCCTGTCTTACACTCATAATAGGCCACCATCATCTCCAAATTGTCTGGCTGCACTGAGATCCCTGATGTGCAAACATGCGCAGTAAGTCTCTTGGTACTGTTTCGCAGATGGAAAGCACTGGAGCCCCTCTGCCCGATTTGTGACTTGGGAGCACTCAGTGCTCAACTGGGTACAAGCTGAAAGTGTGGCCCTACATAGGGAGGACACGCTTGGGCTACGCAGATACCATTTTATCTGATTTGCAGTCTAATAACTCTTCTCCAATGGGAGGTACCCCATGCGCAGTGGAAGAGGCATCGGCTGGGCAGATGGCAGCTGTGGACTGATATTGCTCATAGTATTTATGCTGGCACCCCTAACACACACTCCCCCTCGTTATTCTAGATTCCATGGTGGTCTCATATCATCAAAAAGGAGTCCAGAGGGGAAAAAAGAGAATACGGGTTGCCCGCTACTCTCAAGACAACAACACAAAAGAACCCGTTCTCTTTAGGCAACAATATTTTCACATGGAGTCAGATAGTCGCATTGGTTGTATACTCTGCGAAGCGTACATATTACGTTACTATCAAGTCGCAAAAACCTATCTTCTGTTTTTGTGGTTTATTTGCAACGCTCTCTTGCCTATTACTTAAAACAATTACCCTTAATCCGCTGACAGTCCACCAGAGAGAACGGCAATGACTGGATTATAATTTATCCAGTGCATCAAAAGGTTTCTTCATAAGCAGAAGCCCCCACCTATTTGTGAAAAAAAGTGTGGAGAGACAAAGTAACCCCTCACGGGCGAACAACCCAAGGGGTAACTGGCAGGTACTCACCAGATAAGCCCACTTTTCTCATCATTGGCGGTTACTTTGTCGTAAAAAAAGGAAAAAGAGAGTGTCCAAACGAAGTAAGTGAAAGTGACAGAGTGATAAGAAAGTACACTCAATGATAGTGACAAAGTGTAATTAAAATTGACAGGCACACCTTTTTCACAATTACTTTATTATTTTCTAGGAGTGAACTGTCAAATTATAAATGTGTGATGGTTGCTATTCATGCATACCAATATTCACATGCCAACATGTTTCATTGCCTGCTTTCTTTTGGCAAATTCTTCAGGGCTAGACACCTCGTCACAGCACCCCAGTTGGACACACCGTTCTACAAGGACTATCAATGGAAAAAGCGCAACACTGTGTTAAAAAGGCATGGTGGTCTCTACAATCCATGTCATCTCTTGGGGATGGCGACTGGGAGGATGATGATGTGCTGTTAAGTCGTGAGGATCGGTATGAGGTTTTGTTTGGATTTTATTACTACACATTTATTAGAATGCATGGTTCTGTTTATAATATCAGTAATGGCTCCACTGGCCGCTCCACCGGTTCTGTTTCTTTATCACAGAGGTTGCCATAACAGAGTCCTTTTGTTTGTGCAAGTACATATAGCCTGGTGGCATATCCTTTTCTGGACCTTAGCTCCAAGGGTCTTACTCCACATGGGCTTCCTAGTGCACCTCACCAATTTGACACTACTGTATAGTTGCCCCTACAAACCTATCGCACTATGATGTTATTGTATGTCATGCTGACTGCTCTTGCCCTTCTATTGCACTGTATGAAAATGTAAAAAATACAATAAATAGATGAAAAAAATAAATCACAGACGTTCTTGAGAATACATTTTAAAGTTTGATGCACATCTGTCAATTACAATTTCATAAAGAAAAACCCTAAGCTGGAGCACTGAGCAGTTTTCACTGCCCCTTACGGCCAGGCCTTTCCTGACAGCGATGGATAGTTAAAACTGATCCATCTAAATTAGGTGTGCAGACATCAAGGTCAATCTCCTATGACCATACTCCGTCGGGTTGTCAGAGGGGTGCAACCATGGCGGAGACGGTGTAGTCTCCAATGTGGGTACACCAATGGTACACCAGCATTTAAATCAGACAGACAGACCATTATTTTGGCGGTAAGGATACTCCATCACAGTTGTCACAAACACAGAGAATGGTTTAGAGTCAGGTTTTAATGGAAATTCTCTGGTTTCTGGTGCTAAAACAAGAGAATCCACCAGCGGAAAGTTTTCCACATGATGGAACAAATTCAACTAGGTTGTATCTTCTCTGAAAAGCAGAACATGGCAAAAAAGGCTTTCATATGAGACACCTTTACCAACCTTAAAGGTGAGCCCAGTGTTACCTCAGGATAACCTTCCTGGTAGGGACAAAATCAGTGTCAGTTATCTCTTCCTTTTCTTAGTCTCTTGTAATTTCCTTAGTTTCTTATTACTGATTCCAGAAGACTTATCACAGTTGGATTGATGAGTTTTCATTGATGCTGGGCAACTTGTCAGGTCCTCCTTTCGGAGTTGGCCGAAGGCTAAGAAGACCAGTTCTCACTTCCAATGGAACCTGCTGGACCAGCCAGCACCAATGGCATATATAGTACACAAAATGCGATCAAAGCAATTGGGGCCCTTATTTATAAAGGACTTATGCTGCTTCAATTTTTTCTGATGCTGCGGCGGTGTAACAATGTCCCACACTTCACCCTATTTACAAAGCGACGCATCTAGGCAGATATGTCACTTTGTAAAGGCCAGCGCTACATTATACCTGTGTCATGTATAATGTATGCAGGATGGGCGCTTCCGCTGAAAAAAAAATGGATCATAGAAGTGGCGCAGTAAAATCTATGAGATTTCACTGCACCACTTCTATGACTACACTGCATCAAATTGTTACGCATGCCTTTCAGACTGATGCAGGGCCTTGCATATGGGACTCGCCCGTGTATAATGACACATTGCTGGAGTTTTGTCTGTTTTCCAATACACTCCATCAATGCATCATTACTGCACCAACAGATACGTCAGAATTTCTGACGTATCATTTCAACCCTTGCTACATGGAGCGCGATCGTTTAAATACAGCGCATACATGGTCTCACAAGGAGGGCGCAATGAATAGTGTTGCATCGCTATTTTCAACCAACGATGCATCACTTTTCATAAATGAGGCCCTGAATGCGCAGTAATTCATTGTGCTCCAAAATGGTGTGCATCTGTGATTGACAGGTCTACAAACAGTGTGAGTTTTAGTATGTACTTGCCTTCAATCTTTAAGGCATTAAAGATGTTGTGTCTTTAAGGTGCCCAGATGAATCCAGGTCACGTGAACATTATGTTTACTAACTTAATCTTTTCTTTTGCAGGCTCAATGCATTCTGGGAGTTGGAGTCTTAATTCATTTTAACGGAGTAATTGAGTACTGAGGGGCATATTATCAAGACAGGCGATACAATTATCATTGTTTTAGCGGCAGATAACTGCCGCTAAAGCGGCGATAATGGGCTTGATAATATGCTCTATGGTATTCCAATTGAAGCCCATGTTAAATGTGAAGGACATCTAACATGAGCTACAATTTGAATTCCATAGAGCATATTATCAAGCCCATTATCGCTGTTTTAGCTGCAGTTTTCTACCGCTAAAACTGCGATAATTGTATCGCCTGTCTTGATAATATGCCCCTAAATTACCATGCTTTGTGTTTTTTTAAAGCCTGTGACGGGGAATGTGATCTCATGGAGAGAAGCAGTACCAATCCAGCATGCGACCAGCTCTAAAACCTTTATTGTAGCTGGCCAACTTTAGAAGACACGGTGCCACATTGCAGACCTGCATTTGGTCTTTGCCAACACCATGGATGCATATACCAGGGCCTGGTCTGGATCTTCATGTTTGCTTCCACCGGTCCAGGCGCAAGATGAGGCCATGTCATCATCACAAGCACAAACCTTTATCTCAGATACATGTCTATTCATAAAGCGCACCTTCCCCCAGAAGAAGATCTTCGCACTAAATAACAGATGTTTATTGTTACCCACCTTAATGGTACTCATTTTATCGACTTCAGAAGGATGAAAGGGGGAGTGAAACCTGTCGGGATTTGAACCGGTGACCATGTGGTCAAACACAGGACCCCACAGTGGATGTATTAGTCCACATGGGGGCAGATGTATCAAACGATTTTTTTGTCGCAAACGCTGCGAATCGGTAAAAAGCAGTGTTTGTGACAAAAAAATCAGAAAATGGAATGTATCGACTATAACTCATCGCAATATTAAGGAATCTCAATTTTTGCGATTCCTTAATATTGCGTAAGCATTTAAGGAATCGCAAATTGCGATTCCTTAAGTGCTATGTACGAAGCAATTAAGTTTTGCAAATTTACACTAAGAAATCGCAAATTACCACCAACTTGTAGTTGGTGGTAATTTGCGATTTCTCTTACAAGTGCACTTTTTGGCATTTGTAAAGATGCCATGTGGCGCTCATACATGCCCTTAGGGCATGTATGTGCGCCATATGCGCACACACGTAAATTTCAGGGGTGCAGCAGGGTGTCCTTAAGACACCCTTGCACCCTTGAAATAATTCTCAATTTGCGATAAGCAAATTGCGAATCGCAAATTGAGAATAACTTCCCATTCCTTCCTAGGGGCCTCCTGGCCCATAGAAATGAATGGGAAATGATTCCTTAATTGCGATTAGCAATTTGCTAATCGCAATTAAGGAATTTTAAGAAATCGCTATAAAATAGCGATTTTTTAAATACATACTATTTTGCAATTCTCAAATAGCGATTCTCCAAAAATCTGTATTTGAGAATCGCAAATAGGTATTTTGATACATCTGCCCGTAAGCCACCAGATATGACTTTACGGAGGTGTGTTGCCCTTTAAATGTTGGCTGGCCCTGTGGTACTGTGTGTGACAGCAGCCCAAACAATTCTGAGGGCAGCACCACCCGAGCACTATTGCTGAGTCTTAAGATAGCAAATAAATTATTCGACTTTATCAGGCAGTATGGAACAGCCAAGAGTGGAGTTAACTGCGCGTAATAGGCTCTCATTACATATAGGCAAATACACAATAATTGGTTTACTTTAAACAGGATTGAATTAGGTAGACCCTGATGGGAGGCCAAGGTCCATCTGCTTTAAGACAACTGTATTAGCAAGATCATAATGGATAAGTCACCAAGGACTTCATCCACTAATTCAGTTATGGCCTCTGCTGACATCACTGCAGCGCAAGAGACAAGACCTGCGGATGGGCATGAGGTCACTCGCAGTGCATGCCGGAAAATCTCTCATGAGAATTCCAAAGGTAAACATGTAAACTATAATGCCAAATCCATAACATTACCATACCCCACTGCTACAACGGACCACATTTGCAGAAATCCTCTACTTCATTACTCATTTAAAAATAATTCCATAGCTAGACTGAATATGATTCACCAAGGCCAAATAAACTGTGGCAGACAACTATTCTACTTTATTTCTGTACTACTGTACTACTGAACTTGTCCTGTATTATAATGTGCAAAATCCCCAGCTTTGAAATAAACTAAATCTGTTTTATTCCAAATTCATAATAATAGCATTAAAAGCAATATTATACTGTGTCATATTCAGAGTATTAATGTAAGTAACATTGTACTTTAGTGAGCCTAAGTCAGTATTTGCTATAGAGTGCCAAATCCTCCATATTGTATTAGAAATCCACAGTATTGGCAGCAGAACTCTGAACTGTAGTGTGCAAATTAAGGGCTCTACCATTGGAATACTGAGCCATGATGCACTAAATGCAAACTGTTACGACAACAATACTGTGCTATAGTGTGCTAAATCAAGAGAATTAGCATATGACTGCCACTATATTATGACAAATCCACCGCTTGGTCATGGAAGTGCTGGAGTACAGTGAACCAAGGCCTGGATTTACTGTGATTTTGAAAAACAATTTTAAGTGCTTACAAAGATTCGTAAAGCTACTTTGCATGGATTTGCGTGGTTAAGTAAATATGCAGTAACACAACGCAGCACACAACACTGTCTTGCGTTACTTTGCATTGGGTAGGCGTTACATGGATGAAGCATGGGCGTGCCGTAGCATCCTCCCATGTATCTTGACGCGTAACCATATTTACAAAGATATGTAAACCTGGGTTTGTGCCAAAATGGTGTGCCTACCCGACAGAGGCATATCGAGGAACAATATCAATATCTTCTCTCCCCTCGTTATTTCCTCTTTCTACAGGTGCTAGAAAAAGGAAAATACCTCCAATGATTATTATTGTGCAGGAAGGTGTCAAGTCAAGTCAAGTCAAGTCAAAAAATTTGTATAGCGCACTACTCACCCAGAGGGTCTCAGGGCGCTTGTGGTGGGGGGGTTAGTTACTTATCAAATAGCCAGGTTTTGAGTTGTTTTCTGAAGGATAGGTGGTTCTGTGTGATGCGGAGGTGAGTGGGGAGAGAATTCCTGGTTTTGGCCGCTAAGTAGGAGAATGATCTTCCTCCCATGGTGGCTCTTCGGATGCGTGGAATTGTGGCGAGGGCTTGATTGGACGATCGTAGTTGGCGGGTGGGGGTGTAAAAGGTCATGCGCATGTTGAGGTATTTGGGTCCTAGGTTGTAGAGGGATTTATGTGCGTGGGTGAGGAGACGGAACGTTATTCTCTTGTTGACGGGGAGCCAGTGAAGGTATCTCAGGTGATCGGATATGTGATTGTGGCGGGGTATGTCTAGGATGAGTCGGGCGGAGGCATTCTGAATGCGGTGGAGTTTTTTCTGTAATTTGGCTGTGGTTCCGGCGTAGAGGGTGTTTCCGTAGTCTAGTCGGCTTGTGACAAGTGCTTGGGTGACCGTCTTTCTTGTTTCGGTGGGGATCCATCGGAAGATCTTTCTGAGCATACGTAAGATGTTGAAGCATGATGATGAGATGGCGTTGACTTGCCTGGTCATCGAGAGGGAGGAGTCTAGAATGACTCCCAGGTTGCGGGCATGGTCCGTTGGTTTGGGTGCGCTGCCCAGGGCCGGTGGCCACCATGAGTCGTCCCATGCAGAGGGGGATGATCCTAGGATGAGGACTTCCGTCTTGTCTGAATTCAGTTTTAAGCGGCTGTTCTTCATCCACTCGGCTACGTCTTTCATCCCTTCGTGTAGGTTGGTTATGGCGGTGTTTGGGTCTTTGGTGAGGGAGAGGATCAGCTGTGTGTCGTCAGCATAGGAGATGATTCTTTCCTGCACAAATCCTGTCCATAACACAGACATTCTTGCACTACTGTGTAATTAAAACGTATTCAAATGTTTTCCATGAAGCTGACCTGAATATTGTTTGGTCTTCATTAAGCCCTTCTATCTTAGGGATGTGTCAAATGCAATAGCTAGTTATTTTATGTCTTCTCCTTCTCTAAATGGCTTCCCTCAAATAATATTGACCTCAAATACCATAATTTTACTTTTAACTGTGTTAATCCTCAAGGCATTACAACAAGCATAGTTAGAATGAATTTTCAGCATCCCCTGGTGTCTCACAGGAGTTCTATCAAACAATAAAATATAATCTGCAAGTATAGTGCCCTGATTTTTAACAACCCAAGAACTGGAGGAAACACACACATCTATAATAGCAACGCGTTAAAATCGCTTAGATATCGGTTTAAAAGTGTGCAAATCAGTGTGCATCATTTTCTTATGCCAGAAGTTGAAGAAAACCTGGGTCCTGTTGTCTCGGATTCATTTAATTTAATCTTTATTTCGGTCAATTACAACCATAAAAGATACAATTTTAAAAACACAACATTTCATTTTTGATACAGTTTCTACTTTTCAACTTTACATAGATCAAAAAGAGGTGGGATACAAAAAACAAAAGGTGGCAGATACGATTGTGCATTTTTATACTCAGCCTCTACACGGCATAAAATCTATCTAATTCATAAATACATTAAAAATAATTTCTAAAAAGCTTGGCATCCTTAAAAAAGCTTAAAAAAACATACACATTTTTTACAGTAAGGGATGGTTGAGTCTCGCAGGCATTTTACCCCAATTGGAAAGTGCAAATACATTTCTTTTTTAGCTTATTATTTACAAACCAGGACAAGTAGGTTTTTTTTCCTAAAACTTTAACCCTCTTGTCTTCCTTATCAGAAAAACATTGAAGAGAAACCTGCTTACGGAAAAAACTATTATTTGTGAGGAATCGGTTCTTAGGATGCGCTCAGCATCACTACAACTTCTGGTACCCAAATAATTACAAAGGGGCTTGATCCAGCGTTTCCTAGCGGAATTATATGCTGTACAAAAGAATAGTATATGAACATCATTTTCCTTTACTGCTTCTGCACATAGGGGACAGAGGTCACTTCTCTTGCCCCCCCTATCTCCATTCCAGCTGGATATATTAGTACCTATTTGTAGAGTCCCGTATCTGAATTGCAAGAATAAAGATTTTGCTAACGGGGGTTCTATCTCGTCCAGAAAAGATTCTAGACAAGCAACATCTTTAAAGGCTAAAAACTTCATAGTTAAGGGCTCAACAGTCGAGCTATGTAACAGACTATTCGCTATATGGGCCCAATATATCACTTTTAAATGTTTTTTACAAAGTGCCGTTAACTGTTGAGGATCCTCCCAATAATGAGATAGGCCTAGCTTTTGCATCCACGCCACAACATGTTTTAACCACGGGATATCTTTACATCGTTTTATTTTTATAATTAACTTGAGGCCTACTTTGTAGTGGATAAGTTCTGGGGTCGACCAGATCCTGATCCAAAATAATAATGGTCTTAATGCTGCATAGTGATCTGTGCGTTTTATATTTAGAACCATCGATACTGGCAACAATGGTGTCGTAGTAGGAAGTTTTAATAACTGCCTGTAAAATTTGTTTTCTTCCCGCTCAAAATTCTTTTTACAATGGGATCCCCAGATCTCTGCCCCATAAAGCGCTGCTGATTGAGCTTTAAATTTGTATACTTACAGTGCAGGTGAAACAGCCTTGGATGTACTAGCCTTGTGCTTTTTTAATATGGGTATTGAGTTCTGGAGCAGCATTATCCTACTCTTTTCTAATTGTCCTTTCCAAGACATTTTGCTGTCCAAGGTAATTCCTAAATAATTAAAGCTTTCAACATATTCCAATAATTGATTATTTAAAACAAGATTCTTTTTGAATGACTTATGTGGGTTTAGAGACATATATTTGGTCTTACTGGAGTTTATTTCAAGGCCCTTCTGTGAACAATAACTGCTAAAAGCATCCACTAGGCATTGAAGTCCCCTAGGGGTTTGCGAAATTAAAATAGTATCGTCAGCAAATAATAAAGCAGATACAGCTTCACCCCCAAGATGGGGAGAATCATGCTTACAACTTAGTAAGAACTTGGGGATATCATTTACATACAGTGAGAATAGGGTTGGTGCCAGTACGCACCCCAGACTTACTCCTCTTCTCACTGGGATTGGTTTAGTTAGTTCTCCCCTCGGTCGCCATCTTACCTTAGCAAAGTTTTTTGTATGTAGCCTGATTAGTTGCCTAAGTAATTCTGGTGGTACCCCGATTTTCTTTAGTGTGTCCCACAACTGGGGACGGGGGACCAGATCGAAGGCAGCCCTTAAATCTATAAAAGCAATGTATAGGCTGCCCTTCCTTAAAATAATATACTTCCAGTAAATACACAAAAACCTAAACACTTGATCGATCGTGCTCGTTTTGGTCTGAACCCTGCTTGAAACTTTGATAAAATATCCACCTCCTCCATCCATTCTAATAGTCTATTTAAAATGTGCCTAGCATAAACTTTCTGTAAAATGTCAATTAAACTGATTGGGCGGTAGTTAGCCGGATCGTGGCGATTGCCCTTTTTAAAAATTGTCACAATCTCTGCCCCTTTCCACGTATCAGGAATTGGTGTCCCGGTAACTATTGAGTTACATAAAAAGTTAACATAGGGACTCCAGACTTCTAGATCATGCTTTATTAAATCTCCAGGGATTTTTTCGGGGCCAGGCACCTTCCCTGATTTAATGGCCAGTATTGCTTTTTTAGTCTCCTCTATGCTAAAGTACAGATCAATATCCGTAGATTCTTCTTCTAAATCATTTCTCATAACACATGCACCCCCCACTACTATCATGGTACAGACTAGTAAAATGGGCTACCCAGGTTTTCTCGTCTAGGAAGAGATCTTTAATACTTTTCCCAGTCCTGTTGCCCTTCGCAATTAGGCTCCAGAAAACTACCTGGTCTTTAGATTTTGCAGCGATGATTAAATCCGACCATATATTGTTATCCCAGGCTTTTTTTGCTTCTAGTAATGTCCTTTTATAATTTTGCCTACTCGCACTAATTTCTAAAGGACTCTTGTTTTTAATAGCCTGTATAAGCGCCGTCTTAGCTGTCCTGCAATCTTTACTGTACCAGGGATTAACTGTCTCTCTTTGCTTACTACTTCCTCAGTCTTCCTCTTTATACAATTTATTCAGTAGCGGGAGGAGAGCTTCTATCAATGTATTATGGATATGTAGTACACTATCTTCTCCTTCTCTTAGTTCTTGGAGTGGGGTGACGATGTCGGCAAAAGTGTTGTCTCGAATTCGGCAAATGCAGGGTAAGGCCAAGCATTTAAATCTAGGCTTGCCAGTGCTCTGAAATCCTACAGATCATCATTTAGTACAAATATTAGTCATCCATAAGATCAAAAGCTTCAGAAAAATTGATAAAAGCACAATAGAACGTGTTAACTTTATGTTATATGAAGCACATCACTATTAAAAATAGGGACCCCCCCCAAGTACTATATAATGTCCTTGTAGAAATCCTAATTGGGTGATAGGCCCAATTCTATTGTCTTTTATCCATGCATGTAGTTCAGATAATGTTATTGTACAGAATAATTTAACTGAGGGGCAAAACACTGAGAGCAAATTTGAATTGCCTGAATTTTGAGGGTTACCTTTTTTAAATATAGAACAGACACAACTCCTTTCCAAATGCTGGCTATAGCATCTCTCATAAGGATTGCCCTGTATAACGGAGTAAAGCAAAAGCCGACCATTTTGGTGCTGATTGCATGATATAGTCCATCGGGGACCAACGTGTTGAAAACTTTTTCTTTGGAGATAAGTTCTGCTACATATGAATTTTTTTTTTTTTATGTTTAGTAAGCTTTATTGAAGATAAAAAATAAGAAAGAGCAGGCAAGGAAAAAGCATAACATAACAAAGACAAAATGCATGAACAGATTAGTGAAATCATAGAGAACAAAGCTGTTTACAATTTTAACACTATCAAAGGGAGGAAGGGAGGGGAAAAAGGGAAATAAAACATAAAAGTTACAATGGAAGTCCAAGCGTGAATACATAATAATATCGAATGACAAATAATGATGAAAGGCAATAAAATCATTTAGGAAAAAAAGATAATAATAAGCCATGAATGTTTAAGCTTTTCAGAGCGTGTACAGAATAAATGCATTTTTGCATACTTATTCAAATAATTAGTTAATGGTAACCAAAATAAATCTCTATTAAAAGACGGTGTACAAGAAGTGTCAAAAGCAATGTCCAATCTATGATAGTGACATACATTATTCCACCCAGCCTTAACTGAAAGATTAGAGACACATTTCCAGTTAGTGTAATCTGTTGATAGTCCAAAGCCAGCATAAGGTCAAATAAAGCAGTGTAACATGAAGCTAAATCCAACCTATCTCATAAACTTCCTATTAAAGAATAACATTAGACAAAGGAACCTGTAGATTGAAAATATGTGAAATATTAGACCAAACCTTATTCTAGAAGAATGCAACTTTCAGACAAAGGAAAAGGAGATGTACCAAATCCGCAAAGTGGGAACCACATGACCAATAATTTGTATCATTAGTATGGGCAAAATGAACTATAGATACAGGTGTGAAAAACAATCTATGATATAAAAAGAGCATAGAATGAGTGGTAAAAATGAATCTGGAAATTTTAAATGAATGAGCCTGGAGTCTGTTCCCAAAATTGATGCTCCAAACACACCCCAAGTCCGCCTCCCAGGAAAGTCAATCTTGATTTTAACATTAGCAGGTTTAGGAGTCAAGAGAAACGAATAAATTAATGATGGTTTTGGAAAAGATCCAAGAGACAGAGAAGCAAATCATCAGTAGGGATCATTTCAGGAGAGGGTCTGTGACTGAGTGTGTGAGTGACTGTATGGGTGTGTGAGCAGCCGCGGCAGCAGCAGGTAAAAGTGGTGGGGTTGGTTGGGGGGGTTCGAGAGACGACCGCGAGGGAAAATTGTATAAATAATACATTTCAATTGTGGTCATCTCTCAAAATCCCCCAATCCGGCCCCACTGCCCCACCATTCTTACCTGAAGTGGCTGTGTGTGAGTAGGTGTATGAGCACCTGAGTGGATCTGTGAGTTTGTGTATTAGTTTCTCAGTGGGTCTGTCAGTGGATGTGTGAGTGTCTCAGTGGGTCTGTGAGTACATACATGAGTGTGTGAGTGGGACTGTAAGTGGGTGTGTCTCTGAGTGGGTCTGTACATGGCTGTGTGAGTTTGTATGTGTGTGAATGAGTATCTGAATGAGTATCTGAGTGAGTGCATGAGTACCCAGGTGGGTCTGTGAGTGGGTCTAAGAGTCTCTAAGTATGTATGAGACTGTGCTCATGAGTGTATGAGTGGGTCTCTGAGTATGTGTATGAGTCTGAGTGGGTCTGTACATGGGTGCGTCACTCTGAGTGAGTCTGTAAGTGGGTGGATGAGCACCTGAATTGGTATGTGAGTGGGTGTGTGAATATCTGAATGGGTAAGTGACTGGATGTAGAAGTGTGTGAGTGTGTATGTGAGTGGTTGTATAAGTGTCTGAGTGAGTTTGTGAGTGCATACATGAGTCTGTGACAGTGACCAGTGAGTGTCTACAAATAGATTAATATTTGTTTATATTTCCACCAGTATTCGCAAAGATATTACGAAAGCATGATGCTCTCACGATGGTACACAGGGGCCGCGCTGCTGGTCGCATCGTCGTCGTGCATATTGCGCATGTTTAAAAAAATCTATTCTGGACACATAACTTGTGTCACCAACACCCCCATTTCTCAAACATGGGGTCAGAGTACCTCTGCCCTCACACCTTATGTTAGCTTTGACAGAAATGTTCAGCCCCAGGAACAGTTCTCAATCAATATTATGGCAACTGCAACTTTCTGTTCAGATTGCTTCCAGCCAATCATAGAATTTCCGCTAGCTCGAGCATTTGTGATATACCACAAAATCATTGCGATTTAACCATGATCACCGTAAAACCACAGCAAACTATGCATGGCCAGAGATATCACTATATTGTTTGGTTTCAATTTCTCAAAAACTACTGAATGCATTTGCACCAAATAGTAAAAAGCACAATCTGTGTAACAACATCTACCTTTCTGCCAAATTTGGTGTAGTTCCATCCAGTGGTTCGGGCTGAAGGTTTGACAATGCGCCCCTGTGGGAGTTAACATTACAAAAGCACCCTTATTTGGCACCCCTATTTCTCGGTTCCCCTGCACTGATCACCCCCAAACTTTCCTTGACGCACAGAACTTTGATACGTTTTTGGGAAAATTCCATGTGGATTGGTCAAACGACGCCAAAGATATAAGCAAGTCAAAAAATGCTTTTCCTGTAGAAACTAGGTCCTAACTATAACTACCTACTGTTGACTGCCAGTAGGTACTATAACATCCATACGCATTAAAACCATACAAAACATAAAAATGTAATAAAAAAATACATTAATTAATGTAGACAATTAATAAAATATAAAAATTGAAAACTCCAAAAACACACTTACAAAAAAATAATATAAACATTCAAATAAGTGTAAAAAAAACAAACAAAAAAACGATGAATGCCATAAAATCTATTTAACCCTTGTTATGAAAACTAGTGGAATCTTACAATATTAAATATACTATTTGCATGCTATTTTTTGCTAAAGTAGGGAAAGTGTTGGATTTCCGAGTGGTTAGATTTAGTATTCCCACTCTAAAAAACACAATAGTAGGAAAAGCGCTGGATTTGGGAGGGGTAGCATTTACTGTTCCCACTTCAGACAGCGAAACTGTAGGGTAAGTGTTGGACTTCGGACGGGTAAAATGCACTATTCCCACTCCAGTCTGTGGAACAGTAGGGAAAGCGCTGAACTTTGGAGGAGTGACATTTTGTATTATTCTTACTCCAATCAGGACAAAAGTAAGGAAAGCATTGGATTTCAGATCAGTAAAATGTTCTATTCCCAATCAAAACAGCACAACAGTAGGGAAAGTGTTGGACTCTGGAGGGGTGACTTTTAGTATTCCCACTCCAGTCAGTGCAACAGTAGGGAAAGTGTGGGACTTTAGAGGGGTAAAATTTACTATATCCACTCGCTAAGGAAAGCGTTGGATTTTGGAGGATTGAAATTTACTATTCCTACCCCAAACAGTGTAACAGTAGGGAAAGGGTTGAACTGAGAAGAGGTTATTTTACTATTCCTACTGCAGCCTAAGAGTAGGGAAAACACTCCTAACACATTACATATATGAGATAACCCATAAATGTTGAAAAATATTAAACTCACTAAAAATAATCACAATTAACATTAAAAAGTATTAAAATAATTAATCAAGTTACATAATTAATATTCAAAACAAAATTATATCAATTAATAAATAATTGTTATTTAATTATTAATTAAGCTCCCAGCCTGTACCCTACCGTCATGGCAGTCTGCACCTAAAATATAACTACAAATAACTACTTCATAACTAACATATTTAAAATAAATTAAATAGTTAATTAGCAATTAATTTTTAATTCATTATTGCTCAATTAACTTCCCACCGTAAATCCCTACATACCTAGCGTTCCACAACTAAAATTAAATTAAATTAAATAAGTATTGCACAATTTATGCACTTAAAATTCAATTAAATAATTAATTTACTAATAATAAATAGTTAATTAATTATTAAATAATTCACTTCCCACCCTATATCCCCAAAAAACTATCATCTCATACTAAAATATTAGTAAAATAAATTAGTATTCCATACATTTCATAATTAAACAATCAATTAAATAATGAATTATTAAATAATTGTTCATTAATTATTACTTAATTAACTTCCCACCCCATACTTCTACAAACCTAACAGCCCGCAAACAGTATTACATAAATGACATGTTAGATATCAGTCATATAATTTAAATAACATTTATTTAATCATTCTTAATTATTTCTTACCTAGTTAACTTCTCACCCTATCCCCCTACAAATCCAATAACCTGTTGTGACACTATGAATTACCATTAATATTAATAAAGAATCCTAAACCACCTAAAATTGTAAGATATATTTTACAAACACTTAATAACATTGTTATGAATGATAGGATTAAGAAAAATATTCCTTCAAGTAACTTGAGATCTTCTTATGCTAATTCTTTAGTAGTACCTACATTTCATTAGAGACGATCGGGGGACAGAACTTTTCATTAATAGCTCCTACCATGTTGATCTCGTTGCCAGCCAGGGCTTGTCAGGCAAAGGACTACAATCTCTTTAGGAAATGCCTAAAGACTTGGCTTTTTAAACAAACTTACAGGAATTAGATAGTTGAATAAATAATTACCCCATCCCTCAGTATATTTATTAGCACCAAGAGATCATTGGTGGGTGCACACTTTGCAAGTATACCAAAACAAAACATAACATAGCGTAGCACAGCATAACATACCATAACATAACACATAGGCAATAGTAACAGATACAATTAATGTCAACTTAAATACATTAGAATAATTTTAAAAATGATATTTTAACCACTATTTTAGAGAAAACTATATTAAAAACATCTATACTATTTACAACAATATTACTTACCTCAAAAAATGATATTCTTGTCAACGATATTCGTGCTTCACGATAGTTGTGTCACAATATTTAATTTCCACTATTTCTGTCTTGTGATAGTTTTAAAGCAATATTTTGGCAAAACACCACACAGCACGGAAACCAGCATTCTTCCCTGCTAACTGCAAACAGGAGCAGAATAAAAACAGTCTCCCAGTCCACGGTTAGCATGGTCAGGAGACTAGAGACCACACACTCCCATGCCACATCCACAGACACCAGCACAACGGCTGGAGGAGTGCTCCATAGATGTCCTTGTTGATCACGGAGAAGATGGAGCCACCCTGGGACCAGACATAGTAAGAGTACTGTGGCACACATTTTCTCACCCTGGGGCCTAAAAGAAATGTGGGTCCTCTTTAAAATTCCTAGGCTCTTGGGGATGGGGTGTCCAGGACTTAATGAGGGTCAGGGAGGGAGACCACGTGGCCCCCCCTCCACTTAAAAAAAAATACAGTCCACTGTTCTCCCTTTTAATTGCTGCTGAGTATGCAAAGGCGCCAAATCACCTTCAAGCTCCACCCATTTGGCCCATTGTTATTGATTCATTGGAGTGCAATCTCTTCTGTAGTATCTGTCGAAGACAAGGGAGTTCTTTCTTGTCATCTCTTGGTCTAAGAGCAGAGTCCACAGTTCTCCCTTTTAGTTGCTGTTAAGTATGCAAAGGCACCAATTCACCTACAAGCTTTGCCCATTTGGCCCTGCCCCTTCCAGTTAGTAGTATGCAACAATGTTCCTGCCATTTTCTAGGCTGATGGACAATGTGTTTTCTTTCCAATTACACATTAAAAAAAAGATCTGAAATCCTTAATGGAGGTACAGGCATCAGTGATTTATTGGTGCACAATCTCTTCTGTAGTGACTCTCCAAGAGGAGTGGGTTCTCTTGCTGTGTCCTGGTTCGAGAGCTGAGCCCACGGTTCTCCCTTTTTATTGCTGCTGAGCATGCAAAAGCAGCAAATCACGTACAAGCCCTGCCCGTTTGGCCACCCCCTACCACATTAGTAGTATGCAACAGTGCTGACTCGGGGTGGGTTAGCCACAGGTGTTGCCAATTCCCTGCTGTGCATGGCCAAAAGCCATGCATGTCACAGGGTTGACTTTACGTATGGTAATAAAATATTACTTAACGTTAAAAAAAACTCGAAATTCACTGAATAAAACAAAGGTTAACGCAACGTTATAGCCAGGTGTGATAAAAAGATGTGGTTTTTGTTATTTAAAAACCTTAGAAATTCACTGAAAAAAGCAAAGGTTGAAGTAATATTATAGTTAGGTGAATGTGTCATAGACAACATTCACGTTTGGAACTAAACAAACCACAGAATTTCACCAGTTATAGTCAGCAAAACTAGCTATAACTTTTATAATGTAATCTCCCGCCATGCACTGCTTTTGACCTCAGATATTACATCACTTGTAACATCTTCTATGGCATCATTTATGACATCACTGATGATATCTCAAATGACATCATTAATGACATCACAGATGGCATCATTCAATGATTGTTTGGTTTATGGATTACATAGTGGAAGGTAACTACCACATTACTTTTCTATATAATTTTGTACAGCCTGTGTCCAGATACAAAAAGTTGCAAAACATTACAAAATGCATGTACTTCTATTGCATCACAGGTGTGTAGATGTATTGAACACGTTATAAGTCTTTGTATTGAAGAGTAACTGTGTATGCAGATGACAGTTGATGATATGTGTCCAGTATGTTCCACACAAGTTTTTTGGTTCAGCAGGAAAAGTTTCCAACTGGGCCTAGATTCTGCGTAATACATACATTGAGTTTGTAGATACCTTGAGCAGCCTCGAGTTATTAGACAGAATTGTCTCACCATCACAATTTCTACATAACATACTAATCTATATACATGTGCTTGTTTTGCTTCAGAAGATGGGCTATCTGTGAAGTATTTCAACGCAGTGTGAAGGCTGCAGGTAGTATGATCTTTAGCACTTTCAGCCCTTCGTTATTTTAAGTGAATAGTGTATTTTTTGACAAGTGTTGCATAGAGTGTACACTGTTCTTAGTAGATTCACTGTTTACAATCCCCACTTTTCTGCTCATATCAACTACATTTCTCAATGTATGTTGAGTGACTGTGAGGGGTTTGATATAGGTAAAGGCTGTCCGTAGTATGGCATTCATTTTGGAAAAGACATTGAGTATCTTGAGGAACTTGACTTTCTCTGAACAGTTGTATACATATTGAAGACTATGTGTAATAAGGACACTCAATGCAGTTATCATTGCACATAACATATGCTTGCCACACCTAGAGGAGTAGTATCTGTGATCGCTTTAATGATGCTTTATATTATTTTGAACTATGTTGTACTTACTTTCATGCCTCTAACGCCATACTAGTTTATAGAGTAATACATACCAAAGAAGCTAGGATGATGTCATCAATAATGTCATTTGAAATGTCATGAGTGATGGCATATTGATGTCATAGAACATGTCATGAGTGATGCAATATGTGAGGTCATTAGCAACGCATGGCGCGGGCGTAAGTTATAGTTATCTCTGCTAGCTATAACTGGTGAATTTCTGCTGTTATTTTATTTCAAAATGTTAATGTTGTCGCTGACCCTGTAGATTCTTCTTCAAGGCTCTCTGTATAGTCCACTGCTCTTTACATGGCATTGGACCTACCTACTGACTGGACCTACCTTCTTCAAGAAAACATTCGCTGTATGGACCCAGATGCAACATTCACTCAAAGACACAGCTCCTGAAAGAAATCCCACACATCTTGAGGGTTTAACTCAGAGGCTCGTCTTTCTTTATTCGAACTATGAAATGGTGAAACTGTCTTCCAGCTTGTTTAGGATTATTCACACTTGAGAAAAAATTTTTCCTATTGATTCATTAACATTCAATTGTTTATTTTAACTTTTTTGTTCATAGACTTGTTTTTTTTCATCATCCAATTTGTTTACCTGAGGATAATACTTTGGTTGGAGTGAAAGCTCTTGAGGATGAGTCATTGCTGGAGTTTGTGACTGTGTTCATGCCTCACATAAATGTTATAATCCACACACTAATTAAACCGCTACCCGAACTAAATTCACCAATAATATGGGATTGAGTTTGGGCAGTCCTACTAGTAAGGATACTTGCAATCACTAAATGACATTGATACATAATTAGGACTCTGAAACCAGAGGGGTTGGCATTGTAGGGCCTCCTTATATCCCCTGATGTCATCACCATATTCTACTTTTGTCATTTTTAGTTTTATACCTGACTGTCACTATATTATAAACGTGTCTGTCCATCCTGCTAGCCTTATCGGTGAGCTGAAATTACTCTGGTGTTGATGCCTTTCTATTGTGGCACCTCTCCTGAATGACTGAATGAGATTCCATTCAATTGGCTTACTTTTTATGAGTTTCAATCAATAGAATGAGAGCAGCCAAGACCAACAAAAAGAAGTAAAATGGCAAGTCAGAAAGAATAAATTCCATCCTAATACCCTGACATATGATAGTAAAGCTGCAAGAAATGAATACTCCCTCATCTACAGTGAACTGTAGAAACTGGATCTTGCCGTGAAAAAGCCTGTAGCAATAAAGAACTGTGACCCAACTTAGGTGCACTTAACTCTTACAATATACTTGTAAGTAGAGAAAGAATTTGCCTTGGTACATTGAAAGTATTTTAATTACAAAAAGGGACAGCATGATATGACCTATCTAATTATATATTTGCCTATCTAAATTTCAAGACATGACATACGGGCCCCTGTTTCAAGAACATACTACTAATAACAGAGGACGGATGTTTTCCAGTAGGAGAGAATTGAAGATCAGAAGTGAGTAATTGTGCTTTCTTATAATGACATCATGGTATTCGTGCAGTTCAAGAAAAAGTTCATCCATCATGAACTTTTGTTACTTTGAGTACAATATTATGAGGATTTTCATGAGGTGTTTTGATTTAATTATTTTGGTAGAGCGAATAGTTAGCATCTCTGTAAGAAATCGGGATATTAGTTGAAGGGGTTGAGTACCCATCTCAAATCATAACCTCAACCCTTGTCAGAATGAACTCTTAAAATCACTAAGGGCCAGATGTATAGCCATTCAGTTTTGCGAGTCGCAAATTGTGTTGAATTGTGACTCGCAAAAGTGAATGTACAACAGTGTCTCAGACACTGTTAGCGATTCCCAATGAGGTCACAAATTGCATGCCTCATTAATATTCATGAGGCAAGCGCAATTTGCGACCCCTTTGTGAATGGCTAGCACTCCCAGGGATGGCGGCCTGCTGGGGTCAGCTGACCACCATGTCTGGGACTGCTTTTCAAATAAAGCAGTTTTTTTATGCAGGTCATTTTCATTAAAGAAAAACGGGATGCATTTAAAAAAGAAAAATGAAACTTTTCAGTTTCATTTGTCAAGGGCAGGCAGTGGTCCCTGGGACCACTGCCTGCTCTTAAAAAATATTTGCGCACCCATTCACAAAGGGGAATGGGTCCCCTGCGGACACCTTCCTGTTTGCGAGTGGTTTACCACCTACTTGAAGTAGGTGGTAAAGTGCGAGTGTTTTGTGACCGCAAATGCGGTTGCAAAACAATAGTAAATGGCATTGAGGCTCGCCATTAGGAAGGGCAGTCTCGCTATTAGGAAGGGACGCCCCTTCCTAACAGCAAGAGTCGCAAACGCTATTTTGCGAGTCAGTGACTTGCAAAATAGCGTTTGTACATGCCATGACCCTGTTTTGCAGTTGCAAACAGGCCGATCTCCTGTTTGCAAGCGCAAAAAAAGGTCATACATCTGGCCCTAAATTACCTGAGCTCAACCCTCTGGATGATATGGCACAGAGCAGACAGGTTTAACTGAGAGGCAATGTGTAAAGTATTTCAATAGTACTCAAACAATAATAAAGTCAAAACACACAAGAAAAATCCCAAACCAAATTAGAAAAATAGAGTACATTTTAGTAAATAGAATGACACCAACATGACAAACAACCAATAAGGAGAACTGGAGTTCTAAATTTTTATGGTTTAAGATTAAAAATAGTGCCAAAAAGTGTTAAGCGCCAACCGCTGTCATCTGGCTGTACTTGACTGGGACAAGAATAAGGTTTATGGCTAAACACAATGTAGTGCAGGTTGTATACAGGGACCAGGTTCAACCCAGCAAAGATATTTACCTTCGGACTAATGCGTCTGCAATGGAGGTCAAAAATCCTCAGCGGGGCAAAGCAGCATGCTGTGGCGGAAGGAAGTTCCACATCCTTGGATGGCCTCTGGACAAGCTCTTGGTGGAGCTGTTGATTTTTAGCAGCAAAGCACCAAGTGGGAGGAATTTTGATTTCAAGCCCAGAGAAGGTACCTCGTTGGCCAGATACTTTTGGCACCTTCACCCAATGAACATTTCCACCTTCGGACTTAGGGCCAGATGTAGGTGGCTAATTACCGGTCGGTATGCCGAAATTCGGTAAATTCCAGCGTTACCGACCGGTATTTAGCCATGTGCGATGTAGGTAAGGAATCGGTAAATAAGGAATCGGTAAATACCAATTCCTTAATACTGATTCCTTATTGCTATTGCATTGAAGAAATTGGTAATACCGATTCCTTAAATGCAATGAAGGTTGCACTAAATACAGTGCTCCTCAGCCTTAAGGAATCGCTATTTACCACCAACTCCAAGTTGGTGGTAAATAGCGATTTCCTTACAAAAAGCACTTTTTTGCTTTTTTTATGTGCCATGTGGCTCACATCCATGCCCTTAGGACGTGTATGTGCGTCACATGTGCACACATGCACATTTCAGGGGTGCAACAGGGTGTCCTTTGGACACCCTGGCACCCTTGAAATGCCTCCCGCTATTAACGATTCGGTAATACCGAATCGCTAATAGTGAATGTCTTCCCAGTCATTTCTGTGGGCCTCCTGGCCCATAGGAATAAATGGCTAGGTAGTCCTTAATAATGAATTGGTATTACCGATTCGTTATTAAGGAATTTTAAGGAATCGCTAATATTTTAGCGATTCCTACCTCCATTGCATTTACCGATTCCTTAATAGCGATTCGGTAATATTCGCAATTAAGGAATCGGTAAATGGAAGTTACCTACATCTGGCCCTTAGTCTCCTTTTTAGGGTTGAATTCCTCCAGCAGGGCAAGGCTTCAGGTTGTTGCAAAGAGGGTCTACAAAACCGGATACCTTTGCTATGAGGTGCTGCTGAATAAGATTTGCTGTTATGGAGAAGAATGTAGGGGGGATAATATGAATCTTTGTCCGAGCAGCAATGCTCTTTCGTCGGATTGGTTGGCAGGTTGGTTCCAGTGCCCCGCTGGTTCTCAAAGCAAAATGTTGGCATGAATAAGTCCAAGGATTAAGAAAACTTTAGCAGGGGTGCACTTTGACACCAGCAAAGGGTCCAAGACCTTTGGGACAACTCTTAGGGCGTCGGGACTTACTCCAGCATAAGACAGCAGCAGGGTCTAGGGCAGATCCAGTCGGGACAGGTCAGCTAGAAATGCAGGAAAGGGATTCTTGAAATGTGTTATGTCCCTACAACCTAACAAGAGGTCAGCCTTATGATCACTGGAGTCCATTTCTTTGTCTTGGGTACAAGAAAGAGATAGAGAGAGGGAGTGCGCAGGTCCAGTGTTCAGCAGTCTCCTCGGGTCACAGACAACAGGTCCAGTCATCTTCTGTTCTTCCACGGGTCAATGAGTGATCTGCGGAGAGTACTGGAGATGCCATATTTAAGCCCATTGTCAGACTAGGGATGACGGAAACTCCTAACCGCTAACTAACCAATGGGGTAAAAGTTGCTAGGGGTGACCTTACCCAATCAGGTAGTTTGTCCTAATGCAAGCAATCCCACAGCAGGACCCTCTCTGCCCAAAAGCAACAGAGTAGAATATTTCTTCCGCTGTGCAGAGCTCTTGTGCCTACCCCAGAGGTGTGACCATAGAAATGAGCAAACCCGCCCTGTGGTCACTCTAAACCAGTTCAGGGGATAACTCCTCTCCCACTGGGCCTGGTGCCTGACTCGCCAATGAGACAAATGAAGGGGCAGGCCAAGGGGTTGGCTACATTTGCATGTGACAGCAAAGGTCTATTTAAAGTAAATTACATTCCTGGGCTCTATCCAGATGGTCAGCCTGCCAAAGAAAAAGAACACCTCCTAATACCCATGCCCTTTGTCTCAGCTATTGGAGCAAGTTCTTACCTCATCAAGAGGGCTATTCAGCTCTTGGGTGACAGATGGAAGTTCTTGCAAATGGCTTCAAGAGGCTTTAGGCACATCAGAAACAACTTTTTAAAAGTATGTTTTCTAAAATAATTATGACAAACCCTATTAGTTGGGCTTGTAATAAATATTTTAAAAAGTCCAAGAATTAATTCTGTAGTTATTTACTAAGCGGACATAGCATTATTCAATATAATACTGGACCCCAATGCTTTCCAATGGAACCACTAATTGTGCTTCAGTGAAAATAACATTTCTGTCCTTTTCAATGTAAGGACATTTTTAACATTAAACTTTTACCCTTAAATACTATGTATATTGCCTTAATGGGCAGTAAGGCCTAGATAGTAACGGCTTAGCAAGATTAAAAAGGAGGGTTTTTAGGCATGTCAAAATGTGTAATATTGACAGGTTGAATCTGCAGTTAAGACCTGCACCACTGAGCTACACTTGACAGGCCTGCAGTCGCGGTTGCTCTGACACTGCACTGGGTGACACAATGTGTGCTGCAGCCTACTGGTGACATTTAACCTACAGGCATTAGGTACACTTTAGGTACCATATAGGAGGGACATATAAATTAATTTATTTGATGCCAATTAGGGTATACCAATGTCATGATGTTGTAAGGGGGAGCACAGGCATCTTACCACTGGTTTAGCAGGATTAAAGTGGCACAGAGTTCTGTAGTCATCAAAAACAGTTGATACAAAAATCTGGTGGTACACCATGCAAAAAGTGGTCATTTCCAGTAATCTCTCTTTTGGGTGTCGATTGGAAAATTGCCATGAATGCAGGGCCATCGCCAAACCTTTTGCCTTCATCTTCCTCTCTTTCTGACCTCTGGTAAGTAAGCTTTATTCGATTTTTCAGATAAAATCATAAAAGCACTACAAAAACATTTATATATACAGCAATTAAAAGTATTGTGTACATAGTTGATACAAAATAGACGCTTACTTTATCATTTAGAAAAAGTTCATTAAGAAAACAAAATAAAACACCAAATTTTACGAGCAATTCAATAATAGCAGGCAGCGATGTGCCAAGAGATGAACAAATTTTAACACAGAGTTTTTCTATACATTATTACCGTTTTTAAGAAACATGAGACGGCATAAATGACATGGTCACCTTCTAGCTGTAACATTTTTAAGTAAGCTGGTCTACATTTTCGTAGCCCCCATCGTTTTAAAAACGGCTTCAGAAATTGTTGTCTGGGATTTGTGTATAGTTTGCAAAAAAACATAATATGTATGTTCGATTGCACCGAGATGTTATCACAAGGGCAAATTAATTTACTAGAAGACCAGTCATTGGTGTTAGGTAAGGTAACCATACGAAAGAAAATCCCCAGGCGCAAACGGGCCAACAGCATTCGAAGATATGGCCTATGTACCACAGCCAGGTAAGTTTGCAGACCCTCATTAGGTGTAATTTCCTGGTAATTTAAAACTGTGTGCCTTGATTTTTCATGGGTCCATCTAGCAGTTTCTAGATGGATGGTAATCATTTTTTTTAAAGCTGATCTTGAGATGCCATCCAGGATTCTAGGATTATCAAAGTACTCTGGGTGACCCAGATCAATAAACATAGATCTCACATACGATAACCATCTAAAATTGACCGCCCCATCTAATGCCAAACAGTCTTCGATGAGATCTCTATTGAACCTAGCTTCATGTGTAACCCACACTTTATGCCAAAGCAAAATAGGGGACATCTTAATGATGTCATTGAGATATTTAACTCCTACTTCGATATGTGACATATACGTGGAGGTACTTTTGGCCACTCCCAATAGATAACAAATAAATTGGTTTTCACAGCCCTGTAGGGAGTGGTCTTTCTCAATACCCCATATGCCCGCGCCATAGGTGGCTGTTGAAACGCATTTAGCCCGATAGATCTGGATCAGCTCCTTAATTGGCTTGCCGCCAGTTCTATCAGAAAAAACGCGCAAGGCGCCTATTGTGCGGCTATAGGCCAGCTTTCTAGCAGCTATCGCTGCCTGCCAGCGGCACCGTCTGTCAAACAGAACTCCTAGATAACAAAATTTATCTGTGATTACAATTTTTTGTTTGTCTAGAAATACGGTGCAAGGGGCTCTATTGAGCTTTCGGGTACATGGCATAGTAAATGTTTTCGAGATGTTAACTCTGAGGCCTCTGTCCCTCATGTAACATGCAAAATTGGTTACCGCCCTTTGTAAACCAACTTGGGTCTGGGCTATTATGGCCGCATCGTCGGCATATAATAGAATAGGAACTGGTAAGCCTTTGACGGTTGGGTAGTCATTTGGTAGGGTCGAAAGATGCTGTCCAATTGAATTGATATAATATGTAAGAAGCCGCGGCGCCAAGATACTGCCTTGTCTCACCCCTCTAGTAATCAGGAATTTCTCAGTACATTCCCCCTGTTTACCAAACCTCACTCTTGCCCCTGCATCTTTGTAGAGCTCTTTGATAAAAATGATGATACGGTTATCAATGCCCAATTCACCCAGTGTTACCCACAACAGTGGATGATCGACACAGTCAAAAGCGGAGCTTAGATCGATAAAAGTTATAAAAAGGGCTCCGCTCTTGACATGAGTATACTTAGAAATAAGGAGGGACAAATTTAGGCACTGTTCAATTGTCCCTATTCCTTTTCTGAACCCATACTGTAAATGGGAAACAACATTATGGTCTTCCTCCCAGAGTTGTATTCTCTTTAAGATAATTCTTCCTGCCACTTTCATTAGACCATACAGTAGGGATATCGGCCTATAGCAGGTAGGGTCATCCCTGTTACCCTTTTTAAATATAGGGACCACGATGGCATCCGTCCAGGTTTCAATGAACCCACTTTGGTTTCCCTTGTTTAAAACATTTGTAAGCAGGGGGGCCCAGAAATCCGGCTCTGCTTTGTAAACATCTACCGGCATACAATCTGGTCCTGCGGCTTTGCCTGGTGCACTTTCCCTTATGGCATCATGAACTTCCTCAATGGTAAAAACTAAGTCTATAGGAAATGGATGAATTGAGGGATGTTCGGGGCCACTATTGTATGCTCCATTTTCTGGGGGTGGGCACACTCCTATTGGTGTTATAGTGTCCCTATTCATTGTGTGGTTATACAATTGTCTGAAATGGGTTAACCATCTTTCACCTGTTATAGCTAGATCCATGGTGTTAACACTGTCCCTTGGCTGGTATAAAGATTTTACCGCCCTCCAGAAGAGAGAACTATTCTTCTGCCTAGAGGCCACCATCAGTGAATCCCATGCTTCCGTTTTCAAAATCAGCTTTCTTTCTTTAATAGCTGATTTGTATAGTCTCCTAGTCTCACATATTAAGGGTGGGTTTTTTCGTTTTAAGGACAAGGCTCTTTTTAGATCTTTCAGTGCCTTAGTACACTTTCCGTTGAACCACCCTTCGGGCCTTGTTATGTTTCCTTTAGACACTCGGACCAGCATATTTTTAATGTGACGCTGTATGTTTGAAAAGGCAGACATAACGTTCTTAGGAGCGCCATGTTCCTCCAGACAGACAACAACATCAGCAGCACATTGGGTAAGCACATTCTGTAGGAACACTTCGGGCACAATTTTTTCCCATTTAACAACGTATCCGTTGGTTCTAGTTAGGTTGATCTTGTAAGGGTAAGTACATACAGTCCCCTTTTTGCCATGGAGCCCTGTAACCTTTACTCCGATTATCAGTGGGTAGTGATCACTCGATAGATCCTTTCCAACTTCCTAGGAGGTAATAAACCCTGGGTTGGCAGGGGTAATTAAGGCAAAATCAATTATCGAATTACAGCCTCTGCCATTAAAGGTTGGCTCGAATGAGACTGGTGGTGAACAAATCTGATTAACAAATGAAAAATCAAAATTAAAAACAATACCATTAAGAAGGGACCCCATCTTGGTATGAGAAAAATGTATTGGACCCTTCTCTCCATAATCTGACAAGCCACACAAATCTGTTTCGGTGAGCGAGCAAATGGTACAGTTAAAATCGCCCACCCAGACAATCCTTTTTACCCCTACAAGATCATCAGCAAATCGGGTAATACAACTCATCATTTTTGCCATAGTGGGCTCAATTTCGCTATTAGTCATATTGTTGTAAAAATTCAGTAATACAATATTCTCATTGAGTCCCCATTTAAATGATAATAGTTGGAAGTGCTGACTAGGGAAAAATGTGTGTACCTTAACATCCGCAGTAGTTGAGACATAAATACAGAGGCCACCCTTGTTATGTCCCTGTGCTGATGACAAAGCCGGGGAGTGAAAGGTCTGATAACCTAACAAGTGTGCTTCTTCTAGAAGCCATGTTTCTTGGAGTATACCGTGTTTTTGGATATAATCTAACCAAGGCTTATGGGCAATTTTGCTTCCGAGACCCGCCACATTCCATGAGAGCAGTGAATGAAATATCTTACTAGAATCTCCTTGATTACGTGCAACTTTCTCATCAGAGTAAGGAGCATGTGGGAGAAATATATGAGGTGTGGCCGCTGTTATCATGGGAGTGGCAGAGCTACAGTCATTTGAGAGTAACTGGGGGCGGTATGGGACAGAGTTAGAGTCCGAGATAGGTCTTAGTAAATCTTTCCCAGCTATCTTGAAAACCCGTTGCTCCTTAAGCGTACTGGATGAATCGGTTTGATCTGTAATACATCCACGCATCAGGTACCTATCAGGCGACTCTTTCATTATACATGTCACATTAAGTCATTCATTCTCATCCAATCCGGAGAAAGGATGGAATAAGTTAGACAGAGGTATATTCCAAGTATCCTTAGGGTTATAAGTTTGAAAATGATCCCTGAGATTGTCGGCGTAGAAATTGTTATTATTAGGCAGTGGTTGGTTTGGGTACGAAAATGGGAAACAGAGATCAATATTCCTATAATAAAAATCATGGGCCACCGGGTTCATGAAGGGATCTAGTCTGTGTGGTACGTGAGGTCTATTACTCTTAAGAGGATAGGGAGTGGGCATGGGTTGAAAAAAAGAAGAGTCATTTCCATTATGATATCTTTGAGCTCGGTTCAAGGTTAAAGTAGATCTATGTGAACCTTCACGTCTCCAATTATTTAGGGGGCGGTGATTTCTATTCCTCGTTGGTAGGTTATGATTGAGTGGGGGCTTCATGAGAGCTTCCGGATAGAAATAGCTCAGGTTATGCGTGGCAATCCCCCCCTCGCCTTTCCCAGGGAACCAGTCACTAATATGTGTGACTAGTCTGTGGTCTTTAAAATTGACAATAATCACATCCCCTTCAATGTCCTTTGGTCTAGGTCCCACCCACTTACATCGCCTGACCGAAACTATGTCACCATTTAGGTGTGTTGGGAGTGGTCTATTTTTTCGCAGCCAGTAGATGACCTTATTTTTAAGGCTAGAATAATGTTCTAAGTTACCGTCTGGCATGGGCGGGACTCCTGTAAGAACGATGACAAAATTTAGAGATTCCGGGGGCAAATCAGCGACATTTCTTGTTCTTGTTTTAGTTACAAGGGTCGGCCTACTTAAGGGATCTTTTATAATGGGGCCTCTTTTTTGTGTCCCTGTGTTAGGATGGGAAGTTTCCTTATTTGTATTGTCAATAGCTGTGGAGGATTTATTTGAGGGTTTAGTATCCGCCACTGAATTGGATCTCCCTGCAGCGGGCTTTTTAATTAGTGTAGGAGTGCCAGTTTGTTGCTTGGACGGTTCAGTAGAAGGTTGTTTAACTGATTGGTTCCTATTTCTTTGTTCATCAGATTTGTGACAAGGTACTACCTTTTGCCCATTGAGGATCTGGTCCATTTTTTCCCCTAACCTTTTGACCCTTTCGGTGAGTGGAAGTATCAAAGCCTTAATAAGGCAGTCAATATCATTTAGTAGACCTTCATAGCTTGGAACAGATATCGATTTAACAATCAAGTGCCCTATTGGGTCCACTTTCCCTACTTCTTTAGGAGTCGTATCCGGAGGGTACATGGTATTGATGGAAGATCTATTCCCCTTTTTAAGTGCTCCCTTCCTTCTTCTCTTTCTCGGTGGTGAACCAGAGACTCTGTTGGGACCCCTATTGGTTTCATTGGTAGGAGATTTTTTAGACTTTTTATCAGACGTACTGGACGGATGATGATGATGATCAGGCCCCAAGGGTGTAAATATAGGGGAAGGTACATTTATGACATGGAGAGGGGCTAGACCATTAGGTAGGGGAGTACTTAGGTCAATTATCTGATTTTCAATAGACTCAGAGGAGGTAAGGTCAGGAATGACTATAATGTCATTTTGGGCAGGGTAGTTGGTCTGAAATATAAGTGGAATATCATCTGTACTAAGAGACTCACTATCAGGGTCTTTGGATTTAGTTAAATCTGTAAGGATACCTGTATCTACATTCTGGGCAAGGAGTGGTCTTTGTTTTAACAACTCGATGGATAGACGTCGCCCAGCTCGCTTCTCAGCGAGCGTGAGCTCCCTATCAGCTTCGCTCTTTATTTTGGCAAAAAATGTATCCAATGGGCCTAAAATGGGAGACCCAGCCGCACCCGACAAGTGATTCACTTCGAGTGAAGACATTTTGAGCGTACAGCAAGTTCAAGACGACAATGTAAAAGAAACCTAAGGGTAGAATCAGTAACGGACTCTGCTAAAACAGGAGTAATACGGGGCAAAAACAGTTATTAAATACATGTGTGGTACTGAACATATACATCTGTGGTCAAAGTCAAAGGGTGATGTCTGTACCGTGAGACTGCTTTCACGATGTAAGGGGGGTGGCCCAGCCCGGCCTCCCTCGGCCCCTGACGGCCACAGACGGTCCCGCCCTTGTCCCGGGCTTCTCCCGGGCTTCTCCCGGGCTTCTCCCGCGCGCCTCCGCGCAGCGGGGGTAATCCGATTATTTTGTATGGTCTAAAAAAGAGGGGGCGGAGCCTGCAGGGAGAGCTGCCCAGGTGGGTTTAATGAGGGCGGGCGGGCGGGCGCTCCTGGGACAGGTAGTCCTGCGCCTCCGCGTGCTCGCAGCCCTGCAAGATTGTTTTTCAGTTAACCCCTCCAATGACAAGATGCTTTGTTAGTTACTTCTCACACGAAGCGGGACCCGCGCAGCGGGTACCGCGAGTTGCTGAGGAAAAGCGAGGGAAGTATAGATCAGTTCTGCTTCTGCCAACGAGCTGTTGCCTGGTAAATGAACCGCAAGATATCCCGCCGAAGGTCCGTTTCAGCTACCTTTTCATCAAGCCAATGGGGGCGGAGCCTGCAGGGAGAGCTGCCCAGGTGGGTTCAATGAGGGCGGGCGGGCGGGCGCTCCTGGGACAGGTAGTCCTGCGCCTCCGCGTGCTCGCAGCCCTGCAAGATTGTTTTTCAGTTAACCCCTCCAATGACAAGATGCTTTGTTAGTTACTTCTCACACGAAGCGGGACCCGCGCAGCGGGTACCGCGAGTTGCTGAGGAAAAGCGAGGGAAGTATAGATCAGTTCTGCTTCTGCCAACGAGCTGTTGCCTTGTAAATGAACCGCAAGATATCCCGCCGAAGGTCAGTTTCAGCTACCTTTTCATCAAGCCAATGGGGGCGGAGCCTGCAGGGAGAGCTGCCCAGGTGGGTTCAATGAGGGCGGGCGCTCCTGGGACAGGTAGTCCTGCGCCTCCGCGTGCTCGCAGCCCTGCAAGATTGTTTTTCAGTTAACCCCTCCAATGACAAGATGCTTTGTTAGTTACTTCTCACACGAAGCGGGACCCGCGCAGCGGGTACCGCGAGTTGCTGAGGAAAAGCGAGGGAAGTATAGATCAGTTCTGCTTCTGCCAACGAGCTGGTGCCTGGTAAATGAACCGCAAGATATCCCTGACCTCATTTTTGTTGGCTTTAGAGCTCTGAGCTTTTCCCACTGCTAACTAGTGCTAAACTGCATATGCTCTACCCCAAAGCATGCTAAAATTGGTGCATACACAATTTACATATTTAATTAACTTATAATTCCCTAGTAAAGTGCACTACATGTGCCTAGGGAATGTAAATTAAATGCTACCAGTGGGCCTGCAGCACTGCTTGTTGCACCCACTTAAGTAGCCCTTCAACCCTGTCTCAGGCTTGCCATTGCAGAGCTTGTGTGTGCAGTTTACACTGCAATTTTGACGTGGCAAAAGTAACCTTTTGCCATGCCCAAACATTCCCTTTTTTTTACATACATGTCACCCCTAAGGTAGGCCCTGGATAAACCAGAGGGCAAAGGGCAATGTATATAAAAGGCAGGGCATGTACTTTTAAGTTTTATATGTCCTGGTAATGAAAAACTCTCAAATTCGTTTTTCTCCACTGCAAGGCTCAAGTTTCCCATAGGATAGCATTGGGATTACCTTAGTACATTCTATAAATGTAATTCCCAAATTGGAAGAATCCTAATTTAAAATCCTAATTTAAGATGAAGTCTGATTTTAAATTACAATTCAGAAGATCCCACTCTTAGAAAGTTCTCATTGCTTTAGCCATTTGGTGCCTGTAGCCTGTCTGTGATCAAATGACTGGGTGTAGTTGGCAGTTGGCCTTTGGGTATTCCTACTAGATAGCCCACACAATGACAGCTTAGATGTGTCTCAATGGGCCATCACTTGCAGGATGGAAGGGAGGAGCTGGGCACAGCCTCACTCACACCTGAATAGGCTGTGTCCATTCCACATACAAAGGGCTGCATACCCCCCTGTAGTGAGTCTGGAACCAGGGCAGGAGGGGTGGACATCTGCGCAATTCAAAGGCTTGTCTTTAAATGTCTATTCCCACCACCTCGAAAGGAACCACTGGGTATGTATACTGTAGCTCAGACACCACCACTTCAGTAAACTTCTGGACTTGCACATACTGTGCCATGAAAAAGGACTGCTGTGCTGCTGAAGGACTGCCACTCTGCTACACTCCTGCTTTGCTGTACTGATCTGCTGCCTGCTGACATCTTTCCAGGGTGAGAAGGACTGGACCTGTATCTCTTCACCCCAGAACCCAGAGTAACTACAAGGGCTAGTTGACAGGCCTCCTGGTTTGAAGCCTCAGGGAGATAACAGGCTTCCAATCGTTGCACATGAACTCTGCCATCTGTGAGTCTACCCTTCCAAGGGGTGCCACCCCAGTCCTGGACCCTTGAAAGTGGGCATATGGTGCTTTTCAGTAGAACCAATGCATCTTCTCTGCTGAGCAATGCCTCTCTGAGCAGAACTGACGCATCTCATCAGTTGAGCGATGTGTCCCCTAGCAGAAGCAACACATTGCCACTGCTGCATGGACTGGACTTGTAGAAAAAGACTCGCATTGTTGCCAGTGCCACCTCAGTCTTAACTGGATCTCTGTAGCCAGCCGTGCTTCATCGAGATTGGCCTGAACTTGTGGCTTTGTCCCAGTCTAGCAGGGCCAGATGTCTCCACTAGTGCTTTTTGGCGCTATTCTTCTTATAAAATTTAAAAATCAACATCTCTTGTTCTACTCATTGGATTTTGTTGTATTTTGCCAAACTGGTGTGAGATCTTTTTGTGTGGCGTTTTCACTTTTTTACTGTTTGTAGTTTTGTACAAATACTTTACACACAGCCTCTAAGTTGAGCCCGGCTGCTCTGTGCCAAGCTACTAGAGGGTGAGCACAGGTTAATTTAGGGTTTGCCTGCCTCCTACCCTGACTAGGATTGTGGTTGCTACCCCAGTCGAACAGTAACCCAATTTCTAACAGTAGCATTTTAGACTACAATAAATAAAGGAGACACTCCTTGTGTATATCTGCACGAGTCTTCGTGATCGATTAAGACTTGTGAGCCATACATCAAATATCTGACTGGATTCTACCAGTAAGTCAGAAGTGCATTACAGCTATTTGTCCTAATGAATGAGATTTAGTTTATTCAGTGGGTAGATCAGAAACATGTCAACGATTCATAGAGGGTAAATCATGTGCTGAAGTTCTTATATGACGTTTTCATAGTGCTATTAAATACTGTCAGAACATTGTCACTATTGCATCTCATTTTCCTTTAATCCGTGCGCGGAATTTGCTTACTGTCACTCCACAACTTGAGGACCCCAAAAATTGGCCATGAATCTATTTCAGAGCAGGCCACTGGATGACAGGCAACAACTCCCGTCCTATGTTTTGTTACTAATGTAAATGAATGAATGGACAGGCAGATTTATAATAAGAAGACAAACATGTACTAAAACAAAAGTACCAAAAATAAAGTCTGGTAGCATAGTAGAGGCTGTGAGGAAAAAGATGTACACTGAAGACCACCACTCAGGTTTAAGGTTTCCACTTATATATTAATGCGAGTTAGAACCTGTGAGCACGCTTAAGTAGTTTGGCTTTTGTTAGGGGAATATTACCATCTCAAACCAAGGTTCCCTTAAGCCTTGAGATTTGTTTATGAATTCCGCTTCTCCTCTGGTCTAAATTCAAGTTTATCAATTATATATTTTTAGGTCTCGCATGCGCTGCCTCTTCGAGACATTTAGTAAGTGGCTTTTAAAAGTGCCACAGGATGCTTTTGCTGGCCTACAGCTTGCGTTCATGAGCTTGTGCACGTGCACAGCTGCCATCTGTGTTGTTATTGCTGTAATAAGGCTCCTCTGCTTGCCCTACCCCCTCCCTTTTCCCCCTCCCTCCTGGTCAGCTTCATTTTCGTCTTCTAGCTGTGAATCATGCTCCTCTGCTCGCACTCCCCTTCCCTCCCCACCTCCTCTTCGTCAGTTTCATTTGTGTCTTCTATCACTGTAAATGCTCCTGCGTCCACCAGGCACATACACCACCAGCCGTCAGTGCACGCTTTCATCAGGTACACACACACCACCAGCCATCGGTGCACGCTTTCACCGGGCACACCCACCACCAGCCATCAGTGCACGCTTCCACCACGCACACACACCACCAGCCGTAAGTGCACGCTTCCACCAGGCACACACACCACCAACCATCAGTGCACGCTTCCACCAGGCACACACACCACCAGCCGTCAGTGCATGCTTCCACCAGGCACACACACCACCAGCCGTCAGTGCACGCTTTCACCGGGCACGCACACCACCAGCCGTCAGTGCACGCTTTCACCGGGCACGCACACCACCAGCCGTCAGTGCACACTTTCACCGGGCACACACACCACCAGCGGTCAGTGCACACTTCTACCAGGTACACACACCACCAGCCGTCAGTGCACGCTTCCACCAGGCACACACACCACCAGCCGTCAGTGCACACTTTCGCCAGGCACACACACTACCAGCCGTCACACACTACCAGCCTTAGGTGCATATTATTTGAAATCTATAATTATCCAGATGTTATGTTTATCTCCTCAAAAAGAAGGGAAATGTTTTTGGTTGTTTGATTAATCTACTTAGCCATTATTGTACAATGTACGAATTCTCTCATTTCTCTGTGTTTATATGTGAAATATTCTTTGATGAACCTGTATGACCTGGGGGGTGGGGGTGGGGGGGGTTCATATACTCTGGGAAAAACTCAATAAAGATATTAAAAAACCAGCCTTAGGTGCATGTTTCCACCAGGCACACACCACCAGCCATCAGTGCACGCTTTCACCAGGTACACACACACCACCATCCGTCGGTGCACACTTTCACCAGGCACACACACCACCAGGCATCAGTGCACGCTTTCACCAGGTACACAAACCACCAGCCATCAGTGCACGCTTTCACCAGGCACACACACCAGCAGCCGTCAGTGCACGCTTCCACCAGGCACACACACTACCAGCCGTCAGTGCACGCTTCCACCAGGCACACACACTACCAGCCGTCAGTGCACGCTTTCACCGGGCACACACACCACCAGCGGTCAGTGCACGCTTCCACCAGGCACACACACCACCAGCCATCAGTGGACGCTTCCACCAGGCATACACACCACCAGCCGTCAGTGCACGCTTCCACTAGGCACACACACCACCAGCCATCAGTGCACGCTTCCACCAGGCACACACCACCAGCCGTCAGGGCACGCTTTCACCAGGTACACAGACCACCAGCCGTCAGTGCACGCTTCCACCAGGCAAACACACCACCAGCCGTCAGTGCACGCTTCCACCAGGCACACACACTACCAGCCGTCAGTGCACGCTTTCACCGGGCACACACACCACCAGCGGTCAGTGCACGCTTCCACCAGGTACACACACCACCAGCCGTCAGTGCACACTTTCACCAGGCACGCACACCACCAGCCGTCACACACTACCAGCCTTCGGTGCATGCTTTCACCAGGCACACACCACCAGCTGTCAATGCACGCTTTCACCAGGCACACACACCACCAGCCGTCAGTGCAGCAGGCAGGGTCTTCTCAGAGCTTTTTGGTAAATATGTGTTCAAGGCCTGGGAGTGAGTGGGTCGAGTTTCCTTAAACCATGCTGAGTATGAAGGTGCAGTGGATGAACTCCTGTGTGAGTGAATCATGCTGCCTGGAGCTCACTCACTCCACACTTGTAAATTGCGCCTGCACCAGGCTTTTTCTCATTTGCAAAGTTCGGCGCATGCGCACAGCTAGGCAGCCTCCACACCCCCGGGAATGACTGCTTCCTACAACCAGAATGGAAACAAAATTCAGAGCAATGAAAACAAGTTAATTTGATGCAAAGAACTGTTAACAAAAACCATGTCCAGCTACTGTAGATCTGGCAACTTAAAACAAAACAGCAATAAAAAATAAATAAGCATTGGCGTAGCCAATAGGTCTCGCTTTTTGGACCCTATAACTCTATAAGTATTTAGGTATGCAGCAGAATATCCTTGGTGCAACAACACCAACTGTTGCATGGCTAAACACTTATAAGGCCCCAAAAGCGAGACCTATTGGCTATGCCAATGCTTGTTTCGTTAAGTGAGCTCTTCTGGACAACTACTCATCTGTCACGGAAAAAAATCATATTGGTTCTAGTTTTATTTGAAACTGGTAATTTGTATTTAAAAAGTAGACTTTATTTTCTTGTTTTCGACTGGACATATGTCATCCTATAAAAAATCATATGCCACAGTTGGATGGAAGGGAGATCATTTTAACTGGTCAAACCCAATTTCCAGACAGGCTGTAAGTGTGCGCAGTGTAGGAATATAGCTACCTATGAGCGAAAGATCCCCAGACAGTGCAAGCAGGACAAGAAACGTGCATACTGTACACCTCCTGATAGACTGAAGGTGGGGGCATTCGCTCTCTTCCCCCCTGGATTAATGGCCGCCGCCTCGCTTTCCTATTTTCCGCCATTCTAGTAGATCCTACCAGGCCGAGCAGAGCCACCGCACGCCGGGGGGAGGGGGGGGGGGGGCGAGGCCTAAGGATGATGAATAGCCAGAAGGACTATTTGGTAAGAGCCGAGGCAGGTGACAGATCCCGCCACAGGTAAAGTATTTAGCTCGGGGAGCCATTAGCTTGCCTCACACGGCTCCTTTTTAATATCGGTTGGAAAAATAACAATAAATCTTGTGCGAGTGCCCTTTCCCCGGGAGTGCTGTTATCTACCTTTTCTAATCAAGCCGCTGACGGACGATGAGTAATCAGCTCTTGCTCGGGTCTCAGATTAATTTTCGTTTGCTTTGCCCCTCTCCCCCTGCTTTGCCTGTTTGTCATGTGCAGATGTACAAGCCAGCCCCCAGCTCCCTTTCTCGCTCCACCTCCCTCTCTCCAGCCACACTTCATTTTTTACAGCTTGTAATTTTATTGAATTTGAAGTAGTTCGGCTCTACACATTATACGGTAAGATGGCGGTTGGACTGCTACACCAGCCTGACTCCAGCAAAGATAGTGATATTTTTTTAATCGAACACGCAATAGGTCTCAACAGTGGGAGGTGCAGATTTCTGGGTTGTCCAAACACAGGTGTATCCAGACCCGAAATCAACATTGGTTCCTTAAGGGAGAGTGATTCCAAAATCGACCTTTTTTTTGTGAAACTGGACAGATGGCATCCCACGATTAACAAGTGAGATGTTAGATGTGAGCTGTGACTGACCACAACATCCGGCCATAGAAATTGTATGCTTATGTATTGTAAGAGCAATGTCTGATTTTTAAACCAAAAACAAAATACTCAAATATGTTCAAGGGCCCAACGTTGTTCTTAGGAGCCGACCGTTTGCCGCTCCACATTCCCAGGTTTGCCAAATACCAGTGCTGGAAATTTTTGATTACACCTGATGCATTTCTGCTCCTCATTTCCTGTTTATTTGTCTTACTCTTACAGGTTAAATTTAATCTCTGTGTTCTCCTTTTATCTCTGTTTTCTCATGTTTCTCTCACTCCATCCTTCACACTTTCCAGCCTTTGATTCTCTTGCTTTGGGTCAAAGAATGATAATGAAAAAATAATAATTGGTGCCTAAAAATGTGTTCCAGTGCACCCACCTGGAACCACCAGCACAAATTAAGCACCGGGTAGTGATCCCTCCCACGGAGTGTGTGGTCTTGTGAATGCAGTGGTTAGGGCACAGTGAATGTCTTTGTTTTTGTTTTGAACCTCTTGTTTGCTTGATCCTGTTTGATCTCTTGTCTGGCAGTGGTACCCGCCTTGATAAATGCATGTTCACCCAAGTAACAGAAAGGCGGCGCTTTGAACTGCATGGGCAAGGTCTGGCATCAAGTATGTATGAGGGAAATGTGAGTAGCTGGGGATATGTGTCAGCGTCTGAAACCTGCCCAGGTTGGAATATTAGGGGGCATGAGAGATCGAATACAAACAAGCATTGGCAAAGCTAATCGGTCTCAGCTGTACGAGAACTATTGTCTTTGACAGTGGTTTTTAGCCATGTTGTACATCAGTATGGCTGCTATTCGGCATTATTAAAGTGGTGTGGAGTGGCGTAGAGTGGTGTAGAGGAGAGTGGCACAGAGGAGAGTGACGAAGAGGAGAGTAGAGCGGCATGGTGAAGACTGGCATAGAGTGGAGTGGAGTGGCAAGTCACATGTAGACTGAAGTGGAGTAGCGTAGTGTGGAGTGGCATAGAGTAGAATGGCATAGATTGGTGTGGAGTGATATGGCGTAGAGTGGTATGGCACAGAGTGGAGTGGCATAGGATGGAGTGGTGTGGCATACAGCGGAGAGGCATTGAGTGGGGTAGTGTAAATTTGAGTGGCATGCCATAAAGTGGCATGGAGTGACATAGTGTAGGGAAGACTGGTGTAGAGTGGAGTGGTGTAGGGTGAAGTTGCTTAGAGTGGAGTATTGCAGAGCAGAGTAGAGGTGAGTAACGTAGAGTTGAGCAGAATGGTGTAGAGTAGTACAGTTTTGGTTGTAAGTTACTTAAGTAACAGAACTTAAATTCAATGTAAAGGTATGAGGCAAAACGGATATGAAAGGCAAAGAGAATAGATGTGTGGCGCGAAAGCAGCATGGATGTGTAAATGTGTAGTTAAGGTGGCATTTGTACACTATAGAGGCTTAATCCAACCCAGGTAAAATGTAATTTTATTTTCATTTTACAAGTAAGCTAAGTCTTATGCATGTATAAACAGTGTATAAAAAGGCATAGAACTGGAAACAGAGGACGTGTTCTAAAGTGTGTGCCTTAATCAGCACAGTCAGCAGGATACTAATTAAGTTGAAACAATCTGTGCTTGGTCCATGCTCCATAGAAAAAAAGGAGGTGATGCTCGACACATGCTGGCCAATTAGGAGGTAGCAAAGAAGAGTGACAATGAAACCACTGAATGCTAAGCAATAGGCCGGCTCTAAGCCCTTTACTGTAAAAAACACCCCTTGCAAGAGAGTATGCATGCACTGTCTCAGGCGAGACCTAATAAGTATCTAAGAAAGACTTCAGGGAGGTTGGTTCTTAGAACACTTCAGGAAGTTACCCCATTGGATGCCTCTTGGGGAAGTGCCCCACAATTTCAGATGTAATAGCTATTGGGTAGATAATAGGACAGGTGTACACACGGTCCATGCTGCTCCACTGAAAGGTGGTCCCTTTGGAGTGTTGAGCTCCTCTCACTCCTGTGGAGAGAATAGTGTGCTCCATGTGACAATACAGTGCAACTGCGACGAGATGATAGACCTAGTATCCTAGATAATTACATGTTCCAGGCTAAATTCTTATCTCTGTGCAAACACTTATTTGCGCAGGAATGGAATTATGAGTTGCTGTATGACAATTATCACAGCCTTGCAGTTTTACCCACATAGATTCCAGCAGGTGAAACCCGCCAAGAATTATTGGTAAAAAAGGCACAGAAAAAAGGAAAAACATGCAGAATTTGCATGCTAAATACCTATTCCGCATGTTATGGCTTAATTTACAAGTTAAAAACTCAGAATAGGAGGTAGTTGCCACACGTGGTAAAAACCTCACCCTGGGAAATTGTATTTGCTATGTGTGGTAAATACCTCAATGTCTTCCACCTAACCTATTATGAGGCTATCACCATAATAGGCTGGCGCTGTGCACCAGACATTTTCCGTGCTCACACTTGAAACAGCAAGGGGCAGAATTATAGCCTAGACTGTGGCATAAAAACCCCAAGTTTCCCACTTAGAAGATTTCAAATTTTGGTGGCAGTTTTCTCGCACGTTGATGCAAAGGGTACTGGGTTGGAGTGTTGAAGGGATGAACATAAGGTTTAAGTTTCAACTTTCACCCTCAAGGTCAAAGTATATCAAAGATGTCAGTTTTGCATCATGCTCAAGGTGTATAATTACTCCATGTAGTGTTCCACCTGTATGGCCTTTTGAAGCTGCCATTCTACCTCCATATGTAAGTGGTGTATACGCATTCCTAAAGGTGAGTTAGCATAGCTCATGACATGTTGATTCTGGTGTTCTTCAGAGTTTTAAGTCATTGGCAAAGTGGGACAATGCCCAGGGCCCCCTCCGTTTAGGGTGTCCTGGGAAAATGAATTTCTAGCTATTTGACCCCTGTCTACTCTATTTCTCCATCTAAACCTCTCTCTCTCTACCTACCTCTACCCTGACTCTGTCACTCTACCTCGTAACATTTTAAGGATTTTTGGGGTTCCGAGCAAGATGTATTTCAACTATTTTAGTGTGACACTATTGAAGTTTAACATGTAATTTAGAATTGTTTGCCATCATGCAGGTTTGAATTAGAAGGAAATGGGTAATACAATTTAAAATTGTTCTGTCCTAGTGACCCCTAAATACATCTGACCCAGGGTATCTAAAATCCTTAACATGACACCGATGTGCTTCCATGCCTCTTAGCTACTTGAATTTTCAAGGAGGGTGAGATTGGCTGGTTTTGGAGGGTAATCCATTTTAAATCAATAGACATAGTCATTTTTAGGTCGAGCCTAGAGCAGCGCGCATCCACTGCTTGCTTGACTTTTAGTAATGGGCTTTAGAAAGCTCACCACACGCTGATGCGTGTGCTTTTGTTTTTCTCAGAGGCTAATGGGCATTGCGTGCGTCTTTCTAAGAAAGACAGCATGCAATTGGGCAAAGGCGGGTGAATGTCCCGCCTTTGCTCCGCCCACGGCCTATTGCTTGCGGTTACCCGCACAGGCCACATCTGTTTTCAATTATCGTGCCCAGACACGGGCGCGATAATTGAAAACAGATCGCTCGCTGTAGCACGCATGCGCGCAATACTCGCGGGATTGTTGTTTCATTGTATGCATTACAGCATCTCACTTTATGACCGACATTTTTTTAAACATACTTTGTGGTCATATTTCTATTCAATATTTTTGTTTTAAACTCCTCTCTCCAAAGCTTTGGTTTTTTGTCTTTCCAAAATGAAAAAAAGGGCAGTGGGCCTGCCATGCTACCCAGGTAGGGTGGCATTTATGTTGTTGCGTGTTTTCGCCAAAACTGATTCCTTGTTGTCATCAAGGACGTTTTCAGTGAAAACGACTGCTGCACTGGTGCAAAGTCCTAATTTGGTGCGGACTTTGGGTACCTTTCTTTCTGCCCACTTCCTTGATGCTCATTGATGGTTTTACCACAGAGGAAGCCGAGCGCAGGCGGTGATCTGATCTCCACCCTTCTCTTACCCTCTTCATACATATTCGATTCGTACAGAAGTAACGGAGGGCAGGTAGGTCCAGTTTTAGTAACTGTGCTCACAATGTAAAGGCCCCCGGTTCACATTTCTCCCTAAGTTGACATTTCGGTTTCTCTGGTTAGTTTGCGTAATGCGTTGGACAGACCTGCCGCCCGTCGTCCTTAAGACAAGGGTTCGCATATCCTGGCCCTCACTCATCCAAGTTTTGAAATTAAGATTTTTTTTACTGACTAAAGAGAGGCACTCGAAGGATCTCATTTATAGCTGTGGGGAGGCAAAATGTATTATTTACAGTTTTACAGTTCACTAGACATACAAGGTTTTCGAGGACTAGGTGCAGGGGTGGCAAAGAATCGCAATTGTGCAATTAGTTGAACTGACACTGAGCTTGTCTGCGGAATCAGTCACAGGTCAGAACGTTTGGAATGGAGTGGACTGGCAGGGGCCTCTTTGCGCTTATAACTTGAAGGTCCCCTACTGGCAGTGAGTGACCTACGATAAAAAGACAGGGCCCTTTTGAAACATTTGGTGAGCCGCCTCAAAATTTCTCGTAGGACTTCAGAACACAGATATTCATAAACATGGGGTCGAGTGGGCCCTCTGAGGAGTGCACTCGGGGCTTACATTACCCCTGACTTGACAGTCCATTTTCCCGACAGGCAGCCATGTAACTCCTATTTTGCATTTGCTGCTTTCCAGTTCCATATGTAATGGTTACTTCATCCACGTTAGCGTATGCTTCTTCTTTGCTTTCTAATTCTTTGTAGAACAAGCATTGGCATAGCCAATAGGTCTCACTTTTGGGACCTTATAAGTATTTAGTTATGCAGCACAATATCCTTGGTGCAACAACATCAATTATTGCATGGGTAAACACTTACAAGTTCCCAAACGCAAGACCTATTGGCTATGCCAATGCTTGTTCTTAGGGGGACTAAGGTTATCATGGTGATGGACCCCACTGAAGCCTATGGAGGGTGAGGTGACACCCTTCACAATTAAGAGTGAGTTGAGAAGTTTGTGAAGGGCTGGAGTACAGTGGGTCGCTGTCTGCTGATAATTATGAGTGTTAAAAGTCACAGAGCACTAAGATCGTGAATGCTATAGGTCATAGAGTGCAAAAGAGAGTGCTTAATCTGATCTGGTAGTTGCAGATGTGGCCCTCTTGCAGTTGTTTTTTGAGACCAGGACTTACATTTCATAATCAAACTTTGACCTGGCACAGGAGAGACAAACACACAAAAGGGGGAAGAAGGAGAAGGAGGAAGAGACAGATGGAAAACAGTGGCACAGAGGAAAAAGCAGGGATGAAAAAGAACTTCAATAGCAAGATAAGGGTGCAGGGAATGTATGAGCGTGGATGAAAAAAGTAAGGGGTAGAGTCAGGACTAGGCAGTCTTGGTATTCGGCACCACTAACATTTGGTAGCACCAGCTGTGGGCTTCTGAGCAGAACCTATGGCCTAGCACTCATGTTTTTGCAAATTAGGCACTGGTAAAGACCAATGCACATTGAAATTTACTTAGTATGGAGGGACACACTTACTAACAAGCATTTGCAATGCAATAGGTCTCGCATTTGCAAGATTTAAAGCTATTGCTTTTTTAAAACATAAAAGCGGGAGCCATGCGCAAACATAAAGCCCGGCACCCGTGTTGTAAATATAAAAGCGGGCACCGTGGTAAAACATAAAGCATGGAACCCATGAATATTTAACTTATGTGCATGGTAGCCTGTGAAGCGGGTGCCATGCACGTCATAAAAAAAAACTTGAAACCGGGCCCTGTGCTAGGCTCCGTGGTGACAGAATATCAATTGCAGAAAATAAAACAAGTAGTCCCTAAACACAACACATGAACACTTTCAGCGTAATAATGGTCATGTAGTAAGGATTGTGCTCGGGAACAGAACTAGACTTGGGACCATAGAACATTAGTCGAAAGGGACTGAGTCACAATACCACCTCAGTACCATGAGCCCGATTCCGACTAGCTATAGTGTCTCACTTGCCCTCGTACTCATAACCAGAGGAACAAGTGAATTGACATCCCAGAACACAACACTCCTGACCCTCTCAGGGATTGCCGTGACAGGACACTCCCTTTCACTCACACACTTATACTAGTCCACAATAAGATATGACAGAGACACGAAGAAAGTTTGAAATGTTTATTTAAACTATCTTGCTCTAAAATGCAGTATATGCGCCACAATCAGATAAACAACTGCCTAGCAAAAATACCATCAGCATTGTCAATAAACTGTATGTTATGAAAAGTCCTGTCATATTATAAGACACAATAGCCTAACCGCCCTCCCTTCAACAGAAGCAAACTGATTATACAGCAAATATCTCTGGGTTTAGCAGCGGACCCTGTACCTTAGTATATATACACAGATAGACGTTCTACATCTCATACACAGCCATGATCTTCTCTCAGAAAATATTTGTCTCTCTGTGTGCTACATTGCTATGCATACCTTTATGATGAGGTTCACATGTTCATAAAGCACAACTGCATTGCTGTGTTGTGTATAGGTATGAGTGTCTGACCAAAACAGAATAACAAGGGACATTGTTGTTTGCCCTTGTCTGCTATTCAGACTAAATCTACAGATTCTGTGTGCCAATATGATGTGGCACAGAAGCAAAAATGTTTATATAGTAACATGGGCAAAGCCAGCATGGCTGTGTCATGCACAGCCAGGCCAACAAAGGGAAAACCACAATGTGCCCTGTTTAGAACCCATGACAGTGGTGTTCCTTCTAATAAAACGGAAATGATATATGGTGAGCACCAACCAATAGAGAGAAAGGAAAGAAGAGTAACCCAGTAGTTAACCAATGGCAAGAATCAGGCAGGATTACACTTGCTATACTGCCTACAGCAAGGCTTGCAGACAGCGCATGCACACTCCCTAGACTTGACCTAAAATTTAGCACAACACTGTGCAGCAATCATAGTTGCTGCGCTGCAATGTACAATGTGGGAGAGAGCATCACAGAGACATAGCTACTGCCCTCTTCCCTAGCACTGGTGCTCAGTTAGGCTGTCTAGCACCATGTGCACACCTTTTCAATAGAGTGCAAATGTGTGTGTTTGGTATGTAGCAATAAATGTGTTCTAGAAGGGTACACTAGATTAACTTTAAAACTTTTCATACATTGGATGTGTGATGTAGAGTGCAGCACACATAGCATGTGAGATAAGTTAGGAGAAATAAATTATTTTCCGTTTCTTAACACCAAGCTCATGGAGGTATTATATTTTGGCACACATTTCTGTGAACCAATTTCAGCAGATAGGGATTTGCATTAAAAACATAGGTGTTAGACTGGGTATGCCCATGCTCTACCAACAGAATGCCACCTTAATGCAAAGCATAGCAAAGTGCTATTTTGTTACTTTTAGGGCTACTTTCCAGCTTAACAAGTTTTGCACTGGAAAGTAACTACTTTATCAAGCTTTATGCTGCTTTGTATCACTTTCTGTGACTGTGCACTGGTGCAGTGTTGATATATCTGCCCCAAATGTATTCAATTGCTTACTGTCACAAAGTGCTGGGGGTCTTTCATTTTTAAGGTTTCAAGATTGCCAAAAGTAATGAATTTTGGTTGTTGCTCTGCTACTGAGTAGTAATGGTCAGTGAGAGTTGCAAGACACTAATCTTAATGGGTGGTTGAGAGCTGGTTCTCTAGCTAAATTAAAGGTATCAGTGTGGCGAATCACTGAATTTCGAGGCTCATTGGATGCCAAAGGCATCTCAGTGCGGAAATACCCTGAGGGCCAGATTTATCAAAATTTTACGTTGCCCTTGCAAGGTAACGCAAAACCTAGATGAGATTTACCAAGCCACGCAAGGCCACCTTGTTTGGCCCCTTGTTGCTTGGTAAATCTGTAGTAGTGCAAAGCAGTGCAAGTAGCTGTCTTGCGCTACTCTGCCCCAGGGAGGCATTTCATTGATGGAGCGTGGGTATTCCCACACATCCACTCATGGATATTGGCACATTTCCAAATTTACCATAAGTGGTAGACCTGGGAATGGGTCACAATGCTATGCCTACCCAGAGGAGGCATAACTAGGCTAAATATCTTTATTTCTCCTCATTTTTCCTCTTCTTTCTATGTGTTCTGCATTCTGCAGCACACATATAAAGAGGTAAAAGCCTCAAACTATTGTTTTTATGTAGAAAGGTACCTCTTCCTGCACAAAAACAATCCTGCCTGCAACACAGGAAACCTTTGCACCATTGTGCAAGGCTGCCTGTGTTGGCACTACGCAGCACTTAGTGCGCCAGCACAAGGAGAGGACAGAAATGTGGCAAATAAAGTTAAATATGGAGCACTCCTGCCCTCTCCCTGTCACACAACTCAGCGAGCAAGGTGTCTTGCTGCACCTTGGTGCATGACATCTTGATAAATATGCCCCTGAGTATTCAGTGATTTGAATGCGAGAGGTCATTGAGCAATGAGGGTTACAGGGCACTATGACACATTCAGTACTAATGTCACTGAATACAGAGAGTCACTAAATGCTGAAGTTCCCTGGGTGCAGATGATGAAAATATGGTGATGGACACCGAGTACTGAGAGCCGCCGACTGCTGAGGGTCACCTAGTGTCGCGCAGCATTTTATGTGCTGAAGCTCACTGAGTGTTGTATGTCGCTGAAAAGTGATGAATTCTGAAAGTTGAGGATTGCTGAGAGCGTAGGGGTAGTTAATACTGAAGTTCACGGAGGAGGAGCTTGGCGGGCATCCGAGATGGCCGCGTGAGCACAGCGCTCCCCGGACCCCCGCCGCTCCCGGCATAATATCCTGTATGAATCCTGATTTTTCGCGAGGATTTATATAGAGGACGTTGGGCTGATCTACCTGGACCTTTCAGAAATTGATTTGGACACCGGGTGCCCGAGTTATGATGAATTGAACTTTTGGGCTCCGCCCTTGAGGTGCGCCCGGGACTGGGTGAGGTTCGGTGGCCGTCTTGGAGTTGAACAACAACGGCAGGGGGATTTGACTGGATGGTCCCCTTCTTAAGTTTCGGTTTCGATTCTGCCTCAGACTGGGACATTGGTGAGAGAGTCGGGCCAGAACTGGTGCCGGGACACACGTCGGCTGTCGGGCCTTTGGCTGGACTATTTTCCTCGTTTGCTGCCTCTATCCTAGTGATACCCCTCTGGCGGTCCTTTGGTCCCGGGGTCTCCATTTCTGGTGCCCGGTCCGTTGACCCTGCTGAATCTTCTTGTGACGCATCTTCAAAATGGCGGGCAGAGGGGACCGGGAGACGCGCAAGACGAAGACACCTCTGCGCGGGGGTCCGGTCCAATCTAATGTTATGGACCGTTATACCCACTCTAAGGGGTCCCCCGGAGCTGTCATGCCCGGTCCCAGTGCGTCTGACCACGCAGTGGATGCGTCGACGGAGCCCTCCTTGCAGGACATCATGGGCGCCATTTCTGGCATGAGGGAGTCAATAGGCCAACAGTACGAAACCTTGGCCCACAAACTTGACACTGTGGCAATCGAGGTGAATCTGATTCGTGCCGATCTCTCCAAAACGAACGAAAAGGTGAAGTCATTGGATATCAAATCATCCAGCCTCACGACGGACGTCTCTGAGATACAGACGGAGATTGGCAATCTCCGTAGGGTGAACGATTTCATGACCCGGCGCTTGGAGGACTTTGAGAACAGGGCACGTCGCTGTAATGTTCGCGTGGTTGGTGTGCCGGAGAACCCAGAACCCCACTCGGTTGATCTCCTGATTGAAGACCTGATCCAGAACCACCTATCTCCATCTGGCCTTAGTAAATTTTTCACAGTGGAGCGTGCACATCGTGTTCCGGGGGGCCAGGGTAAGCCAGGCGCCCCGCCGAGAACTATTGTTGCGAAGCTTTTCCACTATAGAGATCGGGACGCTATCCTGCAGGCTTTGCGGGTGAAGGGCCCGGTGGCCTTTGAGAATGCCACGGTGAATTTTTATCCGGACTTTTCCCAACAGGTCCAGAAGCAGCGGATGGGATTTCGTGGTGCCAAGAAGCGTCTTAGGGACATGGGGATGCGTTACTCTATGCTCTTTCCGACCAGACTGCGGGTTGAGTATAATGACCGAACTTTCTTCTTTGATCGGCCGGATGCTGTGAATGACTGGCTGGACTCCCTGCCTAGCCGACCTCCTGAGACTGAGTCCGATGCCCACCCGGGCGGTGCTGAAGGTGGTGTAGAGAGCTGAACATTTCGTCTATACCTGGTGCCTTGTTTTGATTAACTTTTCCAGGGGTGTACGCCTATGTTCCTCTACCGCTTATGTGTTTGATGTATGTTCTTTTTCTCGTCATGGGTCTTGATCGGGGGGCGGGTGGGACGGAGCCTTTCCTCCTCCGGGGTCTTTGTGTAGAATAGGGGTTCTTGGGCGACAGGCACACTGCAGGTTGGGGTGGCTTTTTAGCTTTTTGCAGGGGTGCAGGGTGGGGGATGTTTTCTTGTTAATTGGGGGGAGGGTGGTGGGGAAGTTTGTTGTTTGTGTGTTCTGTTTTCAAGGCGACTTTATCCTCTATTTGAAAATGTTTTTGGTGTCATGCTCATTGGTGGGGGGTTTTGGCTTTGTCGGGTGGGATGGGGGGTAGCGGGTTGAGATTTGTTTCGTGGAACGTTAACGGTCTGGGAGATCGTATCAAACGAAGTGTGGTGTTGAAATGTATACAACGTTTATCTCCTGATATTGTTTTCCTGCAGGAGACTCATTTGGTAGGCAATGTTTGTCATGCAATGAATAGGTGGGGCTATCGCCTCGTGGCACATTCGGGGTTTACCTCAGGTTCTAGGGGTGTGGGTATCCTTGTTCGGGCTTCCCTCCCCCTAGCTATTGATGATGTGATTCAGGATGACCGGGGGCGGTATGCTGTCCTTGTGGGTCGCTATGAGGGTCGTGCTCTCTCCTTATTCACTGTTTATGTGCCCCCCGGCTTACAGACTTCTACCTTCTCAGATTTGGGCCGTGTCTTGTTGGACCTCCCTGATAGTACTCTCTTTCTGGCTGGTGATTTTAATTCGGTGTTCTCTGGTCTTCACGATCGCCACCCCCCTAGAGATACTCCTGCGGCCCAACAGTGGTTGGGTGGATGTTTGGATACCTTTGGCTTGGTAGATTGCTGGAGGCTTTTGCACCCCACTCAGCTTCAGTACACCTTTCATTCTGGGGCCCATGGGAGTCTGTCTAGGCTGGATTATTTCCTGATGCCTGCGGCTCAGTCGCCAGCGGTGCGTGAGATTGTACACCTACCCAGGGGTATCTCTGACCACTCTCCGCTCTGGCTTCGTTTTGAGGTTGGAGTGGAGGCAGTGGGCCGGGTGGCTCCCATCAATCCGTGGTACCTTACCTCCCCCGAGACCCGCAGCCTTTTGCTTAAATCTTTGGACGCGTATTTTCTGGATAACGAGGGGTCTGTTTCCTCAGCTGTGTCCCTATGGGAGGCCTTTAAGACGGTGATTCGTGGGCAGGCCCTCTCCCTTATTGTTGAAGCTAAGAGGGCGAGGAATAGAGAGGTGGCGGATCTTGAGGGAGAGATATCTGCATTGGAGGATGCTTTGGAATCTGGTGTCACGTCTGCGAAACTCCATGCCCTGGGTCTGAAACAATTTGCCTATAAGTCCATGGTCACAGATGCTGCTAAAGTGATGTTTCGGGAGCAACAGGGACGTTTGTATGATGTGGGTGACAAAGCGGGTAAATTGCTGGCATGGCTGGATAAGAAGGAGAGGGCTAATCGTGTGGTACCCGTGATTCAGTCTTTGAGTGGTGAGAGTGTGACGGACCCGATTGGAATAGTTGACCGTTTTGCTGAATATTTCCGTATGGTGTATACCCCTGTGTCTGTGAGAGATGTGGCTGACTCTCGCCTTCTATTGCGTGATATAGCTCTGCCCAGTGTTTCCGATTTGGATCGTGTGGCGTTGGACTCCCCCTTTACTGTTGATGAGATAGCTACTGCCATCCGTTCACTCCGTTCGGGCAAAGCATTGGGCCCGAACGGGTTGCCAATTGAACTGTACAAATTGCGTCCCGACAGGGTGGCTCCGTATCTTCGCGCCATGTTTCTAGAGTCCCGGGAACGGGGTATTCTCCCTTATGATCAGCGACTGGCCACGATAGTTGTCATCCCCAAGGATGGTAAACCGCGAGATCTTTGTTCCTCCTACAGGCCCATATCCCTGCTAAATGTTGAACCCAAGGTATTGGCGAAACTCCTGGCGTCCCGCCTCCTGACGTCATTAGTGGCTTGGTCCATCCAGATCAATCCGGATTTATCCCGCATCGCAACACGGCTCTGAACCTACGTCGTCTTCACGGCGCGATTGCGAGGGCGGGGCTTCTGACAGAACCGGCCATTTTGGCATCGTTGGATGCCTCAATGGCTTTTGACACGGTGGAATGGCCTTATCTTTGGGCGGCTCTTGAGAAATTTGGTTTCGGGCCTGAGTTTATTGGTTGGATCAAGTTATTATATGCGGAACCCCTGGCACAAGTAGTGGTCAATGGTAGGGTTTCGGCTCCTTTCACACTTGGTAGAGGTACCCGTCAGGGATGCCCCTTGTCTCCGTTGCTTTTTGCACTCGCCCTGGAACCATTGGCTGCTTGGCTTCGGTGGGAGCCTTCGCTCAAGGGGATTCGCTGGTCTCCGGACTTTGAGGACCGCGTTTCACTTTACGCTGACGACATTCTTTTATATCTCACCTCCCCGCGCAAATCTCTGTCTGTTTTAGTTGACGTTCTTGCTTCCTTTGGTGCCAACTCAGGCCTCGTTATTAACTGGGCCAAGTCCTGCGTATATGTTCTTTCGGGTGTTTTGCCCCCGTTGCCGAGCAGACTTCCTATCCAGGTGGTCCAGTCTGGCTTCAAATATTTAGGGATCTTTATTACGTTGGACTCCTCGCTCCGCTTTGAGCGTAATCTCCTCCCCCCGTTGCTTAGATTGCGACTGGATGTGGCCCGTTGGCGTAAGCTTCCTTTGTCTCCTTTGGGCAGGGCGGCCCTGTTTAAGATGATGTCCTTGCCGCGGTTCCTTTACGCGCTCCAGAACTCCTATGACGCAATCCCCAAGACCTATTTCCGAGAGATCGAGAGTCTTCAAAGGCAATTGATTTGGGACGGGCGTCCACGTATTGCCCTCGCGAAACTCACCATCCCTTGGTACGACGGGGGCATGGCGCTCCCCGATATCAAGCGATATTACTGGGCTTCCCAATTGTCTGCTATTAATCATGTGATGTTTTCACCGGGTCGGAATCCTGCGTTCGAGATGGATAGACTTCAGCTGCCGGGTGGGGACTTTAATAGAGCGCTTTATTCTCGATCAGCCGGGCGCCATCTTGTGGGCCCATCCAGGATTGCAGTAACTGTATGGCGAGCCGCGAATGTGAGTTTGGGATGGGAGGATCGACTGACGCTGGCGACGCCGCTTTATGCCTCGGAACGTTTGGGCTGTCTCTGGTCTACCAAGGGTTTCGACCGCTGGGATATGATTGGGATTTGTAAGGTGGGTGATGTGTGCTCGAAAGGTAGTGTGAAGTCGTTCCAGGCCCTCCAGGCGGAATATGGTTTGAATGGTAGGGAATTTTTTTGTTATCTGCATGTCCGGCACGCCCTCGCCTCAGTTTTGACTCCTGATGAGGCCCTGCCCGAGTCTTCCCCCCTCGAAGATCGTGTCCTTGATGGGCACCTGCCCGATAGCACTATTTCCCTGATCTATAAGAAGCTGATCAATAATCGGGCGGACTTATTGGCTCAACTTCGGGAGGCTTGGGTCAGCGATGGGTTGGAACTGGACGACGAAGATTGGCAGTCGGCACTCTCTTCTCCCAAGGAGGTAGCCATTCCTGCCCGTCTCCGTTTGGTTCAACTTAAGATCCTTGATCGAGTATATGTCACTGGTCCGCGTCTGGTGACGATGGGCTTTTCCTTGGATGGTTTATGTAAGCGTGGTTGTGGGTCGAGTGCTACCTTTTTACACATTCTTTGGGAGTGCCCGGTTGTGGCGGCTTACTGGACTGCTGTGCTCGAGGTGATGACTGACGTGACTGGTGTGGCCCTGCGGCCGGAGCCTCGACGATGTCTGTTGAATGTGTGGGAGCCCACTGACTACTCTGTGGCCCGGACCAGATGGGCTACCTTGGGTTACATGATTGCGAAACGGGATGTCGCGCAACTCTGGGGCGCTTCCAGGCCCCCTGAGGTCTCGAAATGGGAGGATAACATGGACTGGTCCATGTTTCGTGAGAAGACTGTTTATGTGGCCAGGGGCAGACCCAGGGCGTCGACGAAGATTTGGGGCCAGTGGAATGAATATCGTGGGGATATCTGTACCCCTCCCCTTGTAGGCACTGCTGAGGTTCTCTTATCTCCCTAGGCGAGCGTTCCCGGAACCCTTTCGTGCTGTTTTTTGCATTTTCGATTCTCCCCGCTGCTCCCCTTCCCCCCGACCTTGTTGGAGCCTCAGGGCTCTGGGTATGTTCTCCTGTTCGTGGACCATCCCCTCCGTTCTTTGGCTGACCTTAATTACCATGCATTCGCCTTTTTAGTGTTTGTTTTGCTTTTTGTATAAAATAAAAATTCAAAATGCTCTGTGACATGTGAGGAGTAATGCTTTGTGCTGTATTTGTACCTGATCACGGGTGTACATTTCTAATTCATGCCTTGTGCCTTATTATTAGCGGCCAGCCCGTGAGGTTGTAGGCCCATTCTTGTATTTTTCTATGCTTGCTCAAATAAAGGTTTTTGAAAAAAAAAAAAAAAAAAATACTGAAGTTCACCGACAGCTGAAGGTCAGTGAGCATCAGGAGTCGCTAAATGATGACTATATTAGCCTAAAGTGTCACTGAGTAATGGAGGTGACTTTGTACTGAGGGTCATTCAGTTCTGATGGTCCCTGACTGCTGAAGTTCACAGAATATGGAAATTAGGGATGATGATGATCACTAGCTGCATTTAGATGGTCGGAGATTAGGATTATATATTTGAGTGCGTGAAGATGACGGAGCAGTTAGGGTCAGTAAACGTGGCCAAGGTCACTGAATGCTGAAAGACAGAGCACTCTATGAGTCGCTCATTTCTGATAGTCTCCTATGGTGATAAAATCTGATAGCCACCCACTGCCGGGACTGAATTTCTGTTATAAATCACCGCTGACTACGTAGGGCTATGGGCTACCTTTGGTCATGGAGTGGAAACATAACTTAACACATTTACCACCAAGGTAGCCATGTCACAAACAGGCTTCTCGCTCCTGACTTCCATGTGCATAAGGCATCTTTCTCCAGATGGACAGATCGGAGCGTGAGTCAGAGCATGGATAAATAAAGTCTGAGTGTATGTATAGGTGCTTCCATGCACTGCCACCACCCCACAACCACACAGCCTCACACCTTCAGCGTCTGTTGTTGCTATCTGAATAAGCTTCAAAGATGGATAAAAAGCATAGAGGATTTGCCAGTTGGTCACTGAACGGAGTAGTAGAGTTACTAAGGAGATTGACTGCTTCCTATCCTTATGTCTCTTAACTTTTTAGCGCCGGGACGCCTTATGACAGCTGTGCGCTTCATAAATACCTTCATTCATTCGTTCATGTCCAGCCCCTTTTCATCGGAGAAGGTATGGTGACTCTAGATCATAACCAACAACAGCAAGAAGTGAAGACGTGGAGAGAGGCGATGGCAAGGTGGCAGTGTCGAACTTAACTATTTATATCTAAACATCATAGTATAGTTTGGCCTAACCCAATATTAGTTTTAGAACCATGCAGCAGATGTCCTAACAGGCAGGTCACAAATAGTAGATGGACAATGCACGCTGAATTTTCACAATTTAACTGTCATTTCGCGATGGGACTTATTTCCTAATATATCGAGCCAAAAAAATGTCCAGACTCTGTGCGGCGAAGACAGGCCTACCTTATGAATAATAACCAGACAGACTGCTATTTCTGGCAATGACAGACCTACCTTATGAATAATAACTAACACAGACTGCTAGTTGCAAGTGATTTCAAAGTTCCTTATCTCTGTTTTTTGTAAGTAGCTCTTGATCCTTTAAGAAGCCGGTGCTGCTTAAAAAAAAAAAATCCCGTTTGTGAAGACACCGGAGAGAGAAGACAGAGGTCCACTGACCACTGCTTACTCCCCCCTAAAAGTGTTCCAGAAAAATCCCAAAAGCAAAAATATCCGACGGGTACAACTTCCCCTTTGCGAATGAGTTACCACCTCTTTTGGGAAATTGGTAACTTTTCAATGGCTTGTAACCATAATTGTACTTGCAAAGCACATATACATACATTCCTTTGCAAATCATAACTAGAAGGGGCACCCTCTGCTTACTGTGATGTGGAATAAAGTACAAAATGCATTTTGTGATTCAGAAAAGCTTTTCTATAGGTAGGCAAAGCTTTACTGTATATAACTCCATATATATGCACCATGACAATATATACCTTCAAGGTACGTAGATGTGGAGTTAAGAATAGTAAATCTATACTTACCTATTTGCACTTACCGTCTTGATATTTTGGTTGTCTATAATTTTGACACAATATTATGTCTACACAATATCTCTGTTTCCGATAGTCTGTTAGTGATCCATTATTCTTGCAGAGAAAGTAACCAGACCCCTTCTGACAAGGTATAGGGTTGTTGCTTCAAGGTCACCAAATTGAATTTTGTGTTTCAGAATTTTCTTGACCATTCTGACCTGGATAATGCGGCACAAGCAGTTTCCTATGTGGAGTTTCATAAAGTACCTAGAAGATCAATGGAACCAAAGGTTGCTTTAAGTACTTTTTCTAGTGCCTTTTTCAGTAAAAGAACTTTTGGCACTGGCCGGATGACCTCTAGAGGTGAAGGATATATGGGAGAATAATGGACAAAGTGAAGTTCATGCCCATTTATTCACAACCGGCAGGATTCTCCGGACCAAAACCTCCTTAACCCCCTTTTAAGAAAAATACCACACCTCTTCACATTAGGACCAAGTACTGATAATCCTGGAAAAATATACAATAGTGCTCATTCTAGAAACACCTATACAAATCGGTCCATCAGACTTTGGCCCTTTTTCTGCACTTCTTGTGCTTCCCTCTGGGCAGGCAATCGTCAGTTGCCATTACCAACTCCTAGATTAATTAGTGCATTAGACTGAAGTGCTGGAGGGTCACAAGCACAAATGATACACTGTGTACCTTTAGTGTTAGTCTATTTAAATTTGCCGGTCTCCCAAAAGGAAAGGAGAGGATGACTTTAGTTAGGCATAAGAAGCTCACATGAGGACATTGACAGGCATAGATCCAAATGGATTCAAGGAGAGTTTCGTGGTAACAGAAATTATTTTATTTTATTTTATTTTTTAAACTTATAAGGCGCGACAGCTACCCAATAAGGGTTTCCCGGCGCCGAGACAAATCATAAAGATGGCAGGGGATTACTGGTTAATCAGGATGTTAATCGAATAACCAGGTCTTGACGTGCTTTCTGAACCTAGCATGATTTTCCTCCTTTCGAATATGGAGAGGGAGTGCGTTCCAGAGGGATGGTCCTAGATGGGCAAAGGATCTGCCACCCATTCTAGCCAGTTTAAATCTGGGTACGCAGAAGTTGGCGGCTGATTGCGATCGAAGGTTTCGCTTGGGAGCATAAGGATGAGCCAAAGCTAAAAGGTATTTGGGTGCGATTCCTGCTTTGATTCTGAACATATAGTTCAGGGCTTTGAAGCGGATTCTGTTTTCAACCCTGAGCCAATGGAGCTCACGACGGTAGCTCGAGACTCCGGAATTTTTGGGGATTTTGGGGAAAGCCTACCACATAAGATTGAAGACAGAGGATGGCACAGATAAAACCTATTCCTATAGAGCAATAGAAGGGTGTGGCCCAAGACGAGTGTAACCAAAATATTCTCCGACAAAAAAATTGTGTCCTACATGTAGTTTACAAAAATATCACCCCACTGGAGTTTAGACTAGAAACTCTACAACCTACAGAACAATGTTTTTGTAAACAATATTTAGGACAATATTTCTATCAGATGATATTTTGGCTAGCATTATTTTGACATACAACTTAATATATTCATGACAACTTAGCGATAATTAAATAGAATACATCCAGACAGAGACTTGGCTCATTTATTACAAAAGACACTTCAATCAAAATTGCCCAGAACCTGGCAGACTTTGAGCACAGAGGCAAAGAGGATGTGGTCCCTAGGCTAGACTGCCGACTTTGATGCTGGAAACCAGGGTTCGAGCCTCGAGGTCGCGTCCACATCCTGTGAATCTGGGCAAATCACTTAGGGCCAGATGTAGGAGACAAAATACCGGTCGGTAACGGCCGATTTTGGCCGTTACCGACCGGTATTTAGGAATTGGCATGTAGGTGCCTTGATTTTACAGAATCGGTAAATTTACCGATTCAGTAAATTTACCGATTCTGTAAAATACCGAATCGGTAATTTTACCGATTCGGTAACTTCTAGATGTAGGTGGGACTCTTCTGAGTCCCAAGGGCCTTTCAGATTCGGTATTTTACCACCCAATCCAATTGGGTGGTACAATACCGAATCCAGGTGTGCATGCACATGTGTGCATGCACACCTATGCCATGTGACAGAGAGACATGCCCTTTGGGCATGTCTGTGTGCCACATGGCACACATGCCTGTATTTGGGGTGCTAGAGGGTGTCAAAGTGACACCCCCTGCACCCTTGCTGGAATCGGTATTTACCGAATCGGTAAATACCGATTCGGTAATGCCCATTGATTCCTATGGGCTTCATTGCCCATAGGAATCAATGGGCATTACCGAATCGGTATTTACCGATTCGGTAAATACCGATTTTTACAGATTCGGTAAATCAATTTAAGATTTTACCTACATCTCCCTCCTTCTATTTTACCGATTCATAAATACCGAATCGGGAAAATTCGGTATTTATGAGTCGGTAAAATAGAATTACCTACATCTAGCCCTTAATCTCCCCGTGCCTGAATGTGTAACGTAAATAAGGTGCTCATGTAAAGCGCTCCATACCTTGAGTCGAGTTCGCGCTATATAAATATGCAACAAAATAAAAAGAGACTGGACTGCTCTCCTGCCATACACTTAATACATCCACTGGGTCCATCAGAACTAGAATACTGTGACAATCATGGGACGGAAAGAACAAAGGTTGCCCACAGGATCAGGAAAGCTGCAAGGCTCCCAAAGATGTGTATTACAAAGAGAAGAGATGGATGAGGGGTGAACTGTGCACTGTTCACAGAGGGGGAAACACGAGTAAGTTGTCAAGAACAGAATTGGAAGGAAACTACTTGTAAGATTCTCATCAAAGGACCGCATGGACCTTGATTCTATACCTGCCATGTCCAGAAAGGGAATGCTTGCTTTCGAAGGGCCACTAGGCTGGGTAAACAATTGGAGAGGGAATGGGATTTATTTGTTCCCGAAATTAAAGTAAGAGTGAAGATTCGTATTGTCGGATGGGTAGTGCATGAAGGTATTTTGAAGTAAGTTGAAGTTTACATCTCTTGTGGAGGAAGATTCTTCGGGATCAACACAGCAGTCTCCAAACTGAAGGTTCATCACCCTGTACTGTGTGATAACCAGTAGTTTCTGGCATCAATTGGGCACCTAGCAAGACTCTGAGGTTATTCGTCTAATGGGCTCAATTCGCAAAAGTATAAGTGCCAAAATACTTTAATTAGCTTGTGCAAAATGTCCATGCCAGATTCACTTAATCAAGAATAGTGTACATTTTCTCTTGTATTTGAGATATACCACATGGAAAATGTCAAGGAGCATACTGGAATTTCAAAGTGGGCAAATCTGCTCATGGGGTTGAGACTGGAGGGGAAACAACATTTACAACGCAACTTTTACAACGAACTACCATTACAACGAAACTTTTACAACGCAAAAACTTTTACAACGCATACCATTACAACGCAGGATTTTACAACGCAAGTACTTTTACAACGCATACCATTACAACGTAAGTATTGGTAAGTATATCATTATTTTTAAAATATTATATGTTTGGGTTTTTGGGTAAAGGGGTATTTTTAGGGTTCAGGGTCAGTTTTCAGTTTTTGGGTAAAGGGGTATTTTTAGGGTTCAGGGTCAGTTTTCAGTTTTTGGGTAAAGGGGTATTTTTAGGGTTCAGGGTCAGTTTTCAGTTTTTGGGTAAAGGGGTATTTTTAGGGTTCAAAGTCAGTTTTCAGTTTTTGGGTAAAGGGGTATTTTTAGGGTTCAGGGTCAGTTTTCAGTTTTTGGGTAAAGGGGTATTTTTAGGGTTCAGGGTCAGTTTTCAGTTTTTGGGTAAAGGGGTATTTTTAGGGTTCAGGGTCAGTTTTCAGTTTTTGGGTAAAGGGGTATTTTTAGGGTTCAGGGTCAGTTTTCAGTTTTTGGGTAAAGGGGTATTTTTAGGGTTCAGGGTCAGTTTTCAGTTTTTGGGTAAAGGGGTATTTTTAGGGTTCAGGGTCAGTTTTCAGTTTTTGGGTAAAGGGGTATTTTTAGGGTTCAGGGTCAGTTTTCAGTTTTTGGGTAAAGGGGTATTTTTAGGGTTCAGGGTCAGTTTTCAGTTTTTGGGGTACAGGGTTAATTTGTAAAAATAAAATAAAATTATATTTAAATTAAATTAATTAAATGTAATTAAATAAAAATTATTTATATTTTAATAATTTAAATTAATTTAAATTAAAAAAAATATTTTTAGGGTTCAGGGTCAGTTTTGGGTTTTTGGGGTACAGGGTTAATTTGTAAAAATAAATTAAAATTATATTTAAATTAAATTAATTAAATAAAATTATATAAAATTTAATTATATTTTAATAATTTAAAATAATTTAAATAAAAAAAATATTATATACTTACCAATATTTACGTTGTAATGGTATGCGTTGTAAAGGTACTTGCGTTGTAAAATCTTGCGTTGTAATGGTATGCGTTGTAAAAGTTTTTGCGTTGTAAAAAATTCGTTGTAATGGTGTCGTTGTAAAAGTATGCGTTGTAACGTCATACATCCGACTGGAGGCATAATAGAGTAGATTTACCTATAAACGTTTTTGAGTGTTCACTAAACATTTGGAGACAGTTTTCTTTTTACCCCTGAAAGCAGGCCAGAGACCTACTCCGATCAAGGTGTGGATTAAATCTGTTTTCAGGATAGGAACATGGAAAAACACGCCCTGGGTCGAGAGAAAAGGAGTTTCTCCACACAAAAAAACATTACCTTCCCAAAGATAAAGAAAAACTTTTAGGCAGTCCAGATACACCCCAGCATGACATTTCAATGTGCAGAAATGTGCACATGTGCATTTCCTTATGTGTAAGTGGTTACGTAATTCTGGTACGTCAGTCATGGCTTCCCGGGGGCACACCACGATATCTTTCAACATTCCATGAATGTCAGCTTATGTGAGGACATTTCAAATGTAATGCTGGGAGTTTTGTGAATCTGTTCATGGTCTTGGAGGGCAGGCCATCAAAGTTACTACTTGTAACACAACAGGAGGTGCCTTGTTCAACAATTAGACAATATGGGATGAGGGTTTTAGGGACAATAATTTAACCATTCTGGTCGCATTTTATTTTCTAGCTGACATGATTCCAGAGTATTTTTATGGATTTACTGCAGGAAATACTGTCAAGGCATTAAGGGAAATAGGCACCGACACCCATACCATTTGTGTACAGAGAAGATACTCTGAGGTTTCGATTACAAGTGCCAATGAGAATATCCTTGAATTACAGTGCCACAGAGTATTTGGTACCCTTTGTCATATCCAGTGAAATATGATACTGTGGAATTCTGAATTCACCAGGCACAGAAAATACACCAATTATAAGTTTGTCCCTGGGACATAAAATTCATAATTTGGTGCATTCCCCTGCAAAAAAGCTGCATGCCCTTGTATTTGAAAAACCTTTTTCCCACATTAAATTTTACCAGATTCAACATGCTGAAATTTAAAGGGGGGGATTGCGAAATTTATCACACTACTTGCAATTTTGGCCCCTCTTCAAATCAACAACCCCAAATTTGATGTAGGTATTGAATGAGAGTTTACTCCATGAGAAAAACAAAATTCCTTTGCAGAACTAAAAATGAAAATGTTGTATGTGAAGGACAATGCGGCTATTGCAGATAATTGTGAATGTGTAAATATACTCAATTTATACGTCTGTCTTCATGTGTGAAAAACGTGGTAGTCTCAAAAGAATTAGGAACTTATCCTGGGAAGCTATGACTGTCTCTGAATCCTCTGAGAATTAAAAACAAAAAGGTAAGCAACGTACAACCAAAGGAGGAGTACATTAATGAAAGCAAAATACATGTGTCATTGCATCCTTTATTTCTTGATAATTCCGTAGCCTAACAAAGCTTCTGCTGGAGGTCAAAATGTGTGTCCATGAAGCAAATGTCTGTGTCAGCGGTCTAGGTAAAGGGTGCTGCTTGCAGAAAAAGCTGAAAGTGCCCTTCCTTTTGTACCTGAACATGTTAAGCAAGCCCTCATAACTGCCAGCTTATTCAGCAGTTGCAAAAAGAACAGATGATGGACTGAATGCTGAATCAATCAATTATTCACCCCAAGTCACAGACCTGGGATAAATCCTTCTTTTTTGGCACGCCACGCCATTTCAGTTTAGACCCAGCCATCTGCATATCAGTCTTGACCCTGTTCCCCATGAGAACAGTCCAGCCCAAACTGCCAGGCCAGTTCCTTCCTGGATCAGAAGTAAGCATCCAAGGACCATTTTTCTGGGTGAATTATTCAGGATTTCACCCCTCATCAGCCAGGATAGCTTAAATCTGGTGGTGTAGCCAACACGGAACACAGGTCTGGGCATACCCTTCCCACTTAGGGCAGCAAATGCAAAAAGAACAGATGATGGACGGAATGCTGAATCAATCAAACATTCACCCCCAGCCACAGATCTGGGTTAAATTGATCATTTTTTTGCACGCCACGCATCAACCACAGCTATGTCTCTCAAGGACGCCTGCACTCCAGCCGCTGACCTTGGACTTTGGACCTTTGTGCCCACAGCTAGCGGAACCCGCTCCGCGGGTCCCGCGTCGCAGAAGGGGGTGAACGGAGGCTGTGCTTCGCTGGGCGGTGAGTGTGTGACAGGGCTGCGAGCAGCAACCCGGACTCAATCTCCCAGGAGTCCCGGGTTGCACAGGCCGTTCCAGCTGGCCCGCTCTCCCTGACCGCCCCGCCCAGCTCCACCTGCCTCTTAATACATCTATAAGAACGAGATCTACACGCTGCGCGGGAGCGCCCGGGTTAAGCCCGGGACAAGGGCGGGACCGTCTGTGGCTGTCCGGGGCCGAAGGAGGCCGGGCTGGGCCCACTCTCTTTCGCCTTCACCCCCCGAACCCAGCCGAATTGTGCTACAGGACCCCGCTATGTCTATAACGGCCCAAGGAGGAACTCCATCAAGGGCAGGGGGTAGCATTAATGGGCCCCTGGATAATTTCTTCAAACCAGCAAAGGGGGAAGGGGGAAAAGAAAGCTCCCTAGAGAAGCGTAGGGGCGAGCGCCGTCGCTCCATCGAGTCTATGAAAAATCGACCTATTAGTGAAATAATCCCCTACCCTATCTCCCAAGAGGAAAGTCCCCGTCAGGGCACACCGCTTATATCAAACCAAGAGGACGTTCCTTTACTCCTACGGGATTCTGTTCCTAATTCTGCCACACTTTTTGATCAGTCCATGGAAGTTACCCCTCCATCAACCGACAGTAATACAACGGTTGATCTGATTATTTTAACATCCCCGGTAGCTAAAATTAAGAAAACCAAGCCTAAGCAGTCCGTGGTGGCAGAGATACACGGCCCTCCACCCAACAAGCGTAGAAGAAAGACAAGGGGTGGGCAGGGGAAAATCAAAACTCCTCACTCTGATTTTGGGAAAAATCATAAACCAGTGCACTCCCCTGATAGGCCCAAAGCGAAGGTACAAGTAGCCGCTCCCCCCAAGAGTAACAATACATCTACTGCCGTTGCTAACAGTGACGTAGGGAACACCCAATCTAATGTATCATCTCCTGCTGTAACTCTCGGGAGCATAGAATTTTTACTAAAATCACTTTTGACGCCTATTAGCGAGAGCCTAAAAAAATTAGATACCAGGCTTACTACCCTAGAAGCTACCCTAGTGAGTCTGAATGCTGCAACTAGCAAACAGAATAAAGCGGTAGGGCAAAATCCCTCTGCAAGGTTCCCTCCCCGTTCACTACCATCCAACCCCAATGTGGGCCCTATGCAGGGCTCCCCCGTAGTCGCTCCCTTGCCACCACTTATGTCTATTCAACTACCACCCCCATTGAGCAGCCCTAATACTGCCCCTCCTGAGCTAGCAGTAGCAGCCACACATGGACCATCCCTTGGCACAACCCATAGAGCCCAACCCAATGTCAGCTCTCCCCCCCCTCAGGAAGGGAGGTTTGCACCTAGAACTCGGAGACCGGATTTGCCCCCGGAAGCCAATAGCTTTATGGTAGTACTGGCGGGTGCCCCTTCCCTGGAAAGCGGTGAAAAAGAAAATTTTACAACACTCAAGAGGAAAGTCATCAAGTGGCTTAACTGGAATAGGCCCTTACCTCCTCATTTTAATAATGAGATCACCATGGTTAGAAGGGTACCTTGGCTGGGGAGGACGAGGAAAACAATCATGGGGGATTGTATTATGGTCTCCTTTCGTGACCCAGGCACAGTTCTACACATTTGTGCAGGGACGAATAGATCACTGGACTCCACTATTCAGTCCCTGCCAGTCTCCTTTTTCTTCCCCCCCACCCGTATGTACCATGAGCCAGAACAAGGCAACTGGACAAGGGTAGAGCGGAGACCTAGATATCGGGAACATGCCATACGTCCAGTTAACCAACTACCGGATACCCCCTTCTTCCATTATAATCGGTTTAACTGTTTGGGGGGGTTGGAAGGGGTTGATTGACTGTTTACAAATAAAGCCCCGGAAACTATGATCACGGAAAATGGCTTTAGTGATTCTCCCGAGCCAGTTGGAGCCATTACAGAAATTGTACCCGTTGTAACCAACTATGATCAAACTGAGCCGGCTCAATCCAATATTCCCCTTCCCGTGACGCCTGATACAGAGCGTCTGAGACTTATCTGCTGGAATGTGGCTGGAATTGTCAACAAGCTGTCTACCCCAGACTGGGTTGCATACATTGAGACAGGGGATGTGTGCATGTTTCAGGAGACCTGGGCCAGGGAGGAACATACCCATCAGGGATACCAGTCCTTTTCTATCCCGGCCAGGTGGGAGGGCAAAGGCCGTCCTTCTGGTGGATTAACAACATGGGTAGCTTCCCACCTAGGCTGTGAGGCTTCACGCTTAGTGGTACCATCTGACGATATCCTTGTGGTCTTACTATCCTGGCCGAATCAAGTAAAACTTGCCTTTATTAATGTCTACTCTAGGCCAGTGGGAGTAGCCAGGGAGTCACCTACGATTGATGAGCTTGCAACCTACCTAGCTGAAATACCCGGGGATTTACCCTATATAGTAGGGGGGGACCTAAATTCCCAATTTGAGCCGCTGCCTGGCCTCTTAGAAGGCTTCCAGATGGAGGAAGAGGCCAGGTGGTCAGTACCATCGGTAGAAGCTCCTCCCCCGAAGGCTTGGACACCCTTGGCGTTGCAGATCACAGCCCTAACCCTAAAGTTTGGAATTAGAGCCTGTAATGGGCGAATTAAATCAGATGTACCTAGTAGAACAACCTTTAACAGAGCGGGAAGAAAATCCCGCTTGGACTATGTTCTGGTACAGATAACCAACTGGCCTACCATTAGGGATTTTAGGGTTACCGAACGGCTGGAAAGTGATCACAACGCATTAGAACTGGATCTCACACATCCTGGCCTCCAACAACCCATAATAGCGAGTGAGGGAAACCTACCTGAACTGCTTTTGGCCAACAACAAAAAAAGGATCAGGTGGGAAACAATAGTTGCAAGCCAGGAGAAACTCCCGAAGCTTTATGCGGGGCTAATCCCCATCCTAGAGAGTGTAGGAGGGCTGGACATTGAGAGGGGCAATACGGAAACACTTGGTAAATTATACCAGGCCCATGAAGATCTTATAAAGGGTATGAGTCCTTTCCTGTATAGCAACGCACATAATGCAAGTAGGGGGCAAGCGCCAAAAACCATGTGGTATAATGCGGCCTGTAAAAAAGCAAAACAAGAACTTCTAAGAAATATTAAGGAGGGCTCAGGTGGGGAGACGCTAAGAGAAAGCAGACGGGCATATAAAAAAGTACTTGCCCATGCTAAAATTGAATGGGAGGAGAGCCAATGGGAGGAGCTCAACAAATCCCTTGTAATGGGAGACCACAGAATGTTTTGGAGAATAGTGAATGGGGGGTCGGGGAACCTCCTTTCAGCTATTGAGCCCAACATCGCAGCTGGGGTCTGGCAGGCTCATTTTCAAACCCTTTATAGCTCGATGGGGGAGATAGCATGGGTGATACTTGCAGTCCTCAGGGGACATATGAGGGGGAATTAGTAACAGTGGGAGAGGTTAGGGCAGCAATAGCTGGTTTGGCCTCGGGCAAGGCGCCAGGTCTTGACGGCCTGCCTGGAGATCTTTTTAAGCAGGAACCAGATGTGTGGGCCCCATATCTAGCCGTTTTGTTTAATGGAGTCTTATGCGGCATGGAAGTCCCAAGTACTTGGCTGGGGGCGGAAGTGGTTCCCATATTTAAGAAGGGCTCGCCCCTGCTTCCAGCCAATTACAGACCAATTAGTCTGATTGATGTGCCCCAGAAGCTCCTTGGGAGGGTACTGCTCAATCGGCTCCAGGACTGGGCAGAAGAAACGGAAGTCCTTAGTCCTTACCAGGCTGGATTTAGGAAGGGAGTATCAACGGTGGACCAGGTCTTCCGATTGAACATCATTTACTGGAGGACAGTGGTTTTCGATGGTGGCAGCTTATACACAATATTTGTGGATTTAAGAGCCGCCTTTGATCTGGTGCCCAGAGGCAAACTTTGGAGGGTCCTGGCCGAGATGGGCGTACCTGCGGACATTCTAATAATCTTGCAGAGGTTACACCACAACAACTATGCCAGGGTGCGGTGTGGAAAGTCGGGGGAGTTGACGGACAGATTCCCCGTTGACGGGGGGGTTAAGCAGGGCTGTGTGCTCGCACCGACCCTGTTCTGCCTCTTTATCAACGGGGTAATCGCCCATTTGAATGGCATTGAACACACTGATGCTCCGAAATTGAACGGCAGCAGGGTGCCTGCAATTATGTTTGCAGATGACACCCTGCTGCTGTCCAAAACCCCAATGGGGATCCAGCGGATCCTTGATTCTTTCGTGGCCTTTTGTATGGATAGGGGCCTAGAAATTAATGCTGGAAAAACAAAATTCATGGTCCTGAATCCAAGTAAAAAATTGCGCCCGAATCCACTGCTGGGAGAGGCACGGTTGGAAAGAGTCTCCACCTTCGATTACTTAGGTGTAACCTTGAATGAGTCCATGTCGTGGGGGGCACACCGGACCAGGGCCAACCTTAAACTGGTACAGACCACTGGGGGCATTACACGGATGTTGAAAAATTCGACTTATCGGCCTCTGGGTCCGCTCATCCAGATCTACAAAGCGCAGGCCAGGGGCGCCACAATGTATGGGGCGGAACTGTGGGGACATACACCAACTCGCAGTCTGTCGGTAACTGAGAATAATTTTATCAGGCAGATAACTGCACTCCCGCCAAGTACCCCGCTCCTTCCCCTGAGGTTGGATCTGGGATTGAGACCAATAGCCGATGAAATAGGACTGAGACCCATAGTCTTCTGGCGAAGACTGTGGAGCAGTGAAGCACTTTTAGCCTACAGGGCTGAACTAGGGGAGCTGATATCCCACCCAAAAGCGTTACAGATCCCTTGGCTAAAATATATTCAGAATCTATGTACGTCACTGGGGTTTCCTGATCTTTGGTCCAATCCTGCTGAGGCCTCATTAAGCATCTCACGCAGAAATTTGGTCGATGCCTATCACGCTCATAAACTATCCTCGGCTATGGAAAATCAGCGAGAGGGATCACTGACCTCTGTATTTATGCTAGGCAAAGATATATACAGGATGGAAAGGGTGCTGGACGCTATGTCCCCCGTGCTGGCCAGGAAGCTGTTTCTGCAATGGAGATACGGCATCCTGCCCTTACGGGCTTTTACGAGCTCTTGGACAAACCCGCCCTCCCCTAAGCAGTGTCCAACATGCTCTTATGCTGAGGAAAGTGATTTGCATGTAGTTCTGTTTTGCCCCACGTACTCGAAAGCGAGGAGATACTGGCTTCTCCCACTTATTAGAAACCTTGGTGGCAGAGAGTATCTCCCAATGTATAGAATTTTAAAAACTGATCTTTCGAGTCCAACTGTGTTTGCATTGGCTAAATTTCTTACCAATGTCTGGCATATTCGCACCAGTTTGCTGAAGTCACGGTCATTGAGTTAGCTCCAGTCTCCTATATGTAAACCCTTATAGTTTTAACCTACAGATATGAACGATTTTATAATGTACAAGTATGTCTTATTACTATTAATGATGTTTTATGGTGTATATGTTTTATCTTGTTGTGTATCTTTGATGGCCGTATGGCCGAAATAAAGATTTAATAAATAAATAAATAAAATAATGTAAATTGATACTTGTATAGCGCACTACTCACCTGCAAGGGTCTCAAGGTGCTTGTACAAATACCGCTGTGGAACCCATCCTGGCTTTCCCTGTGAGGTGTCCACTCCTGGGCACCCCCAAGGTGGAGGCCAGGCATCCTTAGCGTTGTGGGGGCCGTTGTGGAGATTAAGCAAGCTATTGCCCAGAGTTGCAGAGTGGGACTCCATGATTGGAATAGGCACCGAGGCGAGAATTATCAGGTCCGTGGAATTTTGAGCCCAAGACCCGCTGAGGCGGGGAATTGAACCCTGGTCCCGGGCTAGACCTCTGCATCAGGGTCTGCCACTCTAACCATTGAGCCACACTTCTCCACTATCAGTTATCCTTTGTGCTGCTATGGGCCTCGAATGAGCAAGGGAGCAGATGGGCCATACAGGAAGTTTACATTCTTAGATGTCAGGTCAGGAAGCTTCACTTCAACCAATGGTAGGGCCGTATTCTGCAGTATTCAATGCTCTTTACAGTCAACCGGCTTACAAGGTAACAGGCTAAAACGCTCCCAGAGTCCAAAGGCACCATGAGAGCAAGCATAACAATACAAACATGCTGGGGTAGGAAGGTCATGTGAAAGCACCCCCCAAAGTATCACCTTGCATTGAAACCACCTATTGCTGGACTAAATGATGCACCAAACAGTTTATAGAGGCGGAGATGATAAACACTGCCTGGGCAATACAAAAAGCAGCGCAACACAATTTCAGATTGGGGTCCACTTTGAAAGATGGCAGATATCAGTTCCATCCAATGGACAGGCACCTTGGAAAAGACCAACTGGGTGCCAGTTAGCACCTTTGGCCACATCAATGTTCTGAGGCACAACCTGAGGTCCAGCTCCACTTGAAGTTCTTGCTCAGGCTCTAAACCTCACATTGCCAGGAATAAGCGGGCAATTGGTGACCTTCACCAAAACAAGAACTGCCACGTACATCCAGGGCGCCACATGAAGCTCCCCAAACAAGTAAGGTGCTGCAAGCAGCGTCAAAGGAACTGTGAGCTTCGGGCAAGATGTAAACTACATCTGACAGAAGGCGGTGGGAGACGGGGAGGGATCCGAAGAGGCAGGAAATATTCAGCTAGTGATCTTTTTTTTTTTTTAAAGGGGGGGAAAAACCCCATCTAATTTCTTCTTTTCTGGCTGGGTAGAGCTATAACAGATGACAGGCTCGCTGCTCTTATCCCGGCTGTTTTAATTTATTGGACACATGCGTCTTATTGTTGGGCCATGATTCAGCGCCCACCGCATGGCAATCGGTCGGCTGTCACCCCAGGATGATGGATGACCGATGCCGAAGCAGCAGAATTAGGCGTCAGGGACCCTGGGCCCAGAACACACTGCGCACACAGACAGAAGGGGGGAGAAAAAGGCGGGAGGCGAAAGAGGAGGGGGAGGGAATAATAATAAACTCATTTATCATCGCGTGGCGGTTGCCAGTCAAGTCTTCCTTCCCACCACCCTCCCCCGTGGCCTTTTTTCCCTGTTCCTGTTCGAATTGGTAATTCTTTTCCCCCCCCCCCTCGTGTTTGTTTCTGACTGGATGGTCTTTAAGCAACGACGCGGCGCTGTCAGAGGGGAGAAGGCGCGAGACAAGGGACCCCATCAGTCCGCATACTCCTCCCCCTCCCCCTTGCCACACTCTCCGGCTTCACCCCACCGCGGCCTCGTCTTGGGCTTGGCTTCGAGGGAAATGCTGGTCATGCAGGAGGGCAATCATTTCTCATGGCTGATGCCGCCCTGGGGAAACCTTTGGGGTGATGGTTAGAGGGGCTGGAAACGAGAGAACCGAACGAGAGCACCGCGGGGGGACCCCCGCCGCAGAAACCAGAAAGCACGGGTTTTAATTAGATTTATCGGCCTGTCCTAGATGGGCCCCGCGAGCACCTGATTGCGGCGCCGCAGCCCGGGAGAGCCGGGAAAACTTTCATTAAAAGTAATAAAACTGGAGCAGGTGGAAGGGAGGGAGGGAGGCACCGGCTGGGGGAGAGGAAGTGAAATACGGGAGAAGAATGGCGCTGGAACTGATATGCATGTATTTACATAAAGATATCGTATGCAGATGGGTGATGCTAGTAAGAGTCTGACCAGGGTATTTTCCTGACTGCTTCAAAACCCCTTCATCTGACTTAGACCTCAATAACATTAAGGGCCTTATTTATGGGGCCTTGCGACTGTTTTGCGCTTCCGATGCGTCACTTTTTGTGATGCATCGGCGGCGTAAAACATGCCTCCTGTTGCGCCCTATTTACAAAGTGCCGCATCTAAGCAGATGCATTGCTTTGTAAACCCCTGCACTACATTATACCTGCGTCAGGTATAATGTATGCAGGGTGGGCGTTCCCACGTAAGTAAGCCTCGTAGAAGTGATGCAGTGAAATCTATAAAATTTCACTGCACCACTTCTAGGGTGAAAATGCGTCAATATCTTATGCCTGCCTCACAGCAGGCGTAAGACTGACGCTGGCCCTTTCACATGGGGCTTGCCCTATGTGAAAGGACACATTGCTGGAGTTGCGTCACTTTTGTGACACACTCCAGCAATGGGTCACTTTTGCACCTACATATGTCAGAAATACTGACGTATCTGTAACTCCTTTCTGCATGATGTGTCATACTGTAAATATGACGCATCCATCATGTCGCAAGGAGGGCGCACTGAGAAGTGACGCATTCCTGCTTTCACGCAGCGATGCGTCACTTCTCATAAATGAGGCCCTAAGAGATTTGGGATAAGGGACGGTATTTATCGCTCTCCATGAATACCGTTCCCCGAGGGTTGTATCAGTTGAGGTAAACGCATCACATTCAGAGTTATGGAGAGGAAAATGAGGCACAACCTTAGCAGGATATATATTTACCTCACAGAAATCAACATGTTTTGCCGTACTAGCAATCCTTTCCCCAGCACATTTTGGCAGGTTGGACCTTCTGAAAACTGTCAGGAGAAAATAGTGGGGGTCCAATAGTCATCAGAGAACAATTAATTGCTACCCAGTTGCTAATAATAATAATAGTAACAAGCATTGGAAATGCAATAGGTCTCGCATTAGAAAAGTTGGAGTTATTGGTCTTGTAAATGACATATTTTATTTATTTGTTGGTTTTTAAAATTGCTAAATTGATGGCTTTGTCATTTACAATGCCAATAGTTATAACTTTCGCGAATGTGACACCTATAGCATTTGGAATGCAACATGTTTTGTATTTACGTCACTTAGATGGCAGCTCTGGTCGTTAGGCCACATCTCTAGAGAGCAGGAGAGTGCAGCAGGGGAGAGAAGCACAGCAATGCAATAGGTCTCGCATTAGGAAAGTTTGAGCTATTGGTATTGTAAAGGACACATTTTTTATTTATGTGCTTGTTTTGAAAATAGCGAAATTAATAGCTTTGTTATTTACAAGGCCAATAGTTTTATCTTTCGCAAATGTGACACCTATTGTAACACAATATGTGTTGTGAGGGTGAGTGAGGGTGAGGGTGAGGGGTTGAGGGTGAGTGAGGGTGAGGGGTTGAGGGTGAGTGAGGGTGGGTGAGGGGTTGAGGGTGAGGGGTTGAGGGTGAGTGAGGGTGAGGGTGAGTGAGGGTGAGGGTGAGGGGTTGAGGGTGAGTGAGGGTGAGGGGTTGAGGGTGAGTGAGGGTGAGTGTGAGTGAGGGTGAGGGGTTGAGGGTGAGTGAGGGTGAGGGTGAGGGGTTGAGGGTGAGTGAGGGTGAGGGTGAGTGAGGGTGAGGGGTTGAGGGTGAGTGAGGGTGAGGGTGAGTGAGGGTGAGGGTGAGTGAGGGTGAGGGGTTGAGGGTGAGTGAGGGTGAGTGAGAGTGAGGGTGAGTGAGGGGTTGAGGGTGAGGGGTTGAGGGTGAGTGAGGGTGAGGGGTTGAGGGTGATTGAGGGTGAGTGAGGGTGAGGGTGAGGGGTTGAGGGTGAGTGAGGGTGAGTGAGGGTGAGGGTGGGTGAGGGTGAGGGTGAGTGAGGGTGAGTGAGGGTGAGGGTGGGTGAGGGTGAGTGAGGGTGAGTGAGGGGTTGAGGGTGAGTGAGGGTGAGTGAGGGTGAGGGTGAGGGTGAGTGAGGGTGAGGGGTTGAGGGTGAGTGAGGGTGAGTGAGGGTGAGGGTGAGTGAGGGTGAGGGTGAGTGAGGGTGAGGGGTTGAGGGTGAGGGGTTGAGGGTGAGTGAGGGTGAGGGTGAGTGAGGGTGAGGGTGAGGGGTTGAGGGTGAGTGAGGGTGAGTGAGAGTGAGGGTGAGTGAGGGGTTGAGGGTGAGGGGTTGAGGGTGAGTGAGGGTGAGGGTGAGGGGTTGAGGGTGAGTGAGGGTGAGGGGTTGAGGGTGAGTGAGGGTGAGGGTGAGGGGTTGAGGGTGAGTGAGGGTGAGGGTGAGTGAGGGTGAGGGTGAGGGTGAGGGTGATTGAGGGTTAGGGTGAGTGAGGGTGAGGGTGGGTGAGGGTGGGTGAGGGTGAGTGAGGGGTTGAGGGTGAGTGAGGGTGAGGGTGAGTGAGGGTGAGGGGTTGAGGGTGAGTGAAGGTGAGGGTGAGTGAGGGTGAGGGTGGGTGAGGGGTTGAGGGTGAGGGGTTGAGGGTGAGTGAGGGTGAGGGTGAGTGAGGGTGAGGGTGAGGGGTTGAGGGTGAGGGGTTGAGGGTGAGTGAGGGTGAGGGTGAGTGAGGTTGAGGGTGAGGGGTTGAGGGTGAGTGAGGGTGAGGGTGAGTGAGGGTGAGGGTGAGGGGTTGAGGGTGAGTGAGGGTGAGGGTGAGGGTGAGTGAGGGTGAGGGGTTGAGGGTGAGTGAGGGTGAGGGTGAGTGAGGGTGAGGGTGAGGGGTTGAGGGTGAGGGGTTGAGGGTGAGTGAGGGTGAGGGTGAGTGAGGGTGAGGGTGAGGGGTTGAGGGTGAGTGAGGGTGAGGGTGAGTGAGGGTGAGGGGTTGAGGGTGAGTGAGGGTGAGGGTGAGTGAGGGTGAGGGTGAGTGAGGGTGAGGGTGAGGGGTTGAGGATCAGTGAGGGTGAGTGAGAGTGAGGGTGAGTGAGGGGTTGAGGGTGAGGGGTTGAGGGTGAGTGAGGTTGAGGGTGAGTGAGGGTGAGGGGTTGAGGGCGAGTGAGGGTGAGGGTGGGTGAGGGTGAGTGAGGGTGAGGGGTTGAGGGTGAGTGAGGGTGAGGGTGAGTGAGGGTGAGTGAGGGTGAGGGAGGGTGAGGGAGGGTGAGGGTGAAGGAGGGTGAGGGGTTGAGGGTGAGTGAGGGGTTGAGGGTGAGTGAGGGTGAGGGTGAGTGAGGGTGAGGGGTTGAGGGTGAGTGAGGGTGAGGGTGAGTGAGGGTGAGTGAGGGTGAGGGTGAGGGGTTGAGGGTGAGTGAGGGTGAGTGAGAGTGAGGGTGAGTGAGGGGTTGAGGGTGAGGGGTTGAGGGTGAGGGGTTGAGGGTGAGTGAGGGTGAGGGGTTGAGGGTGAGTGAGGGTGAGGGTGAGGGGTTGAGGGTGAGGGGTTGAGGGTGAGTGAGGGTGAGTGAGGGTGAGTGAGGGTGAGGGGTTGAGGGTGAGTGAGGGTGAGTGAGGGTGAGGGTGAGTGAGGGTGAGGGTGAGGGTGAGTGAGGGTGAGTGAGGGTGAGGGTGAGTGAGGGTGAGGGTGAGTGAGGGTGAGGGTGAGTGAGGGTGAGTGAGGGTGAGTGAGGGTGAGGGTGAGTGAGGGTGAGTGAGGGTGAGGGGTTGAGGGTGAGTGAGGGTGAGGGGTTGAGGGTGAGTGAGGGGTTGAGGGTGAGGGGTTGAGGGTGAGGGGTTGAGGGTGAGTGAGGGTGAGGGTGAGTGAGGGTGAGGGGTTGAGGGTGAGTGAGGTTGAGGGGTTGAGGGTGAGTGAGGGTGAGGGGTTGAGGGTGAGTGAGGGTGAGTGAGGGTGAGGGGTTGAGGGTGAGGGTGAGTGAGGGTGAGGGGTTGAGGGTGAGTGAGGGTGAGTGAGAGTGAGGGTGAGTGAGGGGTTGAGGGTGAGGGGTTGAGGGTGAGTGAGGGTGAGGGTGAGGGGTTGAGGGTGAGTGAGGGTGAGGGGTTGAAGGTGAGTGAGGGTGAGGGTGGGTGAGGGTGAGTGAGGGTGAGGGGTTGAGGGTGAGTGAGGGTGAGGGGTTGAGGGTGAGTGAGGGTGAGGGTGAGGGTGGGTGAGGGTGAGTGAGGGTGAGGGTGAGTGAGGGTGAGTGAGGGTGAGTGAGGGTGAGTGAGGGTGAGTGAGGGTGAGGGTGAGTGAGGGTGGGTGAGGGTGAGTGAGGGTGAGGGGTTGAGGGTGAGTGAGGGTGAGGGGTTGAGGGTGAGTGAGGGTGAGGGGTTGAGGGTGAGTGAGGGTGAGGGGTTGAGGGCGAGTGAGGGTGAGGGTGGGTGAGGGTGAGGGGTTGGGGGTGAGTGAGGGTGAGGGTGACTGAGGGTGAGGGGTTGAGGGTGAGTGAGGGTGAGGGTGAGTGAGGGTGAGGGTGAGTGAGGGTGAGGGTGAGGGGTTGAGGGTGAGTGAGGGTGAGGGGTTGAGGGTGAGTGAGGGTGAGGGTGAGGGGTTGAGGGTGAGTGAGGGTGAGTGAGGGTGAGGGGGTGAGGGTGATTGAGGGTGAGGGTGAGTGAGGGTGAGGGTGAGTGAGGGTGAGTGAGGGTGAGGGTGAGTGAGGGTGAGGGTGAGTGAGGGTGAGTGAGGATGAGGGTGAGTGAGGGTGAGTGAGGGTGAGGGTGAGTGAGGGTGAGTGAGGGTGAGGGGTTGAGGGTGAGTGAGGGTGAGGGGTTGAGGGAGGGTGAGGGTGAGGGGTTGAGGGTGAGTGAGGGTGAGGGTGAGGGTGAGTGAGGGTGAGGGTGAGGGGTTGAGGGTGAGTGAGGGTGAGGGTGAGTGAGGGTGAGGGTGAGTGAGGGTGAGGGTGAGTGAGGGTGAGTGAGGGTGAGTGAGAGTGAGGGTGAGTGAGGGGTTGAGGGTGAGGGGTTGAGGGTGAGTGAGGGTGAGGGGTTGAGGGTGAGTGAGGGTGAGGGGGTGAGGGGTTGAGGGTGAGTGAGGGTGAGGGTGAGTGAGGGTGAGGGTGAGTGAGGGTGTGGGGTTGAGGGTGAGTGAGGGTGAGGGTGAGTGAGGGTGAGTGAGGGTGAGGGTGAATGAGGGTGAGGGTGAGTGAGGGTGAATGAGGGTGAGGGTGAGTGAGGGTGAGGGTGAGTGAGGGTGAGGGTGAGGGTGAGTGAGGGTGAGGGGTTGAGGGTGAGTGAGGGTGAGGGTGAGTGAGGGTGAGTGAGGGTGAGGGGTTGAGGGTGAGTGAGGGTGAGGGGTTGAGGGTGAGTGAGGGTGAGGGTGAGTGAGGGTGAGGGGTTGAGGGTGAGCGGTTGAGGGTGAGTGAGGGTGAGTGAGGGTGAGGGTGAGGGGTTGAGGGTGAGTGATGGTGAGGGGTTGAGGGTGAGTGAGGTAACCTGGCATGGTAACCTGAAAAAAATGTGGGTGTGAGCCATGTGAAGGGGTCTGCGGTGAGTGTGAGACCCGAAAAGGCAGAAGTCGGGAAGGAGAGGCTGCGGGTAAGGGTGTGCACGAAAGTGAATGTGCACAAATGGGGCCATGCGGTGGGCGACCAAAGCAGAAGCGGCTGGCAGAATAAGCGGGCCAAGGCCGAGAGTCCACTGGGTGCACGCGTCCTACCCGGAAATGACTGGGGGATAGGTGGGGAATGGCATGGTAACCTGAAAAAAAGGTGGGTGTGAGCCATGTGAAGGGGTCTGCGGTGAGCGCGAGACCCGAAAAGGCAGAAGTGGGGAAGGAGAGGCTGCGGGTAAGGGTATGCACGAAAGTAAAATGTGCACAAATAGGGCCATGCGGTGGGCGAACAAAGCAGAAGCGTCTGGCAGGATGGTGGTGCCGGAATAAGCTGTGCACATGTCAGGCCATGCTTCGAGTAACTTATAGAGATGCGGCTGACAGGATAGTAGGGTTGAGAGCAAAAGCGCCGAAGGGGCGCCTGTGTATATGCTGCTAATAATTAAAAAATGCATATGAGAACTGTATTATCGCAAATGATGGAAAAGATATCTCACCTGAAAGAAAAACAAGAAAGGAAACAAGACGGAGGGCATTGCTGTGGGGAGGGGGGGGGAGGAGAAATGCACACGGCGGGCAGGGGAGGGGGCGGAGCGGGGAGAGCGGCATGAGGGTGTGAAGCAGCCGGGGCCTTTGAAGTGAAGGTAAGCTTCACTTCAAAGGTGTGGGAGGAGTGCGGCTGAGGGAACAGACGGCGATTTGGTGATGTGCACGCGCATTTTAGGTCAATGCGCTTGCGCATTGACCTAAAAGCCACGGGCACAGCACCAAATCGCCACAGTTAGGTAAACTTTGTTTAAAGCCCTATAGTCTCGCTTCTCTCAATGCGCATGCGCATTGATAGGTCACGAGACCTAAAAATGGGGCATACCAAGTGGATGTCTTCTGTGCTAAAATCTTTGTGTTTTGGTTTTTACCTGCTCTTCCCGCCTGTTAGTTTACCTGTTGAAATTTATCTGGGGGATCCATGCAGACTTTATCAAGCGCGAAAAATTATTGGGCATGATAAACTCTAAACAACTTGTCATTAAGTTCCTTGCACAAGCATCTTTTTGCTAATAGATCAGTAAAATGCAGGGCATTGTACCTGAAGCCTTAATCTCCAGCTCTCTCTTTGCTCTTAAACTACGAGGACCTTTCTTGCACACCACAGGCATATTTATGAAAAAATTATGCGGCGCAGCAAGTCACCTTGCTGCGCTACTCTGCGTGATATGGAAAGGGCAGGAAGGCGCCTTATTTAACATAATTCAGTGCATTATTGTCTTTTCCCTGCAATGGTGCACAATGTGCTGCCTAACGCAAATCCAGGCACCCTTGTAACATGGTGCAAGGGTGCCTGTGTTGTAAGCAGGATTGTTTTTGTGCAGGAAGGGACACCTTACTGCACAAAAACAACCCCCTGAGGCATTTTCCCCTTTCTATGTGTGCTGCAAAATGCAGCACACATAGAAAGGGGAAAAAACGAGGAGAAATGAAAATATTTCTCCTCGTTATGCCCAGGTCTACCAGTAATTGTAACTCTGGGAATGCCCCAAAATTCATGGGTGGGTGTGTGGTAACACCCACACTCCACCCATGGAATCCCTTTCTGGGGTAGAGTGATGCAACGCAGCGATTTGCGCTACATTGCGTTACTCTAGATTTATCAGGCCACGTATGGACATGCAAGGTGGCCTTGCGTGGCTTGGTAAAGCTAACTTGAGAGTTGCATCGCTCTTGCGCCCATTTGTATGGCACAAGGGTGACGCAACTCTGTAATAAATATGCCCCCATATGTATTTCTCCCATTTTTGTTTTTTCTCCTACCTTTTTCAATAATAACATGCTGTAGCACAACCATAGCTACTCTTTGTCCAAACCAGGTTGCAAGACTAGATGTTGGATGTATTGAAAATAGTTTCTGAAATAAACAAAGATTGATGATAATGATAGTACTACTTGTGTCAACTAAATGTACCAACATATCCGCGATATGGACTGGGTCAAACTGGCCTACAGGGCAAACAGGCAGTGCTCAATGGCTGGTCTGACAGAGCAGTGTGTGTGCTTTTTTTTAAAGCAATTTGTGGGCCTGTTTTGTGGCCTGGTCAGCTTGTTTTTACTTAGAGGTAGGCAAGCTTACTAATTAACAGGGAGAGCCGAGCCAGCGCCGAGCCAAGGGCCGGGCTCGGATCTTAGAGCCAGCTCACGAGCCGAGCCCTGAAAATGTTTCCTATGAAAATCACACAACAAATACCATGTAAAATATGACAATGACTGTTTAAAATTCAAAAAAGTGTTCTGACACATGGAAACTTCAACATTAGTACATCACATTATAGCACTGCACTGAAAGTACCAGTTACATTACACCTGATCACATTCTTTTTTTAAAGACACAGGGATTTGTCCAAAGTCACAGTATGCTGAGCGGACCCCGAAACTCAAACCTAGTTCTCCAGTTCCAAACTTGGCAGCTCTGGCTATAATGTTGCATTTTGGATAAAGGTAGGGTGGGCACGCAGAAGCCACTTGCAGGCTCGGCTCGTTATGGCTCAAGGTTCCAACAAGCTTGAGCTTTCAGTGGCTCACCTACCGCTATTTTTACTGTTGATTCCCCTGATATTACCTCAAACATTGTGTTATATCCTGATATTCTCAATGCAATCCTTCTCTACCACCAATGGAATGTTCATGTGTGTATAATATATAAACAAGGTGCAAGGATACTACACATTGCCTGTGGCAAACACAGATGCAAGCCATCTCCTATTCCTTTCAAATACCCATACAGTCTGTCTTTACAAGTTCAAAACTGTCTTGAATTGCAAATGTGGGACACTTTTTTAGCTATCTAGTTCTCTAACGGGGGTTCACTTTTATATCAGTGCCCGGCCCAATATTTTGTCCCAGTCTAGCCCTGGATGTAGATTGACCAGTGTAGGGTCTCTGATAGTATCATGGATAGTATCATGAGTGTGGTGGTGCATCCCACCTACAGGCCAGTAGTAGGTACTCGTGGATAACAAATCCCCACCACGAAGTTTTAAAAAAAGGTGCTCGGTTTGGCTGCCCTTAGCAGTGGGACTGCACCGCTAGCCAGCATGGAGATTTCAGGGATCTTTTACTTGATGCTTTCATGAGGGTTTCCAGCCTTTACTGCAAACAGTTTCCTGCTGCAGAATATTTTGCCCGTAATGTTTTGCAGGAAATCAGGCTGGTCGAATGTGCTGAACATCATCTCAGACAGACTGGGAACAATGCCACTAGCTTTGCAAATACTTTACTTGACTTTGCAGGTAAAATTTAAATTACACCCACCTGTGATGGCGAGCTGACATGTGACAACCGCCCCAGCCCCACTTGTTTTTGGGTGATAAAGGCTTGCAAAGCCTCTTGCAGAGTTGGGTGCTTGGGAGATGCGCTTGACATCAGGTAACCAACATGGCATGTGAATTACTCTGTATGCCTAACACTAAGGTGACTGTGCCACTGCCTTTCAAGTATCCTTTCCAAAATCTTTCAGAATAACTTTTTCCATTGTCATTCAGCATCATTTCCTGTTTAATGACTGAAAAGAAGCAAAGCCATTGAGGTGTGGAGGGGGGCATTCTGCTGTAGGCCCCATGATTTCCAGTGCCCTGCTGTCCTTCAGCAACATTTATTTATATATTTGCAAATGAAAGGAATCATAGCCTAAATTAAAAAAGAAGCAGTGTACGTGGTCATACCACTAGTTGGTACCAGATGCCCTGTTTTCTCTTTCCCTGGTCTACATTTATTTTATTACTTAGAAACAGGTGCATGTTGCACCTGGCAAAAATGTAAAAGGTATGAAGATGGTCCTGATGGGCTACACATTATGTTTTTTCCCCATGCCGCTCAAAAACGTCTGACAAACCTGAATGGAGTAATACAATTCTTTTTGACAAATGATCAGAGGCAAGATGGCGGCCTTGTGAGGCAGCCATAACGCATAGTTCCATGAAAATATGTTTTATGGTTCTGTGGCTGGAATCTGGCGGGCATTGTACCAGCGGCAAGAAGCGCGATCACGCCCTGCTGGGAAAGAAGTTCCTCCTTGCCTGGGAGCTGCTGACGGTGGTAGCTGGGGCTCTTTGCAGCTGCCGGGGACAGAGTTGCAGCAGAATCAGAAAGCGGGTGTCAGGATGACCGGGACCCAAGGCGGCTGGTGCTTGGGCTGGTCACCAAAAAGGCAGGGTTGTTCCAGCCCCTCCAACTCAGCTAAATGCTGCTACAGGAGAGTCCTCTGGAGGTAGTAAGGGTCGTCAGAGCGTCTGATGCCCCACCTGCAGGAAAGGTGGATGCAATTGAAAGGAAAGGAAAAGGTGATCTCTCCATTGCGCGGACGACTGGAACAACAATTATTCGCATACTATGTAATCCAGCAGGGGCCCACGGCCTTTTGTGGAGTCTGTGGTCTGTTCAGGGGGCGTAGAGTGCACAGCTGCAGTTCCTCAGGAGGGCTTAGTGCATCAGGTGGCTGCAGAGCTAACTGGAGTCAGTGAGGAAGAAGAGGGCCTGGCTAAGGAGGGCCAAACTCAAGGCCAGCATTTGCATGACTCAAAGGTTAACCACCCCACTGCTTTACCATTGCTTGAAGTTCACAGGCATGATTTGGGAACGGCCCAACTGACAATTCCAGGCACTCTGTCTGGGCCTGATATTGGCTTCTAGGTGGTGAGGATGGCTCGGGGAAGGCAAGCTCAGTTCGAGCCCTGAGGTTTGCAGGGTGTCCAAGCTCAGTTTACAGTAAAACAAGCCCCCTCACCCCGCAAGCCTAGTAGGCTAGTGAGGAGCCCTCACAATGGGGCCGAAAAGCTGGCTCAGATTTGTAACAAAATGAGTGCTTCTTTTCCTTGTCTGATGAGACAGAATTGTCTGTGGGGGATTCTGAGTCAACTAGTGAATCCAGCGACAATGCCCCAAGCAACTTAGGCAATGATATTACATCTTAAACTGCTTGCAAGGTCTTCAAAAAGGGTATGCGGCTGGTGACTGAAAGGAAATGCCTTTAGTGGGACTATTCTTCGATGGAGCAGCTAGTTGGAGGTATGGCAGAGGGATTTCAAGAGGCAGCTAACTCGAACCCCCCAACTCTAGAGTCAATCTATCAGTGCATCATATCTCACAGGGAGGAAACCCGCTTGGACAGCTGCAGAGCCAACGCCGCGACACGTAAGCTGCAAGGAGTAGTCCATAAAGTGGCTAAGTCATGTGCCGCCATAGTTGACAATTTGTCTGATCTGGAAACCAGGGCCTTGGCCCTAGAGGTTGATGTTGTGGGTGCGCAATGGCAGGTTTTGGTACACGAGGACCACCATATTGATATACAAGGGAAATTGGAGGATCAGGAGAATCACCAAAAGCGGAATAATTGGCGAGTCTTAGGTGTGGCAGAAGGCAAAGAGGGATCTGATGCACAACTATTTGTGGTAGATTTGTTTTAAAAGGCCTTCCCTGAGATAGTGAGCTAGAACCAGGCCCAAGAGAGACAGCGAGCTCATAGAATTCTGTTGGTTCAGAAGCAGCCCAAGATGGAAGCCGAAAAACCACGGGCAATCTTGCTTTTCATTGGAAAAAAAATTCTGAGACAAGCAAATTATGAGAAGGCAAGGCCAGATGCTAAGAGAACTGTGGAGGATTGCTCTTTCTTTGTCAAGGCTGACTTCTGCCATGTTACTGTTGAGCGGTGGTGGAGGCTCCGCCAGTTAATAAAACCCTTTCAGGACAAGGGGGTGCTGGTATTTTCTTTAATCCCACACAATTGAAGGGGGTATGGAATAATAAAATGCAAAGATGTACATAAAAAATGAAAGAAAAGGAATTTATGGAAGATATGTCCAAGGAATATCGGGGTACTGATTTATCGGAAGGTGTTGACATAATGTAAACTGTACTGAAATACTTTATTTGCTTGATTATGCTTATTCATTTGTCTGGTAGAAATCTCATATGGAGTTTGCATGCTTGCTCCGGGGGCTAGGCGGAGAGGTTGCGCACTTCAGTCAGTCAGTCAGTCAGTCAAAAATACTTTATTCGGTTCATACCAAAAACCATAAAAGTATACTACATAATACATCGAAGTCAAGACCACTTTTTTAAAAATACAACGGGAAAAATTGCGCACATTTTGCAAGCCATAGAATACAATTACATATGTGTATAAAAAACATACATTATAAATATCAATAAAAAGAGAAATACAAACACGAAAGACAATTTAAAAAAGCAAAGCGCTCGTTGATAATTTGTGAGTTTACCGCTATGTACAATGTATCCTGTTGATTTTCCTCCTAAGTCTCATTGCTATTGTCAAAAAATTTGCTATGTTAAAAATCTCCCAGGTATTAGACAACAGCTGTAGATACAAAAGGGCAGGTTTAACTTGTCTGAAGCCCTTATTTTTAATAAGAGGATTAATGAACTTTTTACGAATGGGGCACAGATGCTTACAGAAGAAAATAAAGTGCACAGTGTCTTTAATAGAGAATCCATCACAAGAACAAATCTCCAATTCCATCTCTTTAGTCCAACCTGGGTGTTCTGTAAGAAGAAGGTGGAATTTGTTCAATCTAAATTTAGTCAATAAGTATCGATGATTCATATTATTGACGATTCTCAGATAGGGTTCTATACCACTTGTGGTTATTAACAGCTGGTGAGCCCTTACTGTTGGTTTGCATAATTCCTTTTCTTCTCTTGCTAGATATGCAAACTGCTTGTGTGTCCTTTACCCATATCAAATCCCCCTTTAATAAATTATTTGGGTGGTCAAACAGTTCTGGAATTCCCAGTTTAGTTGCTAATTTTTTAACATAATTCAACCAGGCGATAGTGTTGCCGTACTCAAGGGCTAGACAATCCCTGAGAATCTCATGATTCAACTTTAATTCAGGGTTCAACCATATTGAAATCCATTTCAATAGCGGGGCTAAGGCTATGCGGTCTTCTACATATTCTACCCCACACTCTTGGTGAACAATGTATCCAGGTGTAGACTGGGGGACGGATAAGATAGATTTCACGAACTTATCCTCTGCCACCTGCAAGGCCTTTACATTTTTAAACCCCCACAGGTCAGCTCCGTACATAGCTATTGAGATGCAATTAGCGTTATAGGTTTTCAACACAACCTGTAGTGGCTTCCCCCCCAATTTACGGGCGAAGTCCAAGACAGCCAAAATAGACCTATCAAAGGCATTCCGTTTAGCAACTAATTGGGGCAACCAGGCGGTCTTTTCGTCAAAAATGACCCCCAGGTAAGGAAATCTTGTGACCCTAGATAAAACATTTCCTTCACAGTGCATGGTCTTAATTATTTTTGGTTTACTGCCCACAATCATTACATGCGATTTTGAAAAATTCACACTTAAATCCAGCGCTTTCATAAAATTGGCGAATAAATTTAAAAGACATTGCAACCCCACTGCTGTGCGTGCTATTAAAGCGGCGTCATCCGCATAAAGTAATGCCAGAATAGAATGCTTGCCAGCCCTTGGTATGTCTTTGCACGCCTCAGTTAAAACAGCGCCCAGGTCGTTAATATAAAGGGTAAAAAGCAGGGGGGCTAAAATACACCCCTGCCTGACCCCGTTGGTGATCCCAATCCTGCCTGTACAATTACCCAGGCGATCATATCTGACTGTGGCCGAAAGGTCCCTATGTAAATCTGCGAGAAACTACACAATATTTTTATCAATGCCGAGCTTAAGGAGCTGTCCCCAAAGTTTGGACCTATTCACTCGGTCAAAAGCCAAGGAAAGGTCCTTAAAGGCTAAATAGAGCGTGCCCCTTTTGGCAATAGTGTATTTACCAATTAGTAGTTGAAGGTTGAGGCATTGATCTATAGGCCTCGTCCCTTCCGGAACCCATATTGTAGGCATGAAAGAGTGTCTGTCTCCTCCAGCCAAGCTGTTACTTTTCCTAAGACCACTCGCCCTAGCACTTTCACTGCAGAGTCAATGAGAGAGATAGGGCGATAACAACTGGGATCCCCTCTGTTTCCTTTCTTAAAAATGGGTACGATGACAGATTCAGACCAGGTGTCCGGGATGCCTGCCATACATACCATGTTAAAAACATTTGTTAAAACTGTGGACCAGGTCTTGACGTCTGATTTAAAGAGGTCGGCTGGGACGCCATCGGGACCCGGAGCCTTATTGCTCGTCATCTTCCGGATGGCGTCTGCCACCTCCGTCTCAGTAACCGTTAAAGTATAGGGATCTAAAATAGGGGTAGGTATAATCACCTCCCCAGAGTTTTCCCCTTCATAGACTGACTTAAAATAAGAGCACCACGCCTGTTCCTGATTACCACAATCTAGTTGGTTATTACAAGGGTCATGGAAAAAGGGTTTGTTTACAACAGCCCAGAATTTAGCACTCTTCCTGAGCACGTCTACGGAGGTTAATTCTTCCCAGGCCGCCTCCCTAATCTCCCGTCTTCTGGTTTCCAGTGCTCTATTATAACTTTTCCTTAGTGAGGCCACAGTAGCCTTATTCACTGGATTACATTTCAGGGCAGCCTTTAGCTTTTGATTGGCTGACGAACAGTTTTGGTCAAACCACCCCAACTCAGCAGGGTTCTTAGCTCTCCCTGTACGTCTAAGGTCTGCTGAAACCTGGGTACAAATTATTGAATAAGCCTCTAGGACCTCCTCATTCCCTGCTTCCAAGTTCAAACATGTGTCCAACTCAGATCCTACTTTCGTTATTAGGTTGGTATGGAAGTCTCCTGGTATGACTCTACTCCATCTAATTCTGCGGGCCTGATCTGTCAGACGGATATCAGATTTGTCCGTTCTTTTTTGGACTATCACAGGCTTTATGATCAAGTCCGAAACACTGAGGACCTCTGGATTATGATCGCTAAAATGTGACCAAACAGGCGAATATCCATAATTCTTATCCCCCAGTGCTAAACTGATGAAGATATAGTCAATAACTGAGTGACTACCATTCCCTTTGAAGGTAGGTATCCCCTCATCCTGCATGGATGGAAGCATCAGGCCATTATCTGCCAAGATTGTTTCAAGGAGACCTCCCTGTGCAGAATGTTCAAAATGAGTGTCCCCTTGCTCTGCAGGACTTAATAAATCTAATGACATACATTTGTCTGGACAACCATGAATATTAAAGTCACCCATAACTATGATAAAACATTGATTTTATTGACCTCCCTATATTCAACCAAAAAAAGATTTAGCGTGGCCAGGTGATCGGTCGCGGTGACCCTATCATAAGAGTTAAAAAATTAATAATTAAAATGTTTTCCACCCCACTCAGAAATATTTGTACTGCCAAGCAGTATCGTGAACCTGTATCTATTTGGGTGTGAGTACCGGGAATGGTAGTCGAAATAAGAGTGACCAAGCCACCCTTCGCCCTCCCCATATTAGATTGAACCGCAGGAATAAAATAACACGAATACCCATCCAAGCTCAGAATATTCCTTGTGTCTCAGGTTTCTTGCAGTCCTATGATATCACCCGTACAAAATAATTCTCTCCATGCTGGGTCATCTATTTTATTTTTAAGACCCGCAACATTCCAGGTTACCAACTTTATGGATGTACCCCCGGGCTCTTGAGCCCGACCAGCTACAAGATGGGCATTTCTTACCGGTATGACTGCACTAGGGGCTCTAGCTGGGGTGAGAGGGGTAATGGTAACATTTTGGGCCCCTAGTCACTCATTTTCCCCCAGATTAGAAAAAATGTCAAATCTATTAAAAACTGGGGCAGAAAAATCATGAGGACCCCTCCCTTTGAATAGTTCACTATGAACTGGCCTGATGTTATGTGGGGGATAGAAAAAGTCCAATGGGAGTATATTTACATACTCATCTTGGATTCTAACTGACCCAGCCTGCCTCAATATGTCATCAACCAGCCTGGGGGATCTAACGCTTATGACGACACTGTCGCCTTCTAAGCTTTTCTTGGTCTTACCCACCCACGGCACCCTTCTAATCATCTTGAAGTTGTTATCCAAATGTTCTCCCAAAACTGTTTTATTGGACAAATAATGGAGGGCTTTGTTTTTTAATGAAGTCCAATGTTCATTTTGTCCGCCCTCAATCTTGGGAACATTTGCAAGGATTATTGTATAAGGGCATGCCTCTACTGGTAGATGTAATGATAACTCTCTCTTGGGGGGCTGTCTCAGTGGGCTTAAACTCCCCACTGGACCCCTGGGACCCTGTTTCTCTCCCTGAGTGGCTCCAGAGGTTTTTAACACTAACGTTGGGATACCAGGTAATATACCCTGATGGGTCACTTGAGGTACCGGTATCTCTCTATCACATGCACCACTATCAGGGGGGAGAACTTGGTGTTCACTGCTATTCTTAGTTGGAGCAGTTAAACTACCTACTGCATCCGTATACTTGTTCAGGAGTCCTCCTAACCTATTAAGCTCCGCAGACATCCGATCAAGTTTTGCCACTAGAGGTTTAATAACACCCTTTATCTTTAAGTCAGTAATGCTAACTAGGTGATTAAGTTGTTCATCATCAAGTTTTACAGTGACAGCTTCCACTGAAGCATCATCTACATTTTCTGGACTTTTAAGGGGTGTAGCTACTTTTTTCCTGGTAGTACGGGTGCCCCACGTTTGGTCTGAGCTTTTCTACAAGCTCTAACCACTCTGGTCACAGGGGTCGGAGGATGCTGTACTATGGTGTCTATAGAATCATCCAACTCAACTTGGGTGGAAGTAGACTGCTCAGGCATTTCCCTGTCAGATACATTGAGGTTATTGGGATTGCTACAGTCATCCTGTACCAGTGCGACGGGGGACGTGTGTATAATGGGGGGTAAAGGGTCACTACTCAATCCTAGCGATTGTCGCCTTTCACTATTAATTTTGTTAACAACCTTAACTAAATAGTTGTCCAAAGTGCCAAGTACTGGTGGGGCAATATGTTTAGACATGTTTAGAGACTAATCACACAAAGATTTAAAAAAGGAAAACCAAATTAAGCTCACATAAATCGCACAATATACACTATACACTGACCCTCCACCTAGTGGCACATAGCTGTGAAAGAGACACAACAGTTATACACAAACCAAATATGTAGAAAAGTCTCACGGTATGTAGAGTGGGGGGCTACGTCAATGTCTGTTGGCCAAGGTGTATGGCCCAGCCCGGCCCCGTTCTGCCCCGGACTGCCACAGACTGTCCCGCCCTTGTCCCGGGCTTCTCCTGGCGCCGCCCGCACGCGTCCCACGGTGCAGGAGGCGTTCTTCGTTTTTCAAGCACCTCCGGGCACTCCGATGTTATCACTCGTGCGCCGAGGCTGCAGGGGCACCTGGAGTGCCTGTTACCGGATTCAGTTTCAATTGCCACACGGAATACCAGTGACTGCTGTCCCAGCCTGACTGCTCTTCTCCTCGACCGTCACCTTTCACGACACCCGCTGCGCGGGTGCCGCTCAGCTGCTTCTTGGGCCGGTTCCTCGCTGGTGTGAGCGGCTCTGCAGTCGGCAGAGAGTACACGCGCTCCCAGCAGAGGGCAGGTCGGGTTAGTGTTTGTTCGTGACACCAGCGCGTTGAGCCTACCGGGGGACTGCGAGGACCAGCAGCCTCAGCTCTACACAGCTGGTGCCTCTTCCCCCGGCGGCCACGCCCCCAGCCTCCAGCTAATTTAAACGCCGTATTGACCGGCTGCGTTGAGTGCCTGTTACCGGATTCAGTTTCAATTGCCACACGGAATACCAGTGACTGCTGTCCCAGCCTGACTGCTCTTCTCCTCGACCTTCACCTTTCACGACACCCGCTGCGCGGGTGCCGCTCAGCTGCTTCTTGGGCCGGTTCCTCGCTGGTGTGAGCGGCTCTGCAGTCGGCAGAGAGTACACGCGCTCCCAGCAGAGGGCAGGTCGGGTTAGTGTTTGTTCGTGACACCAGCGCGTTGAGCCTACCGGGGGACTGCGAGGACCAGCAGCCTCAGCTCTACACAGCTGGTGCCTCTTCCCCCGGCGGCCACGCCCCCAGCCTCCTCGTATTTTACTAACTTGGACAATCCCGCATCGCGGGACGCACGCGGGACGCACGCCGGGGCGAAGACCGGGCAAAGAGCGGGCCCTCTGTGGCCCTCAGTGGTCTGAAGTAGGCTGGGCTGGGCCCACTCTCTATTCCTATTTATATAGAGATAATATATTTGTGTATCCCATTGACTGCGTGTAGATGTAGGCAAGTGCTGTTTATGTAGTGACTTTATACATGCCATTGATTGTTTGCTTGTGTGATTAGACAGCATTTATTTCGTGATACATTTTTACCTGTGTATTGGTATTTTAAATTTCCTATTTTCAAATATTTTGATCTTAGTTGTAATATGACAGCCAAAAAGCTGAGATCTGGAAGATTGTTGGGGGGAAGATCTACAGCCAAGACTAGATCCAACCCCCTTCGAAATAAGAATGTTTCAACGCTCCAGTTGAAAGGTCAAACCCAGATTTTCCAGCTTTGGGAGAAAGCGATAGATGGTGTTCCCCAGGAAAATATTGCTTCTAATAAGAGCATCTCCCTGATTTCAACTCCTACCCCATCGTTAGCTTGTCAACCGAAGGAGGTAGAACTGGGAACTCCTGGCCTAAGCTCTTGTATTTCTGTGGGTATTCCATCTACTACTTCTGTACTTTTGGAGAATGAGAAATGCTTAATTTCCAGCCCAGATAATCCCAAAGATACTAAGACTCCATTAACTTCTGTAAATGCTTCGCACATTGGGTCACCGTCCCTCTCTAAGTTGAGGGAGGATATAAACGAAGATTCACAACCCTTGGTTATTGACCCTGTGTTATGCAAACGGTATTTGGTTGATGTACCTAGGGCATTATTAGAAGTTGTAAAGACACCTATGGGCGCTACTCCTTCTGGCCTCCATCTTTTTAGCAGTACCCCCTCTCCCAACTCACAAGATTTTTCATTTAAAACAAATATCTCTACAAGTCCATTGCTCAATATAACCGGGATTGAGGCCATTAATGATCCTAGCCTGAAAAATACAGAGAAACCCATCTCTGAATTTTTACTTTCCTTGGAACAGTTGCTATCCTCAATTCTTACGCTACTTAATAAATTTGTGGGTAGCTCGGATTGCGTATTGGACTCTGTTACCCAAATTTTAAAGGCTTTATTATCAAAGACCTGTGAAAGGAGCTGTGGCTCCGACTTTCCTATTTTAATACCTCCCAATAATGTTCGGGCTAATACATCTTGCCTGTTGATTGAGAATACGCCGGTGGTTCCTGTAGTGAAGGACGTGTGTCCTACTTTGAAATCTTCTGCTTATAATTGTATAAGTGATTCCATCCTAGGTATTGTTGCTGAGGAAAATAATTTGGTAATTCCTAATGCTAATGCCGAAGTGGCGATATATCCTATTTTCGATCTTGAACCTAAGGGGCCGGAATTGGAGGAAAAAACAGAAAAACATGTGAAACTCAAGGGGGGGAAAAAGAGGAAGTCTCTCCGTAGATTTAAAAAAAGGAGGCAGAGACAAATTCTCTTTGAGAATCCCAAAGTTTCCTTCAAATCCCCCTCTGTTGAGGTTGTAGATGACAAGGATAAGGATAAGGCATCTCTGAAGCACGATTTAATTAAGGCATCTCTGAAGCACGATTTAATTAGGCCATCCTCTGATTCCTTGGGGCTTTCTGTTAATTCCGATGAAATTATTATGAATTGTTCTAAATTAAATCTAACAGATCAGGGTATAGGAAAAGAAAAATTTTTGACCCACCATTTAGTTGAAGAAGAAAGATGTTCTGCCTCGGTGGTTCCTACTTCTTTAAATCCTTCTGCCCCTCCATTCCACACACGGATAGAAGGGGCAACTGTGGGTCAAAATATTGTTCATAAATTCACGGAAACTCGTACTGACTCTTTGTTTCTGGACTTTGTCCCATTATTTGATATTGATTTAAGCCTGAACAGATCTTTTCTGTTGAAATGTTGTAAGGATATTGAGGGACTAAATCTAATTAAATCTAGTGACATTGACCTAGTAACATTATTGGGATCAGGGTCCACGTCATTTACTAGGGTAAGATTTTATTCAAATTTGATAGTGAATCTAATATTAAATAAAGCAGAACTTTTCCAGAGCCAGGGGATTGATGTGGTGCCGTTTACCGCCATTAGTGGTGACAATCAAACTGCGAATGGTCTCCATAGGGGATTGAGCTCGGTTGGTCTCTCTCAACCTTTTGATGACTTAAAAATTCGTGTGTCAAAAACAAAAAGGATAGTAACACATCCCATTCCCTCCCCTATAACAATAAACAGAGGAATATCTGAAAATGATCAGCAATGGAACTGGTTACCCGGTGCCCTGGCGACTAAGGTGACGGACAACCCTAGACTGTTCTCTCACCTTTAGCAGTAGTTTTTCTGTCATCTCCTGGAATGCAGCTGGCATCAATAATAATCCTGAAAAATTATCATATCTTTTTTCCTTGAATGCTAATATAATCTGCATTCAGGAAACTTGGTGTACTGATAAATTGCATATAGTGAAGGATTATTATGTATTGGAGGTGGCGGCAACCCCCTCTAGTAGAGGACACGCAAAAGGGGGAATTGCCTGCCTTTTATCAAATACAACTAAGTGGAGTTTCTCTCATTATATAGATCCCAGTAACCTTTTTCAGGCTGTGACCCTCTCCAACTTGGATAAAACTGGGGAGAGTCACCCCTTTGTTATAATAAATGCCTATATTCCGCCTGGTGATCTTTATAACACTGTTATGAAGCAAATTTTTATCTTTATTAGACAAATGAAAAAAACAATCCCTCTCTCTAATTTTTTGTTAGTTGGCGACTTAAATTGTAAAGTGTCCAACTATAGTCTAGAATTATTTAGGAATAAAGAAAAAGAGGAGGTCTTATTGATACCCCAAGCCATCTTTCCAGATAATATAAAAACAAATAAACGGGGTAAATTGCTACTGGAAGAATTATATAGCGCGGAGGGACTCATAGCTAATGGTAGGCTTCCATCTGATGTCCCCGCAAACTATACTCATAGTTCCTTCAACAGCAAATCAATTTTAGACTATATAATTGTAGACCACCCTATTTTCTCTTTGTTAAGGGATTTGGTGGTCATGGACACCAGCCTTAGTGACCATAATGTCATCTTACTAACGCTCTCTCTAGAGCCACCCAATTCTGATATTTGGGTGTTGGATAGGGAGGCGGTCACCTTTCAAAAAACAGGAAGATGTTTTTGGGATTATAAAGCCATGAAGGGTCTAGAACCCCTTCTTGAAAAAACAGTGTCCAATTTAAACAATTGGCAGGGGGTGGAAGAGTGCTCTTTTGATGTTTTTATAAAGGAGGTCATCTCTGCCGCTAAAAAATCGAACCTAACTAGGAAAAAAAACATCCTCCCAAAAGCGGTTGTTTCCCTTAATAAGGAAATAAATAAGCTGGTGAGGGAACAATATATATGCGGTGCAGTAGAAAGATCCCAAAAAATATCTCTTCTTAAAAGGAGGAGGAGCAGGTTAAAGAAAAAAATGAAAAGAGAAAAAGAGGACCTGTTATGGATTGGATTGCGAGAAGCCGCTGTCCATGGGAACTCTAGACAATTCTGGACCCTTATTGGGGAGGGATGTGGTTCTAGAGTGCGCCCATCTCCAATTCCTATCTCCGAACAAACCTGGGTTAGTTACATCTTAAGTCTGTACGCAAAAAATGATCGGCATGTGCAACTTAGGGGAATTGAGGAAAATATTTCCTCTATTACAGAATACCCCTCAGAACTATCCATAGAATTAGCTATAAGAGATATGCGTTCTTCAGGTGCCATGGGTCCTGATGAACTCTCGATATCAGTCTTAAAACAAAATCCAGTATCCTGGAGTAAAATCCTATTTCCTCTTTTTAGGATTTGTTATCTTAAAAAATATATTCCAGCATCCTGGAAGGGGAGTATTTTGGTTCCGTTGTTTAAAAAGGGCGATAGGAACTTACCTATCAATTATCGCCAAATAGCTCTCCTAGACGCTATTGGGAAAGTGTTTTGTAAATGTCTACTATCACTAATTAATGATTGGGTGGCGCTAAAACAAATTTTACCCTTAGAACAAGTAGGCTTTCGTAAGGGCCACGGAACGCTGGACAATCTCTCCGCTCTTCAGACAATCACTGATAAATATATAGGGGTACGTGGCGGAAGAGTCTATGTGGCCTTTATAGACTTCTCCACAGCATTTGACAAGGTTGACCGTCCACTGCTGTGGAGAAAGCTCTCGGCTATGGGAATGCCGCCGTATCTATTAGATATGATTCAGCTGCTACATACAGACACCTGGTGCCAGGTTTTGCAAGGAGGAGACAGGGGGCTCTCTAAGATTATTCCTTCATGCAATGGTCTTAAGCAAGGTTGTTTACTTGCTCCGTTACTCTTTTCGTTATATATTGCTGATTTACCTGCTTCTCTTTCCTCTTGCGATGGTATAGCTCCAATTCTGGGCGGAAAACACATCTCATGTATGTTATATGCGGATGATATCATAATAATGGATCTTATGCCTAAAGGTCTTGCTAAACGCCTCCTTGCTCTACATCAGTATGCAGTTGATCATTTCCTAAAAATTAATGCAAGTAAGAGTAAAATTATGTGCATCGCAGGCCGGAAAAAACATAAATTTAGGAATTTTACCTGGTCTGTGGGAGATGACAAACTGGAGGTTGTAAAGAATTACGTTTTTCTTGGAAAAGTAATTTGTGATAATTTAAGTGCCAAATCCCATATCGATAACAGTGTCCGTAAGGCATTAGCTCAAGGAAGAAGCTTAAATTCTCTGTATTCGGCACTGGGAAAAAGGCATTTTTTTCATTTACTGGAGGTCTTTAGGGCAAAGGTCCCATCCACCCTTCTATATGGCTTAGAATTAATTGATATCAAGCACTGGGATTTTTTAAATAAGGTGGAGGGGAAATTGCTAAGAAGTATATCTTCTGTCAGTTCTGCCTGCTCCGTGGCAGCTTGCAGACTTGAGTTTGGTTTGCGCAGCAGCTGGGTGCAGGGCCTGGCGGCTGTGGTACGCTGGGTCGCAAGCATAGCCAGAGGAGAAGAGGGGACTATGAGGTTCCTTCTAAGGACTGAACTATTGGGAGGTTTAGGGGAACACTCCTTGATTGTTAGCAATTTTAGAAAGGCTGTATCCCTCTTGCAGTTGGAAGAGAGTACTCTCTTTTCTTTATCTGTATCCCAGTTAAAGTCTGTCCTGAAAGATGCTACATGGGACCTTAGTTATAGACTAGACTTTACTGCTATTTCCGATAAGAAGGGTGTTAATCTTCTTACTGATTCATTCGCAAGAAAATCCGCCCAACCTTACGCTACTTGGAACTTATCTCATGGTATTCGGAGATTCTGGTTTTTACTGAGACAAGATTTGTTACCCCTAAATAATCTTTTGTTTAAATGGCATGGAGTATCTGCAATCTGCAATTTTTGTCATCATTCTATTCAAGATCGAATACATGTACTTTTTATATGCCCAGCGCTGCGTCCCTATCGCAGCAAATGGCTAAGACAAATATGCTTGCAAATGGGTATTCTAAATGTGAATTCTTTTATGTGTGCTTTATATAATCCCCCTAATGAGAGATTTTGTTTTCATATCTTTAATTTTTTTAAATGTTTTTTAGAAATTTACTGAAGATTGGCGTGTCTAATAATATGTCACTTTGTGTTCTAGTAATTGCAATTGCTTTGATTTGTCTATTTTCGCTGTGAATGGTATTTTTGTATTGTATTTTTTCTTTATGTGGACCTCCAAGGAGTTCCAAAGCATAATAAAGATTGAACTTGAACTTGCAGGGGCACCTGGGGATTGTAGTCCCTTGCGGCGGCATAGTAGGCAAGAGAAACCGTTCCCCTAACGGCAGTAAGGACACGACCAGGCCTTCTGGGCACCAACAAGCCGTTCCCCTCACGGCTAAAAAACGGTCTGTAGCAGCTTTATTTCGCCCTCCTGCGCTTTCTAAAGGGCACTTCGCAACATACCTATGTGTGGTCTGGTTGCTTCTCATGGGTGGGAGTGATGCTGGGGGGCAGATGAGGGTTCTCTTGTGGGAGGGGGTGTGATGGCCTGGAGAGTGGGGGTTGGGGGAACATTGCAGAATAAAAACTTAAAAAATTAGCAATAATAGAGGATAGGGTCAAGACCAGGAAAAGACAAACCATAAGCTGACTCAGCTGTACTGTGGTACTGCGGTGGCCAATATGTCATGGACAGGTTATCAAAATGTGTTGGACAGGGAAACGCGGCCAGAAAGGTTCTCTAATGGTAATCATTTGGCATCAATATGGTGCAAATGGGTAATCCCACTATTTGTTCAGTTAATGTTGGTGACCTAAACGATGATTTGATTCGACAAAGGGTGGCAGATATACTAAGATCCTTGGGTCCTGATGTCATCTGCAAACATGAAACACATATCGCTTGGGAGAAGAGGGAGCTGTTGAAGATACGGAGGTATACCCTTCTTGCATGTACGACTCAGAGCTCTTCCATCAAGAGGGTGGCTACATTGGCTAAAGGGCATGTCAGGCGTAAGCTAGAAGATAAATTGGGCAGATGGGTGATTGTTGAGTGTCAGGTAGCAGGGACCAGATTTACAGTCTCCTCGATTTATGGCTCCAGTCAGGTTGATGCAACGCTTTCTGAGGATCTAGAAATCGAATTGGCGACTTGGCCCACTCCACTGATTGTGTGTGGTGACCTATATTTACATCTTGACGCTGGTAGAAAACAAGGGAGAAAGCCACAGGTGTAAAGAGCTCTGAGGTCCTTAACGGATAGCCGCGGGTTGATGGATGTATGGGACGATATGAAAGCGCCGGACCCTGGGTCTACTTGTTTTTCATGCCCACAGAGAAACTATGTCCAGCTGTATTCTTTTTTTAATCTCACTGGGCTACTACGCAGGGTTGATATTAGGAGGCTTCCAATGCTCTTCTCTGATCCTAATTCTTTGGTTTTTGAAATATTTGTGCAGGGGGGTGATTAGGATTTAGGGTAAATGGACGTTTGATAGGAAACTGCTTTTAAAACATCCAATATATCAAACTCATGAAAAACTGAATTAAAGAGTTTTTGGAAATAAACAGATTCAGAGGCCGATTATGAATTCAGGCAGACAACATCGTCTCGTAAATGGGACCGATCGACCTCCGGTCAGCAGTCCCGCCCGTCCAATTAGGGATGCGACCGAACACTGTTCAGTCGCATTCTGTCATTTCCTTTTGGGAGCATGTGTTATGGCCTTAAACCATGCTTCCATAGGGAAGTGAGAGGTGGTGTTAATCCCTGTACCTCATAGCAGGCACCTCAGGGTGCCTGCCACAGGGTGCAGGGATTAACAGGCGTCACCATAAGTGCCCCCTGGGCCCACAATCAGAGGCCGCGCACACATGTGGGCCATGCTAGGGGCCCCCAAACATGCATTCCGACATGGTTTCCATGTTGGGAAGGCCGTGATGGAAACCCTGCCGGAAACCATGCATCGTAATCCCAATGACGAAAAAAAATCGCCCTTTGGAATTACGGGCCGTCCTCCGACTGGCCGACAGGCTCCTTGAGACCATTGGAGCTAGCCGGAATGACCGTCCGGTTCCGGAATTGAAACCGACGATGGCAGTCGGAAAGCTTCCGATTGAAGGTAAACGTAATAGGCCCCTAAATGTCTCAAAGGGGGAGGCCTGGGATACACTTTAAGCATGAATAAGAGGTGAGACTATCAGCTTCATTGCACATGATAGGAAACAACAAGTTAAATAAATTAAGGGGCTATATGAGCAGCTAGCTACCCAGGAAAAGTACCACACTGAGGGGATTACACTGAGAAAGGATCATTCAGAGATTCAGCAAAATAAAGCTGTGCGAAAGCCATGGTTAATAGCTACCACACAAAGGCGTTGGCGGTAGTTTTCGAGTATGTAGCCGAATGTTATGAATTTGGGGAGATAGTAGGAAGATTATTAGCTCTTCATACTCGGCAAAGGGAGGTCGATAGGAATATAGAAAACATTAAGAGCCCGATTCTGATGCGATTTGGAAAGCTTCCAGACCAAATCGGTTTGGAAATGGTTTCCGACCCACTCGGATCGGGAGAGTCCGACCAACCTAGTACGATGCATCCAGGTGCTTCCAGATACGATTTGGTTGGACTCCCATTGACTTCAATGGGAGCCTATGTTCCTAACCGCATCGTAATTGGGCCCTCTGTCGAGATGACACGTTCCCGATCCGATTCCGAAAAAGCAAATGCCATTAGGAGGCATTCCTAACCACATCGGAATCGGTCCCTAGGTGGGAATGCTTTCCTAACCACATCAGAATCAGGCCCTAAGAGGGACAATGGTTCCTCAACCACTGAGCCGTCAGATGTTATCAGAGTATTTGAAGATTACTACCAGGCCTTATATAGGGAGGATAGTCCATCAACATCATCTCCGGTAGAAGGGTTACTGGTAGAAGAAGGGAGGAATTGGGTAGATGCTGATGTGATTAATGCACTAGATTCAGACATTACGCTAGAAGAAGTCGCCAGTGCTTTTAAGTTCCTGGCATCAGGTTAAGGTGGCAGGCCCTGATAGAATACCCCTATAGTTTTATAATACGTTCTATGCAGAATTAGCTATGGATTTGTTAGCTATGCTCTTGGGGGTTCCACAGGATGGTGTTCCACCACCCTCCTAGAAGGGCACGGATATTGTGATTTTTAGAAAAAAGAATACGTCTCCAGATAATCCTGGCTCCTGTAGGTCTATCTCCTTGATTAGCTCTGATGCTAAACTCTATTCTAAAATTCTTGCGGTCCACTTGGGGACGGTTATAGTCCAGAAGGTCTCAACCTGGCAACATGGACTTATACCCGGTAGAGGAACAACCAAGCATGTCCGATGTGCTATCACTTTATTCGATATTGCAGAAGCAACCAGTGATTCTGCGGCTATGATCCTCCTCTATGCTGAAAAAGCATTTGAAAGAGTGCAGTAGAGTTATCTCTGATTAGTACTGACGTGTCAGGGTCTTGGTTCACTCCTGATTAAGACAACAAAGGCTCTAAACTATGCCCCATTCACCCAGCTTCAAATTATGGGCCTAGAGTCCGGTAAGATAGTGATTACTAGAGGAACAAGGCAGGGTTGTCTCTTTTCCCCTATTTTATTCGCTCTTTATTTCAACCCATTATTAAGGCAAATATCAAGGAGTCAGATTATCAAGCCGGTCCGGCTCAATGAGTACGATACAAAGGCGTTAGCATACAGTGATATCGCAATAATTACCCCAATCCTAAAACTGCGCTGCTTGAGGTGGAGAAACTGACTGAGAAGTTTGGGGAAAGCTCTGGCTATCTTCTTAACAGGGGAAAAACCCAGATTGTATGCACCGACAAAATTGGTTTGACAAATACCCGTAGGTTTGACACAGATACATACTTAGGGATCAGGATAACACCCAAAGTTGGATCCATCTATCAGATCAATCTATACTCGCAATCAATCAAGTTCAGCACTGACTTAAGACGTATTTATGGTTTGCACCTTACCCTAGTGGCAAGGTGCAACGTGTTGAAGACGACTGTCCTTCCAAAAGTACTCTATCTGTTTAGAACTATACATCTTTAGATGGAAGGCTCCCTGCTCAGGAAACTAGATGCCATGTGCATACATTTTGTGTGGCAATATAAGACGAGACTGGCAAGCAAATGTGTAGCTCTCCCACGAGAACAGGTGGGACTTGGGCTGCCCCCAGTTTCTTGTTTTACTATTGTCCGTCACATTTAAAGCAGATGGGAGTTCTTTTTTTGGCAGGGAGGGGCAACGAGGGATGGCTTGGGGCATAGTTCAAGGTTTCCTACTATCTTTGAGTTAGAACTTGGGGGTTCAGCATGGGGATATCTCTTGTGACAGGTTGAGCCAAGCTAATATAAAAAAGTGAGATTTAAGATCATTGTGGCAGCCTGGAGAGTCTGGCGTATGGCCAGGAAGCTATTGGCAATGGGAGCATTCTGGCCTGTGTAAGCTGGGGGATCATTTTTCATCCAGTCAGATGTACTCATTCACTGACTTACAGCAAGATTTCGGGTTGGGAGCAAGGACGTTTAAAAAAAATATTTATTGGTTTTTAAAATATTTATAGGTCAGGGAGTTCCTGACCAAGAGTAAGCAGGGAATAGTTTTGATGAAAAGAATTCCTCTTAGATACAGTTCAGCTGTTGGGCAGTAAGATTGGTCAGATATATAAAATTCTGATGGATACGGTTCTGGGTGATTTAGAAAAGTATGAGAGAAGATGGGCAGGGAAGCTATGGGAGGGGGAAATAGATTTACAGGCCTCAGTAAGGATTGGCATGAAAGTTCTCCTCTCATCTAGCCTAAGAACGCAACATATGTTCAGCTTGTATTACACACCCACCAAACTGTTGAGCCGGGGCAAGAGGGAGGACAATAGGTGTCCTAGGTGTGGAGAAGGCTCAGCCGATATGGTCCATATGTTCTTTTTAAGAAAAGAGATCCATGTCAGCCCTAGTATGATTATTTTTGGTTATGATCAGCGTTGCGTAGGAGATCTAGGGCAGCTGTACCTCTATTTTTATCTTCATGGCATTAGCTCGGCTCCTAATTGCACAGCATGGAAGAGTGCTGGACTGCCTGATATACAGTCATTTTTGCGTGTCTTTTAGGAATGTACAATTTAGAGAAGTCACAGTAAAACTGTAATGGGAGGGGGTGCCAGGAGGCGTGGTAGGATTAGGTCTCCTACGATAGACTGGGTGTCTAATAATTTGGGTACTGATGAATGGCTAGATATAGAATTGGAATATGTGGGGGAGTAAGTTGTAGGTAAACTGATACATAGTTTTGCTTTTAGTGATTGTGGGCCACTTGATATTATGCATGGCTGTTTTCCCCACATGCCAGAGTAATTGTGTACTAGGTGCTATGTCTGAACCTTATTGTATCAATTTCTTTTCTCTTTTTAAGAAGATTGATGTATTGAATTTTCAGTTAGGTGGATGAATCACTGAGAAAATGTTGAATTATGAAGCTAACTGTATATAATAAGGCAGTTTCATTGTAGTAAGGGGAGGTTCAAGGGTTTCTCGTAAATGAGACAGGACCCTTTTTTAGTGATCCAAAGTTGGTAAACCTATCATGTGGATACGCCCCTAATTTCCACCAAGTAATCTCCAAGATAATTTGAGAAAGACAGGCTGTGCCTGAAACTAGTAATTGATTTTAGGAATAAGTGTCCAAATTTTCTTTCAGTGTTTCAATGCATTTATTGTGATCATCAGGATTTGAGCCTGATGGTAGAAATACAGCTGGAACGTGTTTCACCCATGTGGTTGGCACACCTAGGGCTTTTTCATGCAAAAGTCAGAATAAAATGTCCATTCTGTCTCTATATAAAGAGTGTAATCATGCTTTAGGTCAGAAAACTTAGTACGGTCTCTGCAGTTGACATGCATTGAAACATTTAAAGAATATTTTGACACTAAGGGGCTCATTAGGATAGCGGAAGGCCCGCTACCGCCAGCCGTGTGGTGGCAGGCCTTCTACCATCTGACTGGCAATTTCCCCCGCCACATTACGACGATGGTGGGGGGAATCGTTCCGCATGCGTGGCGGGCGCAAAGATCGTCCTCCACGCTTCCGCCACAGGCAATCGCTACAATTGCCTGGTATTGCAGACAGATGGAGGTGAATGGTGGCAGTCCTAGTGAGTACAAAATATCGAGTTGAACAAATATCGAGTCATTAATATCATGGGTGAGAAATATTGACAGCAAGAATATCGTTGTCAAGAATATCGACTTAAGGTAAGTAATATCGTTTTAAAAAATATCCAAGTGTTTAATATCGTTTGCAAAAATATAGTTGTTAATAAAAATCGATTTTTTATTTTTGTTATGTATGTTAGTCTATATTTTATGTGTATGTGATGTATCTTTTTTTGTATAAGAATTGTTTGTATTTTAATATATGTGTTACATTTTTAGTTTTTATTGATTTATTTTTATTTGAATTTTGCGCTTTTAGCTCTGTAGCGGGTTGTGGGTTTATCGGGGAATAGGGTGAGAAGTAATCTAATTATATTAAATGTACACATTTTTTTTAATTTGAATTTTGTGTTTTTAGGTCTGTAGCAAGTTGTGGGTTTATAGGGGACTAAGGTGGGAAGCAATTTAATTATATTCAATTTATTGATTACATTTTATTAATTAATATTTGTTTAATTGAGGTGGTATAGTGTTAAATGTGTAATGTAATTTAATATCAATTAATTAACAATTGGTTATTAGTTAATTTTGATTAAATATTTGGTAATTAATTATGGTAATTGTGTAATTAATTGTAGGTGTGTGTTGTGGTGTTTATAGGTGTAAAGGGTAGGAAGTAATTTATTTAAGAAATGAATTGGTAATTAATTATGGTAATTGTGTAATTAATTTTAGGTGTGTGTTGTGTTTTTTATAGGAGTAAAGGGTGGGAAGTAATTTGTTTTTAATTAATTATATATAGTTATGATTAATGTTAATTATTTGATATTTATTTTGGGTAATTATTTATTTTTGAGTGTGTTGTTTTTACTTTTAAAGGAGTAAAGGGTAGATATTAAATTTTAATTATTAGTTGTTAATAGTAATAGTTTTTATTTTTAAAATATGTTTTAATTGTGTTTTATTATTTTATAGCTTAACTTAGGTGTGTGTTGTGGATATTATAGTGTTAAAGTGTGTGTAGTCAATTAATGTTTATTAGTTTTTTATTACTAATATTTTTCATTAATGATTAATTAAGTTAATTATGTAAATATACTGAAGGAAAAATGTTGAAGTGTCTAGTTATTGGTGTAGTGTTAAAGGGAAGGAAATTAAATAAATACGTTTATGTTTTAATTTTCTTTTTAATATTTTCTAGTTTAAACTAATTGTTTGTTGGTAATTGTATTTGTTATTTTATTTTATATCATATTTGTAGGGTTTAGTTATATGTAATTAGTATTAAAATATGTTTTCTTCTTATACTACTGTTGCATTCACTGGAGTGGGAATAGTAATTTTTATGCCTTTGCTATCCAGCACTTTCCCTACCATTGCACTCACTGGAGTTGGAATAGTAATTTTTACTACTCCGCTATCCAGCACTTTCCCTACTGTTAATGTTAATGTTAATTGGCATTTATAGAGCGTGTTATCACCTTCAGGTCTCTAAGCGCTATGAGAGAGATCCCAGCCATTGCATGTGAGGAGTAAAGATGGTTTGATTACGTCCCAGGCCTCAGTAGTTGCACTCACTTGAGTGGGAATAGTAATTCTTATCTCTCCGCTATCCTGCACTTTCCCTACTGTTGCACTCACTGGAGTTGGAATAGTAATTCTTACCTCTCTGCTATCCAACACTTTTCCTACTGTTGCACTCTCTGGAGTGGGAATATTAATTTTTACCCCTCCACAATCCAACACTTTCCCTACTGTTGCACTCACTGGAGGGGAATATATTTTTTACACCTCCGCTATCCAACACTTATACTACTGTTGTATTCAGTGGAGTGGGAATACACATTTTTGCCTCTCCGCTATCCAGCACTTTCCCTACTGTTGCACTCACTGGAGTGAGAATAGTACATTTTACCCCTCTACTATCCAAAACGTTCCCTACTGTTGCACTCACTGGAGTGGGAATAGTAATTTTTATCCCTCCGCTATCCAGCACTTTCCCTATTTTTGCACTCACTGGAGTGGGAATAGTAATTTTTAACTCTCTCCTATCCAACACGTATCCTATTGTTGCACTCACTGGAGTGGGAATAGTAATTTTTAACTCTCTCCTATCCAACACTTATCCTACTGTTGCACTCAGTGGAGTGGGAATAGTAATTTTTACCCCTCCACTATCCAACACTTTCCCTACTGTTGCACTCACTGGATTTGAAATAGATTTTTTTTTATTTTGCTATCCAACACTTTTCTTACTGTTGCACTGATTGTATTTGGCAATTCAAGTTTAAATATTTTTTCATAGTTTAATGTTTTAATTTATTCTAGAATTTGTTTTATTTATATTTTTAATTATTAAATATATATCTTTTATTTTCATATAATTGCAAAGTTTTTTTTGTTAAAATTTTATTTAGCCATAAGCATAACACAATACAGAAATGAAGACACATAAGAAAAGATAAAACATAGGTATCATATAAAAATAAAAATATTAACAGAATTTAAGTCGATAAATCACGCAATTATAGCTATTGAAAAAGAGAGAGAAAAGAAAAAAAGAGGTAAAGATATAGCAGTATATGAAGTTTCAGGAGATATGATAAAGAAAAGACAAAGGAAGAGAGAAGAAGAAAAAAGAAAAAAGGGGGAATACAAAAGTCAGAACACAATTGCAGAGTTGGGATAAAGGGAGGATAATGACAAAATACAAAATGACAATAAAACGTTAATCCCATTGGTGACTAGACCAGACACTTTTTAATTTAAATCAAGGACGTGGGCCTCTGGCCTTAGCTGGGGGAAGTTTCATTTAATACATTTGTTTGAGTAGGGCCCAGACTTCATTAACGTTTGGGCTTGTGCTGTTAATCCAAACTCGGGCTATACATAAACTGGCACATGCTATAACAATTGCAGCTAATAAGCTCTCATGGCTAGCGACATTGAATATGGTTCCCTAGGACTATTTCCCTCTCGGTAAGTTAAACACTACAACTGTGAAGTGATGTAAGTATGGAACATACAGTTCTCCAGAATATGTTAAGCCTTGGACAGGTAAAAAGCATGTGTCTTAAATCTGCAGCAAAGACTTGGCATTTTGGACAGAATAATTTAGCCGAAGATTGAAATGAAGCCCATTTAGAGATAAGCTCAGGCGTATAGTACAACATGAAAACTGTCCGATGTTGTTGTAATTTAAAATTAACAGAAGCTACAGCTCGGTCTAAAGTATCCAAGTATCCAATGAGACCGGTATTTCCTCGCCTGTTATATCGGTTTGAAAAATCGGGTTTATTTTCGTAGCTATCTTCAAGCTGTCATCACTGACAACTGCTAGAAATTTCTGATAGACTGTACCGATAGTTCCTCGGATGGAGGTCAAATATAATGCCAATAATATTTCCGAGGGGCTTGACATTTCTAATAGCCTCTGGCCCCGTAAGGAGTAGTCCTGAACTTGCAGGAATTTGAAAAATGTACTCTGTGAAAGCCCGAACACATCTTTCAGAGCTAAAAAAGATCAAAATCTTCAACCATCATATAACTGTTCAAGTCGATTTGCTGCCAGCATCTTCCGATGTGGTCATGAAATATGTTGGGCAGCTTAGGGTTACCCCATAATACCATATACTGATACAGCATGGGCAAAGAGTATTCCTTGCAAATGTCTTGCCAGATCCTACTAATGTCTCTGATTACCTTGAAACTGACCCGCTTAAAGTAATTGGGATCAGTAGTCTTATACAGCATGAACCCAGTGACGGGTCCGCAGGCTATCTGATATGATACCCAAGCGGTTCCGGTATCAGGCCCACTGAGCAAAGTTTGAAATCTGGGAGCTTAAAACCCCCTTGTTTGTAAGATAATTTGATATACCTCCTCTTCCTCGCCGTCTCTGCAAATCCATGGGAAAACTGCGCATGCCCGCGCACCCGCACATGCACACACACTCGCACATGCGCATTTCATGGCCTGGTTCAGCCCAGCGACGTTCCAACACATATATTTTAAGTCAGGCATTAAATAAACTCTATAAACTCGATTCGTTCGTCTCCCCCCTTATTCCATCATCTTCCCCCTTTTGTTCCACCAGTCAGTTTCTAGCTAATACATGGATATTTAACACACTCCCTACCCAACTCCCCCCACCCCATCGCTCTAGCAGATGGACAAGGAGGCGCTATCTTCCGATGCCAACCCCGCCTACCCTTACTAAACCCCCTAGTATCTACAGAAAGGAAACATCCCCTTTCACTGCTGACGTTGACTGACAGCCTTGAGAAAACGCCCCCTCAGACCCCCGAAGCCCGCCACCATCGCCACTGCCCCCATTCCCCCACCTATATAAATGAAAGGTGTCCAAAAAAAGAATATTGAGAGATAGACATCTCTGTGTCCCCAAGGCATGCCTCCTTCTCTTTTAAGATTGACTACTGGTTTCACACTGCCATTTTCAAGTGCTTATTTGGCATCTATTTCAGTATAGAAAAAATGAGAGTGTCCATCTTTAGTAACCTTAGGACGGGCTGGTTCCTGACTTGAGAAGAGACAGCCTTGAAGGGATCCATTAACTGACGCAACTTCCAACGTTTATCCATTGTGGACTTACACAAATCAGAACGTGCAAACATAGAGATTGAGTCCAACTTGAATGGAGTGGAGGGGCGAGCTTTCACATAGATTGCGTGGTGCAACAAAAAATTGCCCAAATACACCAATATAGGCCGTGAAAAAGATCAATTGGTTTGATTCCCTTGAGAGAGAACCAGAGGCAGTCGTTGCGCCCGCTGTACCTGTGTATTCATATCCGAGTCCGCCAAATCTGCAAAAGCTTGCTGAAAGAGACTGACGATGTAGGTCAGTGGGTCGGAGCCTTCACTCCCTTCTGGTATGCCAAAGATCCCCAGATTCGGCCGGCGTTTATGGTTTGTGAGGTCCTCTACTTTGTCCTGCAGGAATGCTTGCTGAGTCTCTTGGGTTTTGGTAACTCGCACAGTGAACGTGTTAGCCTCTTCCACTGCTGAAACACGTTCTTGTAAGTCTGTGACTTCTGAAGATAGCAGGGCAACCTTGGTGGTGACATCCGTCAATGCTTGTTTAATCTCTCTGCTGTCTGTTTTGGCATGCGAATAATATTCTTGGGCCTCTGCTCTCTGAGTGACTGGCGCCTGCAGGATTGTAGACAAGGAAGGTTCCTCACAATCAGCCGGGTGCAGTCCTTTCGTGCAGTTCTGTTGGTGCCGGGGATGAAGATAGAGAGCTGAAGATCCAATATGAGCTCTGCCAAAATTCACATCCGAGTTGTCCAGTTGAGTTAAGTGGAGCGACAGGATTAGAGCAGTAGTGAGATGATAATAGCGCATCTTCAACTTCAACTGCTGCAGACTCCATATTGTCAGAACTAGACAGTCGAGTGAAGAAAGCTTTAACATCCCCCTTTGAAGCCACCCATTTACGCAAAGGAAGCCTGAGCCTGCCTTTGTGCTACTCGAGGCAGAGTCTTGAGTCACCCCATTGAGGCAGTAACTGGAGGTTTAACGCCACCATGACCTTTGCCTCTGTTAGCCACTCTAGCAGTTTTAGGACCTTTCGCCTTAGTGCCTTTCGTCCCCACTGGGGTACAGATTTTCGAAGCAGTGGAATCTGTTGTCTCATTGGTCAGGTCTGTTGATTCAGATTGCTGAGCCATGGGCTCCACCTGGGCACAAGTCTGTATACCTATAATAGAATATATAGAATGAGGATGGCCAATGCCTACAGCAGTATCAGTCCGAAAGTCGGCAGGGTCTGAACTAAATTGTTGCTGGTGCCCTGGTTCAAGTGTATCGTCAATTTGAGAATAACCGTCACCCAAGCCCTGACTACTCACGCAGGGTTATATTTGTAATTGCAATAGCGGCTGCATTTGTATAAGCGTTCCAGGTATATTGGTAAGTGTTCCAGATAGTCTAGGAGAGACAGCTTCAGTATCACAGCAGACTGTTTTTCCTGGACAGATCTCTTTTCCCACATCAATGTCAATATTCACTATAGCAATTGAAGGAGAGCCATTTGCCCTGCTACTCCCTTGCAGTTCTGGGGCCAAAGTTGATGATCCGATAGTAGGACAAGCCGGGAAGTCTTCCCTTTCCCTCCAGCCTCCCTGGACAGGTGCGATCAGGACCTCAGCTATCTCAGAACCCAAACTGGAGGTTTCTGAGCCACAGGACCGGAGCAGACCAGCTGCCCTACCAGAACGTAGCAGCCGAAGAATCGGTTTTCCTAGCTGGGAGCCAGAATTAAGCACTGCGTCCAGAGAAGCCACCGAGTCCTCAGCCACATTACCATCATACTTAACCCAGCGGAGTGTGCGTAGATTTGCCTACTCCGCGATCCGCGGAGAATGCGGAGTAGGCAAATCTACGCACACTCCACGGCGAGAAATGCACTAGCGTGTGCGAATGCGCAGTTTTCCCATCAATGGAGAGGAGGAGGGCAGCCCGGGGACACCGCAGCCAAGGTAAGTGGCTTTTCTTTACTTTAAAGTCTTTTTATTTGTTCTAATCAATTGTTAATAGGGGGGTGGGAGGCGGGTGGCATAGCAGAGCTCCACGGAGTTTGTTTTCAACTCCGTGGCCCTCCGCGTAGCCCCGCTATGCCCACTATGCTCGGAGGTAATCATACTCAATGCGCCCCCTGCTCGGGGCAGAAATCCCACGTCCTGAAGCAGGAAACTCTTCTGCACAGCTGCGTCCCTTCAGAGCAGGAAGCCGCTGTGGAGTAATTCCTTTGACAGACGCCGCCGCCAAAGTCCAGCCACAGTCGGGAGCCCGAGTGATGATCCTAGGATCAGAAGACAAAGGCAGGCACAGCAGGAACCACCGTGCCGATCTGTTTGCGAACATCTGACTCCTCACAGTCAATTACTGATCCGGCACATCAAGCCGGCAGGTATCAGCATTCGCCATTGGGTAGATGGTCCAGTTTATGGTGGTGAAAAGCGTAGAGACAGGCTTATTTTCTGGGCTGATCTCCCCTCGCCATTAAAGTTTTAACTTTCAAAAGTGTAAAGTGTAATTTGTCGGAAGCTGAGGGTGGTTGCCAGGAGCAGTGAAGTCCACAGGGGAGAGCTACGGGAGGCATCCTCTGAAGCGGAGTCAATCCGCCATCTTCCTTTCACCGGCCCACCAGCGGCATCAACCGGCCCCCCAGCGGCATCTTATCTTAAAGTTTTAAAATAAATGAAAGATAATAGTTTATTAATTATTCTAAAGTACATATACATATGTATGTAAAAAATATTATGTTTGTGTGTTTATTTTTGTAATGAATTTTATTTTTTATATTTTTAAAAAATGTATATTACATGTCATTTCTTTTGTTAGAATTAATATTAATATGTGATATGTTTAATATATAATATTTTATTTTATATATATATATATATATATATATATATATATAGATATATATATATATATATATCTATATCTATATATATATATATATATATATATATTACCTACTGGCGGTCGCCAGTAGGTATATATAGTTAGGATTTTTTCTCTATGGGTTTTTTGAAAATTCTATGTCTAATAACTTTGGCGTTTGTGGACGGAATTGGCTGAAATTTTCAGGAAAATGGCACATTTTGTTTCTGAGCAGCCCTTGAAAATTTGGGGGGGGGTTCGTCCAGTGGGGGCCGAGAAAAAAGGGGGGTCCCAAAACGTGTTTTTAACATTGAGTTTTCCATAGGGCGGTTGGCCTCACTTTTAGCCCGAACGGCTGAATGGATTTGCACGAAACTTGGCAAAATTGTAGGGACTGGTAGCCCGATGTGCCTTTTGTAGGTCTCAATATATGTGCTCCAGTGGATTTTGAGAAATTAACGTTTAAAAAAAGATATATATCTGTAACAGCGGACCGGTTAGCGCTCTGGTTCGCGGACTTTTCGCGCAACGGAGCTTTGTGAAGCGAAGCTGATTGGTTCTCCGGCGTCTGTCAACATTCCAAACAGTCCGTAGCGGCCGCCATCTTGTCTCTCGGTAGGATCGAGAGACAAGAGGAGGTGAAAACAAAGGGGGAAATAACTATAAGGGGGCATAGTAGATCCTCGCTGACCCCCTAGGTTTGATGTGGAGGTTTTAAAAGGGCCCCGCGGGGCAAAAAAAAAAACAAAATAATAATAATCGAACGGCTGAATGGATTTGCACGAAACTTGGCAAAATATTAGGGACTGGTAGCCCGATGTGCCTTTGCTAGGTCTCAATATATGTGCTCCAGTGGATTTTGAGAAATTAACGTTGAAAAAAAGATATATATCTGTAACAGCGCTCCGCTTCGCGTACTTTTCGCGTTACGGAGCTTTGCGAAGCTGATTGGTTCTCCGGCGTCTGTCAACATTCCAAACAGTCCGTAGCGGCCGCCATCTTGTCCCTCGGTAGGATTGAGAGACAAGAGGAGGCCAAAGCGAAGGGGGAAATGACCATAAGGGGGCATAGTAGATCCTTCCTGACCTCTTAGGTTTGATGTACCATTTTGCCAAGTTTGGTGTAATTCCGTTCAGCCATTCAGGCTGTAGACGTATGTAAATGTCCTATGGAAAATTGCATGGGGAAAACACATTTGAAAGTGTTGAAATTTAGAACCAATTAAAATGTTACTTTGGTTTTGTATTTGTGTGTGATGAAAGTTAATTGGTTATGTATATATGTCAAATGAGAGGAAACCACAGCCATTTTGTGATACTACTGTCTGAGGTACATTTGTGAGGAATTTTTGGTGGTGAATTTCTGGTGTTTGATTTACACAGTACTAACACTTCTGCTACTTTTAAAAAGGTGAGTTGTTAATTTGTAAGGGGAACTATGTTGTACACTTGAAGATAATTTGAAAAATGTTTTCTGTTATTTATTTGCAGTCCTTCTGTTATACTAAATACTTGATGAAGTTAGTTTTATATTATGTATTACTAAAAACGATAAATGAAAGTGATTATTTTTTTCTGCAATTTACAGCAAGCAATTTCAAAATAAAATGGCTCACAATGAAGAGACCGTGGCAATTTCTTTTGAATTGTCCACTACATTGATTGAAATTGAGAGCACCAATAATGAAATATTGTCACAAGGAGGACATGACTTGTATGATTCCATTAGATTGATTGAAATGGACAGCACCAAGAATGAAATATTGTCACAAGGAGATGACTTGAATGATTCCACTACATTGATTGAAATTGAGAGCACCAATAATGAAATATTGTCACAAGGAGGAGATGGCTTGTATGATTCCATTAGATTGATTGAAATGGACAGCACCAATAATGAAATATTGTCACAAGGAGGAGATGACTTGAATGATTCCACTACATTGATTGAAATTGAGAGCACCAATAATGAAATATTGTCACGAGGAGATGACTTGAATGATTCCACTACATTGATTGAAATGGACAGCACCAATAATGAAATATTGTCAGAAGGAGGAGATGACTTGAATGATTTTTTTGATCAATCTCTTGATGGCGAATTTATCGAGTGTTTGGAGACCATAGAGTTACAAGAATCATCATTGCAGACTTTTAATGAGGAGATTCCAGATGAGATGATTGAAGAGGAAATTACTGATGAGGACATGTTACTAGTTGTTTCAAATTTAGAAAATTCTGAAGAATAAATTTATATTTAGAAATCAAAAATTGTTTGAGACATTATTTATTTTTATTTTTAATTTATGAGGTTGTAGCGAAGTGATTGTAGTATAAAATGAGACTTATAGTATAGAGTGCAACATTTTTATGTTACATGGTAAGTTTACTCATATTTACTTCCCTTCTGCCACTATATTATCTCCAATGTGTATTTGACATGTCTTCTTCATCTCCGGCCTCCTTTCTCTCAGTGTGTGTCTCCGATGCATCTTATCGCTGGTATTTTGTGTAATTACAGAAGAGAGTAAAATAAAAAGTTCGGAACGTGAAAAGGGGGCAAAGTAGAGTACTCCTCCCCCCCTAGGCCTTTTTAGGCGGTCCCAAAAGGATCAGTTTCTGCTTTCCTGAGAGATTATGGTATGAGTTCCATATACCACAATAACTTGCATTACAACATGCAAGATATCTATCTCCTATTACCAACTTTTGGAGATATTCGCGCTAAGCGCGAATATCTCCAAAAAGTAACACCTGCCCTGAGCAGTTCTTAGCCATGTTATCCAATGGGAGGTGGATAACATGGCTAAGAGTATTAGCTCGGTAATGCATGAATATCGCTGAGTTTTTAGCGATATTCATGCATTGCGGCCGTTTATTATCGCATTTGCGATAAACCTTGATAATAGTAAGGTTTATCTTCGATAATTTCTGACGATGCTTAGTGGTAAAAAATTGGTTGGTAAGCATCGTTAGCGATAAATATCGCTTAACTTTGGTAATATGCCCCAACGTCTGTTAACGTTCGATTCGAAGGAAATGAGGAAGTGTTGAAAAACATTGTCTGCGCCATCTTGCCTTTTTTGAAATGCCACACTTTTGTCGTGCACGGCAGCCATTTTAGATGTCTTGACCAGACCCACTCTCTGCACGCTGTCGATTCGTAGCATGGCTCCTCACCCTCGTAAGCATCTACCCCAGGCACTGGTCACCACCACTCTCTGTCTTATGCATGGGCAATAAACCTTGCCCCATCTGCGCTGCTCTTCCCTGAGAATCACACTCTGTGCCCGCCCGACACCTCCCTTTTGCCCTATTCACTACCGCACCCTCTGACACTCCTCTTCCTCTGTGTCCGAATGTCCAGGCCGGTCCTAGGCTATCAGCTAGCCCTGCAGATGTAGTTTATGGCCCCAGCTGTAAAGAATCACCCCTCTTCAAAGGAGTTATAGTAGATCAAGGCCCACACCCGATGTGATCCGTCACAGCACACGCGTTCCTACTATCTGAAAACCATCCTGTATTGTGATTGGGGAGGGGACCGAGCCTGAAGCGGAAGATTCCAGGAATGACTCTTTGTACATCAAAGTTTTTACAATTATGTGTCACATTAAAAATATATAGCACTCCAACAAAGTAGTAGGAATATAAAACTTTAATAACATATAAATATATACAACAAAACAAAAACAGTAAAAACATTTAAACAACGAAGAGACCGTGGCAATTTCTTTTTAATTATCCAATAGATTTATTGAAATTGACAGCACCAATAATGAAATATTCTTGTCAGTAGCGGTCTGTTGTGCGAATAGTTCCAAGGCAGCAGAACGCGCTGAAATCTAGATGGCACGAAAGTGATGTCTAGTAAGTTGCCGCCCAGCAAAAAACGGCGTGGGGCGCCGCGGGGGTGAGTGAGTCCAGTAGGCACCACAGCTATTCTTACCGGCATTGCAGAATTACTGCTGGGGACAATGCCTGTGCTGTAGCAGGGTCACAGCAGAAACAAAAAGGATTCTGTTGAAGATGTTGTTGGTTTTCAATTTGAAAACAGTTCTGGTGTCAACTGCTATGCTAATGTAGTGGTTAATGTTTTGTTTTCTCTAGAAAATGTAAAAGAGGGGGCGGCAGTCCAAAGTTCCGTTAAAAGGGCAAAGGAAAGGATCGGTGGTTTGAACTATCAGTCAAAAAGGGGAGGGGGTGCAATAATTTTTCCTACCGGGTCACACTTTGCTTTCACCGGAAGTGAGGTCTGCAGGATTGTAGTAATTCAAAGTGAGGCTGGCGCCAGCATGGGAGCGCCGACGTCCCGCGGATACAGTTTCGTCACTCCACGGGCGATCATGGCAGTCATTCCCCATCGGGGGTCGGAGACTCCCGCGGCTCCTCTAGAATCTTCAAGGTCGTGGAGGACTACGGTGGTGGAGTCAACCAGTGACCGGGCCATTTCTTTATGTTGGGCCCGCTCTTGCCAGGTCGACCGCCATTTTGAGAGTTCGGCAGCTACCGGCGATCGCGGGGTCACATGAGCGGACGGGCTCCACCCTGCCGGGCGAGACGTTGCAGCATGGCCACAGTGGAAGAACCGTTATCTAGGTCGTTCCGAAACTGTGCAGCACTGTAGTTGTTAGGATGCCACCGCCTGGAGCGCTGAGGGTGCAGCTGGGAAGCCTCCACCTGGGGAGGCGGGAGAGGCCTGTTCGCACCGTCTCTCCCTCCCAGTGCACCCCACGGCGTCTCGCTTGAGATTTGTTATGGCCGGACCAGGCGATGAGGACGAGGGGGGGGTCGGAGGCATGTGCAAGACATCCCCCTCCAGTGTTGTCGCAGCCATTATAAAAGAAAGAAGTGTCCCGTCCGTCTTCGGGCCGGGCTTCCGGTGGATGTCGGCCGGACGCCCCTGGCTCTGGCCCCATGAACGGGTTTCTTGGTTTATCGGCTGCAGCCGGATCCCGTCGGCCTCGGCCCCCCGACCGTTGGTGGTCGGACCGGAAGAGCATGTGGCGGGACTACCTGCAACTCTCAAGGGCCACCGCGGCCGGACTGGGAGAGAGAGGGGAGGGTCGAGGAGACATTCCCCCCCCCTGCAACTGTTCAGCGTTGTAAAGGCAATCCCCTGGCCGGGTCCCGCTGGTCTCGGCCTCTCCTCCGGCTACACCCTACGTTAGGATCTCCTGGCCGAGGCGTGGCAGCAGGACCTGCCTTATATGGGCTGCTCCCGGCTGGGCGTAGCCGGAAACCTGCCCCACCTTGGAAGTTTCCAGAGTGGGGGTGGATGTTCTACTGACTTGCATTTTCCCTAGTCTATCGATTTTTTTGGCGTGGCAGGCGGTGGGACAGCGAGGGGTGATTTGGTTTCTCTTACTGTTTTTCTGGTCTCTCACCACTGGCATATTTTAACGTTTTCTTGTTTCTAGGACATTAATAGGTTTTATCATTACGTTATGTTATCGTTTCTTTGTTCGTTGTTTAATAAAAGTTCATGTTCATCAGTGGCCTACTGATTTTCGTTTTCCTATTTTTTTCTTTCCAGGTTGTTTCATGGTAAAGTTTCTGTTAACAGGATACAGTGATCACTTCGTTATTATTGCATATGTCCTTTTCACTAGGGGTGCTCTCTGGTCGGGCCAGATGACGTATCTCTAGTAAATGGTCCGGGTGAAAAAGGTGCATCAATCAGTGGGGAGTAGATAGGCATGACAGATTACAACGGGGGAGAACGGTCCGCATTACGTACCCTTTCACTACTTGCAAAGATTTTCCTACGTTTATTTGCAAACAGGGAATACCTCCAAAAAGAACTAATTCCCAAACAGTCAATGTTCGGACAATCAATCAATCAATGAGGAATGAAATAGGTACGACGTGTTAAAGGCTTGCGTTACCTACCCTTCACTATCTGCAAAGGGAGATAGAATATTCCTATTCTTCCTCGTTTGCAGGTAGAGAAGATGGTTAAGAGAATTAACTTCGAACAATTCAATGCTCGATTGAAACAATCAACAAGGGGTACTGTGAACACAAATGAACGCCGCTTATATACATACGCATTGCTATTTTCAACAGGTTGTTCCTAATGTTTCTATTTTAGCGAGGTCAAAAGAGATCCCATTAGTGGCCTACTGATTTTGCTCGATTCCTTTTGTTTTTTTACACGATTTTTCGCTATCTGCAAAGACTAAACAGAGTATTGCGACTCTGTGCTTGTTTGTAAATAGAGAATGAACCAAAGAGAACAATCAATCAAATGGAGAGAGAAGCAGGCACGACGGATTACAAAGGGGGAAAGGGCTGCGTTAACTACCCTTCACTATCTGCAAAGAGAGAGTACTCCTAATAGAAATGAGGGGTGGGGGGCAGCAATCAAAGCAGATCAGTGTGCATAAACACGAAAAAAAAAATTCTTACCACGTACTTGACATTCGACAGCTTATGATATTTGCTATTAAAAAACCATTGAAATTCACTGAAAAAACCATAGGTTATAGACCATATATAGTTAGGAATTAGCATTTACAAAACTTTGAAAATTCACTGAAAAAACCATAGGTTATAGACCATATATAGTTAGGAATTAGCATTTAAAAAACCTTATTTTACTCACACAAAACCATTGAAATTCCATATATAGTTAGTTGCACTAACTATATATTGCGCACCCGCAATCCACTGCTGATGATGTCACATATTACATCATTCATGACATGGTCAGTGACATCACTGATGACATCACTGATGACATCTCAAATGACATCACTGATGACATCACTGATGACATCTCATTTGACATCAATGACCACATCACTGATGATATCATTCATGTGACAATACAATGCATCTCCTCACATTTTAATATAACCTCTGTTTCACCCAGTGTTAAAAACAGAGTATAATTTTTGAAACCATTGACACACCAATACTAGTTACTACATACGTACTCACTGATTCCTACGTCTACACACACATTCACTCATTCACCCATACAATCATTCATACATACAATCACTCATGTTTACAACACAATCATATGCACTCATACACCTATACAGACACTCACACTCTGCCACTCATCCATGGAGTTACTCACACACCTAGTCAGTCCTGTAAAGAATCAATCACACTTCCATTTTCTACTCTATACAGTTAAACATAGAGCACCTTACGTTTTCAACCATATACTAACACATACTTACTCTCTTATACAATCATTGATACAAGTACACATTGATCTGTACAGAGTCACACACCTCCCATCCAGCCACACACACACTCAGTCTCCCATGCAAATACTTGGGCAATCAATCAATAACCCATATAGTTACTCATATAGCTACTGATCAACACATGCAGCAGTTTACAGAACAACAGACATAATGATGCACAAATTAAGACAGTTTAGTCACTAACCCATGCACTCAGTGAGACACATTTAATCACTCACTCATACATTCAGTCATGCACCTACTAAATCCTTCGTCCAGACACTTATACATCCACTCATTCTTCAATATGTAAGACATATTTTAACTTTACAGAAACATAGTCACTGGATGTTGTCATCAGTGATGTCATCAGTGATGTCATTTGAGATGTCATCAGTGATGTCATCAGTGATGTCACTGACCATGTCATGAATGATGTAATATGTGACATCATCAGCAGTGGATTGCGGGTGCGCAATATATAGTTAGTGCAACTAACTATATATGGAATTTCAATGGTTTTGTGTGAGTAAAATAAGGTTTTTTAAATGCTAATTCCTAACTATATATGGTCTATAACCTATGGTTTTTTCAGTGAATTTTCAAGGTTTTGTAAATGCTAATTCCTAACTATATATGGTCTATAACCTATGGTTTTTTCAGTGAATATATATATATATATATTACCTACTGGCGGTCGCCAGTAGGTATATATAGTTAGGATTTTTTCTCTATGGGATTTTTGAAAATTCTATGTCTAATAACTTTGGCGTTTGTGGACGGAATTGGCAGAAATTTTCAGGAAAATGGCACATTTTGTTTCTGAGCAGCCCTTGAAAATGTGGGGGGGTTCGTCAAGGGGGGGCCGAGAAAAACGGGGGGTCCCAAAACGTGTTTTTAACATTGAGTTTTCCATAGGGCGGTTGGCCTCACTTTTAGCCCGAACGGCTGAATGGATTTGCACGAAACTTGGCAAAATTGTAGGGACTGGTAGCCCGATGTGCCTTTTGTAGGTCTCAATATATGTGCTTCAGTGGATTTTGAGAAATTAACGTTCAAAAAAAGATATATATCTGTAACAGCGGACCGGGCAGCGCTCCGGTTTGCGGACTTTACGCGGTACGGAGCTTTGTGAAGCGAAGCTGATTGGTTCTCCGGCGTCTGTAAACATTCAAAACAGTCCGTAGCGGCCGCCATCTTGTCTCTCGGTAGGATCGAGAGACAAGCGGAGGCCAAACCGAAGGGGCAAATGACCATAAGGGGGCATAGTAGATCCTCCCTGACCCCCTAGGTTTGATGTGGAGGCTTTAAAAGGGTCTCGCAGGGCAAAAAAAAAATATATAGTTTTTTTAGTTTTTTTGCGTGGAGTGCGCCCGGTTCGCGAACCGGGAAGCGTTCTGGGGAGCGTACTTTCTTGAAAATTAGTGAAAAAAGTTAGACTAAAATAATAATTGTGAGTGATCAGATGTAGGGTAGCTCTGAGAAGAGCTTTTGGGTTTATGGTACATTTAGGTACTTATAAGTAGGTACCAATGCACAGTCTTAAATTCAGAGTGAAAATTCTGTTGCCCTCATCTGAGAAGTGAACTCCATCTCCTCTGTAGATATCTTGCATGTAGTAACGCAAGTTATTGTTGTACAGGGAGCCCATTCCATGGTCTCTCATGTAAGCTGAAACAGATTTGTTTACATGCTTCCTCGATTTCTCAATTTGTGGAGAAAATTGGTTCGACCACATCCATTTTTGTCTTTGGCATATATTTGAATATACCAAGGCAGTCTGAGGAAAAAGTGCCATCAATTGCTCAAAGGTGTCCTTTAAAAGCATTTCCAGACCTACCCCAGTCAAAGTGCCCAAATCATTACCTCCACAGTGCACAATTAACAGGTCAGGTTTTGGCAAATGCATAAAGGTTTTCACGAATGGTATCAATTGGTGACATTTTAATCCTCTGTGACCAAACCACTTAATTTCCACATCTTGTAAATTGAGGTTAGGTAAATTCCTGTTTTCAGCGTACCTCTGAGCCCAATAGATGTAACTATGTCCAACAATCCAGACAGAAAACATGGCGAGAGAAGGTTCTCCTGCAGTCAGATGAAGTGTGGCAATGAAATGGCAGTTGAAAAAATGAGAGTGTAAAATGAAAAAAACTGAGGAGTTTCTGTGTTAATGAAGCAGTAAGAGTGATTGGTGGATTTTGATTGCTGAAAACAGAAAGTTAGGGTGCATGGATGAGTTCGTTGAAAGATGTATTTTGAGTGGCGAAGAAAAAATCATTAAATGAAAGTATGCACTGGATATGCAGGAGCACTGAGAGTTCAGAGTTCAATTGCAACATTGTTGTGTGAACTTGGAAACACCAGAGGTCTTGCAAGAGGTGGTTGCTATGCAGAAAAAGCAGAGAGGGGGCAGAGGGGGGAAGGGTTTTGATTTGAAAAAAAGTGAGGGAAGAGTTTTGATTGGGTGACATGAGAGATATGTGTGAAGAATTACAGAATTTCTGTGCTTTTGATAGCTGCAGACTCTGGAGTGCATACCTTTTGCTCTGCTGAAGACAAATTGGTGTGTTTCTGAGACTGTTTTGAAACTCAAAGTATTTGCTAAGGTGAGAAAAGATTTCTTTAATTTAGATAGAAAATAGTGTGCTTTAAGGAGAAAATTATGAAGAAAGTTGTGTTTTTCAAATGTTGGTTTGTCTGAAGTGTTTTACAAATAGATTTTGTTTCTTTGAGAAATTGTAATTGGAGAAAATGTGAAGTATTAGTACTGACAGGGTTTTTATGTGTATAGGAGCTGTGGAGTGTTTTCAAATTATGACTTGTAAATCGTTTTTGAGGAAAAGCAATGGTTTTAATATTTATGACAAGGACATAATGGTGTATGCTTCTTTATAAGGCAATTGAGAGTCTCTGATGTTATTTTTCCCATTTCAATGTAAGAAGTTTCTCTGTGGAGCAAATTGCTTGTAAATATGCTCCCATCTGTGCATGGCAAATTTAGATTTTGAATGTTTGCGTTACATAGGCATGTTAAAGGTGACCGAAACATGCTGCAAAGGCAATCAAAAAACGCATTCATGTGTCTTAAGGACATTTTAAGTCATTTCCCCATGTGGAGTGTTTTTAAATTATGACTTGAAAATCGTTTTTGGGGAAAATGAAGGCTTTTAAAATTTATGACAAGGACATAATGGTGTATGCTTCTTTATAAGGCATTTCAGTGTCTCTGATGTTATTTTTCCAATATTAAATTAAAAGACCTTTCCCCGTGGAGCAAATTCCTTGTAAATATGCTCCCACCTGTGCATGGTAAATTTAGATTTTGACTGTTTGAGTTACATAGTCATGTTAAAAGTGACCCAAAAAAGTTGCAAAGGCTTTAAAAAAAGACTTTCATGTGTCTTGAGGACATTTTAAGTCATTTCCCCGTGGGCAGTGTTTTCAAATTATGAGTTGAAAATCGTTTTTGAGGTAAAGGAATGTTTTCAAAATTTATGTGCGCCATATGCCCCTAAATTTCTTTTTCAGGGGTGCAGCAGGGTGTTCTTGAGACACCCCTGCACCCTCGGAAAAATTCGTAATTTGCGATGAGGTAATTGCTAATCGCAAATTGCACCTTCATTCGTATGGGCCTCCTGCTCCATGGAAATGAATGGGTAATTTGTAATTAGCAAATAGCTCATCGCAAACTAGGAATGGTAAAGAATCGCTATTTATTCCTTAAAGTTCGCTATTTAGGAAATGCAAAAAACTTTGATGATACATATGGCGGTTCATCTCTAGCAAGATAAGAAGCATAGGGATAGATTTATGATGACTGGCGCATCACCAGGGATGTGTTAGTCATCCTGTGCCGCTGTTCCGCCACCTATGGTGTGCTGCATTTACAATGCGGCGCATCATGGGGCAAAAACAGCACAGATGCGTGACGTATCTGTGCCGTAAAGGTGGCGCATTGCTGGAGTTGTATCGCAAGTGTGATGAAGCTCCAGAAAGGCTCAGGGGTGCCCCTGTCGCAGGGTTTCTGTTCTCACAGAGAACTGTGCACAGAGGATTGGAACCTCGGCGAATTAGGGTGCCCCAAAACTCACCTTAGTAATCAAAAACCGCTTAGCAAGCTAGGTACAGTGTCACATTGGATATAACAAACTCTCAATGTTTAGACAATCCAGAATATGAACTTATAGTACCTCAGGATACGTGGAACTCATGAACACTCGGTCGTTATATAGTTCTTAGAAACCAGAACATGGAGTTAAGAAGAACACATGTGTATTTGAAATGTTTATTTACTAATGCCGTCTTCTCAGGCGTAGTATCTTAGATTATACAAGTACACATATTATCAGTAGCAAAATTACCAGTATAGTTAGTAGTACATAAAAAGCGAATGGTGACAGTATGTTAACATGCTGTAAATGAATAAGAGTTAGCAACACTTATAAGCAGCCGCGGGCCGTGGAGGGAGTTACGGTGGGGCAGGGAGGCGGGGAGGGGGAGGGGCAGGGTGGAGAGGGCTCCACCCTGCCCCTCCCCCTCCCCGCCTCCCTGCCCCACCGTAACTCCCTCCACGGCCCGCGGCTGCTTATATCTCACCCTCCCTAATACACATATTATATTATTTGCTAAGAAGGTCTCTTTGTGTTGGTTTAGGGCGTGCCCATACTTTAGTGTCTTAGATTTGAAGGAATCACATCAGCATACACCAGCTCTCTCTTCATGTGAACCGCATCAAGTGTTGTGTATGTGTGTTCGGCAAAGCAATATAAAACCCGCCTCATGTCGTGGAGATCAGACCTCATAACAATTCTGTATCGTGTTGTTCTTGAAACTTCAGCACTCGCTGTACAGATATAGTTTAACAAGCAAAGCAGATAGTAGAGCAATAACATATTATTCTCATGTAAACCACGATGAACTACTAGGTTGAAAGCTAAAGCAACAACTAAGTGTCGTGTGCAGAAGTTGCAAAAAAGGAAAAATGGCGTTTAAACCGGTAATGAGCCCATGCTAACTTAACACGGTGTAAAGATATCCAGGACCTAGATGACACCTCCCCATGATCCGGAAACGAACTGAATAAGATAATAGAAGTGCCATCTCATGAGAGCAGATTGCAACTTTATATGTGGACGGTCCGCAAGGTAAAACATTAAAAACTAGGAAAATTTAATGCTAAAGAAAAATAAAACAGCCAAGTACTTTATCGAGTCTTAAGCCAATAGGCAAGCTAAATAATAAAAACTTGACAAATAAGTCAATGAATTGTCAATGAAATGCTAGTACTCAGCATATCAAACATGAAAAAGGTCTATGACATAACTGTGTATGCAAAATAAGCTGCAACAGCCTCCAATAGGAAGTCACCGTCTTCATCCGAAAAGAGTTCAGCCATCCAATTTAAAAGCGGAAAAGAACATACGTGCTCTCCCAGCACCGGATCCTCTATCACCATCAGAGGACAGCTCGGTGGGTTTTCAAGAAAGCTCTGTTCCAAGAAAGACTGTGTTGCCGCCAGTAAATTCCAGGGACCAATTAGTCCATGCATCAATGCCACAGCCATAATCCTTTCGCCAGGACAAACCAACTTGTGAGTAATGATAGGAGTCATCAGCTGATTAAAGTCGACGTCAGGAGAAACCGGTCCGCAGAGACACAAATCAATGGCCCAATCGAAATCACAGGTCAGGCAGTGAAATACAGGCTGGACACAGGTGAAGTATGAGAATCGAAAAGATAATCCATATGCCGTGCTTAATATCGCCAACGGCATTGTGCCATAATATTCAAGCATGCGATTGCGGAACAGCGTCAGCAGCTGCAGGGCGGGAGCTTGCACAGGAGGGACATCCATATTTAAAAATGTAAAAAAGCACAAGAGCGTCCGCTGGTAATGCAAGTAAAAATGGGAATCCACCAAGCACAGTGGAAAAAATAGAATGAAAGAAAGCAGGGATGACTCCAAAGATTTTCTCAAATGAAGTCACGAGACCACTGGTAACAACTTTAAAAAAGTGCGCCAGGGCCTTTGTGGAGGACGCGTTAAAGATAGTCTGAACCATCTTGCTGAAATGGAAAGGCGAATCAGTATTGAAAAGGGTCTGCACCTCTGTACGGGTGTTCGCTATGTGAAGCACGAAAGTTTCACGGGCCGAACTCAAGGCCACCTCTCTCTGAGACAAAAGAGCTCTTATTCTTGCCATGCCGTTGAAATCTGCTCCCAAGGTTGGTATTTGTGGCCAGATTGAAAACTCCCTATGTTCATGTGTGGGAGGAAATAGAACATTTCTGCAGCAAATAACCCGTTCACTTACTGTTACGATAAAAGGAATACTTTTAATTAACCCAGAACAATCTTCATTATTGAGCATCAAATAACTACCATTTTCCAACAACTTGAACGTGGGGATGATAGCAGGAACTGGCGTGCCTTGCAACACGCAAGCCATATTTGGTCGGTGTTTATTGCATGAACCGTGTAACTGTATGTGCCTACACATTAGTGAATGATCTGGCGTCTCAGTGCATTCCTCTCCATTCAGATAAACTTCTTGATCATCTTTGAAACATCTGTATGTGTATGGAAGCGACCAGACCTCATGAAGAAAAGCACTACCTAAAGGTTCATAACGACCTATTGGTATATATTTCATACAATTTGAAAACTTATATAAAGCAAAAGGCAGCGTTATTAAACCGTGGATAAGGCACGTTGCCAAAAAACCCGCAATCCTCTGCTGACGATGTCACTGAGCATGTCATGAATGATGTAATATGTGACATCATCAGCAGTGGATTACGGGTAATAGTATCTCTAGTTTACTCCCCTCAAGCTGTCTTTCTTTTAACATAAGTGTCTGTTTCCTTCCCTTACACTTACTGTTCTTTTTTTAAAAAAAAATTTTTGGTTCGCTTCCGGTTCGCGTACCGGCGAGCGAACTGGGAAGCGAACTACGAGAAATAGAGGTTGGCACAGTTCCAAATATTGTACCAATTTTTTAATAACGGGGAGGTACTTCTGAAAAGAACTTTTTTTTTTTATTGTTTTTGTTGTTTTATATTTTTTTTATTATTTTTCTGAACATTTTTTTACTTTTTTTTAATTTTTCTGAACAGTTTTATATTTTTTTTGGTTTTTTTTCGGAGGGGGCAACGAAAACGATTCATTGTAAAGGGCTCAACAGGACCAACAAAAAAAAAAAAAGAATTTATTATTTGGGGCGTTTCGTACAAACTTGCATATGATAGTCAATAGCTCTGTTGATCAGAGTGATGCTACTTTCTCCGTAGCAAATGAATCCACTGCAATGTACGCAGACTTGTTTTACTTCACGAAATCTCGTTTGTATATTTGGCACCATCTCCCTGCCCTCTGGTCCCGTTACTTCCGGTACAACAGATCTTCTGGCCATAATAGGGAGATTATCTAGGTCGTTACGAAACTGTGCAGCACTGTAGTTGTTAGGATGCCACCTAGTCATATGGCGATGCATTGTGTAGTTTCCGAAACTGTATTTTTTGTCGGTCCCTCTGGACAGTCTATCTTGACATATAAGGCAAGTTACGTATCTTGCATTTACTTTTTTCTGACCTTTGGGAATTTTAAAAAATTGCCAAATGAAGTTTTCTTTCCGGTGAGACGTCCTGGGCTCCTCAGGCAAAAAGTGCCTCTCTTCGTGCTCTTCCTCCTGTTCCTCTTCTTCGTCTTCTTGCTGAATTATAACTTCAGCAGGTGGTCCACTCTTCCTTGGATGTGGTGGAGGTGGTGGGGAAGCACCAGCTGAAGCTACTAAAGAAGCCATTGCTCACTGGTAACAAAGGGTCTTTCTCTCACAATGATGAAAGTCAGAGTGAGGAAAGAAGGAGGGATTTTCATCATTTGGGAAAAACAATAGTTCTCAACCAATGAAAAGTGTTCATTTTAGATTATATGACCTAGTCTTACATCATTAGGAAACCAAAAGTGAAATGAACCAATGAAAAGTGTTATTACCAAGTCACATGACCTGCTGTGTTTACGTTACGCGCTTTGCAGGGCCTCCCGGTTTGCTTCCAGAAACCTGCGCTTTGCGCCTCGGTAAGCGTACCAGTTCGCTAACGTAGCACGTCACATGACGTATCACGCGACAACGCGAAACGTCATGCGGACGGGAGGCGTCACGATGTTGTTTTCTAACGCGGCAGTTGCGGTAAAGGAACGTTTACCGGCTCGCGGTCTATTTCACGGCATCAAGGTCAGCTAACGGGAAGCTTCCCGATTCGCGAAGCGGGAACGAAGAAAAAAAAATATTTTAAAAAAATTTTATTAATAAACATATAAAATATATTTTTGGATTTAAAGAAGAATACATTTTACAGCTACAGATATTAGCTGTTAAAAAACCAATGAAATTCACTGAAAAAACCATAGGTTATAGACCATATATAGTTAGGAATTAGCATTTACAAAACCTTGAAAATTCACTGAAAAAACCATAGGTTATAGACCATATATAGTTAGGAATTAGCATTTAGAAAACCTTATTTTACTCACACAAAACCATTGAAATTCCATATATAGTTAGTTGCACTAACTATATATCGCGCACCCGCAATCCACTGCTGATGATGTCACATATTACATCATTCATGACATGGTCAGTGACATCACTGATGACATCTCAAATGACATCACTGATGACATCTCATTTGACATCATCCTTGTGCTAATACGATAAACCTCTTCAGACTCTAATATAACCTTAGATACACTCAGTGTATACAGACACTCACACACTGTCACTCATCCATGGAGTTACTCACACACCTAGTCAGTCATGCAAAGAAACAATCTCACCTCCATTTCCTCAACTATACAGTTATACACACCTTACTTATTCAAACATATACTAACACATATTTACTCTCTTATACAATCCCTGATACAAGTTCACAATGATCCATACAGCCACTCACACATTCAGTGGCTCTCATGCACAGTTATTTATATATGCCAACTCTCACATGTACTGTGTTTTACATATGTACTTACTATGACATGTAGCATTGAGATATCCATTCACTCATCAATACACTCATGCACACAGTCAACCGCCCATGTAGCTTTTTCCACATGCACTCTTGAACTCATACACCTAGTGAATCAACTGCTCACACATCTATGCACAGAGTCGCACACCTCCCAGCCATCCCCACACAAACTCAATCTCCCATACAAATACTTGGGCAACCAATCAATAACACATATAGCCTCTCGTATAGCTAATGATCAACACATGCAGCAGTTTACATCACAACAGACATACTGATGTACACATTCAGACAGTTTAGTCACTAACCCATGCATTTAGTACGACACATTTATTCACTCACTCATACAGTCAGTCACGCACTTACTAAATCCTTCATCCAGACACTTATACATCCACTCATTCTTCAATATATCAAACATATTTAAACTTTACAGAAACCACAGTCACTGGATGATGTCATCAGTGATGTCATCAGTGATGTCATTTGAGATGTCATCAGTGATGTCATTTGAGATGTCATCAGTGATGTCATCAGTGATGTCACTGACCATGTCATGAATGATGTAATATGTGACATCATCAGCAGTGGATTGCGGGTGCGCGATATATAGTTAGTGCAACTAACTATATATGGAATTTCAATGGTTTTGTGTGAGTAAAATAAGGTTTTCTAAATGCTAATTCCTAACTATATATGGTCTATAACCTATGGTTTTTTCAGTGAATATATATATATATATCAACCCACTGGGGTATTAATTTGTGACATTGCAGCAGGCACGTTTATCGGACTCACTTGAGGTAACTTCAAGCACACTACACGGACCAGAAGGCTGTGTTTAACGGCCCCGCCCACTGGGGCTGGTCCGAGTGTGATATAAAGTGTGCTGTTTTCCGCTGTGCAGGCTGAAATTTTGCCATTGGGAAAGGAATGCAAGATCTTGAAACGCGTCTGGCATACGAGGAAGGATGCAGTTTTCCGGCTTGTACTGCTGTAGCTTACTTCACCAATAAACCGGCAAATCTGAAACGATTTGTGGGCTCTTCCATTTGGGGCTAAACTTTGTTTGGATTTGTTGAGCGGCTAAGTCCAGCCGCGGAAGAGCCCCACCACTTGAAAGCGGGCCCCGGGTGGCGCAAACATGGCGGCATCTAATTTGGGGAGACAGTTGTGTCGGCGAAGAACAGCGCGATAAATACATCTCTACTAACCGGACGATGAGCATCAATCCAATGGGGTATTAATTTGTGACATTGCAGCAGGCACATTTATCGGACTCACTTGAGGTAACTTCAAGCACACTACATGGACCAGAAGGCTGTGTTTAACGGTCCCGCCCACTGGGGCTGGTCCGAGTGTGATATAAAGTGTGCTGTTTTCTGCTGTGCAGGCTGAACTTTTGCCATTGAGAAAGGGATGCAAGATCCTGAAACGCGTCTGGCATATGAGGAAGGATGCAGTTTTCCGGCTTGTACTGCTGTAGCTGACTTCACCAATAAACCGGCAATTCTGAAACGATTTGTGGGCTCTTCCATTTGGGGCTAAACTTTGTTTGGATTTGTTGAGCGGCTAAGTCCAGCCGCGGAAGAGCCCCACCGCTTGAAAGCGGGCCCCAGGTGGCGCAAACATGGCGGCATCTAATTTGGGGAGACAGTTGTGTCGGCAAAGAACAGCGCGATAAATACATCTCTACTAACCGGACGATGAGCATCAACCCACTGGGGTATTAATTTGTGACATTGCATCAGGCACGTTTATCCGACTCACTTGAGGTAACTTCAAGCACACTACATGGACCAGAAGGCTGTGTTTAACGGCCCCGCCCACTGGGGCTAGTCCGAGTGTGATATAAAGTGTGCTGTTTTCCGCTGTGCAGGCTGAACTTTTGCCATTGAGAAAGGGATGCAAGATCCTGAAAAGCGTCTGGCATACGTGGAAGGATGCAGTTTTCCGGCTTGTACTGCTGTAGCTGACTTCACCAATAAACCGGCAATTCTGAAACGATTTGTGGGCTCTTCCATTTGGGGCTAAACTTTGTTTGGATTTGTTGAGCGGCTAAGTCCAGCCGCGGAAGAGCCCCACCGCTTGAAAGCAGGCCCCGGGTGGCGCAAACATGGCGGCATCTAATTTGGGGAGACAGTTGTGTCGGCGAAGAACAGAGCGATAAATACATCTCTACTAACCGGACGATGAGCATCAACCCACTGGGGTATTAATTTGTGACATTGCAGCAGGCACGTTTATCGGACTCACTTGAGGTAACTTAAAGCACACTGTCAGGCTTCCACAGTCTGTCTCCTCGGGGCTGTGCTGAAGGTCCTATAACCTCCCTGATAGAATCCTCCCTACGTCTGAGATACAAATACAGACAATGAGAAACGATTCGACTCGGGAAGAAAAGGAAGGAAAGGATAGGGACGGCGGGGGAGGGAGAGCTGCAATGACAAAACACAATACATATTATCACACTCTGTTCCCTATAGACTCAGATGTTATCTATACATCTAGCATCTAACCCCCACCTTTTTACCTGTGAAGAAAGTAATGTAGTTTTGTATATAGAAGATAGACCTTAATGAGGTACCTGGGATATTTCTATAACTGCAAGGAAAAGAACAAGAAGCAGTTGGAATAATCACATGACCACATTATACCGTAGGCAAGAACATACCAGTACTTCAACATACCATTTCTCGTTTTAGCATGTATTTGTATTGATATCCCCAATAGATTTGGTACCCCTCTGTCTTATCTCCTATGTGAGGAAAAGAAGAAACAACTTGTGTTTAAATCATATCCGAAACGATACAAATAATGTTAATGTGTGCTTAACTTGAGTCTGATAGAGAGTAGTGTTCTCTCCCTGACGTCTAGAACACTTAGACCTTCTTTGTGAGCGTCTATTAATTCATAGATTCACCTCCGAGCCCAGTACATGGAAATAGAACTCCAATCCCAAAGCTTCTTTACTCACAATACCCCTGGATTCACTTCACCAGAATCTCTCTCACGGACTTGAAATCCCGCGAAGATACATGCTTTCTCAGCCGAGAAAGCTTCGGTCTGGTTTCCAGAAAGCTCACGCCGAAAGCGTAAGAAACGGACTGTTTTTACCGTGTTGGCGTGTTCTTTGCTGTGTCCCAAAGGCGCTCCTCACCCTCCAGCTTAACTTTAGCACGAGCACCGATTCACAACACCCAGCTCGTAAATCCAAGAAGTTGGTCCATAATAATCGGCATCGCCGATAATTCCCGCAATGCATTTATGTCCGCGTCTCGTTTCCTACGTCGGAAACGGAACGCGCCTCAAGGTATGCCGGGATTTGTAGTTCTTTGGCTGCTCGTTCCGTACTACGGACCCGCACAGCTTACCCATTGCCGAATCCTGACAGTACACCCCCCCTCACAAGGGGCCTCGGCCACCAGCAGGGTTGGACGGATGTAAACGATGGAACTGAGCCACTAAACGGGGAGCATGCACAGCCCCAGCCGGCTCCCATGAGTTTTCCTCTGGCCCAAATCCCTTCCATGAGATCAGGTAATGCACCCGCCCCCTCACAAACTTCGAGTCCAGAACTGCCCTAACCTCATACTCACTATCCCCCTGAACCCAAAGGGGCTGTGGCAACCTGCGCACAGGGCAACGAGAGGGCTTCAACAAGGAAACATGAAATACAGGGTGTATTCTGAAATGAGCAGGTAAATGCAATCGCACAGCAACAGGATTGACGTGTTTCACAACTTTATACGGTCCTATAAACCTGGGATGGAAAACACTGTACCTTTTGAATTTGATATGTTTCGTGGACAACCATACCAAATCACCCTTCTTATACACAGGATTCTGTCTATGATGCTTGTCTGCTTGTATCTTATACCTGCGCTTAGCCTGTATGAGGTGCATCAGTGAGTACCCTACGAACCCGCAACAATCTCTCCCGAACCTCTGGTATTTTAACCCTAGCGCTAGGAAGTAACATAGGGGTAAACCTGGGGTGGTGACCATATGTGCAGAAAAAGGGAGAATGCATAGTGGATGAATGTTGTGAATTATTGTATGCTATCTCTGCCACCCACAACCAATCTACCCAAGCATCAGTATTCTCTTGCACATAACAGCGTAGATACTGTTTCAAAGACTGGTTCAGTCTTTCCGTCTGACCATCGGACTGAGGATGGAAGCTGGTAGACAAAGAAGAGGATATATGCAGTTCCGAGCACCAGGTCTTCCAGAAACGCGCAGTAAACTGCGCCCCACGATCAGACACTATAACTCTAGGAAGTCCATGTAGTCTAACAATGTTCACCAATAGGAGATGCGCCAATTGACCTGCCGTAGGGACTTGTTTACATGCTAGGAAGTGCCCCATCTTTGTTAGATAGTCCACCACCACTATGATGGCGGTGTTCCCTTGATCTTTAGGGAGTCCCACAATAAAGTCCACTGAGAACCTTTCCCACGGATTTTCCGGTGTGGGCAGTGGTTGAAGGAGCCCTTGAGGTCTTTGTCGGTCAGACTTAGTTTGCGCACACCGTACACAAGCCATCACCCATCGTTGGACGTCGGGTCTTATAGACGGCCACCAAAATTGCCTCAGCATCTTCTCAAGCGTCTTGACATATCCCATATGCCCCGCACTAGGGGCCTCATGACACCAGGAAAACGCCATCTTTCGCAAGGAAACGGTAGGGAGAAGGACCTGAGTTCCTTTCATCGGAATTCCTTGTTTCAAGCGCCATTCCGGATGATGACGGAGCCAAGTACGCCACACACAAGTCAGCACACCCCTCCTCACACCCATCAGGAGGTCATCAGATCTCGTAACACCGACCACTTGAGAGAGGGAAATGATGGCCCTGACAGGCTCCTCAGCATGCAACGAAGGATGGGATTGCCTGGTCAAGGCATCCGTCTTCTTATTATCCGCACCGGGACGAAAGGTAACCAGAAACCGATATTCTTCGAAGAACAACATCCAACGCAGTTGGCGGGCGTAAGATGTTTAGCCGCCCGCATGAATTGGAGGTTCCGGTGGTCAGTATAAACCGTAACCAGATGTGCTGCTCCCAACAGCCAATGACGCCACTCCAGGAATGCATCACGTATCGCCAACAGTTCTTTCTCCGCGATGTATAGTTGGTTTCCGCCGGGCTTAATTTGCGGGACATAAAAGCGATGGGATGTAATACTCCATTTTCTGCATTCCTCTGGGGTAACACTGCCCCCAAAGCGACCTCAGATGCGTCAGCCTCTACTATGAATGGCACACTCGGGTTGGCATGCACCAGCACCGGAGCCGTGGCAAAAGAAGTCTTCAATCGATCGAACGCCTCCTGTTCCAAAACACCCCACAAAAAAGGGACGCTCTTCCTAGTAAGTCTTGTCAGCAGAGCCACCAGCTCCGAAAACCCACGAATAAAGCGTCTATAGAAATTGGAAAATCCCAGTAGGCACTGAATATCTTTGACATTACATGGGCGGGGCCACTTCATCACTGCTTTGACTTTTCTCTCCGCCATCACTTGCCCCGATGGTGTCAGCATCACACCCAGAAATTCCACAGTTTCCACGTGAAATTCACACTTCGTGATCTTACAATACAAGTGGTGATGTAACAAAACTTGCAACACCTGTTTCACATGTTCCACATGTTCTTCATCTGTGTCCGAATAGATCAATATATCGTCTATGTATACGACAACATGATGGTCAAGAAGGTCTCTGAGAATTTCCTTAAGAAAGAACTGAAATGCTGCGGGGGCATTACATAAGCCGAAGGGCATCACTAGGTACTCATAGAGCCCATACCGCGTCTTAAAGGCGGTTTTCCACTCGTCACCTCGACGAATGCGTACAAGGTGATAAGCCCCCCTCAGGTCCAATTTGGTATATACTCGAGCCGATCGTACTTGCTCCAGCAGTACCGGAATAAAGGGCAGTGGATACTGGTTCTTGATTGTAATAGCATTAAGGGCATGATAGTCTATGCAACACCTCTTCTCACCATTGGCCTTTGGAATGAAGAATAACGGGGATGCAGCCGGTGATCTAGAGGGCCTTATGTATCCAAGGGCAAGATATTTGTCCAAATACGCCCATAAGGTTTCATTCTCCGGTAGTGTGAGAGCGTATATTCTGCTGTTAGGTATCACCGCTCCAGGAAGAAGGTCAATCCGACAATCAAATGCCCTGTGTGGCGAACACATTTCCAAATGCTGCGTAACACAAGGGTAGGGACATCTCTTTCTCTGCTGCCGTAGCAATATGCATCACAGAGGCCAGCGACTTGGCCGGACTGGACCACTCAGTGCCACAATGTTCGGTACAATAAACCGAATCGAACAACACCTTCCCAGAAGTCCAATGTATATTGGGTTCGTGCAGTTGCAACCAGGGAAGCCCCAATATGATACCATACTGAGGAGCTTCAATGATATTAAATGATAACGTCTCCCGATGTAACGCCTCATAGGAGAGGACACATTCCTGGGTTTGATATCGAATAGGCTCCGCTGGAAGCTCCTTTCCGTCCACCGCATAAACCGTTTCCGGGTGCGATTTCTTAACTAGGTTCATTCCCAGTCTTCTGGCTTCTTTGGCATCCATAAAACAACCAGTGGCACCAGAGTCCACCATTGCACGAACATCCTTCACTTCCGTCGCCACCTCCAAACACATTTCCAGGAACACATGGCACATATCTACGCTCCAGTCAGGGGTAATAGAAGGGATAATAACTTTGCTTGATGGCTCCCCTTCACCCACCTTCAAGCTTTGTAGTTTCCCTGATCCGCATTAGAAAGTCAAGCCGCCTATTGTCCCTGCTTAACTTTGTTAGATTTTGGTTTCACGGGACACTCCCGCAGGAAGTGGCCTTTCTTGCCACAATAAAGGCACAACCCTTGTTTGCACCGATGTTCCTTTTCACTCATTGTTAGGGAAGCTTGCACTGCTCCAATATCCATCGGTTCAGGCCCTGCTGATGACTTATCTCCTTGCCCTGTATTATCATATGGTAGGACGGCACGGTCTTTCATTCAGTGTTCTCCCTTCCTTTCCCTTATACGATGATCCAATCGCAAGGTAAGATCTATGAGGGCGGAATAAGTACGGGGCTGTGGATCGATATGGGACAAAACATCCTTGAGTTCTTCGCTCAGTCCCTGGTAAAAGAGAGCTGTTCGTTAAGCCTCCGGCCAATCTGTTTCAGCCACCAGATGGCGAAAGTTGTTCAAATAAGAAACTAAATCAGCGTTGCCTTGTTTCAATTTCAGAAGTTCTCTGTCCGCTGTGAATGTTTCAGCCCTTCTGTCAAATGTTTTTTTGAATTCAAGGCGAAAGTCATCCCATGCATAGAGTAGCGGGTCATCCCTCCGAACCACAGGGACGGCCCATTGAGCAGCTTCACCCCCCTAAAAGGCCCAAAAAGGCCACCCTGGCTTGATTGGTGGCAAACATTTTCGGCTTGCACATAAAGTGTAGCAGGATCTGGGTCATGAATACCTGTACCTTCCTATTGTCCCCATAGAATCTTTCAGGTGGAGCTAAAGGTATTTGTGCGGGCATTTCTACTGTAACAGAGGTAGTGGGAACTTGACTACTGCCCCCTGACGTGGTTGGAGGAAGGGTGACCCTATCCATCCTGGCCTTCAACTGCGCATTTTCTGCCCTAGAGGCCGCTACCTCCCTGTTGGAAGCGGCTAGCTCGGTTTGGACTAAAGCCAATGCCGCCAGCACATCATCGAGTGTAGCCATAGTACCCACAGCACAGCCAAGACGAGAGTACAATTCGTGGGCCGATTATTCTGTCAGGCTTCCACGGTCTGTCTCCTCGAGGCTGTGCTGAATGTCCTATAACCTCCCTGATAGAATCCTCCCCACGTCTGAGATACAAATACAAACAATGAGAAACGATTCGACTCGGGAAGAAAAGGAAGGAAAGGATAGGGACGGCAGGGAGGGAGAGCTGCAATGACAAAACACAATACAGATTATCACACTCTGTTCCCTATAGACTCAGATGTTATCTATACATCTAGCATCTAACCCCCCACCTTTTTACCTGTGAAGAAAGTAATGTAGTTTTGTATATAGAAGATAGACCTTAATGAGGTACCTGGGATATTTCTATAACTGCAAGGAAAAGAACAAGAAGCAGTTGGAATAATCACATGACCACATTATACCGTAGGCAAGAACATACCAGTACTTCAACATACCATTTCTCGTTTTAGCATGTATTTGTATTGATATCCCCAATAGATTTGGTACCCCTCTGTCTTATCTCCTATGTGAGGAAAAGAAGAAACAACTCGAGTTTAAATCATATCCGAAACGATACAAATAATGTTAATGTGTGCTTAACTTGAGTCTGATAGAGAGTAGTGTTCTCTCCCTGACGTCTAGAACACTTAGACCTTCTTTGTGAGCGATTTGTGGGCTCTTCCATTTGGGGCTAAACTTTGTTTGGATATATATATATATATATATATATTTAAATCGATATTTTTTACATCAATATTTTTGATTCAATATTTTTGTACTTACCTGTGTAGGTATGGGAGTCGATATTTTTGTAGTCTATCATTTTTTCTTCGATATTTTTAACATCGATATTTTTAACATCGATATTCTATTAGTGAACCACTATAATGATGTGTATAGAAAGTCTTATTATATTGATGTTATGGATTTTGTCTGTTTGGTCATTTTTGGGAAATTTAAAAAAAACCTGAATGGAAGAGAAACACAATAGCATCTCAATTTCCTCTGATGAATATTTGTTGTGTGAAATAAAGCTGAGATATACATTAGCCAATGAAGGTTTACTTCACTCCTGGGATGTTATCGCTCTTTTTAAAACACTGTCAAGGAAGGAATAATCAGAATTACAGAGATCAATATTAGTCCCAATCATATTTTTCAAAATGCACAGTTCTGGTTAAAAAAACAAACAGGTTTAGCCAGAGCTTAATCTGTGCCTGTATGCTGGTGCAGGCAGTGGGCACTATTATATTTTATCATCAGTCTTTGACCCAGAGCAAGAGAGAGAAAGGCAAAAAAAATTAGAGATGGCAGAAGAGTATCATAGGAATATAGTGATAAAGGGGAAAAAAAGGGTGAAAAACAATCTGCTAAAGAGAGAGAGACACAGGAAACATGCGCTGGTGGAAGAAAAAGGCATGAGATAGAATCAAGACTATGCAGCCTTGGTATTCCTCAGCCTTTGTATTCGGAAACCCCAGCATTCAAAAGAAACTATCGTGCCTGTAGTTATATACAGTGCTTTAAATAGACAGGTGCTGTCCAGGACTGAGTGCCTGCACTCCTTTAATTTGAAAGGTGGAGTACCTGCACTTCTCAGATTAGATGCAATACATTTAATAGGAGAGTACCACACTTCTCAGGAGCAAATGGGTACTATAATTTGTACCTGTACTTCTATATTTCCATTTAAAGTACTATATATAAGCACTGGGCATGTATTATAGTACCCTGCACAAGATCACACAGGATGTGATCTGGCTGCGCTAACTAGGATTAGGGTGACCAGAATTTTAAAGCCAAAAACCGAGACATTTCACGAAAATAGAAGAAGGACTACAGTTTTACTTCAAGCGAGTGCACAGAATGACAGCGCTCCTCAGCAGAGAACTAAAGAACAGGCAGTTAGAACATACATACAGGGCCGGCCTAAGGCATGTGCAAGCTGTGCACCTGCACAGGGCCGCCAAACCCCAGGGGCCGCCACGCCAATATATATCCTTAGATACATATTTGCGTGGCGGCCCCTGGCAGGGATTTGGCGGCCTCGGGCCCCCTACCTACACTCCCTGCTCAGGGCCTCCGTGAGCCTAGAGCCGGCCCTGATACATAAAATGCAATTTTTAAACACAGTAGCTTGCCTGTTTATTAAATTGCTTTCTTGAAACAATTGCTAACTATCTCTGCTTTGTAAAACATAAAAAGCACCTCCCACAGTTTTCAGTCGCCCCTCTCTAAAAACCGGGACAGAAGCTACATTTCCTGAAATCTGCCGGGACAGCAGGTGAGAAAACGGGAATATCCAGGCAAATCCGTGACGCTTGGTCACCCTAACTATGAATCAAATCTTTGTACTCAGGCCAAAGCTGACGAGTTGACCACAATATGATCACAGCTGCGTGAAGGGCAAGCACTTTTTTTGGTGAAAGCACACATCTTCTGCCTATTTAAAGCATGTACTACGGCCTCCCAACATGTGGGCGGAGCCAAAGCCGGTTGCTTGTTTTTTTTCTCACATAATTGCATAGCCAGACCATAACCAGTGCATGACATGGAAAAATAGAAGTGCAGGTATTCTGTACCAGAGTAATTGCATGTTTCCGAGAAGTGCCGGTGTCCTCTCCAATTAAAAGTATTACATCTCTCGTGCCGGTACTGTCCAGCTCAAAATAAACAAGCATTTACAATGCAATGGTTTTGCCTTTGTTAAAGTTAGAGCTATTGGCATTGCTCTTGACATTATTTTTATTTATGTTTTTTTTAACATAAATAAATGGCATTGTCATTTACAATGCCAATAGCTTAATCTCTCGCAAATGCCACACACAAACACCCACAGAGAGCCCCCCACACACACACACACAGAGCCCTCCACAGACACACCCACACAGAGCCCCCCACACACACAGCCACACAGAGCCCCCCACACACTGCGAGCCCCCCCCCACACACTGCGAGCCCCACACACACAGAATGTGTCCTGGGATAGTGCACTCCTCTCGGGGCACGATGGCGTCACGACAGCCCTTGTGCAATGTGTGCCCGCCCCACTGCACGCACATTTTTTCACACTCAGGCGGACACACACACACAATACACACTCTCACACTGATACTCAACACGTAGACACATATGCAGAGACTGAGAGACATGCAGACGGACGAGCTGACACGCACAGGCACACTCACTCCGCCACACAATGCGCAGACAGACGTACACACATGAAGAAACCCGCACAGACACGCGCACAAACACAGGCGCATACACATAGTACATACACACATAAGTATGTACACACATGTATTCGTACGCTCAAAAGTGTATACACAAACACCATTATTCACGGTGCATTCGTAGGTGGCTGGAGGGGTGGTCGGCACGAACCTATCCTGACCTGCTTGCAATAAATAAATAAAAAAAAAAAATAATGGAAAGTCAACTATTGGATTCAAATTTGATTGAGGTGGACTAGCAAATCTGTAATCTCTGAACGCCTTAAAGACCACTCAATTGACAAATGCAGAATGTGAAGTGGAAGTTATTGTAGAATTTTGGCAATCTGATGTTTAGACTGGGCATGCAGGCGGGACAAGGTGATCAAAGAAGCGACAGAAGAGCATCTGGACATACAAATTAGTTGGATGAAAATTCACTGGACATATTTTGAATATACCACACAAGTAAGGAAGGTTATATTTAAATACATAAAAAGGGACTAGATTGGGTATCTGAAACTAGTCCCTCACAAGCTCTTAGTGGCATGAACACAGTATGAGGTGACATGGATCCCCACTTGCTTCATTTCCTTCATGCCATGCCATGACATGAAATTTGTCATTTACAATGCTAATAGCTCTAACTTTTCCAAAGGCAAAACCGTTGCATTGTAAATGCTTGTTATACTTTAGCCTTTGCCACATCTTTATACACGGGGACAACCATCAACTATATTTAAATTAATCCCTGTAACCTTTTGGCATCTGGGAAGATGTCTGCATGGTATAGTGCCTCTCACCGTTCTTTTCTGGACTTCTTGCTGGCTGGCTGCTGCCTCTAGCCTGTTCAGATCTATCACTTTACTACTTTGAAGACAGAAGGTTTCGTGGTCGCAGACTCTGATACTTATTTTGAGGCTAGAGTAGTGGTTGGTTTCCAATATTAATATTTATGTTTCCAAATCTGAGAGCATTAAGTAGGTGCACCTTAAGAGTTCCTTATCTTTGGCCTCTATTGGAGTATTCCATGCAAACCAGTTCTAATAGCTACTTCATTTGTGTCTCAAATTCCAGCCATTGGAGGCACTGCACATGCCACAACACAAGTTGTGACTTGTGTACTAAGTCATTGTTTATTTCCAAAAATGTGGCTTGAAGCAGCCCCCCCCGAACTTGCATTGGGTACCCATGGTCTACTATTTCACAAATGGTGATCAGAAGTGTCCACGTCAGGGTTGTGTCTGGTGCTAGATGTGGAGTTTGTGTATTCCGCGGTTGGTCTTGTATAAGGAGTATGTTGTGCAGAACATTGTTCATGAGCCCTTCCTGCTCACTTGTTCCACACAGGTCCGTCATTGGTGTTTGAAGCTTCTGCTCATCCATGTTTGACCACAAGTTGCTGCTTCCTCTGAAATTGTGCAACTCCTCCTGCCAGAATCCTTGCCCCGTGCAGTGTAGGACGGGCAGATTCTTTATGTCATATTTTAAGGTCGGCACCTCACACTTTTTTCATTTATTTTTTTACATTTTGTTTTTGCGTTCTAAAAATAGAGCGTATCGGGCTGAGCCAAAGAAGAGCTTATGTTCCATCTGTGCCCTGACATCTGCTTGACTTCATGTTTTGTCTCGAGGGGATCCTGCTCGGTTCAGTGGCTAATGAGCAAGGATCTGGTGAAAGGGGAAGGCCGCACGGCTGGGGAGGCAGGGCCTTGAGATTTCACAGAACCAGTTCATAATCGGATCACATAGCTTTGTAAGGCATGGCGCTTCTGCTGCTGAAACCCTGTTCACAGGGCCATTGACCGAATGAGAGATCATCTCTTTTTACTTCTTGTCCATCTATGTCATGCCTTTGCCCTCCTTTCGCCGCCTCTCAATTCGCCTTCTCTTCCTGCCGCCTTTTTCACCTCTTCACTTAACCTGAAAATATGGACGCTCTTTGCACATGTGCTTGTGGCCTGTCCCTTTGCTTTGTGCCAAGAGGGTAATCACATTACTCCTTGTCGTTATGGACACTGTTTCCTCTAGTGAGCGTTTCACCTACAATCCTTGCCCTAGGTATGTTAGTTTAATTGGGTCAGAGGAAGCTTACAAGGCTAAACAAACAAGTTGCATTTCTATTGCATTAATGCGAACAGGAACGGGGCCGGAAGACGAGCCGAACATGCATAAAAAACCGCACGGGCACCAGCGGGAGGGGGGCGGGAACGGGGCCAGAGACACGGAGAGCGAGGCAGCGGGAGGGGGGCGGAAACGGGGCCAGAGACACAGAGAGCGAGGCAGCGGGAGGGGGACGGGAACGGGGCCAGAGACACGGAGAGCGAGGCAGCGGGAGGGGGGCGGGAACGGGGCCAGAGACACGGAGAGCGAGGCAGCGGTGGGGGGGCGGGAACGGGGTCCGGAGACATGGAGAGCGGGAGAGGGGGGCAGGGGCGGGAACGGGCACTGGCAACAAATCACCTTCAATTGTGTCGGCTCGGAGTAGAGAGCCGGTCAGGTCTGCGTCCTCACATGGAGAGCCGTCCAGCTGGTGTGAGGAAGGATGCTGCAGAAAGAAGAAAAAAATAAACACGCCCACCGCCCGATGACGAGGCAAAAAGGGTGGAGAGCGAAAAATTCTCGGGAACGCCCCCGAATCTGGTCCGGCCTTGACGGACAGATCTCTGTTCCAATGGCTAGCCTCCATTTATGGAGCTAGCCAATGGAACAGAGGGCGGATTCAAGTGTCCCTTACTGAAGACTACAGATTTCTCCTGGGGGCGGAGCTAAAGCTTTAGCTCCGTGCCCCAGGCAAAACCTAAAAAGTGCTGGTACTCAGTACCGGGCAGTACCGGCCCATTTAAAGCACTGACCATAGCCATACAAATACCCCCACGTCAACCTGATTCAGAATAACCTACATTACACTGCTTCAAGTATGAGTGGTGGGAGCCTGGAAGAGAGACGTGCAAGTCTCCACTCTTTAAGGCCAGTCCATTGACAGGCACTGCAGCCTCGCAGGGAAGGACAGCTGGCACATAGGGGCTGCCTCCGCAGACAAGGGGTCACGAGAAGTGCCTCTGGTTCCCATCAGGCGTCTACTACATGCGAGCGCGAGGGCAGCGTGCAGATGGCTTCACCGGTGTCATAGGTCGGTTTCTAGAGAGAGTAGTGAGGTCTGAGAGCAGAGCGTGGAGTGACGTGAAGCAGGCGGGGCTAGTAGAGGATGCAGTGAAATATGGAAGGTGACATTAAATGCAATTTCGATATTGGGCAAATGTCTGAGCTTCTGTGTTAGGGTTTTAGAGCGACCAACAGGTCGGCAAAGAAGGCCCACGGACATGGAAGAATTTTCCAGAGAAAGCGTCAGAAAGAGGGAATGAAAGGCATGTTTTGGAGAAAAAGGAAATACAGCTCCGTTTGGTGCCTGCGAGTGATCGAAAAGCTGTACAAATCGCAGGTTTCACAAGATATAGTCATTCATATGGCAAGGTTACTATCAGTCCAATTTACAAATTTCAACCGAATGCTGTTATTTTCCAATGTACCCCGCGCATACACATATTTAACTATTTATATGTTTATTTATTTACTTGTTTGTTGCGTATTTATTATTTAACGTTGTATTACGGGTAGAGAAGGTAAATATTTCAAGGTCATGTAATAATCACACCACCTTATTTGTATACCTTTTACTTTGGTAAGGCGTAATAGCAGGAACATAAAGCTAACAATATAAACATATGTACACACATTAAAAGTATGGCGCTACTAAAGTGTGGCTGGAGTAAACAAAATCCCAAACAAAATCAAGGCCTTATGATGATCAATGGAGATATTACGTTTTCCATATCAAATTTCTTGCAGATCTGTGGACAGAAACAAAGCCAATATGGCTGATGTAAAAGCTGCCTTTCCCATTTTCAATTTTATAAGAAAACAACGGTCCTTAGCAATTCAATATACAGACTTAAAATAATTATAGGCCACAATCTGCGCTATAATGAGTAAGGTGTCCAGCCGGACCCTATGATTTAATAATGAAAGGAATAGAAGAATTTCAAAAGAACACATATATATAGTGGGATACAGTCCTGCATCCACAACAAACAACAAGGCTAGACAAACAATATACACAAGGTGGGAAATTTCTCAGGCAATTTTACAATTTATGAGCCGCTAGAGGAAATGAAAATAATTCGACCTAGCTATACTCATGTAGTAAAAACGTAATTATGTCACACAGTGGGGAACTAGTGTTTAGACTACATCAACTGTCGACGGCGTTTCGATCCTGTTAAAATAAAGGATCATCATCAGGACAACCAATGTACTGCCTGAATGTACAAGCCTGTAATAAAAATAGGAAAAAACACAGGGGACATTTGTTTAAAATCTCACCGCGACCTACTGTACATAGCATAAGATGCTTTCCATGCCGTGCCTTAAGGTGAAACCCTTACATACGTGCAGGTGACTGCCATGTGCAGTGACATTCATCCAGACACGGTGTAATGTGAATAGAGAGCAGGCTGTGAGGGGCTGTGTGGGAATAAGGGGGGCTATGGTGGGTAGTCTAGCAAGCCAGAGTGCTTGCGAAGGGTCGAGGTAATATACCTAATTACAAAAGAAGGTCCAGGGAAGGTTACAGCTGAGTGGTGACTGTCCCTGGAGTCACTGGAGGACGGAATCGAACCACGGACACAAAGGAGAACCCTTGGATGGCTGCGTAGAAGGGCGAGAACTTGGTTAAGCTAGGATGTCATGTAGCAAAGGCAGCAAGGACACGGGGTGGCAGGCGAGGATGCTTACCTAGGGCTGCGATTAACAGGGCGCACCGTCCGGTGGCGCCGCTGTAGCGGAGGTATGGTTCCGAAGTGAAGGATAGGTCTGGAGGGAAGGGAAATCAGTTAAGGCCCTGAGCAGGCACCAGGAGGTTAAGACTAGGCTAAATAGGGAAAAAGGGATTATAAGGTGCGCTTACCCTGGAAGTTAAGGTTCTAGATGTCCAGGATGTGGAGGGCGTGTAGGTTGAATTGGCGGTAGATACCGGCAAGATTAAACCTGTGGGAATTTAAGGAGTATCAGCCCATCGGTCCACCCGCCTATCAGTACCGCGTGTAATGAGCGGGCAACAACAGGGAATTGGCGCAGTGCTTACCGGGGTGTTCACAATCGGACATCTGTGTACGTCTGGAGGGCCGAATCGCACCGGTCAGACGGGGAGTTGCTAGCGTGCGGCAAGGAAGTAGTCTCCTGGCCATATTGAATGGGGCTGGAGTGCTCGTGAATGGAGACTACGGCGGTCATTTTGGAATGGGAAGGAGGGCAAGGGGTGGCGACCATATTGTAGTGGTGTGATAAACGTCGCGGTGAAGGAAGGTGATTTATAATAGTACATTGGAGGTAGAACAAGATAACGGCGCAGTGAGTTCAGTTGATGGCATTTCATTGCAGAATCGCCAGTAGGAGACTCTGAGTTACTTAACCATGCAAGTGACAGGTTATAATACCACACATTAGTAATTAAAACACCTTTGGTAATTATTTGAACAGCATTAGGTTACTGTAACCAGGGGCTACATAATTACAGAAGTGAGGTCCTGTCTTCATTGCGATTCAGTCCATTATTAATACTGTCCATCAGTAAGATCATTATCAATTCCTCTCTGTTCAGTAGGTGTGCAATGTCTCCTCCGCGAGGTGGCAGTTTGACCGATTTGAGGACAGTCATTTCAGTTCATTGTCATTGTGTCCTTTCTCCGTGAAGTGGTCCACCAAGGGTGCGTTGGGGGTCTTGCAGCGGATCCTGCTACGGTGTTGGCCTATCCTGGTCTTTATCTTTTGCTTGGTTTGGCCAACATACACAAGTTTGCAAGGACACTGAATCAAATAAATCAAATCAAATCACTGCTGTTACAATTGGTGAAGGTTTTACAGTTGACCGTGACATTTGCATGCCCCACAAGCGGTATTTGGTTCCAAAAGGAATCTATTGTGTCGCGTATTAGGGGGCTGGGGAGTGCAGCCCTGACTAGATGGTCCTTTAGGTTGGAGCTCTTCTTGAATGCAAACAGGGGACGATCAATCTGCAGAGTACCGGCATTTAGTATGGGCCAGTGTTTGATTATACTTTTTTCAGGGCATTGGAAGCGGGTGAGAATGTGGCACACATGCTATTCTGGAACTGGATTCCTTTTGTTTGGGACAGAGGAGGACCTCCCTTGGGCAATACCAAGCCCGTTTTATTGCTCTCCTGACCAGTCTGCCGGGGAAGCCCCTGTATTTAAGTTTGTTTGATAAGACTGTGGCTTCCCTGAGTAATCCTCTTTTGTGAAGCAATTCCGTCTGATTCGAAGGAATTGCGAGTAGGGTAAGGAGTCTCCATGGGGCAGATTTATGATGACTGGCGCATCCCCAGGGATGCGCCCGTCATCCTGCGCCGCTGCTCCGCCACCCATTGTAAATGCGGCGCACCATGGGGCAAAAACGGCACAGATGCGTGACGCATCTGTGGCGTAAAGGTGGCGCATTGCTGGAGCTGCATCGCAAGCGCGACCCAGCTCCAGCAAGGCTCGGGGGTGCCCCATCTCCACAATGCTGCGTCAAGACCTACGCATGCTTCAAGCAGGCGCAGGGTTTTGACGCAGCATTGTCCTGAAAGTGACTGAGTGAAATCTCATAGATTTCACTCACCCACTTTTAGGAGGCGTTCCTGCGCAGGAACGCCCCCCCCCTGCGCAGGAACGCCTCCTTATGGCGCAGGGCTTTACAACGTGACGCATCTCCTAGATGCGTCACATTGTAAATAGGGTGCATTATTTGCACTGCCGTTGCGTTAAATAAAGTGACGCACCGGCGGCGCAAGGCCTTCATAAATCTGCCCCTAAGTGCTCTGGGGTGATTGCTATTATAGCTTAATAGTGTATTTCTTTCAGTAGGTTTACGGTATGATCTGGTGTGTAATGAACCTTCAGATTGATAGATGGTGAGGTCTAGGAAGGGAATTGATTGTGCGTCAATTGTGTTGGTAAATGTGAGTCCACAACAGTTGTTATTGAGCCAATGAGTAAGCTGAATCAGGCTGTTCCGATCGGCGTTCCAAATTAGAAAATATCATCAATATAACGGCTCCAGATGGAAATGGCCGGCGAAAATGGGTTAGAGGGAGTCAATATGGTGTCGGTTTCAATCTTGTCCATAAAGAGTATGGCCAGATTTCCCATTTTCAAGCCAGTCATTTTGTCCACAAATGTGAGCAATATGATTATGCAATGCAAGGGACTTGAAAATACCCTTGGATCCCACCCCGCAGAAAAAAGGGGACAGTATAAAGGGGTAGCAGGAGAAGCACCCAAACGGTCAGTATAAAGGGATAACAGGAGTATCACCCAAACCCAGGGAACATGTGTGGAGAATCACAAAAGGGATGCCCTTCCCCTTAAAATATATATTTTTTAAATTGCATTGCAGGATCAGAAATTCCAAATGGAGGACTGTGGAAATATCTTGACAGTATCAAGTGATGTAACTCGTTACTTATGCAGGGTGCGGATTCACACTTCAACAGATTTGCCGTGGCCCAACAATCATATAATGATTGCGGGCGGTGTGCTGGCTGACGCAAAGGCCATCCGCCACGGGTCCATCACAGGCAATCTTTCCGATTGCCTGGCGGACCCGGCCAGCATCCATAAACTAGTAGCGGTGTCTAGCAGGTACTGCCCGCCAGATTAGGATGCTGCGATCTGCAAGCCTTTGAATGGCGGTTCCTTCGCCATTCAAAGGTTGGCAGAGATTGACTTTGGGGGCCCGTTGCGGGCCCGCCTTCTGCAGCGGCACTTTCATTTTGTGCTTGGGCCCTGCACCGGGTGGCAGGCACCGCACGGTGCCTGCCGCGTAGTTCAGGGAAAAACAACACAAGCACTTTTAACATTGGGGAAGGTGCTGCAGCAGCAGCACCTGCTGCATTGTTAAAACTACATTTTGCGTCCACCATGGTGGTGGGCGCATTATAGTTAGTAGTGCGGGACCGCCGCCATATAGGCTGCAGGTCCTTATCCCAAAGACCATGGCGGACGGACTTCGTAATGACCCCATTTGTCAGAGAGTGGTTCTTCACTAAAATTTAAATTTACTGGATCATTAAAAAACACATTCATGTTTGCCAGTTATGGTGAGCTACTCAACCATAGCTCTCATCTGAAAACCTAACAAAAGGAATACAGCTAATCAGCAAAATTACCCATGGCACCCGCTGATATTGATAAAAAAGAGTGGTAAGACTAATCAAGACAGAACGTTGAGGTCTATTTCACATCTAAAACTGTGTTGAACGGAATTTAGTAATTAAATTAGGATATGAGCAGATTGTGATCCTATTCTGATGAAAAATATACAATGTCGAATGTAACCATGAGCTTGAAACTCATTGACACTCCTGGCCACCATGTAGGTAGTCTTCTTTGAAAGTAATCTGAATTCACAGAAGTCATAGACTAAAAGGTTTTGTGCATAAGACTAAGCAAAACTACAGTGAGATCATCTAGGGGGGAGTACATTTTAAGGCATACTTTAAAAGATATGAGCTAAAAGAATAATCCCTCAAAAATGTACTCCTCAAAAGCAAGGACAAAAAAACATATTTGCATGCAAACCATTGAAACTGTTAAAGTTCTCAAATCCAGACTAAATCACTTAGGGGCATATTCTCAAGGAGCTATCGCCGAATTGGCGGCTCTTTATCGCAGCCAAAGTCGCGATAACATCATCACCCCATTCACAAGCAGGCGCTAACAGTCGACATTACCAGTTTACCCGGGATAGCAGGCGCAAAATACATTACCACAGATGACCCTGGCAACTATCGCTAATGAGATGCAGAGTAGGCATTCCCGTGCCAAAAGCCATGACAACACCACTCCATAACATTCTCAACGACCAGCCAGATTGGTGATACGACCACAAAACATGCAATAAGGCGCATTAGTAGCAGGAAACTAACACCTGCTCTGACCTGGTGTAATGTAGGACCACAGCCTGCACCACAAAAGGGAGGCCAGCCCAGAGCCAAACCTGAAGAACAACAGATGCCATGGAGCCACTGATCATGCGGGCCGGTCACCCAAGAGGGCCACAACACCCACCGCCACCACCCCCTGGACCACACCCCCCTGGGCCGCACCCGGGCACACCCCACCACAACTGGACCAAGACACTGCACATCAACTGCCAGAAAACATGGAAAAAAGCACCCAACTAATGTTGCACAATTGCAGCAATCAACACACGTGTGAGTACAGAAATCCTGAGTCATCCATGCACAATTGAAAGACCAAACAAAATGTCACATACTAATTCATCTCCAAACAACTATTGTGAAGAGTCATGGTGGGGCATCCCTGGACAATCTGTGAGTCACACCCTGCAAGACAATATCCAAGATAAGAAGGTGTGCCAGGCACTCTTCAAAGGGCAGGGAGAGAGAGAAATAAAGAGAGAGAGAGAACAAAAGAGAGAGAAAGAGAGAGACTGAACAAGGAGCACGATGCCAATTGTGCCCTTGGCACATGCAAACATGCCAACAGCTGCATGTGTCTCGAAATTTGTGCACCCCAAATTACAGGTCTGGCATCAAAGTCAGCGCAAAGGCATCACATCTCAGAAATGCAAGCAGTAGTCAGACTGAAATTAGGAATTAAAGCTCCTTTGTCTCTAATCACGCGACAGAAGGCCACCTAACATTCCGACCTTGGTCCTGAATGGGGCTGGCACACCCTGTGTGAGATACCAAAAGAGCCTCCGACGAATCCCACACCACGAACAGCGCTAATGAAAAATCAATGTGCCCACACCCCACACACACTTGTCCCTGAACGACCTACACCTGCAAGGGATGCCCTTGACACATTGGTCCATATCCACCTATACATCTAAACGTTGCACACACATACGACTCATTGCCCTGAGCTGCGGCATATCGTCCACCGAACTGCCGCTGGTCTGAGGAGTGCCGGTGCTACGAGACCAACAAACGCAATGGCAGGCATTCCCGGACACATGCACAACCCCTGTCACATGGAACTGTACCGTGCACAAATGCTGCATCTGTTGGGATCCGTGCCAATGGCAGTGTTGAGAATCAGTTACCGTATGAGTTTCTGTCTTGCCTACGTCACATGCGCCCAGCCCTGGTTCCACTGTTGATCATGCACATTCAAGTGCCCCATGGAGGTCTGCCTATCCAACGCAACAGTAGCTGAATTGGATTATGACCAGACAGTGTGCCCACTGTTGGCCCATGGACCGGAGTGTTACAGGGATACCCGTGCATGGGATACACTGATCTTTGGCGTATGTGCTGGCAGTTGTGCTTGGGAGATTGCACAACTCCTCGTGTGCAGTGACCACATTGAGGCGCTACCCTATTGGGCTGTGTTGCGGATTGGGAAAACGGCGTGGACTGAGCACATCTGTCCGGACCAGTTAATGGATTGGGTCACTCTGGTGAACCTTGAACCCGACACCGATGTACTATTGGAGCACATTGACCATGAAGCTGCACTGGCATTCATGGACGAGTAACTACATTCCTGCAGCCACATCGGATTGTCACCCACAGCATAGGTCCCAACAACTTGTTGCATCGTGGGGAATGCTCACATATCCCACCACAACAGTTGACATGCCTGCCTTTGTAAGAAGTTGGCCTGGCATATGCTGGCCACTATTCTAGTGCGCACCTTGCACCAGTCCAAACAACCTTCATTGATGGTAGGTTTAAAGGCAACCTATATAGAAAGCTATCCTAGTGGTAGCTGTGGAGAGCAGCCTGAAGGCTAAGTCTTGAAGGAATGTAAAGCAGTTTGTTTTACTAGTCTATAAAATCATGAATGACCAAATGAAAGGGGAACCACACCAGGTATATATATAAAATATATGTATTTATTCTAAACACATCCCTCTAGTCTCTTTATGAGGTTAGAGGCAAAAGTACATTCAGTAAACTTATTTAGCACACAGTAAATTAGCACAATATACGTTGAGCCCTAGGGGTGTACCAAACCATATATTAAGAAAGTGGTATAAGAACCACGACTGACATAGATACAATGCCTAGAGCCTTTAGAACCGCTGGGGCCACCAGGAACCACCCAAGGTAGTGACACAGGGGACCCACGGGGACGCGCGCAGTGTCTAAACACAGCCGCGAATCACAATTAACTTCTATGGGGAAAGTTGCGGTAGGAAAATGACAGATTAAGGACACTTAGACGAGGACTTGGAGCAAACCCCTTTAGAACTAGGAGGTTTAAAAGTCAACACCCACAGGAGCACCGGAGTACTCGCGTTACCTCACCCAGGGAAGCCGGGTGCATAGGTGTCTTTTTGTGTCGGGTTTCGTCATCGGTTTCAATGGCGAGCTGCTGAAAAGTGCTGCAGGCGACCAAGTGGAAAGTGTCCGGGTTGATCCAAGGGTGGATCGGAGATCTGAAGAACCTGAAAGCAGAGGGGACAGAGTTTGGGTCACTTGCCAGTGAGCAGGAAGGCGCTGAGAAGATGCCAACCGATGTCGGGTGATTTCAGGTGAAGAAGGTGAAGCTTGACTCTTCAGCCACGAGGACCAGGAGGTGTCGAGGGCAACCAGGAGCTGGATTTGAGCTTTCCCACAAAGGATGTCGAGTGCTGCAGTATCGATTTCCGGATTGGACCCAAAAAGTCTTGGCAACAGCAACCCATGCAGAAAGCAGAGATTGGCTTTGGTGCAGACCAGCGAGGTCTGAGGGACACACCCTTTTGAGGGGAGTCAGGGCATGTCTGGATCAATCAAGAAAGCCCAAGAAAGGAAAGTTACCTTCGTGGGGACCCACCAGTCGATGGACAAGGGATCACGAAGGGGCCTTGAGCAGAAATGCTAGAAGCGGGCTCTCGGAATACTCGTAGAGTGTAGGCCCACAATCTTCAGTGCAGATGGTGCTTGGGGCGTGCACTACAAGTAGCCCAATGCACAACTTCGAAAAAGCTTGGGAAGTGGATGCACTAGCAAATGCGCACGGTGTCCAGGAGCTCCAGTCCCACATCACTCATGAAGGTTGCGGGTCTCAGCTTTGCTGGGATCTCGTGTCGGCCTCTGAGAAGTCTGGAAGTCCAGGTCCTGAGTCGCAAATCAGTCGGGATCCGGCAGGAGTCTTGGAAAAGCAGACCAGCAAGATGCTTCTTTGGTACATGTTTGAACAGGGGAGTCACTCCTTGACCCCAAGGGAGATTCTTCAATTTTCTAGTCGATATAGAATGTCGAGGTTCCAGGATATATGTTGCAGAGTTTCGTCCAGGTGTAATCTAAAGTCCTAAGGACTGGGTGCCCATACTTATACTACGGTAGGGGGTTGGACATACTCTGGGGACCCACCAGTGGGAGGATTCAGGGAGGTGGGTGGCTACACCCCTTTCCCGTTGTCCAGTTTTGCACCAGAGCAGGGGCTGAGTGCTCCTGCAACCGGTTTGAACTGGGATATGCACAGGGACACCAAGTGTGCCCCCAGCACTGTCTGAAAAGCATTCTATGAATGCACCCACCCAGCTCCAATTCACTAAAGCCTGCCTGGGAGGTGGTTACACCTCCCTGTGACAGGAAACCTATTGTCCAGGCCTCCCCTGCTGGAGTTTCGTCCAGCAGCAGGAGGTCAGTCTCGTTTCTGTGGCTGCAGCATCCATTTTGCGATTTTAAACTGTTACTGGTTAGGTCAGTGTGTACACGTCTCTCCCTCTAGACGGGTGGAGTTCTACCCCCCGCCAGGACTGGTGGGGGTAGGATTCCAAAGTGTTTGACACCAAAAATGACATGTTTCCATGCAGCCATTCCAAAGTTAGCATTAACCGCTAGGTTATAATGCACTTAAGAGTATATGGTCTGACTGCATCACAGAACAGCTACAGAGAATGGATTTCGAAAGCTGCAGAGGGGTCCTGCTCATGCATGGGCACACTCTAACACAAAACCAAGCACTCTGCTTTCAGGATTGATAAGGCCTACCATAGGAGTGACTTATAGGTTTATATGTGTCAGTGATGTAAGCTAGATATAGGTAACCTATATCTTTGTAAGGGGTGCATGCACCACCTTACCCAGGCTACAGTAGCAGACATGTGGTGCCATTTTGGAAGGCTTCCCAGGGGTGGCATAATACATGTTTTAGCCCCTGGTAGACGTCTTGGGTACCTATGCCCTTAGTACTTAAGGTACCATATACTAGGGACTCACAAGGGTAACCCAGTAACCAATGTGGCGTGTACCTAATGTACATGCAATCAATTTAGAGAGGAATCAGCTAGGCTGGGGTCCTGGTTAACAGGGCCCCAGCCAGCCTAAAGTGGAAAAACAGTGAAACACCAGCAAAAAGTGGGGGTAACCATAGTAAGCAGATCCTACTCTCCTACAGCCTTCACCTGGACTCAGAATGCATGTGTGTGGAACTAGGCATGTGTGCACACACCTGTGCAAGGTGAGGCACTTTCATGGTCCGAGCAGCACAGCATCGTTTGGCAACGTTCCCAAATCGGACATGCTGCTTGGGGGGGGAGTACACACATGGCAATGTAGCACAACATGTGACCTTGTTGGACCCTTCCACCTGATCACTGTCAGCAGAGCAGACAGTCGGCGCAGTGCGGAGGCACAGCACTATGCAGACCCCATGGGCTGTGAGTCGTGTCCCCTCACACATGGCGATGAGCAGACGCAAAACATCACATGATTCGTCCAGTAAGGCAAGGAGGGCTGAGACCGTTGCCATCTGTAATGATTTGTGTACATTTTTGCACCGCCATGTCTTGCACCTCGACATGTTCCCATGCTCCATGTAAGTGTGTCAAGCATGTCCCTGCTTGTTGTGGCTCTTGCCTTGTCCGTACTGACACGCACATGCCAATAAAGTCTCTGCAACTTCACTACTGTCCAACTTTGATGAGTGTTGATTAGATGTACGAATTGTGTGTCACAATGAGCATTGTCGGGAAGAGACTGAGTGACGCATATACAATGGGGTTGGGTCCCCTTTAACTGCTCCACCTCTATGATCCAAACACTGTGTTTGGGATAGTTGCTGGCAGGCCTGTGCACTCATGTGTCTTCAGCAACGTGAGTATGGTGTCCAACCTCTGACCATGTGGAGCAATGCTATCAATCAACACAGAATGTGTCCACACAGATGTGTGTTAGTAGATATGCGAAGTGAACCACTGGTGTCACATGTGATGTAGGACACCACTTCTGGCCTGCTACCTATTTGGTCATTCCTACACACAGCCCTATTCGAATACATGGACGTGTGCCGACATTGGGGGTTTGCAAGATTGTCGTCAATGTGCAAAGAGGCCACAGCTAGTACTCACCTCCACAGACATCCAACTGGCCATATGGCTCAGGGATCAACATGTGCATTGATGTCATTTACAAGGGTATACCTTCTCGTGCAATCATTGTCCATACATACATCCATACTTTCACACTTGAGTGAACATAGTCATGACACATCTGTGTGATTTAGAATGTTTTATTCACATTCTGGTGAATTGCGGTGCTGGAGCTGTACATGGCCATGCCAAGATGCACATTACATTGAAGCCCAGTGGTGGGCCAACCAGAGTCCTTTGGGGATTGAAAAGTGATTTGGGAGAGGGAGAGTGCAGTCCGCAGCAGGATTGCTGTGTTGTTGTCAACCTGTGAAGATATGGCAGTCCATGTTGGGGTCCATGTGTTTGTCGCAGAGTGTTCTGGGGGTCAGTGGAAGGTGTGGTCCCAGGGCATGATGCATAGGATAGAACGAGGCAGGGACAGGTCATATGGCGGTGATGGATGCTACTACCTCCTTCCTCACATAGTAATTACCATCCCCATCTTAGTCCTCTGATGCTTCCTCAATGTCCGGTGTGTCCGGTGTGTGTGGCGGGGTAATGGCTGCATCACTGGGTGCCACTGACACATCAGGGTGCGATGGTGGTAGGGCTGCATCACTGTGTGCCACTGACACATCAGGGGTCGGAGAGGTGTGTGTCACAGTTCCAGCTGCAGTCATCTGGGACCGGTTCAGAGGCAGTAATGGCAGGATGATGAACTGCAAAGCATGGAGGATCCCAGCTATATCTTGCTGGTGTTCAGCCGAGGCAGCCTAACGTCCAGCCTGCATCTGCTCTATGGTCTCAATTGTCCTGTGCATCTGTGCCAACTCTGCGCTGTCATCGCTGATACCTGTCTGACAAGGCAGTTCTTGTATCCGAGAGATGGCCCCAGTGATGTCAGCCAAGGATAGTTGTGGAGCATGGTGTGGTGAGTGTGTGTGCGTTAGAGACTGTAAGTGGTCGTTGATGGGACTCAGACACCCACGTATGGCATCGAGTTTGGCTGCCATGAGCTCGAAACCCAGCCGCCACTGATCAGCCAACTGCATTGGAATTCTATGTGTTGTTTGGGGGGGTTCTGGGAGACAGTCATGGTGGTGGGTTTCCTGCTGGGTGGTCTGTGCATGTGGTGGTGTCACCTCGAGGCAGCTGGGCTGCCCTGTTCGTGGGGTTGGGGTACGGAGGCTGTCCATTATCCGTTGGAGGGTGTCTGAACAGATGTGCAGGCAGCCCTCTTCATCATCACTGATGGGAGTTGTGGTCTGCTCTGCAGTAAGTGTTGTTTGTCCCCCTTCAATGTTAAGGGGAGATGCATGTTAACAGAGGTTCCCATGTATGTTGCAGCTTTGCAGATGTTTACATGCAGACTGCCTGACAATGCTCATTGGGTCTGTTTTGGTGGAGCTGGCTATTTGATGGCAGACAGTGGGTCTTCCAAGTACATGAGGGATGTGTGGTAGTACCCATACATTGTCATCACACAGTGTCAGGCAATGCCAGATGTGAGTGGCCTGTTACTACGCATAAGCGGAACCTGTTGTGTACTCTGTCCTGTGGTGTAGGTGTAGCACTTTGTCCAACATTTCCGTCATTAGTGTTGTTCTGTGGTTGCTATGTGTGTGTGCTGCATTTTGGGGGAGTCGACCCTGCAGCTCTGATTTCGTGGATCTTTTGAGGTGGTGTGCCTTTGAATTGTGTGCTTTTCGGGGGCTGGGATGTTTGCGACTTGGGTCATTGGTGCTCTTGGACAGATTTTGTGGCCTTATGCATTGTTTGTCTGCTGCGTGTATTGGTCGGCATGGGTAGTAGGTGTACGTGGATGAGTCAGAGTGTGACCTGCTCCTTTACGGATGTGATCCACACTGGGCCACCTCCATGTCAATTCATGCACCATGTCATGTATTTCGGCTGCTGCCATGCTATCAGTCATTCAGTGTCACTTGCTTAATCAGTGTGGCTCACACAGCCGCTGCTTTTCTGGATTCATCACATGTGCATGGATTGGTAGTGTCGTTGGTTATTCAGAGGGGGCCCATATGTGCACATGGTGGACGGGGGCCTACTTGGGGTTTGTATGTGTGCTGCAGTGTGCCAAGGGTTTCAGGGACATGTTCCACTGTCATTGTGCGTGTGCTACCCATGATTGTGCATGTGTGCCATTGTGCCCATCTCCCCCCTCCCCCAGTCCCTGGTCGTCACTCACCCTGTTGCTGTTGGGTCAGGTCATATCGTGCTGTGCCCAGGCCCTCGACTCCTGCCACCGTCTCCACACAGGTGAGTGTGGACACCATTTCCTCCAGCTCATCCAGCTCCTCCTGTGGGAAGGACTCCAACTCCAGTCGCCGTTGCTGCCTTCCTGTTGGCGGCGAGTTTTTGTTTGGTCTGCCTTTGCACATCATGCCAGCGCCTCTTCACCTCCTCGCCACTCCGACTGCATTGACGTTGATGACAATGGTTTGCCATATTTCTGTTTGTGTTGCTAGTGCTGCAGTGGAGATGACGAACAGTTGTTGGTAGTGTCCTATCACCTCTGTGAAGATGATCCATTCTTCCTGCGGACTGAACCCCGTCTTCCTCTTCCTCTTCTCCTTGCCCTTACCCGAACACGAGATTCCATGCTGGTCCTCCGTGGGGCTTGTGAGGTTCAGCTTGTCCTCTGCACTCGGTCTGGGTGCATCCATGGTGCTACGCAGTTTGAATTGGTTTTGTCGTGGTTTTTTGTTTTGGCTTTTATAGTGTGTTTTCCCGCATGACGCGTTGGTTTGGCAGGGCTGTCGCTGGTTTTTGATGATTTTGGTATAGCGCTTTGGGGCATCGCAACTTTTTTGGCATTCATGTTTATTTTTTGTTAGTCGTGTTGACTTTTGCACAGTCATTTGGCGCGTTATCATGCTGCTATCACATGTGAATCTGGCTTCTCTCACAGGAGAGGAAACCAACCCCCTTTGTCCAGAGCCCCTTGGCACCTGGACACGCAGGAAAAGTAGCTAGGCAGGAAAGGCGTGTCCACCCTCAGACGAGAACCACCCCTGAACTGGGCGACCTGAAGTGGATACGACTTTTCAGAAGTGACCATCTTGGTAATGGCAAATTTACGATCTCTGGGACAGGGTTATGCTCACTTCCCTCAGGAAGTGGTTATATAGGGAGGCGTAGTGACCACAGGGGTAAGTAGCCCATTGCCTAATAACCTACATTCCTCTGTCTCCCCTACATTCAGTATTCAGAGGAGCCCTGACACCGGGAAATCAGATCCTGCAGACCAGCAGAAGAAGTAGGGCCAAAGAGCTGCAAAAGCAAGAACTGGAGAAGAAGCAACTGACTGCCGGCCTGTTCGTCTGTTCTCAACAATTTCACCAAAAGTCATCTCATCCTGCAAACTGCTAATCCTCCAAAGCCTGGGAGGAATACCAACACTTCTCCAAAAACACAGGAAGTCCTGTGGAGCTGCAGAGCTGCTTCCCTGCATCCTGCAGGCCCCCCCCCCAGAAGACTGTGATGACTCCGGACTGCAAAAACCTGATGCTGTAAAACACCACTGCACCCATGGTTCCTAGCCTTAGCTGAAGTTGGCCAGCAGTGCCAGTGTGGTCCCCCAACCCTCCAGCGACAAAGCCCACCTTGGACTTGCCCATTGTGGACTTTCCAACATAGCCTGTAGCCTCTGTTTGGAGCCCCCCCTCTACCACGAGTGCTCCCAGTGATGAAAATCCTTTGCCTAAAGACACTTCTACACCCTTTGCCCCTGGAGAAGAGAACCACAGGCATCCCCACTTTCCCGAGTATCACAAGAGTCATGTTGATTATCCTGACTGGACCCCCAGTCTGAGCCTGCAGCCTCTTTACCGATGGACCAATCTCCATAGACTTGAATGGGGCACCCAACACTGTAAGCATCTCTGCATCCGTCCACCACAGTGCTGCCCGAAGTGAACTGTTGGTGTTGCCTTGGACCCTGCCCCATATTCACCTTAAGTTCAGAAGATTAGTTCCGTAAGTCTCTGTTGAGTGCCCAAATGCAATACATGTTTTTCCTCCAGAGGTTAACATTAACCCAAAGTGCTTCTATTCCGATTTAAAGTATCAAAGTCACCCGACACTGAAAAACACACCTCTGGACTGGGACACCCCAGTGCCTCTCACAGTGACCTATTGGTTTGCCTTGGGCCATGCCCCATATTCACCTGAAGACCCAGGGAAGGGTCCCGTAAGTCATTGTTAAATGACCGTATGCAGCGTATGTTTTCTTCCTAAGTTAATTTTGCCATGAAGTGCTTCAATTATGATTTAAAGTTTAATAAACCTCTTTACTTCAAACCTGCTATTTTCAAAAGTTCTTAACTGATTTTGATGATCTTGGTGCCTAAAGTTATATAAAAATATATATTATTTTTATAAATTGATGTGGATCTTCTTATTGAGTTGTGTGCATCATTTACTGACTATTGTGTGTATTTGCAGATGTCTAACACTCCACTCGGATGAGCCTGAGGCTGCTTGACCACACTACCCTCTAGAAGAGCACATTGGGTTTGCAATTGCAAGCCACTGTCCACTACTTAGGGAATACCGGGACTCTTTGTATGGCATACCTCTTTTTGGTATACTATATAAAGAGCCAGCTTCATACAGTGTGGTGTTGTAACATTTATTTAGTGCTTCGTATCCACTGTGGAATACCTAGCATGTTGCACAACACTTGTGTGGTATGCAGTGACTCACAGAATAATCTTGAATCACCAGTCATTTAATGATGAAAATGAGAGTGGGTTCTGTCTTTTCCCGATGGTGACAATTCTTTGTGGAACCACAAGGAACATGGATGGAGTAGTAACTAAGACAGTTTATTAATCCACTGATACTAAATAAACTAAATACCATAAACTTACCGGATTTTGCCGCCACCGCCACGAGAGTCAGAGGGCAGCCAGCACCTTGCAGCAGCAGCAGCCAGCCACCGCCAAGAGTCCCAGAACACCGGACTCCGCGCCGCCGCTCCGGGAGACCACAAATCCCGGCAGGCCTCGCGGCGGCGCGTCTGCAGTGACGCGGGTCGCGCTGCGTGGGGGCGCCAGAGCCCTTCAAAGGAAGGAGAGCCTTGCATCGCGGGACGCGAGCGGGACGCCCGGGGCGAAGCCCGGGCAAAGGGCGGGCCCTCTGAGGCCCTCAGAGGTCACCAGTGGTCGGGCGGGCCACCCCACCAACATTGTCAATAAGGTTAGTCTCCTAATAGGTTGTCTACAATGGCTGATTGTACCGCTACAAGTGATAATGTTGACATCCTGATCCAGGACGCAGAGTCCCCTGTAATACTGCTAACGTCGTTTGAGGCATTGATAGACACTGCATTCAACGAGATTGTTGAGACTGAAAGGAGATTTTCAATGGGTCCGACGAGTATTAACCAACTACATGCCACCACCAGTCTCAATGGTAATGGCAATACCCATATAACTCCTGAAATATTTGTTGTAAAACCCTCACATCCCGCTATTGAAGTACCAATTGTCTTAGACGATGATGACACTGTTACATATATAGCACCAGAAGTGACTCCTGGCCACGCCCCAGTAAAAACATCTACAGAGGCTGCAAACAAGGTATCTGACAAAGTTGCAGCCAAGAGAAAGAGGGGCCCTGCTAAAATAACCTACAACAAACGGAAGCAGCCACTAAGGACTGTTAACCAACCAACCCCACAAAGTATGTGGAATAAGGGGAAGAGACAAAAGTTGGTCCAGCATATAGTACCTACACAGGATCAACCGCATCTGGGTGATATGGTCGTTATAAATAACGAGGGGTCAAATTATATATCTATCTCCACCCAGACTGAGCCCCCCCACGGAATTGACAAATCCAGTCACTATTCCAAGTCAGAGGGGAACCTTATTGAGACTGTTGTCGATACAATTTTTAAAAATTTGGAAGGTCAAATGATCAAACAATTTAATAATATTTTTAAAAGACTTGATAAATTGGAGAATATAATTAAAAACGAGGATGCAAAGAGAAAAGGTATAGCAAACTTGGACAAAATGAGAGTAGAACGTCTGCTAAAAGACCTTGAATCCACTACTCGTGTCCTTACTATAGGTGACCATGGCAATACCAGGACAGTGGAACAACAAGCTGTAATCAATCCAGTACAGTCTGATACACCAAAGGTATCTAAAAGTAAGGGCATAACAGGCAGTAATCCGTCTGCTTGTCAAACCAACACCCCCTTACCCCCATGTAACCCTACACATGGATATGTTACTTCGTCCAAATCCTCTGTTTCCGCTATTGACGCAAGCGGATCATCAATTAATTCTATTAGAAAGAGTAATGCAGCGAAGCAGACCACCTTAGCACAGAAGGGTCCTGTCAATCACAGCCAGCACGATAAAAGGATTATGCATGAGGACAATAGGCCTATCAAACATCAAGGCCCGGCCCTACATCTTCCACCTGAGGCTTGTCCGTATGTTTTAGTTCTGGCTGGAATCCCACCGCTTAAGGAAGGTCAAGGAGAATCATGGGTTCAACTTCACAATAAGTGTATAGACTGGTTAACAAAGCACAAGGGAGTGGGTTATGACATTGCAAAAGAAATCATAACCACACGGCGAGTAACCTGGGTCGGTCCCCTTTACAAAAACATCAATGGGGACTGTATCGTAATTAACTTTAGAAACCCGGGCACAGCAAAATATCTGTTGAACAACAATCCTGGTCGTCATGGCCCGTCTACTGTGGTGACCCCACTACCCTTAAAATATTTTTACCGTCCTCCCCACAAGTTGATGCAACCCCCCCCAGTTTTTCCCTTACAGAATAGGTTTGGAATATTCCAGGACCTGGACTCTTTGGATTGACTGCCCACTGAAACCACCAAACCACTTTCCGTGTGTTTTGAGGCAGCACAGTTAGAGGAATCATCCTCAGAGGCGACCCTGTTAACACTGGAGATCTCTCCACCCAGTCCACTAAGCGTTCAACAAGGCTATGTTATACCTAAATCCGCCCCAAGTACTAACCAGGGTCCCTGTTTGAGGAATAATAAAAACAATAACCTAACAATTCTCAGTTGGAACATTGCGGGCCTGAAGTCCAAGATGGGAATTCCTTCATGGAGGGATTGCGTCAATCGTTATGACATATTGATGTTCCAAGAAACTTGGTGTGTTGAGGACCTATTGTTTGAGGGGTATAGTTGCCATAATAGGACTGCTCTGGCCCCTTTGGCTGGTCGCCCTAGTGGTGGATTGTCCATTTGGATAAAAATTACTGCTGAAGCTAAAATTGACGAACTACAAACAAATTGTCCTAGTTTCATGGCACTCTCGTATACCCAGAGGATAAAACTGTGTTTAATCAATTTCTATAACAACGATTTTTTGTCCCAACCTAACCCAAATTTTATTCTCTTATTTGATTTTATTAATGTAATCATGGATGGACAGGTATACGGGAAATTTGATGGCATATGTTTAGGGGGAGATTTTAACGCACATGTACATTCAAGAAATCCCCCATGTAAAAGAGGTATAGAACTGTTAGATTTTCTTGCTTCTAGTGAACTTGTTAATTGCATGGAGCATGCAGGTATGGAAAACCATGCGTCCCCATTCCCCACCTTTATTGGTCACGGGGGTGGTACAACGATTGATTATGTTTTTGTTTCACACGCCGTTGCAAAGGCATTAATAAGGGCAGAAGTAGTGTGTGAAATTCACAGTGATCATTACCCAATTGCCATCCATTTATCAATACCGAAGGGTAAGTGTCCAAGACGTGAAATAGGCGCAAGGGGTCTGGAAGTCTCGACAGACAAGTTGAGGGTAATCTGGAAGGGAGCAGACAATAAGGGAATCCTGGCAGTAGTATGTAAAAAATATCCAACTTTGATTAAAGATTGTCTTACCACAGAGGACCATGGGATCAATGTGGTTAAAGCGTTTTCTGAACTCTGCACTGTAATTAAAGGCGAAATTTCCAGACCAGCCTCTAGCAAGGCTGAGGAAACGCCCAGATGTTTCGATGTCTCATGCTCAAAAGCGAACAGGATGCTTAGAGCTGCCTTAAAAGCTGAACCGAGGGACATACTGCGGGTAAGGCTGCTTAGAGCAGAGTATAAGCTTGCCTTACGCACCAGATCAAACGATTTACTGAAAACCCACTGGGATTCCCTGGCACGATCTGCTGACCTAAAAGATACCACTGGGTTTTGGAAGGAGGTAAAGGAAATAAGATCTATCGGTTCAAATTTGACCGAAATTAACTGTAATATTACTGGTCCGATCTGGGTTGCACATTTTGGTAAAATCTACGCACCACCAGATAACACTCCTTTGCTGCTACCCCCTCCACACCCAATGTCTATTTCCACACTTGAGGTATTTGATGCTATTTTAGAAAGCGCCGGGAATAAAGCGCCCGGATCCGATGGGCTCTCCATAGACCAATTAAAATGTGAGCCAGATTTTTGGGCTCCATTGCTATGCAATGTTTTTAACAATTTAACTAAAGGAGAGATTCCGGAAACATGGTCACGTAGCATTATTGTTCCCATTTTTAAAAAGGGCGACAGGCTGGATCCTGGGTGTTACCGCCCAATCTCTTTAATAGATAACACCTTAAAAGTTTTGGGACGGATCTTATTTAAAAGGATAAGAACCTGGACTGATGAGAATAACATCCTACATCCTAGCCAGTTTGGGTTCCGCAGTAGTGTCGGAACGGTGGAACAATGCTTGAATCTGAACCTGATCATGGGAAAATATAATATTGCAAAGAAATCCCCTTTATATTTTGGTTTTATGGACTTGAGCTCGGCTTTTGATTTTGTTAACCGCTCCCGGCTTTGGTCTACCCTTCTTGAATATGGTTTGGATGACCATCTGGTACATTTTTTAGCTTTTTTACACCGTGATCTTAAAGCCTGTGTACGTGTGAATCAAATGGGTGAAGTTTCCGATGATATTAGCATTGGTAGGGGGGTGAGACAAGGGTGTGTGCTGGCCCCTCTCCTATTTATTTTGTACATTAATAAACTAAGCGGCACTTTGAGCACCCTAACTAGTGATGTGCCTTACATTAATGGAGCCCCTATACCCACCCTTCTTTACGCAGATGACGCGGTCCTGATGGGCCGCACTCCGAAGGCACTGCGTATTTTAATTTCAGGGTTTGTCCTTTTTATGGCCGATTTAGGCTTAACAACTAATTTTAAAAAATCACTGATTATGAGCTGTGGGCCAAAAAATCACAAAATTCCCCAGATTACTTCAGGGTCAAATGTTTTAAAAAGTACCAGCACTTTTCCCTATCTAGGGCTCCTATTTTCAAATAGTGGTACGTGGCATGCACATGTTTCTTATGCCAGGAATAAGTTGGGCAAGGCCATTAATTGTGTAACCTCCTTGAGACAACCCACCCAAGCTGATGTGATAACTCCCCTGGTGAAGATATATCAAACCCAATGCATGCCAACCGGCACTTACGGCGCTGAGGTTTGGGGTTATACCAAGTGCTCCTCTATTCAAATAGAAGAAAATAGATTCTGTCGTAAGGTATTGGGGGGGGTTATTTGTTCTCCAAACTATGTATGTCACAACGAACTAAATATTCCTTACATAGAGGATTTTGTGAGATCAAGACCAGCATTGTTCTGGATAAAGATATGGAACAACACGGCTGCTACACTGACCCGTGACATTATTTTGGACTGTCTAAAGTGTGATAGGGGACACCATATTCCATGGCTGAAATCAGTAAAAGAGTGCCTTGCAAGCGTGGGTTTGGCTTCCCTGTTCACATCACCACACCTAATAAATCGCTCCCATAAGACCATCATTTTAAGGGCATTGTATGATTTATATAGTGAAGAGCGGGACAGAAAGAACCAGACTAAATGCACGGTTGTAAAATATTTGGCCTACTCTGAACCACACATTAAAAACCTGGCCTACCGTATAGATATTTGCGTTTGCATCTTGGTAGATGGGTAAGGGGTTTACTGTTTCGTTTCCGAGAGGGGAGTATAGTTAATTTACTGAACTTCCCTCTGGGATACAATAAACATCTTGAAACCTTAAATTGCCCCTGTAACCCTGACATGAAGCAAAGTCTTATGCATTTCCTGTTCCTCTGTGGTTTTTATAAAAAACTTACTGTACATTATCTTATGCCCTATTGTAAGAAAAATGAATTGACTAATTTTAAATTGGCACTCCGGTCTTTCCAGGTATTGGGATCAGACGAAGTTATTTTTAGGATGAGCTGTTTTCTCAAAGCTGCTGTTAGATCGAGAGTCACCCTTAATATCGATGCATAATTATCGCACACTGCACTTTCTATTTTGCACTTTCCTGATAAATTTTTTTTAAATCTACTTCTTTTTATCTTTTGTAATTATGTGTAAATAGATAATATTATAACAATGTGATGTCCGTCCTTTTTCAACAAAGGTTTTAAAATTGTGTTTTTAAACAGTGTTTTCTAATAATATTATAAGATATTTTCTTCTCTTAACAAATTTTTAAATCTATTACTAGGGAAGGACAAATCTGGTATAGTTGTGAAATTGTAATGGATTTTGATTTGATTGTGCTCGTTTTTCCTCGTACTATTCTCCAATTGTAACTATTGAATTGAATGTTTTTAAAATGTTTTTGGTTTGTACTTTTATGGATGTTTTTTATTCCGAATAAAGATCTTTTGACTTGACTTGACTTGATACTAAATAAAAAATGATTTGGAAAGATTAACAGATTACTCTCAAGTGAATAAGGGGGCAGATCATGAGTGAGGCTGTGCTGAGTCTTTATTTCAGGGAAGTTTGCACCAAAAGATGTCTGACATGAAATACATCTCCACCCCTTTAGGAAATAAATACTGCAATCTGAGCCATAATAACATTGGGCAACACAAGTGGGATAACCTCTTTATAAGATAGAACGCAGCAAGTATTTGTTGTGAGATTCTATTGTGTATGAAATTCAAAGTTCTTCACCGTATCAAATCTGTTAGTGACACTTTGTGAAGGCTGGAAACAGCTTCCCCAGGAAAAGGTAACTTTTGTTATCTCTTCAAGATGTCTGTGTGGAATTAAAATAGGCACCTAGCAATGTGACTGCAATCTTCCCATTTGAATTTCTGTGGAACCTCAAGTATTCACGACTGGTGCAACATTGATACGCCAGAGTATATTACTCTAGCTGAAGTATCAATAAGGTCTTTTATCAAGTGTGGCTTCCTTTGGGTTTCCTTTGCCTTTCAGCAGCATGAATATATATTTCTGCTTATTCTATGGGGCTCAGAAAATGCATGCATATTCATGCCATCTCCTAAACACCAGTATTAAAAAAAAGTGAAGGATAGAATTCTTGAATTAATCTCAGCCTCTAGTAATTACCAGGACAGCATCCCAGTCCATTGTTACTTTTCACACCATGCCACATCATTTTAGAGAGCCCTCTGCAAATCTGCCTCAACCCGGCTCCAATACGAGTAGTCTAGCCCGAACTGCCAGGCCAGATCCTCTCTGAACCAGAACTCAAGCAACCCAAGACTGGTTTCACCCTTATTAGGGCTCATCAGTTGGGTATGAACAAGGGGGTCACATAGTGCATTAAGTTAGGTGGGACACGATTCAAAGAAAAAATTAAAAACATAAAATCTGATGAAAAAATATATTTGGGTGGTCGATTGCTTGGAACCCTTAGAGCATCAGTTGGTAAAAGCTATTCTGGGGCAGCATCAACCCATAAACAGATCATATCAAGCCATAACTAAATTGCCTTTGCCTTTTAGAACAACAGGACCACATACACCTTTGAATTCCCATCTGCACCAAGATTCTTTATTTTTTTGGTATATGATTCATCACAAGGCAGATGAGGTGGAAACTGTTACAGCTCAAGTTGAATAGGGCATTTAGAAACGCCATAACATTCTCATAAAATGCATCTACAAAAGAAGAAAGGTTTTGTTGAAAACTTTAAAAGGAACTATTCTGAACTATTCTAAGGCAGCCACCCACAACATTAATTCTTTACTTTCTGCTAACAATTGGATCCTTGACACTAATCCAAGGGCCTCTATTAGGAACGCTGACTAGATCACTAATGCACTTGGTCATCTTGCCCCTCTCGGAAAAGTAAAATCATATTGAAAAGCTTCTGTGGCTCCTTGGTGCACCGGATGTGGTTAAACCTCTATGGAACCACCATGAAAACCCTGGCAGAGAGGAAACTCTTAATATGGTTGGTGGGATCACAGCGATCCTACCAAGCATATTGCGGCCTCTGACCACCACACCACTACCTTGCAACAGCGGTCCCTAGTGGCATCGGTGGCCCCATGGCAATCTGACCACCCAAGTCATAATGAAGAGGTCGGACCTCCAGTGCGAAGGTGGCTGGACGGCCACCGCCACGCAACCATGAGTCTGGCGGTCCTTGGACCACCAGACTCCTAATTGGGCCCTTAAACTCCTTTTTTCTGATCCACACATTGAGCCATCCTTACATTCCTTCAGCCTCCAGATACCGCATAGACCGTGATCCTCCCTTGGCTCGCTAAGGCTTCTCGTCCTTGCCAATGATACTCCTTTCAATCCTTACTGTCTCTCTTGCACAATGAACCTTTATCTATCTAACAATGAGATCATGTGAATACACCTGAAGAGGAGAGAAAAACATTGCAACCCAAGCAAGCTTCTTGTTGAGGGTTAAACATGAAAAATCCAAATTTTTAAGGCCTTTGGTCAAGTTAACGTGGCAAACAGTTCAGTGCATGTTTAAATACATGATTATGAGAATGATTTACAATCATTTACAGTTACAATATAGATACAGAGTACTATTCCAAAGAATGGATGATTATATAAGAGTTAGCAATATTACTCAAATCACACAAATGCAGATATATATATATATTTTTTTTGTACAAAGGACGCCGCACTCAGCAACTTCAGTTCACAGGTTTTATTTCAGTGCCCAGTCTAACACCAACACGTTTCAGCCTAACGGCCTTGCTCACGTGAGCAAGGTCGTTAGGCTGAAACGCGTTGGTGTTAGACTGGGCACTGAAATAAAATCTGTGAACTGAAGTTGCTGAGTGCGGCGTCCTTTGTACAAAAAAATTGTTTCTTGGCTATTGGTCTGGCCCAACGCCGACACCCGCTGAAGGGCGATCCTGTCACAAGACCACATTGCATCAAAAAAAAAAAAAAAAATATATATATATATATATATATAAACAGTAATTCAATGTTACTGTTAGAAAAACATTACTATGCACACTCGTAGAAGTGTCGAGATTACCCAGTAAATGTACTTTTTATAGCTGTTCAGCACACCACATCATGTTAATGATACTAAGTCACACTAATGCACAGGGCCCTGTATAAATATATGTGGCCTGGTCAAACATAAAAGGGTGGAGCCGAAATAATGCTGCTCCAGTCCCGCCAATGATGGAGAATCAAGCAACAACAGATTACAATTCGTTTGTATCAGCTGGTTTTGAGCATCGTCTGTCTGGATTCTTCAGGATGTTCAATGTCATCTTGATATCTACTCTGACTCTCCTCTAGCTCTACATCTGACCTCCTACTCTTCACTCCCCATATAACCTTTGCATACTTATATCCCTTAAAAATCATAATTGGGAATTTCATACAAAGGGCAATTATCAAATAAAGGTTTCAAAATGACCCCCCAAATTCCACTTCCCAAGCTTCCTAACCACTTGCCAATGGAATCAAATCCACTTCCAGTAGTTTCCTAAGCACATGTCACTTCCAACTTCTATAAATCGTTCTTGAGACTTCAAATATGCTTAATGTGTTTCTGCAAGTCCTTAATGATGTCAGGGATGTAGGTGCGGCATAGTTGGACCTTCAGCATATGACAGATTCCACCCTTTTTTGCCACAAGGATATCTAACACAAGTCTATTCTGCAAGACCATTGGTCTGATTACAACCCTCTCAATATTTACAACTGATAAAGCTCCTGCTGTTTTTGTGGCTAACTTATCCTCTTTAGTAGACACTTTCTAATCTTAACACCATTTGAAATCACACTTACAGATAGAATCATCGCACCAAAAACATCTCCTACTACTTCTCTTGCACTTTCCCATCACTTAGGCCTTGATTTCTAGTACCACACAGGACCTTTAAAATGTTCCACATGATATATATTTGGAGAAACTACACCCTGAATAGCACCCAACATACCAACCATCAGGAAATTGAAAATAAGCATGCCCTCTACAAATATACTAACTCTTGGACTAACAGGGTCTTGATCTGCCATAAATAATTTCAAATTTGAAGGTACGATCAAGATCACTTTTTTCCACGAATATAGTGTGCTCTACAGATCTACCCTTAAGTATACACAACTTATCTTTATGTTTCCAAACTAAGATCAGTGCAGCTCAGTTCCCCTCTACCTGATGTTTTATTTCTTTATCTGCCCATTTATGTTCTTCATTAATTTTCAGAACTGATTTCGACATAGACTCCATGTCTCTTCTTCTATCCTCAACTAAATTCAGAAACGTCTTCTCAACCTTTGTTAAAAGACATGTCAAAATATGTCAGTAACCATACACAGTTTCTATTTAGTGTCTGGGTGGTTTTGAAAGAAACAATCAGCTATTCAGCTATTTCTATCTCTGGGGCATTGGGACGACAGTTTAAATGCTTAAACAAAGGAACGTCTGAAGAGATCAGGTCATAATTTGAAAAGTAGTACTGACAATGGCCCTGCCTATACTAGAGATTTAGTAAGAGACTTCAAGTGACACCACATGTCAAAGGGAGGTGGTGGTAGGTAATACCCTCTGCTTCAGAGGCAGGTAACTAGGTACAAACATAAGAATCCCTAGAATCCATCATGTCAATGTATTTACAAAGCAGTTTAAAATTTGTGTTTGAAGACAAATCTCTCCTTGATATGTCCACATGTAACTAATTGTCACCCAACAAATGTGAATTACTGTCAGCAGGATGTGGCATTGCAGGGACAACAGTGGACTTGAACCCTACTGATCTAGAGGTAGCTGCATATAATAATTAGCACTACAACTATTAGTGTGCCTGCTATTACGTATCTACACCTATTAGTGTTAGGATTGGTTTTTATTCTTTCTTTGAAACTAGACCGTTGGGCAGAATTTAGCAGCAGCAGAGTCTTTTCTGTCGTGTTCCACCTGTGCAAACAGTAAAACCAAAGTTCAAGTGATATGTAACAGAGTATATGCAAAGGTCTTTGTGACTCTTTCGTAGCACTACTCCATATTCAACCACCAACTTTCCAGGACCCCCCTCAGACAGAGCATGTGCTGTTTCAGATTTCTGCTGGTCATCTACTGATTGACTAACCTACTGCTGTGAACTCTTGGCCACTACCACCAGCTCTTCTGGGAGTGGTGCTATTATATTTTTAAGGGAACACAGAACTCAGTGAGTGTTGGCAGCATGTTGGCAATTGGGGAGACCGCCGCAATTCACAGCAGTCGTGGTGACTAGAGTCACCTGGAAGAGACCACACCAGCGACACTCCAGACAACTCTTCCATACAAGTTTCTTAACCAGTACCCAGTCTCCAGGCCTAAGGTCATGGCTCTGCTCCTGGTGAGGAGGGCGGTGGCGACTTCAACCTGATGAGACACAGAATGCACCACGCTAGCCAGTTCATTGCAGTAGTCAAGTATCAGATCATCAGTAATGTTCACAGGCCCATTTGCAGGTACTGCTAACAATCTCATTGCCATGCCCTTGATGATCTCATGGAGGGACAATCCTGTCCTACGATCAGATATGTTGGTAGACTCATCAACACAAGCGGCAAAGCATCACGCCATTTCAAGATGTAGAAGCACACACATTTGCAAGCCTGGATTTCAAAGTCCCATTCATCTGCTCCACCTGACCTGAGCCTCAGGCATTTAGCCACAACTCAGTCTTTGTTCAACTTGTAAAGCAGCTCACAGCATCCTCAGGATTTCATTGTTGAAGTGCTTGCTGTAGAGCGATTCCCAAGACGTCAGGAAGCCAAACCAAGGTATCAACTCCCTCAACAGCACTTTGCTACTGTAAGACTGTCATTCCTCGTGATCGGGTATGACTCAACCCATCGTGAAAAAATACACACAACAATCGAAGTGTACCTCAACCCATTACACATGGGTATCTCAATGAAACCCAACTGCAACATGCGAAAGGGACCACCTGATCTCTCTGTGTGGCTCAATGTCATTGCATTCCTCTCCCCCATGTTATTCTGTTGACACTTGACACATCTCCGAGTGGCTTTGAGTCCCTCTCGGGTGAGAAGCACGCTCATAAATTCCCTGATTGATTGATCTGTGGCACAATGCTTCAGCCATCAATCTAAACCTTGGATTGAACTATCACAACAAGATTGAAGGCTACACAAAATAGTCCAGACATCTGCCACGTGGTCCACATTAGCAACAATGAGCAACAGACATTTCCAATGATGGTGCTCACTTGGTACCAGCACCCTGCCACCTAGGGTGTGTGTTCTGTCCCGGGCATGCCCCGGTCTGGTAGCTACAGGAAAGAGAATGGGTTCCAAAGCACACAAAGTCTTATAAGGTTTGTAAGAGAATTGACAAGCACAAATTAAGATTCAATGTAGAGTTTCTTTGCAGAGAGATCCATGTCCTTTATTCTTATTCCAATAAGCTTTGTGTAACACACATATGTCCATCCTAACAAGCAGCCGACATGTAATTTGTCTTGCAAAAAGACTTTTTCAAGGCTGAATGTAAAGTGTGGTTGTCCAAGATGGTATGTTCCAAATTTAATGATACTAATAACAAGGTGTAGGGGTGCAACAGTGATCCCTGTAGTCTGGGCCTAGAACATGCACATGGCTGTCCTGAATCTGCATTGTATGGTCCTAAGTGTGATCTGAGCAATCCTAGTAGCATGATCATGCAGTCTCTGGGTGCAGTAGAGCCTTGTGAGTCATTAGAATCGACTCTTCATGTGTGATGGGCACTCTGGGACAACTACCCTTTACATTCAAATTAAACCTTGAAAAAGTATTTTTGCAAGATGAAACAAATGTCGGCTGACTGTTTGGATGGACATTTATGTGTTGCACAAAGCTCATTGGAATAAGAATAAACAGACACGGTCCTCTGTAAAGAAACTCTTTATTGAATCATAATTTCTGCTTGTCATTTCTTTAACAAACCTTCCAAGACTTTTGTGTGCTTTGGTACCTAGTCTCTTTTCTTGGATTGAACGATGTCTTCTAGAACAATCCGACAATGGTGTCTCCCCCGGCATGAGTAGGACCATGATAATGCCTGGCCGTCTGTGGTAAAATACTTTTAGGCAACACAGGTCTCCTATCTCCTGAAACCCAAATCTCATCCTCATCCCTTTTGACACAACCTGCCTTGACTCAACTCTTCTGCTCTACCTCTGACACTTCTTTCTGAAGCTTCTCAACTGTGTCCTAAGTGTCAGCTTTTGTTAACAAAAATGTTGTAGTTTGTCTTGTATGTCACCTTGTTTGTATATTCACCATTAAAAGTCCAAGCATTATGAGCAGAGTACTTTGCGCCCTCTTCTGCATATCTGTTACCAATGGTCACATAATCCTCCAACCTTAAAATGAGCAGCACACTTGATGACTGCAACCTATGCAGGCATTTGTAATGCTTCAAATAGCTTCATACATGTTCTCTGTTTTGAATGGGTGACCTGAGGAGGTCATAAACCCCCTCTTGGACCATAAATGTCCGAAACCATAAACAACCCCGAAGCCTTACTGACTATCAGTGAAAATGGTCACTCTTTTCTGGTCAAAGACAGAGCATGCACGGGCAAGAGCAATCAATTCAGCCACTTGTGCGGAAAACACTACTTGGTGCCTTGAAGCATTTACTATTCCTAAAACTGTACAGACTGCATAGGCAGCTCATAAATTTCCTTCATGGTCTCACAAGCACGAGCCATCCACAAAAAATGCAAAATCAGATTCAGGCAGTGGCTCATCCTGTGTGTCGGGTCATAGCTTGGTGCACAGTTCAGTGACATCGAGGCAGTCCTGCTCTGTATAGTTACTTTCTTGTCTGATTACTTAAAATCTTTACAATGTTATCAAAATGCAGGGAAACAATAATTGTATTAAAAACACAAGTTGAAATTTGTGATAAAAACACTGTAGGTGTGAAGACATGAGATAGCCAAGAAGGGATAAGGTATCCAGTTCCAAAGTGCCAGATGCCATAAGCCAATGAAAGTTGGATACTCTGTACATTGAGACAGTCATACTCCACTTCTTTTTCATTATTTTCATTTTCAGGAGGGGGCAACAGGGTGGCAGGGTTCAGAACATAACATCTTTTTAAGGTTACATTCTAAGCCACAAGTATAATCTGCTCATGCTGGGTTGGGCAGCTGTTCGTTAGGTGTTGAGTGCGAACACGCATCAACAGTATTTTTACAGAGTGAGGCATATACACCATTAAAGAATGACCCATGACAATGCTTTCACATCTCTCAGTCCTGACACCTGTAGCAGCCCCAGATTTAAGACAACTAGGCAGCACCACATCTACTAGATAAAGGGTAGCAGAGAAGCAGGCTACAGGTCTACGGGCACTTCCATGAGTTTGCGTAAGCCCTGAGAAAGCGCAGCCCTCCATCTGACTCCAAAAAAGTGAAAACGCTTTGTTGTAATCAGACATTAGCAGTGCTGGGGTGCCGCACAGACTTTCTCTCAGCTCTAGGAAGGCAACAAAACAAACATTGTCCCAGGGTACCAGATCCGACACATCCTTGTGTGTCACCTTCAGTAAAAGCTTGGCCACTAGGGAAAAAATGAGTATCCACTGGCAACAGTAGCCCACCATTCTCAAGAACATCTGACTTCTTTCTGTGTTGGTAGCGGTTTCATTTGCAAAACCACCATGATTTTTTCCTGGCACACCTTTTTGACTCCTTTCTCAATGTGGTGACCAAGAAACAAAACTTTCTTCAAACAGTACTGCAACTTATTGGAGGACACCTTATGTCCATTATCAGCGAAATCGTTCAACAGAACAATAGTGTCGGCCTTATAGGTTTCCTGAGTATTTGACGCAACCGGTAGGGTGTCAGTGTTTTACACCAGGACAGAGTTAGAGGGCATGAACAAAGACTCCAAATTCTTTTTGAGGATCTGATTAAAAATGGAGGGGCTCTCCGTATACCCTTGTGGGGATCGGAACCATGGCAAAACATGACTGCCGAACCAAAACACGAATTAGAAATGACTGTCCTGATGCAAGGGTATGGAGAAGAAGAACAGACACAAACCAATGACAGAAAAGCACTTAGCCTCACATGGAATTTGAAACAAAATCACAGCAGAAGTCTGTACTACAGAACAACAGGGAACCACAATATATTTTGGAGGTCCTTTACTATGCAGTACTTACTGCTGGACTTCTGCAAGTCCGTAACGGGTAAGTTACATGGACTCACCATAATCTTTTCAGAATGCCTTGTTGGATCATAGCCTCTATCACTGGAGTTATTAGAGCAACTGTTTCAGGGGTTAAATTATATTCTGGGATTCTGAGGTAGTCAGCATTTGGCGTTACCTTTATGCGGACAGGCTCAACTCCATTGATAAGCTTGCAGACCTTTCCTGAAAAAATCCAAAACCTCTGACTTTGTGTATTTGTATTTGTATTTATTTTATTTGTAAAGCGCTAACATTCATCCTAAAAGGACATCACGGCGCTAAAGAAGAATTACAAGTGATTTAACGGCAACACTTTAGAAATTATTGATCTGGGCTGGGGAAAAGGAATGTTTTTAGTTGTTTCCTAAAAGAAAGGAAGCAGTCAGTTGTTCTGAGTTTGTGGGGTAACTCGTTCCATTTTGTTGCTACACGGCATTACATCTCTGTATCAAATTTAAGCCTCTGAGATTAGTCAGGACCTTCTCCCTCATATGAAAAATATTAGTCCCATATTGTCCACACTTAGGACAGTTCACCCTGTTGCTTGACTAAGGAGTACTTGATTGCCCCACTAGGTATCTTATCATGAGTATAGTACAGCATACATACTGTCTTAAATTGTTGTAATCTCAAGTTAATAGACCAAACAGCATCTTTTAGTGTTGAAAGTGCCTCATCTAGCGTTGTAGGAGTTATTTCAATCGCAAGGGTTAAGCTCCATTTTGAAGCTAACTGTAAACAAGGATCAGGTCTGTCCTGGCAGAGAAGCCTATATGCCGCTCATATTGTCTTCTTCTGAGGAGGTTCATGTAAGAATATTAGTAGTTCCTGAGTCTCTACCGATTTAAGACACTGATCTCACAAAACAATCTCTGAGTTGTAAATATTTATAATAATATTGTCGTGGTATCAGAAACGTATCCTGCAAATTTTGAAAAGTTCGAAAGCCATCACAGTCATAAAGATCTTCCAGCTTATCCACCCCAAGTCTAGCCCACAGTTTCGCTATTCCATCATAAAACATGTCTGGCAGGAGTGGATTATCCCACAGAGAGAATTTATTAAAGTATATCCGTAGAGAATACCTAGAAATAATTTCCGGCCATATAGAAACTAGGTCTCCTGGCTCCTATTGGAGAGAAGGCTACATAGTCTATTCAACAAAGAAGCCCAATAATACAATTTAAAGTCAGGAAGTAAAAGGCTGCCTTGGTTAAAGAGATACTTTAGAGATTTAGTTGCACGGCATGCTTATGCCCCAATATAAAGCTGCTCACTGCCCCATTTAGCCTCTCAAAAACAAGTTAGAAACTCTCAAAGGAATTGAATGAAATAAGTACAAATATTTTGGGAGGATTGTCATCTTTATAATATTACATCTACCTTTTATGCTGATGGGTATTTTATGCCAATTCCTGAATATTTTAGTGACGTTGCCCAATAAAACGTGGTCGTTTAGTTTGATTATAGTTTCAATTTTCCTAAATTAGTAGCTTCAGAGCATGTTCCCATAATAGGATTGTCCGGTTCAAAATTCCGTAAGACCTGAGTTTTATTAGTATTCAAAATATATCCAGCGAAAGACCCACATTTTCCTGCTTCTTGAATAATTAATTCTAAAGATTGGCCCGCATAAGTCGTGAAGAAAGCAATGTCATCTGCGTAAGAATTTACTTTTAAGTGATTGGGTCCTAGAGATAATGGTAAAATATTTTGGTTGGCAAGCAAAGCCCGGATTAAAGGTTCAAGATATAAAGCAAACAATAATGGGGAAAGGGGACATCCCTGGTGCGTACCTCTATTTATACCAAAAAGCCTGGACTGTGAGCCAGCATAGCTTAATTTGGCTTGTGGTGTACGGTAAAGCACCTTTCCCCACTCCAAGAATCGGCAAGGATTCCAAAAGCAGTAAGAGTAGACCAGAGATAGCCCCATGCCACACGGTCAAAGGCTTTCTCTGCATCCAATAATATCATACCCAAATTAACACCAGATTGTTTAGCTAAATCAAATGCCATTATAGCACTGTTAGTATGTGTCAAAGTATCTCGACCTGCTATAAAGCCAAGCTGTTGGTTAGAAACTAGTTTAGACATCAAAGGAGCAAGAGGGTTAGCCAAAATGTTAGCATATAATTTAGCGTCAGCACAAATAAGTGATATCGGGCGATAGGATCCACAGTCTTCAGATGACTTTCTCTTCTTAAAAAAAAGACTATATTAGTAGTCTCCCAAGTTGGTGGTACAATGCCCGATCCACCTATTTCCATAATAACCTAAATGAAAAGTGAAGGTATGATATTCTTAAATTCAACAGATATCTGATCTTCACCCGATGCTTTGCCAGTAGGAAGTGAAGACAAAGCCTTCCAGATGTCTTCTGGCAACGTCTCTGAACAGAGTTGGGTAACATGCTCAGCTAATAATGAGGGGAGTTGTGCCTTAGCTAGATAACTAGAGACCTCCTCTGTTATTATTAGATCTGACGGGTCAAAAAGATCTTCATAAAAAGATACGAACTGTGCAAGTATTGTTTGAGTTTCTGTATAATGAACACTATCCCCACCTTTGATTGCAGTAATTAGCTCTTAGCCTTATCAGCTATTTTATAAGCTAATGTCATGCCCACCTCTTCACTATATTCATATTGAGTAGATTGATATTAGTTATAGGCAATTGCCACTCTTTCCGTAAGTCTCCCTGCAGCTGACTCTCTTGCTTCTGTCAATTTAATATAGGCCTGGGACTGGTTTCCGTTGTGTTGCCTAATGGCCATCGCATGAGGCAGTTCTAAATTAGCTAGCACTATACAAGCTGATTTAATAGAATTCTCCCTTTATTTTTTACTAATATAAATTGCAGTGTGATATCCCTTATAAATTCCTTCAAAGATTCCCAAACCATATAGGATGAAATGGTATTAATATTAAAATGTATAAATTCCGCAAGCTGTTTCCCCATATGTGAAAAATAATCATCGCCCGCCAACAGGTGGCATGGAAACGAAAAAGAGCGCCTTGGCTTAATAACCGGTATCAGTTGAATAGATAACAAAATGGGGTTATGATCTGACGTGATATTAGGGCAAACATCCATCTTAGCTGTACGCAATACGGCATAATTTACCCAGGCCATATCTATCCTTGAGTACTGTCTATGTGGGTATGAATAATATCTAAACCCCGGGAGATTTGGATATAAAAGTCTCCATGCATCCCAAATATTATTTAGACGTGTGAGCTACAAAATTGATGCCCGTACTTTCGGCATTCTTAACATTGGCCACCGGGCAATCAATAGTTTGATTCATGATGCAATTAAAATCACCCATGACTATCAAAACCCCTTTTAGTTTCAATAAAGTTAACATGAGTGAATTAAACACCTCGGGGTCATCCACATTGGGTCCATGGACAGCAACTAGAACATATTTAGTTCCAAAAATCTCAAGTTGAGCAATTACCCATCTACCCATGGGGTCTGCTAAGACTTGATAAGTTTATATACAAGTGTCTTACTAGCTAAGATAGCAACACCCCTGAAAGAGACTGCCTGGGATGAACACGCAACTATATTGTATCCAAGCTGTTTAAGTAATGTCCGGTCTTTATATGCTAAGTGAGTTTCGTTTAGAAATGTCAGATGGGCTCGATACATTTTTAACTCCTCACGTACAAGTTGACGTTCACGTCCGGCATTTAGCCCCGATACGCTCCAACATAAACATTTTATTATGCCCATGGGATAGCTAAAAATACCTCATAATTGCAGAATTCTGCTACAATACCACCATTTAGCAACTCTCCCCGAGCTCTAAAAATATCAGTTCAATGCCCCCTTGCTTTTACCCTGCACCAACTCTCCCACCACCACCCCCTCTGTACACCCCCACTGCCAACACCCACCCCATATCTAAAGAAAGGAATCACCACCCTCATTGCTGTTGAGTTAGACAGCCTTGGAGGAAGGTCGCACACAAAGAGTCACCGAGCTGTTCATTTAGCAAATTAGCAAGAGACAAAAAAATGATATATCATCTAGAAATTCCCTGCAAATAAGGAGACCACCAATAAGAAAAAAAAAGTCTACGCATGGAGAAAGGGATTTATTTTTTATTTTTTATTAAGACAAGCGTTCTCCATCAAGGCTCGGCCTCCCTCTCCTATTCGGCTGGATGCCTTCTCAGTGTTTGTTAGATCTGGTTTTTGTAAGGCCACAATGGACAGGCGATGGAACTACGTCAGTTCATTGATCTTCTAAAAGCTAAAGGAGCACAGGTTTACCTGTAAGAACCTGGACGCTTAAAGGATTATTAAAGATGGCCATATGCAACTGGTGTATACTGAACAGGGGGCTCAAGAAGTTCTGAATCGATGGCAACAGGGGACTTCTAAATAATTAGTATTGATAACTGATAATTTCTTCCTCCTTTTTTTTTTTCCCTTTCTCTATATGTAGCAGTGGCTTTCAATTGGTAAAAAGAGAGCTCTCCTTTCAAAAAAGAAATGCCAGGGAAATGCCACCACAGACTCTAGGAACTATTCTGTAGTTGCAATGGTGTACAGTGAGTGCACAAAACCAAATAAAAAGGAGCTAGAAGTAGGGAAGGATTGGGCTACAACCTATAGCCAAGGTTTATTAGAATTAAGTGTTGTGTGCAAACAGGACAGGAATTTCTGTCACTCTGTAAAATCTGTAGCTTTGCATCAGCTAACGTAAGCATTGTGGTAGCCATACCAAATGCCACTACTTTTCTGCTCTGCTGTGTATTTGGATGCACCACCAAGTGTATATTAACATAAATAAATTGAAGAAATAGTTTATTGCCTCTAAGCCTCAATACCTTTATGTCAAACTAGGGGAAGGAGCAGAGGGTGAGCAAGTAAATGGGAGTGCATTGACTGAAAAGGAGATATTGTTGTTAGCTGAGGTAGAAAGGAAAAGACAGCGACTGGACAGGAATGGTAAATTCAATTCCTAGATCACAAGTAGAGACAGCAATGAGAGCAGTCAACCTAACTTTGGGACAAAGCATCCATTCAGCAGGGCTTGTACTACCTGCACCACATTTCTCAGCTCCTCCTCAAACACACATGAGCAGGCATTGGCTCCAAAATAAGGCTTATCACGTGTCCCTTATTTTCATATATCCATGGAAGGGGTTTAACTAGGGCATCCAACATGCCGACTTGCCCAAGAGAAAGTGTTTGCAGAACCCTGGTCCTGAATGGACACCTATCATTTGTAGGGACATGCTGTGTGCTTTTGAAACCCCAGCCTGACTTCCACTTTTGGCATTAGGGTGGATTTAAGGCTGAGTGCAGAAGAGAAAAACATCAAAGAGGAATGTGAGCAGCTAGCCCACCTGAGGATGGAGGCAGATGAGTTCCAGGAGGAGGTGAACACTGAAAAAGAGGAAATACCACGCTACATTAATAAACTTCAGGGTAAGATAAATAAAAGGGAATGGCTGATACTGTCACGGTCATAAGCACATGTGCTAAAATGAATGGGTAAGAATACATGCACTGATGAAATACTATTGAACACTGACATAACTCCACCAAAAATAGTTTTTGGGGGGGACAGCCATGTTAAAACCATGAACATCCTTGGAGACAGCTCAAATGACTAAGGATGCGCCTTACCCTTTCACAGTCAGTGTGAAATATTATGAATGGATTAATAAATTATGCATTGCCTATACACCCCTTTCCTAGAGATGTAGAAATGTTACTACAGATAGGATATGATTGCAGATGGTTTTTGGTAAAAAGTAAGTTCCAAATTAAACAGGAAAGAGATTGGGCAAAACTGACTAATAATATGATGTCACTGAAAATAGATTGATAAATTGGTCAGACTCTTTCAGGGACACAATCAATGGCTTAGCAGTGAAACATGGTGATTTTTCTCAAGTCACGGCTGCGCTGCAGAAGTCAGTCAAGTCAGTAGCTGAATTCATCTTTAGGCACAATGAAGCACTGGATAATAGTGCCGGGGTACCGCTCAATGCAGAGGCATATAAAGTATTAGCTATTCAGACACTTATGAATAGATTGTTAGCTTCTGTAGCCTGTAGTTGTACACTGCACCAGCCTGATTGGTCTACTAAAGGATATCAAGAGTTGTGCACCATTCTAATAACTAAGGGAAGGGATGGTATTTTCAAAGTAAAGAAGGCCACAGCTAAAATTGACATATGACGTTGTTGCAGCAAGTACAAAGGGAGGAGACCCCAAAGGGAATGTACTATCAAAGGGCGCAGCATAGACAGAATGAAGGAAAAGAATACCAGAGAAGAGACAAGAGTAGGGCTCAGTTTTAAGTTTGCCGGAGGTATGGGCACTGGGGCCAAAATTGTAAAAGTTATAGAGGTAGGAGAGACAGATGGGGAAATGATAGTGTTTTATAATGAAGTTATGAGATACACCTGAGGAGAATCCCATGTTTCCAATTAAGGTAGGAGGTAAAGAGATCAATTTCCCTAATAGGCAATTGCGCAACACTATCAGCAATAAGAAACAAGTTAGGTCCCAGTAGTGGCGAAAAGGTAACTACTGTAGCTGTAAATGAAATGCTGATGCATGAAGAGTTAACAGAACCCCTACCAGTAGCTGTTGTGGATTTTACAATGACCCATCAGTTATTCATGCCACCGAATGCGCCCATCAATTTACTGGGGAGAGACCTACTTTGTAAATTGCATGCAACATTATATTTTTCACAAATGGGATTTACTTACAAGTACTTGAGGACAGGTTAGAAGTGGCTAATAGAGCACTTACTGCTTGCAATTTAAGTGAGGATTCTGTGTTATCTGCACCCCTGTCTAGTCTCTCTTTCCAACACATTACCAATGAACTACATTACAGGGATATTTCTAGGACCTAGGACCCGCACCCACTCCCTCCAACCACGCCAGAAACCTCAGAATCATCATTGAGAACAAACACCCCATGAAATCGCAGATCAACGGTGTCCCCTCCACCTGCTTCCTCACTCTGCGCATGCTACGTAAGATCTTCAAGTGGCTACTCCTACACACCAGACACACCGTGACACACGCCCTCATCACTAGCTGACTGGACTACGGCAGTGCCCTCTACATAGTAATCGCCAAACACCCTCTACAGAGACTTCAGACCATACAGTACACCGCAGCCAGACTCATCCTCGGCCTTCGCCAATTAATCCACATTGCACCCCACCTCAGGAAACTCCACTGGCTCCCCGTACAGAAGAGATTCCAATTGAAGCTGCTTACCCATGCACACAAGGCTCTACACATCCAAGAACCCGCCTACATTAACTACCTCCTGAACTTGAACCAACCATCAAGAAGACTACACTCCACCTCCTTTTCACTTTCATTTTTCACAGGGAGAGTGCCTAAATTGGACAATGGAGTTGTTCGAAGACACATTATAGCTAGGCAAAGAAAGGTGTGCAGTTAGCATTGAGCTAAGAACCCAGGAAGAGAGGTTATTTCACATGCCAGCTTCAAAAACACATGTGTCTACAGCAGTTGTATGATGGAACAACAAATGTCTTAACCAAGCACTTCTTTACAGCATAAGCTCTGCAATGACCCTACTACTACAATGCAAGTCTTTACCACTCATCTCTCTACCATGCATATACATAGGGATGCATTGCATGTACCTTTATCATGCATACCTTTCCCGCATATACCGTTACAACACATATACTCGAACATAGTACAAATGAACTCTTTCACACAAAAATGTACGATTATTTTTGTTTACCCACAATAAAAAAAAATAATAAGCAGTACATTAATATTGCCAGTACCATATTTCAAAACTTAACATTAACAGTAAATCGTGGCCAAATACACATTTCAGTACATACATGGATTTCTAGGTATCCCATTTCAAGACTAGTCCTTCCTTTATTCTTACAAAACATTACATGGTCTCCCACTATACAATGACTGATGTTCTATGAGAGGAATGCGAATAAACATAACTTTTTTAACCAATCCAAATAAATACACATTCTGTCACAATCAAACACTCGTAAAATTCTGAGCAAAACATATTTTCATTTCAATTATAGAACACCACACAAAAACATCTAAACAGCTGTCCACAATTTTGTGGTTGATGGAACACTGAGTTCCTTCATGACCACACGCACAGTTAAGAGCGTAGGGCTGACAGCCACAGCCAGGTGGAAATACTGCCATCTAGCTACCCAAGTAGGTATATAATTATGAAAAACTTTAATATTAACACTACAAATTACCAAAAACAAGTTATGGGCAGTTTAAAAAATATATATTTTGCATATCTTGACAATAATTACAAGAGTGGACCACACGAGTTCCCTTAATTATTCTACAAGTCCAGAAGGTAAAAGAACACTACACTACAATACCACCTTATTTCATGGGTTTGCCACAATTATTTATAAAATGTGCCACCACAAATTTGCATCTCAGCAGGACAGGTGGTGGACATTGTTCAAAAATATATATATATGTCCACATAAATTCATGTGTATGCACTTCAAAGATATGCTTAGATATATCACACTAACATGAGGCCTGGAGCTCCACAGGGCTTCCTATCTGACTCTGACTGGACAAGCTTCAACAGCTATTCTGAACCCCCTTAGAGGTCACTTTGCTTGTCCTGACTTCATGATAGTTCTTTATCTGGTTGTGCAAGTTGCTTACACAGTGCCGAGCCAGCCTTCCTGGTCTGCCCATATCGAGCTGTTTATAATTGGCATGGTCATGCACAACCATGTTAGCCCTTTTTGGCTTGGTGCCTTATTCTAGTTCCGCGGACATGGCATTACTTAACGTATATAGCACCCAGAAACCAGTCACTGTGGGAAGAAGCAATCTGAGAGCCCCTAAGGCTGGAGACCTGACTTCTTCCTTGCTAATTAGCAATGATGCATGCATTTGGTACCAATAATATACATTTCGCTCTGTTCCTGAGCAAACCTGCTATGTCTAGTGAGTTTCATTCATATGCTCCTGGGAGGGTGCCAGTATTTCCCTGTCAGACATTACTTTAGGGTTTAAACTAACAATTGAAAGACACCCTGCATAACACCTCAGAGCGATTGTACACTTCCTGGAAGTAAAAATACTAATGTGACTATGCAAGGATATTTACCTCAGGGCAGATGCTGGACAGTGACTAGGGGGATATAATTACTATTCCAACTGCCCCGGGTACTTACCTCAGGGCAGGAGCTGGGCAGCGACAGGGTGCAACATTACTTTTGTAACTCTGCCAGTTACTTACCTCAAGGCAGGTGCTGGACAGTGACTGGGGAGTATGATTGTTATTCTAACTCCAACAGATATTTACCTTAGGGCAGGTGCTGGACAGTGACTGTGGGTAAAATTACTATTCTAACTATGCCAGATACTTACCTCAGGGCAGGTGCAGGACAGTGACTGGGGGCAAAATTACTATTCTAACTCCGCTCGGTACTTACCGTAAGGCAGATGCTGGACAGTGACTGGGAGCAAGGTTACTGTTCCAACTCCACTGGCTACTTACCTCAGGGCAGATGCTGGACAGTGAATGGGGGCAAAATTGCTATTCTAACACCACCGGGTACTTACCACGGGCAGGTGCTGGACAGTGACTGGGGCAAAATTGCTATTCTAACTCAGCCAGCTACTCACCTCAGGGCAGGTGATGGACAGTAACTGGGGGGAAGATTGATATTTTAACTCCGCTGGGTACTTACCTCATGGCAAATGCTGGACAGTCACTGGGGGCATAATAGCTATTCTAACACCACCGGGTACTTACCACAGGGCAGGTGCTGCACAGTGACTGGGGCAAAATTGCTATTCTAACTCAGCCAGCTACTCACCTCAGGGCAGGTGATGGACAGTAACTGGAGGGAAGATTGATATTTTAACTCCGCTGGGTACTTACCTCATGGCAAATGCTGGACAGTCACTGGGGGCATAATAGCTATTCTAACTCCGCCGGGTACTTACTTCAAGGCAGGTGCTGGACAGTGACTGGGGGCAAAATTGCTATTCTAACTCTGCTGGGTACTTACATCAGGGCAGGTGATGAACAGTGACTGGGGTGTAAAATTACTATTCTAACTCCTCCAGGTTCTTACCTCAGAGCAGGTGCTAGACAGTGACAAAGGGCAAAATTACTATTCTCACTCTGCCGGGTTCTTACCTCCGAGCAGGAACTGGACAGTGACTCCACCAGGTACCTAACCTCTGGGCAAGAGCTGGACAGTGTCAATGTGCAAAATTACTATTCTAATCCCGCCAGGTACTTAACTCAGGGCAGATGCTGGACACTGACTGCAGGGCAAAATTACTTTTTCAAACTTCATCCGGAAACTTACCTCAGGGCAGGTGCTGGACACTGAATTAGGGTGCAAATTTACTATTCTGACACTGCTGGGTCCTTACCTCGAGGCAGGTGCCAGATACTGACTGCAGGATAAAATTAACTTTGTTACTCCACCCGATACGCACTTTAGGACAGGTGTTCTAGACAGACTATGGTTTTAAATAACATTATGAAACAATACAGAATCTAATTTTTTTTCTTTTTCCAAAACAGAGATCACTTTTAAAATATAATTGGAAAAGTATCCAACAATATAACAGATCCTACAGAGAAGTTTCAAAATTCAATGTAACTGTAGCAAAAAACAAAGAGAATAAAAACAAAACCACCATATATTGTCATACACGTTTCACAATATAAAATAGCATTTTTCTCTTTTTCCACAGAAGTAAAGAGTATCAAAAAATGCTAGTTTAATCCCAAAAGCAACAAACAACTCAGTGAATGAAGCAACACTGCATTCCTTCAACAAGCCATAAAACATTTCATCCTCAGGTAATAAAATGCACTATAAATATCTAAAAGCCTAACCCGGAAAGTTGGCAAACTACCAAAGTAGAGAATGCACCTGAACATTTTTAAGTCCAGCAGGGTTTTTTAACTGATCCCTTTCAGCAATTAAAAAAGTTCTCTCTTTCTCTTACCAGGCAAACAGCACAAATCAGAAATGCATAAAATTAAAAAAATATTTAGTTATACAATTTTCTTTTTCCCTTATTTAACAAATCTACCAGAAATGGCTTTAGCTTGTCAATTAACTTCTGTAAAGTCACGTAGAGGACACAGGCTGTTAAAGTATGAAGGCTATCTCTACTGTAAGGAGAGGTTGACTGAGCCCAGGAGTCATTGGAGGTGCATGCAAAATTTCTCTTCCCATTGCATAGGCAGAGCGTTTCCTCTGGAAGACACTATTGTTAGGACAACTGAGCATAACCACTCTACCTCTACAATGGAAATTCAAGTATGTGAAAATTTACAGCAAATTGAACTACTAGTGTGCACCTCCAATGAACCTTGTGGCTCAGTTTTGAGGGAGGTAGTCCAAAACATTGCCAAACAGGTTGCTTGTAGCATGCCCACCATACCCAACCAAGGAGAATGGTCCAGAGGCAAAAACTGGCAAATAATCCCCATCGTGTAGTCCCCAAACCCCAGGAGATGTTAGCATCCCCCTCAATTACCTGTGACTTTCTCAGAATAACCTTTCCTCCTGAATGACAATGAACATGCTCAGAAAAGAATGTTAATTTTTGCGCAACCCCTAACCTAGCTACCCTGGAGAAAAGTCAAATTTGGATGAAGGATGGAACATTTAAGTTAACACCCCATCCATTCACCTAAATTTGCATTATTCATGCCAACATAAATAGCACTATAAAGCATCACCCTAACAAAAGGCTCAAGTGCAAATGCGATTTTATTTTATGACATAATGGATATCACAGGAAGAAATCAAACATAAAAGGCGATCCATGTCCTAACTTTGCATAGTATTGGTGCTCTAGAGGGGAAAGTAGGTGTTTGGGAAGGATGAAGTGATGGTGAGGAGAAAAGGGAAGCTAATGTGCATTATATATACAAATTGTAAAAATATATGCCAAATCATAACACAATGTTGAAGGCACAGATACACATTCTCTGTTGCCTCAGTTTGACAGAATAAGAACTCAAATGTCGACGTTTCGATTCCTGTAAGCATAAAGGTTATTACTGCCTTATTGGGGGGTCTTCATCAGGACCAAGGGGGGGGGATTGTGAGAAGGACAGGCACCTAGGAATAATCAGTCCAGTGATGCAAGCGTGAGAATGGTATTTTAATGTTAGAATCAAAGGGTAATTACCAAAGAAGAACAGCAACAACAAATCTGGCTGCAGATTAAACAAGATGGGCTCATAAGCTCCTAATGTTAGAGATGAGAGGACAAAGAAGAGAGGGGTGTAAGAAACTTCAAACATGTATCTAAAACATAAGGATGTTCCAAACCAGTAGTGAGAGAGACTTACTGAGAGGGAGACAAATTTCTCCACAGTCCGTAATAGGGGGTGGAAAAGGGGAGAGCTGGTCGCACGAGTGAATCCAGCATGAGTTGTTGAGTAACCTGATTAAAAGACAAAAGGATTGTCACAAAAAGTGTTGGCACGAAATAGATGCCACATACGCAACTGATTGATCTGAGAAAACATATTGGTGTGGTGATAGAAAGGCTGGTCTTGTGAGTGCCAGGTTGGAGCAAACGTGATCGCAACAGTAAATGTGGCAGTTAAAAATGACCCAGGCGCCCTATTAACAGGGGATTTTAAATCGCACCGGTCAATGAGCGAGTGAGTTACATAACACTGGAAACTGGCAGGCTAGCAATGGAACGTGTCTCGCCCGTTGTGTTAAGGTGCGGTGGAGGTAACGGCAATTACGTTACCTCCAAGGCACCTTAAAACGACGGGCAGAATGCAGCACAGATGCAGCACACATAGAAAGAGGAAAAAATACAGGGAGAAATGAATACATTTCTCCTCGTTGCACCTCCCTGCGCCTCCCCTGTGGAGGCGTAGCATTCAGACACATTTCAAGATTTTCGATTTCTTGTAAATCTAGAAATGTGTATGGTTCCATGGGTGTTGCGTGGGAACATCCACAGCAACACCCATGGAACGCCCCTTTCATGCAAAGTTCTGCATGTAAGGGGGCTGTATTTACAGAGTGGCTTTTCCTGTCCTTGTAAATATAAAGCAGAGAAATGCGCTGCCAGTACTCCACAAAAAGTGACGCACTGACAGCGCAAGGGGCTTTCAAATCTGCCCCTAAATGTCAAACCCCTACTAACAACTACCAAAACTCACTACAATTCAATTGATATTTTAGCAATTTTGTAAAATCTAAATAATAGGAATTTCGGGGCTCCTACCTGTAGCTGTCTTCTTTATTCCAATCCTAGGTGACTTAAATCCTCCTGTCACCTAAAGTCTCTTTTAGTCCAGGAAAATTACCAACTGTCCAAAAAACAAATCCCGTAAAATATAGCTTTTCCATACAGCCATCTTCATAAAGAAATACCAGTTCCAAAACCATATATGCTAAAAAAAATCCAAAACATTGTGACACCAGCCACCATTTAAAAAAAAAACCTTATTTGCAACAAAAAATAGAACAATTACAGTTGTCTTCTCTCAATTGGATAGTCTGCTTTTCATATAAGAAAAAAATTAAAACACCCTTCCCAAACTGAAAGAGATATATAATGTGTTGTTCCTCCAAAAAAATGTCCAGTTAAATACGGTGAACTATTTTCCAATTCTTTCAAGCAGCTGAGGTCTTCCTTTCCCAAATAAAAATTAACGCATTTCATTAAAAAATAGTGATGCAATAGAAATGAAAATGTTATTTTAATTTGAAATAGGTTTAAAAAAATGCTATGTATTTCTTTACCTACTTTTGGAAACCTATTATCGTAAAAAAGCAACCGTCCAGATATGGGCATGCAAACACAACGTGTATGGGAATGAAAATGTGGCAAAAACAACACATACATTGTTTTTCCCACTAACTATAATCTAACTACCTCCCCCCTCTATCCTCATATTAGACATAGCCACTTGTATACCTAAAATTATAAGTAAAATCATTTTTACCTTGCTGCAGCTCTTCCTTGCTTCCGATCTTGACTGTGATGCACCACTGACCGCGAAAACAGACGCACACCTGGTATATGAGGCCTAACGGTAAAAAGAAAAAAGGACAGTTTTCACCATTGAAACTAATGTAAAAGTGTGGGTAACAATGCTCTAAATCTTTTTTTTAAATGTTATTTATTAAAATAAAATCTTGTTCTATTTTTTAAAAATATTTTATAATTAATATTTTTTTAATGATTGTCATTTTTTTACTACTTGCAAAGAAATTTAAAAATCTAGTGTTTTTATTTGTGTCTTACAACTTACACTAAAAAAAGTGTCTATCACTGTAATTATGATTTTTATTTTAAATGTTATTTAAAAAATATAAACTGCTTTAAAATAATCTCACTATTGTGTTTAATTTTCTCTTTCAGAAAATACTATTTAAACTGTAATAATAAATATCCAGGTATAAAAATTAATACCTGAGTATTCAATTCAATTCAAATTGTCTTTATTCGATCTACCAAAGATACTTGGGTATTAATACACTTCCCCACCCATTACCTCTATATCCCTTACATCCCATCCCAAAAGGTGAGTGTTACAGAATTTTTTTAAATATTTAATTGTCAATAATAAATTAAAATTTAACTCAACTCCTTTTAATTAATACCCAGGTAATACATGACTACCTGTGTATTAATAGACTTCCCCACCATTACCAAAATATCCCTTAACTCTCATCCCTAAAGGTGAATGTTACAGATTTTATAAAAATATTTAAGTTTAGTGACAATATTACATTTAAATGTGTCACAACACCATTAATAAATGCCCAGGTATTAAAAGTAATTACTGGGTATTAATACACTTCACCACCCATTACCCCTATATCATTGCTTTCTGTCCCTAAAGGTGAGAGTTACAGAATTTAAAAAAAAATCTAAGTTTAGTGACAAAATTGCATTTAAATGTATTACAACACCTAGTAAATAATAACTCAGTATTACAATTAGTATCTAGGTATCATTACACTTCTCTGGCCATTACCCCTATACCCCTTGCATCTTGTCCCTAATGAGTGTTACAGAATTTTACAAAAAAATGTAAATGTGGTGACAATTTTAAATGTAAAAGTATTACAACACCTACTAATTAATACCTAGGTATTACAATTATTACCTAGGTATTAATATACTTCCCCATCCATTACCCCTATATACCTTGCACCCCGTCCCTAAAGGCGAGTGTTACAGACTTTTTTTTAAATAGTGACAATATTAAATTTAAAACACCAAGGGCCTCATTACGATGTCCGTCGGTAAGCATCAAACCGCTCGTCGGAGGCTTACCAACCAACAGGATAGGTTTACAGTTCGACCGCCGAATTTCAATGTCGGCAGTCGGAGTGTAAACCGGCCAGTCATTTTGACTCATTCGGCCAGTCGGAAACCGTCCATAATCCCTTCAGGACGGCGTTTTTGCCATCGGGATTATAATGACGGTTTCCGACATCCTTTTCATATCGTCCTTTCTGACATACAAAGGCGGTCAGAAAGTGACTTTGGGGACCCATAGCAGGGCATCCATCCCTCCGCACGCTGTGGTTGTGGCAGTGGGGGTAACCTATGGAGCCTCACTGAGGGATTTCCACAAACTCCCATTTCTCAATGGGTGCTTGAGCTGCAGGCAGTTTCCGCCCACCACACAAGCTCCCATAGAGAAGTGGAAGTTTTCGACCACACTATATAATGTCGCATAGTAATGAGGTATGGGGAACCGCTGACCTATGGTCGGTCGGTTCTCACACAGAAACAGAGGCAACTCTGACCAACATTACAATAGGGGCCTTAGCAATTAATACATATGTACTAAAATTAATACCTGGGTATTAATACACTTCCCCACCTATTACCCCATTATCTCTTGCATCCGGTCCCTAAAGGTGAGAATCCCTAAATTTCTAAAAACTATTTAATTTTAGTGATAACAATCCATTTAAGTGTATTTTCACACCTAGAAATGAATACGCAGGCATCAAAATTAATACCTGGGTACTAACACACTTTCCCACCTTCACGCCCTCACATCCTCTCCCAAAACCTTGCTAATACTCTAATTTTTAAAAAGTTGGTAACATGTACTAAAATAGGTAAATCAAATATTAAAAAATATATATATATTAACAACTCATCATAGACTTGCCAACTTACTTACCTAATTACTTACATATTATATGCAGGATAAAGGCATGCATGGAAATACTCTGAACCTAATATGTGTGGCAAAGGCATGTGTGGTAAAGACATTTGTGGTATTGGTATATGCGTTGCAAAGACTGACCCGTGGTTAAGACTTCCTGGTGAAGGCATTGCGTGGTTAAGGCTTTGTGGTAAAGGTTGAAGAGAATGGATGGAGCACCAAGAATGAAGTCACACTCTGGTAGATATTGTCTTTTCTGTATCTTTTATTCTTCTTTTGTAAAACAGATGACAGGACAACAGCCAACGTGTTTCGTTCCTTTCAAATGAACTCAATCAGGGCAATTGGATTGCCGGGTATACTTGCTGCATCTACACGGAAGACTTTCGGGATTATTTGGGCCAGAGTCCGCTATTACCTCCCCGGTACTGTGTGACCGTTTACTACCATCTTATACACTTGAATCCTTTTGCATACAATTTTTTGCCCTGATGAAGTTCCTTTGAAAGGAACGATACGCGTTAGCTGTTGTCCTGTCATCTTTTTACAAAAGATGGATAAAAGATAAGGAAAAGACAATTTCTATCAGAGTGTTACTTCATTCTTGGTGCCCCTCCATTCTCTTCGATCTACTTCTCTGGATTCCAGTGAGACCCAATTGCAACGGGTCTCGGAGGTTGATTGCACAGGACTTTTCACTAAGTTGGTATAGGGATTGGGGTGCTGAACCTTTAGTCAGCTGCAGTCAGGAGTATTTTTGTGCATTTTGTGGTGAAGGTTGTTTCCCGCCTATAGCTATAGCACTGGGTTTCTACTCTAAAGATTTGGGCGCCATGGTCAAATGACTTCAGGACTTACCAAGAACTAAGGATTTTACTTTTCCTTTGGGAATCGTGTTTGTTTTGGGAGATGTAGAAGGGTGGTGTTGGATGTTGTATATGCCCAGAAATGACAAAATTGCATTTTTTGACAAGCCTGAAGGACATATGGCTTTACAGCTGACTCTAAACAAGGTTTTGGAACAAGTGAACTCAGAGATTTGGGCAAAACACAAAAATGAGCAGGATTGTTGAAAACATGCCTTACCTATAAAGTGACACTGAAGGAAAATGCAGAACGACATTATGTGCGTTAGTATAGACTGTCACCTCAGGCAGAGGAGGGAATAGAACATTTGACTGAGTCTCTCTTACAGCAGGGTATCATTAAAAAGAACTCTAGCCCCTGTAATAGTCCTATCATTCCATTGGCCACGGGCAATGCAGGACAATATAAAATTAATACCTAGGTATTAATACACTTCCCCACCTATTACCCCATTATCTCTTGCATCCGGTCCCTAAAGGGGAGAATCCCTACATTTCTAAAAACTATTTAATGTTAGTGATAACAATCCATTTATGTGTATTTTCACACCTAGAAATGAATACACAGGCATCAAAATTAATACCTGGCTACTAACACACTTTCCCACCTTCACACCCTCACATCCTCTCCCAAAACCTTGCTAATACTCTAATTTTTAAAAAGTTGGTAACATGTACTAAAATAGTTAAATCAAATATTAGAAAATATATATATATTAACAACTCACCATAGACTTGCCAACTTACTTACCTAATTACTTACATATTATATGCAGGATAAAGGCATGCATGGAAATACTCTGAACCTAATATGTGTGGCAAAGGCATGTGTGGTAAAGACATTTGTGGTATTGGTATATGCGTTGCAAAGACTGACCCGTGGTTAAGACTTCCTGGTGAAGGCATTCCGTGGTTAAGGCTTTGTGGTAAAGGTTGAAGAGAATGGATGGAGCACCAAGAATGAAGTCACACTTTGGTAGATATTCTCTTTTCTGTATCTTTTATTCTTCTTTTGTAAAACAGATGACAGGACAACAGCCAACGTGTTTCGTTCCTTTCAAATGAACTTCATCAGGGCAATTGGATTGCCGGGTATACTTGCCGCACCTACACGGAAGACTTTCGGGATTATTTGGGCCAGAGTCCGCTATTACCTCCCCCGTACTGTGTGACCGTTTACTACCATCTTATACACTTGAATCCTTTTGCAAACAATTTTTTGCCCTGATGAAGTTCCTTTGAAAGGAACGATACGCGTTGGCTGTTGTCCTGTCATCTTTTTACAAAAGAAGAATAAAAGATACGGAAAAGACAATCTCTATCAGACTGTTACTTCATTCTTGGTGCCCCTCCATTCTCTTCGATCTACTTCTCTGGATTCCAGTGAGACCCAATTGCAACGGGTCTCGGAGGTTGATTGCACTGGACTTTTCACTAAGTTGGTATAGGGATTGAGGTGCTGAACCTTTGGTCAGCTGCAGTCAGGAGTATTTTTGTGCATTTTGTGGTGAAGGTTGTTTCCTGCCAATAGCTATAGCACTGGGTTTCTACTCTAAAGATTTAGGCGCCATGGTCAAATGACTTCAGGACTTTCCAAGAACTAAGGATTTTACATTTCCTTTGGGAATCGTGTTTGTTTTGGGAGATGTAGAAGGGTGGTGTTGGATGTTGTATATGCCCAGAAATGACAAAATTGCATTTTTTGACAAGCCTGAAGGAAATATGGCTTTACAGCTGACTCTAAACAAGGTTTTGGAACAAGTGAACTCAGAGATTTGGGCAAAACACAAAAATGAGGCAAGATTGTTGAAAACATGCCTTACCTATAAAGTGACACTGAAGGAAAATGCAGAACGACATTATGTGCATTAGTATAGACTGTCACCTCAGGCAGAGGAGGGAATAAAACTTTTGATTGAGTCTCTCTTACAGCAGGGTATCAATAAAAAGAACTCTAGCCCCTGTAATAGTCCTATCAATCCATTGGGCACGGGCAATGCAGGATAATATAGGTTCATACAGGATTTATGCTAGATAAGCAAAATTGTGGTTCCCTAAGCACCTGTTGCACCTGACACCAATACTATAGTATCTTCTATACCAGTAGAGGCAGACACCTTTTTGGTCATAGATCTTTCCTCTGCCTTTTTCAGCATTATAGCCTATCCAGAGAGTGAGTACCACTTTGCCTTCATGCTAAAAGGTATTAATAGACTTTGACACGACTCGCCCAAGACTTCACTGAGAGTCCCACGGTCAATGCGCAGGTAGTAAATAGAGAGACTTGGATAGCCTACACCTGGAAGGTGGTAATGTGATTTTGCAATACTCTGACGACCTCCTTGTGGCATCTCCATCACTAAAAGGCATGTGAAAAAGACACTGTAGACCTGTTAAACCACCACCTCCAGGTGAGAGGACACAAATCCTCATTGTCAAAATGTGATTGTTCCCAAAAGAAGTGACTTAACTGGGTTATGTAGTATCCAAAGGTGCACACCGCATATCACCTTACAGAAAACAAATGAGTCAGAGCACGCAGCCCCTGTCCACCAAGAAAGGAATGGTTTCCTTCCGGGGGATGATGAACTAATGCCGCAAATTGATACCTGAGTACAGATCCTATGATGCCATCTGGTGACAATGTACACTACCGGATGCACTCATCTACATTGTATGGATTAATGAGCTTGCAGACTGTTTCAAGAAAATGTGACATTGTGTACTGCACCAGCATTGGAGCTGCCTCATTACAAACTGCCTTTCTATCTCTATGTGTCAGAGTAAATGGCATTGCAAATGGTGTGCTGACATAGCAGCACGGCACTGGAAAAAGGCCTGCGGCGGATTACTATTTGATCTTGCCTTCAGCAGTCAATGGGCATCAGGCTTGTTCTTTCAGAGCAGTGGCTGCAGCAGCTGTGATAGTAGAGAGGATAGCTCCTATTTTGTTGAACTACTCTTGTATTGTTTATGTGACACATTCAGTGCAGTTGTGGTTTCCATCTGCAGCAAAACCAGTGGTGGCTGAATAGGATCCAAAATGGTGAGGCAGCGGAGGGAACAAAAATGAACACACAAAAAAGTGAATAAAACTTAACTTACCTGCCGATGCTGTCACCTCATTTTTCCTCTCCCGATCCTTGACTCCAGGGCTGGTGCACATTGTGCAGGCTCCCAGATGCCAATCCTGACACTGCTCTCATGCTGGGTATACTATTCCCAGTATGTGAGAAGTGGTGAGATTCATCTGAGCAGCCTGGAGTGCTGCTAAGACAGTGCCTAGGAGCCTGTGACTTTTCTTCACCTGGCTGTACAATGCAGGGTGGAGAAATTCTAAGTGTGCATGACGGTTTGTGTGCCCATCACTCCTCCTCCCCACTGCATGGCCCGGGACCACCCTGTGATGCGCTTGTCGGCAGCCTGCAGGTAAGAAGAAAAATAAAGTGAAAATAACATTGGTTTATTCTCATTTTATTTTTCATGTGTGTAAAATCTGCTGCCACCTAGTATGGTGATGCTCTTCCACCATAGCGGAGGACCCGCCCCTGAGCATCACAACATTTTATAGCTGCCAGGCACACAGGTCATAAGGTCACCTTGTTGTCTAACACTAATATCACCATTAAAAGATGCCCACCTGTTAATTTGGCAACATTATTACCTGTAATAGGTGATTCTAATGAGACCCCTGACCACAACCGTGTTGATGTTGTAGAAACATGCCCCACACCCAGACCAGATTTACAGCAGACACCATTAGAAAATACAGACAGTAAGTGATACGCTGATGCCTCCTCCAGCAGACTAACAGGCTCTGTGGGTATGCTATATCAACAGTAGACCCCATCATTGAAAGTGCAGATCTCCACCAGGCATGTCTGCCCAGCAAGCTGAGCTGTATTCTGTAACAACAGCATGCATCCTAGCTTAGGGGAAAACTGTTAACATTTACACTGAATCATGTTTTGCATTTGAAGCTGTCCATAATTTTGGCCAGCTGTGGCAGAATTGTGGTTTGATAGCAACAGCAAGGTGCCCCATTCAAAATGGTCCTTTAGTAAAGAACTTGTTTAAAGCAATACTACTACCCCGCAGGATAGCAGTAAGAAAATGTGAAGCCCATACTTGAGCTAATACTTAGATCGCCAGAGGTAATGCCATGGTTGAAGCAGCAGCAAGAGAGCATGTTACAGCCAGTAAAGATGGTGCCTTCAATGGCCAATAGCATTCCAAAAACTCAGCTCATTGAGAGACAATTGTTGCTAGCTCATGTGAAGTAAGCACAATGGTCTGCAACACCAGATGAGGTGAGAATGCTGATTGATGCTGGATTTGAGCACAATACTGCACAGCACTGCACAATTCTGTTCCCAAAGTCATGTCTGTGCCCAACATGCTAAATGTTGGTCCCCTGCTATACATGATCACTTGCTAGTACCATAGGATTCCTAAACCATTGTCCTACTCGATTTTGCCTATATGCCCCCATGAATGGATCCAAATATTTGCTGGTGTGCCTGGATCCATTTTCAAAATGAGTGGAGGCATTTCCCCCAAGGAAGATTGATGCAGCAACTGTTGTGCTATGCTTGATGAAAGATTTCACATCCCGTTTTAGGGTTCCCCAGGGCATAAATAGTGACAGAAGAGGTGAGTTTGTGGCTGCAGTTGTGCAAAAGATGTGTGACTTTTTGGGATTAGAAACTGCATGCCCTTTAACCCTGGGCTGAGTTCGCGGAGTTGCACTAAGGGGAGCTATGCGAAGTGCAAAAAAAAGTATGTCGCACTACGTGGTGCTCCGCAAGCGGCGGAGTATGGTAGAAAAATGCCGTTCGCGGTGAATGCACAGTGCCGGATGCTTGTCCGCACTGTGCAATCATTGCGAACAGCACCATGCACAGCGCAAGCTTACCGTTTCTGCCACTCGAGTAGATTTTTACGCGAGCGGCAGTTTTCTCAACACAAATGGGCAGTTTCTCAATGCGAGCTGTCGCGAGCATACGTGACCACTCGCAATGAGAAACCTGACCCCCCGCATTGAGAAATCTTGCCAACTCGATGTTGGTGATCGCGAACAAGGAATAATCTTGCCGGGAGGTGGATTTTCCTCGCTCGCCAACTTGACGTTGGTGAACGCTAGTGAGGAAAAAACTCCACGAGCTCCGCGTAACACGGAGTGCGGGAAACTCTGCAAACTCCGCGAGCGCAGCAGAGTACACCGCCCTGAGTTAATGCCCTTACCACTCCCAAAGTTTGGGCCAGGTGGAGAGGATGAACTCCACACTAAAAAATAGATTAGCAAAGACAATTGATGCAGCAGGCCATGGTCATGGTGAGAAAAATAAAAGATGTTTCTGTTAGTTCTAGGTGAACTGGACCCCTCATTGTGCGATTGGTGACACAGATGTGGTGACACGGACGGAGGTGAAAGTGCAGGGACGTCCTAGTGGAATCATGAAACAAGATGCAGAATTGCACCAACAACTGTCATGTACCAGTCTTCACGGAGGCAGAACTGACGACAGTTCCCAATGCCCACCTATCAGTACCCCCGCTCTGTCTTCCACAAAAGCTGGTGCACCAATGGAAGGGAAAGGGGAATTGGAAAATAGAAGAGACAACCTGCTTCTATGACTGCTTCCTTCTCTGCTCCCAGGTATTCTTCTTATTTTTTCCCAGGTAGAGGATGGTACCTAATGCACAGAGGGGCAAAAGATAAACAACAACTCCCTCAATAATATTCTGTTATGAACATTTAGCAAGTGAAGACTTCCTACCAGTCGAAGAAGTAGTATTAGCCTCTCTTCATGTGATGCTTTTTAAGTGGTAAACTGTCTCCCTGTACCTGAAACTAACAAGACACTGTGAGTGATATTCTGCTACAACTATAAGCGACTTATATGTATAACTCTTCTATTGTCTGTATACCTGTTCATGTAGCAGGGAGTCATTAATAATGCAATTCCAAAAATATGAACTTAAAGTCGTATGTCTTCTGACTTGGCTTCGCCTCCTACGAACTTTTGAAGAATTCCTTTGACTTGCTCTAGAGGGACACAAATATGGTAACGCACAAAAAGGAACCAGGAAGGGAAAAGAGGGTGGAAAGGAAAAGGAAAGGCACAAGAGGTAAGTCCATAATCTAGGAGTTGAAGGAGTTAAGCGCTACAGTTCACAAACAGCTGCCATGAAGCACGGAAAAAGAACCTTACTTGAAATGTTTTTCTAACAGTCTTGAACGAAGAGTTGAACTCCTACTTGAGTATTAATTCCGGAACTGCTTCGCGAGACAACTTCACCAAAGCGTTCGATTCTTCTTCTTTAATCGGCTCTTCAATGCGATATCCACTCTCCAGATACATGAAGAAACTCACTCTGAAACTCTATGAATTAACTGAGATACTTCTGCACCTACACTTGAAGAACTTATGAGGAGGTACAGAACTATGAACTAGCCCTGACAAAACTTCAGTTGAAGTGCACTGCGATAGGCGCGCGCACACTTCTTAACAATTAGTGGGCACTCGGGTGTTTTGAAAATGAACGCCACTGTACAGTAAACTCGGCTGCCATCTTAGAATGTGCAAGTTCCCTGACGCAGGTCTTTCCAAAGGTTAACCATGCAGGGTTTCCGAGGATGCTGTGAGTGAAATTGTTTCTTTAATTGAGGGGCATGAACATTCTCTGCAGGTTCCCAAGACCTATCTTCAGGACCATACCCTTTCCAATCAATTAACTAGGGGCCCCCAGCAAACTAAATCACAATTGAAACTGGCCCAACTTTCGGGCGGAATTCTCAAACTATCCAATAAGTCCACTATTAAACCTGTTGGTCCCCCGCTGGAGGTTTATAAATCACAAGCAAGGGGTAACATCATGTATGGGGCGAACTATGGGGACACTGTAATAGGACCAAAATTACTAGGACCGAAAATACATTTTTAAGACAGCTGCTAGCACTTACATCCAGTACCCCGCTTCTTCCCTTAAGGCTCGACCTGGGGATTAGACCAATTGATGAAGAGCTAGCCCTAAAACCCCTCAGGTTCTGGAGCAGGCTCTGGGTAACATCAGATCTGACAAATTACAGACAGGAACTCAAAGAAATACTGACGTTCCCGAATGCATGAAAAATTCCATGGCTTTCTTTTATAAAGAATGAATTCACAAGGCTAGGAGTTCCCGTTCTATGGGCTGACCCAGAAAAGGGTTTCAAACCGATCTCACGCACTTTGCTTACTAAAGTATTCCGTGCAGACAAGATTGATGTGGCATTACGTAATCCCCAAATTGGTTCTGTAACTGCTTCCTTTCTTCTAGTTAAAGATTTTTATTTTTTTTGAGTGGTTTTTAGATGACATATATCCTTTATTAGCAAAAAAATTGTATGTACAATTGAGGCATGGAGTTTTATCCCTACGTGCACTTACCATCAAGTGGTCATCTCATGCCCCAAAAAATTGTCCAGAAAAGGGGGTGGTGATGAACAGAGTGCCTGAATTAAGCAGACCACTCTTACCCAGTCCAAAGACCAGGGCTTGATCCATCACCGTTTTTTAGCTCACTGCACCATCCCAGCTCAGAACTTGGCTATATGCAAATTAGTCTGTTCCTGTCCCAGTGCATGATGGGAACAGGGCAAACCAAACTACCAAGCCAATTCTTATACTGGGAAGGAAACAAGCTTCCGGGGACCGGTTTCTGCCATTTCAGGCGTCGTCGGCCCGGCTTGCTTGAATCCTGATGGGGCAATGAGCAAGGGACTCACATCTGAGTATACCCTTCCACGCTTATGGTGGACAAAATGATTCAGAAAAGGGGGTGGTGATGAACAGAGTGCCTGAATTAAGCAGACCACTCTTACCCAGTCCAAAGATCAGGGCTTGATCCATCACCGTTTTTTAGCTCACTGCACCATCCCAGCTCAGAACTTGGCTATATGCAAATTAGTCTGTTCCTGTCCCTGTGCATGATGGGAACAGGGCAAACCAAACTACCAAGCCAATTCTTATACTGGAAAGGAAACAAGCTTCCGGGGACCGGTTTCTGCCATTTCAGGCGTCGTCGGCCCGGCTTGCTTGAATCCTGATGGTGCAATGAGCAAGGGACTCACATCTGAGTATACCCTTCCACGCTTATGGTGGACAAAATGATTCAGAAAAGGGGGTGGTGATGAACAGAGTGCCTGAATTAAGCAGACCACTCTTACCCAGTCCAAAGATCAGGGCTTGATCCATCACCGTTTTTTAGCTCACTGCACCATCCCAGCTCAGAACTTGGCTATATGCAAATTAGTCTGTTCCTGTCCCAGTGCATGATGGGAACAGGGCAAACCAAACTACCAAGCCAATTCTTATACTGGGAAGGAAACAAGCTTCCGGGGACCGGTTTCTGCCATTTCAGGCGTCGTCGGCCCGGCTTGCTTGAATCCTGATGGTGCAATGAGCAAGGGACTCACATCTGAGTATACCCTTCCACGCTTATGGTGGAAGCTTGTTTCCTTTCCAGTGAAGAATTGGCTTGGTAGTTTGGTCTGCCCTGTTCCCATGATGCACTGGGCCAGGGACAGACTAATTTGCATATAGCCAGGTTCTGAACTGGGATGGTGCAGTGAGCTAAAAAACAGTGATGGATCAAGCCCTGATCTCTTGACTGGGTAGGAGTGTTCTGATTAACTCAGATACTCTGTCCATCACCACCCCCTTTTTGAAATTATTTTGGCCACCATGAGTGTGGAAGGGTATGCTCAGACATGAGTCCCTTGCTCATTGCACCATCAGGATTCAAGCAAGCCGGGCCGAAGACGGCTGTAATGCCAGAAACCGGTCCCCGGAAGCTTGTTTCCTTTCCAGTGAAGAATTGGCTTGGTAGTTTGGTCTGCCCTGTTCCCATGATGCACTGGGCCAGGGACAGACTAATTTGCATATAGCCAGGTTCTGAACTGGGATGGTGCAGTGAGCTAAAAAACGGTGATGGATCAAGCCCTGATCTCTTGACTGGGTAGGAGTGTTCTGATTAACTCAGATACTCTGTCAATCACCACCCCCCTTTTTGAAATTATTTTGGCCACCATGAGTGTGGAAGGGTATGCTCAGACATGAGTCCCTTGCTCATTGCACCATCAGGATTCAAGCAAGCCGGGCCGAAGACGGCTGTAATGCCAGAAACTGGTCCCCGGAAGCTTGTTTCCTTTCCAGTGAAGAATTGGCTTGGTAGTTTGGTCTGCCCTGTTCCCATGATGCACTGGGCCAGGGACAGACTAATTTGCATATAGCCAGGTTCTGAACTGGGATGGTGCAGTGAGCTAAAAAACGGTGATGGATCAAGCCCTGATCTCTTGACTGGGTAGGAGTGTTCTGATTAACTCAGATACTCTGTCCATCACCACCCCCCTTTTTGAAATTATTTTGGCCACCATGAGTGTGGAAGGGTATGCTCAGACATGAGTCCCTTGCTCATTGCACCATCAGGATTCAAGCAAGCCGGGCCGAAGACGGCTGTAATGCCAGAAACCGGTCCCCGGAAGCTTGTTTCCTTTCCAGTGAAGAATTGGCTTGGTAGTTTGGTCTGCCCTGTTCCCATGATGCACTGGGCCAGGGACAGACTAATTTGCATATAGCCAGGTTCTGAACTGGGATGGTGTAGTGAGCTAAAAAACTGTGATGGATCAAGCCCTGATCTCTTGACTGGGTAGGAGTGTTCTGATTAACTCAGATTCTCTGTCCATCACCACCCCCCTTTTTGAAATTATTTTGGCCACCATGAGTGTGGAAGGATATGCTCAGACTTGAGTCCCTTGCTCATTGCACCATCAGGATTCAAGCAAGCCGGGCCGAAGATGGCTGTAATGCCAGAAACCGGTCCCCGGAAGCTTGTTTCCTTTCCAGTGAAGAATTGGCTTGGTAGTTTGGTCTGCCCTGTTCCCATGATGCACTGGGCCAGGGACAGACTAATTTGCATATAGCCAGGTTCTGAATTGGGATGGTGCAGTGAGCTAAAAAACGGTGATGGATCAAGCCCTGATCTCTTGACTGGGTAGGAGTGTTCTGATTAACTCAGATACTCTGTCCATCACCACCCCCCTTTTTGAAATTATTTTGGCCACCATGAGTGTGGAAGGGTATGCTCAGACATGAGTCCCTTGCTCATTGCACCATCAGGATTCAAGCAAGCCGGGCCGAAGACGGCTGTAATGCCAGAAACCGGTCCCCGGAAGCTTGTTTCCTTTCCAGTGAAGAATTGGCTTGGTAGTTTGGTCTGCCCTGTTCCCATGATGCACTGGGCCAGGGACAGACTAATTTGCATATAGCCAGGTTCTGAACTGGGATGGTGCAGTGAGCTAAAAAACGGTGATGGATCAAGCCCTGATCTCTTGACTGGGTAGGAGTGTTCTGATTAACTCAGATACTCTGTCCATCACCACCCCCTTTTTGAAATTATTTTGGCCACCATGAGTGTGGAAGGGTATGCTCAGACATGAGTCCCTTGCTCATTGCACCATCAGGATTCAAGCAAGCCGGGCCGAAGACGGCTGTAATGCCAGAAACCGGTCCCCGGAATCTTGTTTCCTTTCCAGTGAAGAATTGGCTTGGTAGTTTGGTCTGCCCTGTTCCCATGATGCACTGGGCCAGGGACAGACTAATTTGCATATAGCCAGGTTCTGAACTGGGATGGTGCAGTGAGCTAAAAAACGGTGATGGATTAAGCCCTGATCTCTTGACTGGGTAGGAGTGTTCTGATTAACTCAGATACTCTGTCCATCACCACCCCCTTTTTGAAATTATTTTGGCCACCATGAGTGTGGAAGGGTATGCTCAGACATGAGTCCCTTGCTCATTGCACCATCAGGATTCAAGCAAGCCGGGCCGAAGACGGCTGTAATGCCAGAAACCGGTCCCCGGAAGCTTGTTTCCTTTCCAGTGAAGAATTGGCTTGGTAGTTTGGTCTGCCCTGTTCCCATGATGCACTGGGCCAGGGACAGACTAATTTGCATATAGCCAGGTTCTGAACTGGGATGGTGCAGTGAGCTAAAAAACGGTGATGGATCAAGCCCTGATCTCTTGACTGGGTAGAAGTGTTCTGATTAACTCAGATACTCTGTCCATCACTACCCCCTTTTTGAAATTATTTTGGCCACCATGAGTGTGGAAGGGTATGCTCAGACATGAGTCCCTTGCTCATTGCACCATCAGGATTCAAGCAAGCCGGGCCAAAGACGGCTGTAATGCCAGAAACCGGTCCCCGGAAGCTTGTTTCCTTTCCAGTGAAGAATTGGCTTGGTAGTTTGGTCTGCCCTGTTCCCATGATGCACTGGGCCAGGGACAGACTAATTTGCATATAGCCAGGTTCTGAACTGGGATGGTGCAGTGAGCTAAAAAACGGTGATGGATCAAGCCCTGATCTCTTGACTGGGTAGGAGTGTTCTGATTAACTCAGATACTCTGTCCTTCACCACCCCCTTTTTGAAATTATTTTGGCCACCATGAGTGTGGAAGGGTATGCTCAGACATGAGTCCCTTGCTCATTGCACCATCAGGATTCAAGCAAGCCGGGCCGAAGACGGCTGTAATGCCAGAAACCGGTCCCCGGAAGCTTGTTTCCTTTCCAGTGAAGAATTGGCTTGGTAGTTTGGTCTGCCCTGTTCCCATGATGCACTGGGCCAGGGACAGACTAATTTGCATATAGCCAGGTTCTGAACTGGGATGGTGCAGTGAGCTAAAAAACGGTGATGGATCAAGCCCTGATCTCTTGACTGGGTAGGAGTGTTCTGATTAACTCAGATACTCTGTCCATCACCACCCCCTTTTTGAAATTATTTTGGCCACCATGAGTGTGGAAGGGTATGCTCAGACATGAGTCCCTTGCTCATTGCACCATCAGGATTCAAGCAAGCCGGGCCGAAGACGGCTGTAATGCCAGAAACCGGTCCCCGGAAGCTTGTTTCCTTTCCAGTGAAGAATTGGCTTGGTAGTTTGGTCTGCCCTGTTCCCATGATGCACTGGGCCAGGGACAGACTAATTTGCATATAGCCAGGTTCTGAACTGGGATGGTGCAGTGAGCTAAAAAACTGTGATGGATCAAGCCCTGATCTCTTGACTGGGTAGGAGTGTTCTGATTAACTCAGATTCTCTGTCCATCACCACCCCCCTTTTTGAAATTATTTTGGCCACCATGAGTGTGGAAGGATATGCTCAGACTTGAGTCCCTTGCTCATTGCACCATCAGGATTCAAGCAAGCCGGCCGAAGATGGCTGTAATGCCAGAAACCGGTCCCCGGAAGCTTGTTTCCTTTCCAGTGAAGAATTGGCTTGGTAGTTTGGTCTGCCCTGTTCCCATGATGCACTGGGCCAGGGACAGACTAATTTGCATATAGCCAGGTTCTGAATTGGGATGGTGCAGTGAGCTAAAAAACGGTGATGGATCAAGCCCTGATCTCTTGACTGGGTAGGAGTGTTCTGATTAACTCAGATACTCTGTCCATCACCACCCCCCTTTTTGAAATTATTTTGGCCACCATGAGTGTGGAAGGGTATGCTCAGACATGAGTCCCTTGCTCATTGCACCATCAGGATTCAAGCAAGCCGGGCCGAAGACGGCTGTAATGCCAGAAACCGGTCCCCGGAAGCTTGTTTCCTTTCCAGTGAAGAATTGGCTTGGTAGTTTGGTCTGCCCTGTTCCCATGATGCACTGGGCCAGGGACAGACTAATTTGCATATAGCCAGGTTCTGAACTGGGATGGTGCAGTGAGCTAAAAAACGGTGATGGATCAAGCCCTGATCTCTTGACTGGGTAGGAGTGTTCTGATTAACTCAGATACTCTGTCCATCACCACCCCCTTTTTGAAATTATTTTGGCCACCATGAGTGTGGAAGGGTATGCTCAGACATGAGTCCCTTGCTCATTGCACCATCAGGATTCAAGCAAGCCGGGCCGAAGACGGCTGTAATGCCAGAAACCGGTCCCCGGAATCTTGTTTCCTTTCCAGTGAAGAATTGGCTTGGTAGTTTGGTCTGCCCTGTTCCCATGATGCACTGGGCCAGGGACAGACTAATTTGCATATAGCCAGGTTCTGAACTGGGATGGTGCAGTGAGCTAAAAAACGGTGATGGATCAAGCCCTGATCTCTTGACTGGGTAGGAGTGTTCTGATTAACTCAGATACTCTGTCCATCACCACCCCCTTTTTGAAATTATTTTGGCCACCATGAGTGTGGAAGGGTATGCTCAGACATGAGTCCCTTGCTCATTGCACCATCAGGATTCAAGCAAGCCGGGCCGAAGACGGCTGTAATGCCAGAAACCGGTCCCCGGAAGCTTGTTTCCTTTCCAGTGAAGAATTGGCTTGGTAGTTTGGTCTGCCCTGTTCCCATGATGCACTGGGCCAGGGACAGACTAATTTGCATATAGCCAGGTTCTGAACTGGGATGGTGCAGTGAGCTAAAAAACGGTGATGGATCAAGCCCTGATCTCTTGACTGGGTAGAAGTGTTCTGATTAACTCAGATACTCTGTCCATCACTACCCCCTTTTTGAAATTATTTTGGCCACCATGAGTGTGGAAGGGTATGCTCAGACATGAGTCCCTTGCTCATTGCACCATCAGGATTCAAGCAAGCCGGGCCGAAGACGGCTGTAATGCCAGAAACCGGTCCCCGGAAGCTTGTTTCCTTTCCAGTGAAGAATTGGCTTGGTAGTTTGGTCTGCCCTGTTCCCATGATGCACTGGGCCAGGGACAGACTAATTTGCATATAGCCAGGTTCTGAACTGGGATGGTGCAGTGAGCTAAAAAACGGTGATGGATCAAGCCCTGATCTCTTGACTGGGTAGGAGTGTTCTGATTAACTCAGATACTCTGTCCATCACCACCCCCTTTTTGAAATTATTTTGGCCACCATGAGTGTGGAAGGGTATGCTCAGACATGAGTCCCTTGCTCATTGCACCATCAGGATTCAAGCAAGCCGGGCCGAAGACGGCTGTAATGCCAGAAACCGGTCCCCGGAAGCTTGTTTCCTTTCCAGTGAAGAATTGGCTTGGTAGTTTGGTCTGCCCTGTTCCCATGATGCACTGGGCCAGGGACAGACTAATTTGCATATAGCCAGGTTCTGAACTGGGATGGTGCAGTGAGCTAAAAAACGGTGATGGATCAAGCCCTGATCTCTTGACTGGGTAGGAGTGTTCTGATTAACTCAGATACTCTGTCCATCACCACCCCCTTTTTGAAATTATTTTGGCCACCATGAGTGTGGAAGGGTATGCTCAGACATGAGTCCCTTGCTCATTGCACCATCAGGATTCAAGCAAGCCGGGCCGAAGACGGCTGTAATGCCAGAAACCGGTCCCCGGAAGCTTGTTTCCTTTCCAGTGAAGAATTGGCTTGGTAGTTTGGTCTGCCCTGTTCCCATGATGCACTGGGCCAGGGACAGACTAATTTGCATATAGCCAGGTTCTGAACTGGGATGGTGCAGTGAGCTAAAAAACGGTGATGGATCAAGCCCTGATCTCTTGACTGGGTAGGAATGTTCTGATTAACTCAGATACTCTGTCCATCACCACCCCCTTTTTGAAACCAAAAAATTGGCCTGCATGCAAGTGTGATATTGAAACTGAGCTTCATGTCTTCTTTTTTTGTCCGGCGTACTACAAACCTAGGAAGTACTGGCTCGTTCCCTTGTGCAAAAATGTGGGTTTTCGGCACTGCATGCAGGCACTCAGAGTGTTAAAGTCAGACACAACTGGACCTATTGTATTTGCCGTCTCGCAATTTTTGGCAGCTATGTGGCATAGGCGCAGAATTCTAACCACCAGAGCTTAAGCCTGGAATGGCAGCCAACGGACATACATTGCTTTTTATAAATCTTTAGTGTTTTTTAGAAACTTATTTATTTTTCCATTTTTAATGGGGGGTTTTAAATGTATGAATTTTGTTCAGAAGTGCCTACTTAAAAAATGTTCTGGAAATTAATTTTGCTATAATTGTTTTATACTGCCATCTATATGAACTGTTTTTTATCTGGCATGTAGTCTACTTTTATGGTACATTACCGAAATAAAGATTTCTTGAATGAATGAATTAAATAGTAAAGGTTTCCTTTAGTAATTTAGGAATCCAGGATTCCTTTAACGACATATTCTGGGTGGCCGTCTATCAAAAGGGGAGCTGGAGGCTTCAACAACCTAGTGTGTGGTGCAGCTTTTTTCAGTAGTGAGACATGGAAGATGGGGTGGATACCTAAATTGGAAGGTAATTTTAATCTCACCGTAACTGGCCCTAACACCTGTGCAATTGGATATGGACCCAAAAATCGAGGCTGAAACTTTCTGTTACCCTTTAGATGAAGATTACGGGAGGATAACCACACCTGATCTCCCACTTTATACTCAGGGGCTGGTCTACGATGTTTATCTGCATATTTTTTGTAATGATCCTATGCTTTAATCAAATTAGCTTCAGCTGACTTATGAAGGGAAGTTCATTTCTGCATGATTCCATCAACTGCTGGAACTTCTAAATCTCTTTGTATAAGAAAAGGATTTGGATGACGCCCATAGTTCAAGTAGAAGGGAGAATACCCAGTGGACATATTCTTAGCATTATTAAATGCAAATCCAGCCATCCATAACAGCTTAGACCATTCTACCCCTTGATCCATAAGAAACAATCGAAGGTACTGTTCTAACTCTTGATTGACCCGTTCAGTTTGACCATCTGTTTTTGGATGATAACTGGTGGAATGTCTAATCTCCACTCCCAACCCATGTAAAAATGCCTTCCAGAAATGAGAAACGAACTGGGAACCACTATCTGAGATGACAAGTTTGGGGACTCCATGTAATCTTACAATGTGTTCACTAAACTGAGCTGCAAGCTCGGAAGCGGTAGGCACCCCAGTTAACGGGATAAAGTGGCTCATCTTGGTGAATGCATCTATAAAAACTAAGATGGTATTGAATCCTTGACTTAACAGTAGTTCTACAATCAAATCCATGGTTACTGTGTGCCAGGGATGTGAAGGGGTAGGCAAGGGCTGGAGCAATCCCTGAGGTGCCTGTCTACTGGATTTACTCCAGGCACAGAGTTCACAAGTCTGAACATATTGCTTCACATGAGAAGACATCCCAGGCCACCAAAAATAGCACTGTACCAAATTCAAAGTCTTAGATATCCCTTTGTGCCCTGCCAGAGGTTGGTTGTGACACTCTTGAAGTGCTCTTTCTTGAAGGGTCTTGGTGGGTAAATACAGAGCGTCTTTAAAATAGGGTAATTGATTTTGTATTTTTCTTCCACTATCTTGTGAATCCCAGAGTTCCATTTCTTCTGAAGTTAAATTATTTCTAACTTCTTCTTGTATCTTAGCAATTGAAACCGTACAAATTAACTTTGTCTCGGAAATGATTGGCTGAGGGTTCACAGAGTGTTCTTGTACTTCAGTGTGGATTCGAGACAAGGCGTCTGATTTATTATTCTTGTTTCCAGGACGGTACGTAATTACAAAATCAAAATCAGCAAAATATAAAGACCAACGAAGTTGTCTTGAAGTGAGTATTTTTGCTGTCTTTAGGAATTGAAGATTTTTATGGTCGGAGAACACAGTCACAGTATGCTTGGCTCCTAACAAGTAATGCCTCCAGTCTTCAAATGCGTCCTTAACTGCTAACAGTTCTTTTTCAGCTATAGTGTAATTGACCTCTGCTGGACTCAGCTTCCTAGATCGAAATGCCACTGGATGCAATTGACCAGTGTCTTTATGGCATTGAGATAACACTCCACCAATAGCTTGATCCTACGCACCTGCTTCTACAAAGAAGGGTTCCATAGGATCAGCATGTAGTAACATTGGAGCTGAAGTAAAACTTTTCTTTAAAAGCATAAAAACTTGTTCAGCCTCACTAGACCACTTGAATTTCACTCCTTTCCTTAACAAACGGGTAATTGGAACAATTAGTTGAGAGAAACCTTGAATGAAACGTCGGTAAAAATGAGCAAATCCAAGGAATCTCTGAATTTCCTTGACGTTTTTCGTAGATGGCCAATCTTCCACTGCCAACACCTTCTTGGAATCCATGGTGATTCCCTGAGGAGATAGGACAAATCCCAAAAATTCGACCCTCGGAGAGCTGAAAATACAAGTTTGACATAAAGATGATGGGAACGAAGACGACTGAGTACCAATCTAACATGCTCTGGATGTTCCTGCGGATCTTGAGAGAAGATGAGAATATCATCCAAGTAGATCACAGCAATTTTGTCGATAAGATCTCCCATTACATCATTGATGAAGTGTTGGAACATGGCTGGGGCATTACAAAGCTCAAAGGGCATTACACAATACTCAAATAATCCACATTTTGTTCAAAATGCGGCTTTCCATTCATGTCCTTCCTTCATTTGAACCAGATGGTAGGCCCCTCTCAGATCTAATTTTGTAAAGATTCAGGCTTCCTTTATCTGATCAAAAAGGACTGAAATCAAATGGGAGAGGGTATCGATTTTTGACAGTCACTCGATTCAAGGCACGGTAGTTGATACAATTTCGCAGAGTCCCTTCCTTCTTTGGAATAAAGAATAAGGGAGATGAGACTGGGGACTGCGAGGGCCTAATGAATCCATTGGCAAGGTATCGATCCAAATACTCTTTCAGATGGCAATTTTCCGCTTCTGTTAGTGCATACATTCGACTACAAGGAAGTACTGCCCCTGGTTCAAGATCAATAGCACAATCATATGGACGATGTGGAGGCAATTGCTCAGCTTCGTATTCACTGAATACTTCTTGAAAGTCTTTGTAGTCAGCAGGAATTTCGACGGTGTTAATTACCCCAATCGACTCCCCACCAAATGAGAGTAAGGTCGCTAAAGATGGTTCAGGAGTCTCATCTGAAGTATGATAACAATGCTCAGAGCAAAAGGTAGATTTCATCTCGACGGTCCGATTTTCCCAGTCAATAGTGGGATTATGCATCGTTAACCAGGGCACCCCAATATAAGTTGAAATTGGGGTGCATCAATAAGTTTGAATTGCAAAATTTCCCGATGACCATCAGCTTGGATAAGTTCCAAGGGCTCCGTATGACTGGTGATTGGTCCGGAGGATAAATTGGTTCCATCTACCGCATAAACTGGTTCACTTTTTTCTTTTGAAATAGCTCGAATTCCCATACGTTGAGCATATTTAAGTTCACAGAAATTGCCCGTGGCTCCAGAATCAATCATAATGGCTCCTCCAATGATCATTTGTTCCCGAAATTGTATCGTCATATGTAGAATCAAATGAGGAGCCAAAGCCTGCAATGTATTGATTATGTGATGAGTGTCGGGGGTCGTTTTTTCTTCTTTTGCCACCAGAATGACCCCCTCTACTGATGGTTTTGGGCGTGTCCCTTCACTGAAAATGTAGGTCTTTTTGGACATTCTTTTTCAAAATGTCCCCCAATTCCACAATACAAGCACAATTTCTTAACTCAACGTTGTTCTTTCTCTTTCTTACTTAAGGGACCTCGAACTGTACCAATCTGCATTGGTTCCCCTTCAGAGCCTGTTGCAGAAGATTTTTCAACTTCAAATCGAGTTCTATCAAAGCGAGGGATATTCATTCTGAATTCCTTCTTCTTTTCACCCTTCCTTTCTGACCAACGAAAGTCTATTTCCAATACTAAATCCACTAAAGCAGTTAACTCTGTCGGGCGATTGGGAATTTGAGCCAGGGTATCTTTGATTTCATCTCTTAAACCTCGATAAAAGAGAGCAGCTCTCTTTTCTTCTGGCCAATTGGTCTCCACAATTAGCTTATTGAATTGAGTCAAGTATGTTACCAAATCTTTTGAGCCTTGACGCAGCTCCAGCAACTCATTATCGGTAGCCTGGGAAATTCTTCTCCTATCAAATATCCTCAAAAACTCTGTTTTAAACAGCTCAAAATCATAAAGAAAGAGATCATCTCTAGAGACTAAGGGCATTGCCCAATTTGCTGCATTTTTATCCAAGTATGACAGGATAAAGGCCACTTTAGACTGAGCATCTGGAAATAAATTGTCTCTACACATAAATTGTAGCGAGCACTGAGTCAAAAAAAGTTGAGCCTTCTGTGGATCCCTGTGGAACCTTTCTGGGGCAGCTGATGGTATAATGGGAGAAACTGAGTGGATGACTTGTGCTACTGTTTGTGGAGTAGATTTGTGTGTAACATTTGTAGTCTGGGGCGAAAAAACTGCTGGATTCCCCATAGCCAATCCTTCTACCTTCTGTGACAACAACCGGGTTTCCTGTCGTGAGGCAGTTAGCTCATGTTTTACATTTTTTTTTTTTTCCCTTACTGTGATAGAGATCGCAGGTCACCCGACCAATAATTTCACCACTTATGTTTTCGGGCCCATATACTTCAATTCATCATACACATTGATCAGATGACCTTACAATCCACTACCAATAATCATGAGTCCCTTTCGATTATTTCCAGTGTACCCGACTTACCATCCACCGTTACGGGTACCTATGACCACGATGGGTCAGGGAGCTAGCTGTAAAAGGAAAGGCAGCAAAGTACAAAACCCAACATAAAATTACTTTGATATTTTCATCAAATGACCACGGACAACTGAGAAGTTAAATAATTTTATCTAGAACTCAGTTTCGGAAATCATAAGGTTTACAATAAAAAGACAGTCGATAATCAGGATAACGAAAATCACATAACTATAGAGAAACAATGTAAGGGTGATCATTGAAGTTTTGTAAAATAAAGTAACAGGGAACTCGCTTAAGTAGACTTAAACTGAAATTCGAGAATAGACATCTATAAATGGGCAAGCTATTTGCATGTACTAAATTATACTATTGGAGCATACTTCATGAAAATGGGTAGAATATTAGGTATCCTAGACGTCTATCAAAAGAGTAGAAAGTGAAACACGCTATAATTCTAGTAATCGTTACTTCAAATCAGAGTTCAGGAGGAAATTATAAACCACATTTATAATTCATAGACAGTATGGAAATAATGTGCTCTAAAAGGTAGGGTAACATAGGAACATGCTATGTAAATTCAATGCAAATAGGTTTCATAGGGTAGATTTTGCAAAAGCATGGAAAATATGACGTGTGCAAAGGTATGTCTTTATTAAAGCAAAGACAGAAAAATAGAAAGGTGCAGTTTTAGAGTGTTCGGCAAGATATTTACCTAGACTGGTGTGAAAACCAACCCTGGCCACGGGTCAGTTAAGGACAGGAAATATCCCAAGGAATAGCAGTCATCAATGGGACAGCAGGTGCAGAATGGACAACCCAGGACAGGACAGGAAACCCAGATTAGGATCAGGACAGGACCACCAGGACACGACCAGCACCCGCAGTTTGGAAGCAACGCCTGCGCTCCACCCTCTCTGCAGCTATCAGTCAGGACCCCGATTGGGTCAGCGAAATCTCCAGCAAAGTGCTCCACCAGCACTTAAGGTTTAGTAAAACCTCCAGAGTCTATGGTCAAATTTCGGACAGAGAGCTCCGCAGCACCTCTGTATCAAGTCACCTATTGAGTGCGTTGGGTCAGTGACAGGTCAGCTATTCGGACAAGTCGGACAATTTCTCTAACTAAACCTAGGCTAGATATACTCTTTTGGGTCAGTGTACCACCCCCCAATGTTGCAAAGTGTCAGAATCCCCAATTTCGATTGGTCCTAAGGTAGGATGGGTTAACACACCAATCAGAACAGACTTATTCAAGTCCTATTTTGCATTCTAAGGTACCGCCTAGCAAGATTGGGGTTCCCATGAGAGAATATGCAGAATACAATAGGAATAATATCATTGTAACAAGTTAGGAACACAATTTCTCTATCCTCCTGGGTCAGAGGTGGCGTTCTCAGGAGCATCTTGTCTGTGACTGCCAGCTGGCTGAGTTCCACCGCTCAAGGCTACTGCTGCCTGGGCTGCGCGGTCATGCGCAGAAAGGACCCTCAAGATAGCTCTCGAACCAGTTGGACCCCCCGTTTACCATGGTACATGAAAAGTAAGCGAAAACAAATTAAAACATAGAAATGAATGAATGTATTACATGTCATGATCTCACACTTCAGGTTTATCATCAAAAAATATACTATGCAATTAAGGGTAAGTGCTACACATAACGACACGATGAACAATAGCACGAGCCTCACTTCGTTATCACATTAAGCTGCCATCTTATGGCGATTACGCATGCGCACCCTTTCCCTCCAGAACTATATCTACGTAAAGTCACGTGAGTGTGACTAACGCAAGCGCAGAAGCGGAAAGTCAAGCAGCGGCCATTTTTAGGTACAAGGATTAATCATATTAGTAGAACACATATGCAAGCTTCACTAATACACACGCATATCAACATATAAAGAATATTAGTAAAACGTACAATTTGTATTACTGGATTATAACAGATTTCGAGGTTCTTGACCCGAGCAAGTCGCGATGCGAAATCTTGCTCTATCAATCCCCTCTTTGATGATATTTACTATCATCACAAAATAATGGAACCAGATGCCAACTTTCTTTCACACCTTGTACATTTCTATCTCTTCCAACAGGCGATTCAGTTTCTCTTTCTCATTTTTGGTAGGGTGAGAATTTTTCACCCTTTTATAAATCTGATTATTCATTTCTTCCAATTCAAGCTCATCCGCACTTCGTTTCACTCCTCTCGCATTCACTTGGTACTTCTTTGTGTGTTTGCGACATTTGCAACAGACGAATATGAGAAATAGGATAAGACCTATCACTCCAATTGGCATCAGTACCTTAAACAATAAGCTTTTACCTAAGCTAGCAAACCAATGACCTACATTGGAGAGACCATCAACCAGTCTCTTCCAGGCACTGTCAACCTCGAGTGGTTTGAGTTCCTTTTCCAAATTAGTAATGTTTTTCACATATCTTTTGAGCTGCACACTTTTGTCCGGAATGTAAGTGCAACAATGTTGCGCCTTCAACATCCGGCAGACTCCGCCCTCTTTTGCTAATAAGGTGTCAAGAGCAAGTCTGTTCTGCAAAACCATTGATCTGATCGCAACCATTTCGGTATTGACCAGCAGAAATCCATGAGCTGTGTCCGTAGACAACACATCCACTATTGTGGATAATTTGCAAATTCTGTGAGTGTTCAGAACCACTCCCACTCCAGGTATCAGTGCACTAAAAATACTACCCATTATTTCACCTACGCTTTCTCTTTTACTACGCACTAAGCCATTAGTGTTTTCGTTGCTTCCAGCAATTTCATTCACGTGGTATATTTTCGGTAAAACAATGCCAAAATAGCAGCTTACATCCTAGTGATCCGGCAATTTGAAATAAGCCTTGTTTCCACATACATAATAAATTCCGGGAAACACGGGTTCTGACCCATTTTTGAAACCCCAACCTCCAATTACTTTGTAATTGTGTTCACATTGACTGGAACCAATGAAAATGTTATTATAATAACTAGTCTTCTCGCGATGAAGACAGAGTTTCCCTTTCTTTTCGAAATCCAGCAACAAAGCAGGCCCTGCCCCGCCATTTGAGGTGCTTTCCATGTCCTCAGCCCATTTTGGGGTTATCTGTCTTTTGTCATTTGCCTTTCTTTGGAAACTCTCTCTTCTCTTCTCTGCCATGTTCAAAAATATTTTTTCTTGTTCATGTAATGAACAGGTCAAGTTGTCTCTGTGTGCTTCATTTAAGTCTATGGTACCTATAGTCAGAAAGTATTCTCCCATATACCGTGTAACGTCACTTTTAGTATGTACAGGATTCAAGTTTCCCCGTATAGGAAGTTCGGAAAATATTACGTCATTATTAGAGTAATAGTACTGTAACGGTCCTCTTTTGTAAAATAAGCTTGCTAAAATGCTACAGGAAATTCCATAGGTCAGAGGTAGGTGATGATAAGTCACGCCTTCAGCTACAGAAGTAGGTAGCTTCATGCAGACATAGCAGTCTTCTATTTCCATAGTTTCTACATAATGCACTAACAAGTTTGCGAAAACATTTAAATGAGTCTGGTTTCTAACTCCGTGGTAATGTAGTCCTTCCTCATCTGATGCTTCTAAGTCTCGTTTTGTCTGTCTGAGTGCTTTTTCACGTCTTTCTACACTTCGTGTTGTCAGTTCTTCAGTGTTGGTAGTCTGAGTAGGGTCAATATTAGTATTTTTGCTTACCATAAAAGGAATGAAAACTGTTAGACCTATCCAAACTAATATTACTATAACTATACTACATATACATACCTTGCAGCATGTTTTGCAACAACTGCGGCTAGGTCTACCATTCACGTTTGAATCAGACATTTTGGCTCAGAAGAAGTTTTCAACCCCTCTTTGTGGCCTTGCCCAGGTATCTTTATGCTGAGCAATTTCACGGCGGTTCGTCCTCTTCCTCTGCAGAGTAATCAGCAATCTGTTCCCCGTCGCTTTCGTCAGTAATATCAAGATCCTCCAAATTTTCCAGAATCAGGTATGTCCATTCAGGATCCTGGTATTTTTCATTCAGTCTTTTTATTCGATCACTCCTTCTTTTGGAGCTTTCTCCAGCTGCTCTGCTATTCGTATGCTTTTTCTTCTGTCAGCAAGTTTCTCTTCTACTGTTTTTATTCTCAGTCTTAGTCTCTTAATGTATCTTGGTTCGATATTTTTCTTTTTCTTGAGTCTTTTAGTTGGCACTGTCAGTTGACTTTCTTCTAATGCTCTTTTGTTTTCATTTGTTTGTGGCACTTCTTCTGTCTCTTCCCTTCCTGTCTGACTAGTCCCAGGTCTTGTATCTATTTCTTCTGCCTGGTTACTAACCTGGCCTGGTTCAGGTGAATTCTCGTTCTGGCTTTCAAATGTCTCTGTTTCTGTGTCCTGAACACGTTTTTCTAGTTCTATCTGATCCTGTTCAAGCACTTCGATCTCTTGATTTTCTTCTGCTCGAACTTTTGTACTAGTTCTGGTCTGTCCCTTTTCAATTTCAGGAGTCAGTGGAGGAGTATCGATCACTTGTTCTGTCCCTGTCTGACCTTCCTCTTCGTCCTCAGATTTGATGTGAATCTCAATGATCTGAGGGTCTTCGCCTGTGCCTGTCTCGACCTCTCTATTCCACTCTCTATCTTCGTAGATTCGCTCTCTTGTTCTGATTGGGTCTTCAATGAAATCGATTATAGGTATCCAATCATCTTGGCTGGTGCTCGGTTGCTCGTCATCAGCTACTTCCGGACCAACGTCTGCAGGACCCTCAGCTGGACTGGTACTCGGTTGTTCGTCTTCAGCTATTTCAGGACCGACATCCGCAGACCCCTCAGCTGGACAATCTTCAGCTCCAGGCTCCTTGTCTGGAATTACCTTTTGTGTATGGCTGGCATGGATCCACCTGGGAACGCCTGCACACTTCACTGCTGTCGTGGTCACCATTATTACTTGGCGTTTTTCTCCCCACCTCGGTGCAAGGCAACTCGAACGAGTGTGCTTCTTTATTCTAACCCAGTCACCTGGAACCAATTTGTGAACTGGAGTTGTCGGGTTGGCGACGGCGTCTTCCCCAATCTGGCGAGAGATAGAACGCACTTGGTCACCCAGTTGCCTGCAGTACTCAAGTACCAAATCATCAGAAATGCTTAACAGTTTGTTTCCTGGTACCCATGCTTGTCTCATCACTCTTCCCATCAAGATTTCATGGGGGCTCAGGCCTGTTCTCCGATCTGGAATACTTCGGAGTCCCATCAGAACAAGAGGCAAGGCAGTAATCCAATTCATCCCAGTTGAGTCACACATTTTGGCCAACCTCGATTTAATAGTGCCATTTATTTGCTCTACCACTCCAGAAGCCTCTGGACGATGTGCACAGTGCAACTTTTGTGTGATTCCAAATGCTTTACAGAGTTGGTCCATCACCTCATTCTGAAAATGTCCGCCTCTATCTGATTCAATAGTGACTGGCACCCCAAACCTAGGTATCAATTCTCGTAGTAATAATTTGGCTACTGTTAAGGCATCACTCTGTGGGACAGGGTATGCTTCCACCCATTTTGAAAATAGGCAGACAATGACAAGGACATATCTTTTTCCCTCGCAGCGTGGCATGGTGATGAAGTCAATTTGTATTCTCACAAAGGGACCCCCTGACTTCCCAATTTTCCCTAGTTCAACTACTGTTCTTTTGCCAGCGTTGAACTGTTGACACGTCATGCACCTCTGGCAAAAGGATTCTGCTACCTTCCTAAATTTCGGGTTGTACCAGGTCTGTTGAAATACCAGAACCATGGCATCCCTACCAATGTGTGATCCTTCATGTATCAGTCTGGCCATAGGGGCAAGCAGGTTTCTAGGTAACACAGGCATACCATCTGGGCTTACAATGACACCATCCTCACGTCTTGGTCGACAACCAAGTTCCTTCCACTTCTCTTTCTCTTCCCAGGGCACAGCATGCTGCCATTCTCTCACTTCATCCCAGGTAGGCACTCCTTCAAACATCATAAGTTGGCAGCTGTTTCCAGTCCCTCCCAGTTTAATATTTATTGACATGCGATCCATAGCACATTGTTTTGCCACTCGATCAGCAAAATCATTTCCCAATGACACAGGGTCAAGGCCCCTTTTATGAGCAACACATTTGACCACTGCCAAGTCTTTTGGTAATTGGATTGCCTCTAGAAGGTCTTGTAAAACCTTTCCATTCCTAATGGGAGTACCTGATGAAGTCAGGAATTCTCTTTGTAGCCATAATTGGCCAAAGTCATGCACAACCCCATAACAGTACTGGCTGTCAGTATACACTGTTATTCTTTGGTCTTTTCCCAATTTGCAAGCTCGTATCAAGGCAATTAGTTCGGCTACTTGTGCAGACTTTACTCCAAATAAACAGGATGCTTCTTTAACTTTGTCTAACGCAACCACAGCGTAGGCAGCACTTAGGCCTACAAGTTCATGTCTCATGCATGAACCATCCACAAACCATTCCTCATCATGTACAGGCAAGGGTGTTTCTTTAATGTCTGGGCGGGGTTTAGTACTGAATTCTGTCAGGGTAATGCAGTCATGCTCGTTGTCTCCCTGGTCTTCTAAAACCATTGAGTCAGGGAGTAGAGTGGCTGGGTTCAGTATATTACACCGAGTGATGGCCACATTTGCAGCACCCACGAGAATCCTCTCGTATTTAGTCAGCCGACTAGGGGTGAGATACTGAGTCTTGGTTCTGGTTAGTAAAATCACAACTGCGTGTGGAACATACACAGTTACAGGATGTCCCATGACAATAGATTCACTCTGTTCTAAACTTGTGCATGTTGCAGCCACTGCTTTCAAACATGCAGGTAATCCAGCAGCCACTGGACTGTGTTACCTCGAAACCGGTCCGGTCCTCGGATGCTTGTTTCCGTTCTGCGAAGGACATGGCTTTTGTAGTTCGGACTGGACTGTTCCCATGGGGTACAGGGTCAGCGCTGATTTGCATATCGCCATTGTCTAACCCAGGGTGGTGTGGAGTGGAAAAACTGGGGTGAATGTGTGACATTGATCCACATTCTGTCCATCACTATTGTGTTTGCAATTACCGCTCTAAGTGTACTGGGGATGCTCAGACGTGAGTCCCAGGCACTCCACACCACTGGAATCAAGCTAGCCGGGCTGATGAGAGGTGTTACCTCGAAACCGGGCCGGTCCTCGGATGCTTGTTTCCGTTCTGGGAAGGACATGGCTTTTGTAGTTCGGACTGGACTGTTCCCATGGGGCACAGGGTCAGCGCTGATTTGCATATCGCCATTGTCTAACCCAGGGTGGTGTGGAGTGGAAAAACGATGGATTTGGGCCCAGATCTTTGGACTGGGGTGAATGTGTGACATTGATCCACATTCTGTCCATCACTGTTGTGTTTGCAATTACCGCTCTAAGTGTACTGGGGATGCTCAGACGTGAGTCCCAGGCACTCCACACCACTGGAATCAAGCTAGCCGGGCTGATGAGAGGTGTTACCTCGAAACCGGGCCGGTCCTCGGATGCTTGTTTCCGTTCTGGGAAGGACATGGCTTTTGTAGTTCAGACTGGACTAATCCCATGGGGCACAGGGTCAGCGCTGATTTGCATATCGCCATTGTCTAACCCAGGGTGGTGTGGAGTGGAAAAACGATGGATTTGGGCCCAGATCTTTGGACTGGGGTGAATGTGTGACATTGATCCACATTCTGTCCATCACTGTTGTGTTTGCAATTACAGCTCTAAGTGTACTGGGGATGCTCAGACGTGAGTCCCAGGCACTCCACACCACTGGAATCAAGCAAGCCGGGCTGATGAGAGGTGTTACCTCGAAACGGGGTCGGTCCTCGGATGCTTGTTTCCGTTCTGGGAAGGACATGGCTTTTGTAGTTCGGACTGGACTGTTCCCATGGGGCACAGGGTCAGCGCTGATTTGCATATCGCCATTGTCTAACCCAGGGTGGTGTGGAGTGGAAAAACGATGGATTTGGGCCCAGATCTTTGGACTGGGGTGAATGTGTGACATTGATCCACATTCTGTCCATCACTGTTGTGTTTGCTTTATCCATTCGGGGCTTATCTCTTTCAAAAGCCTCAATCTCCCATTCCTCTAGTGCTTCATACTGCGTTAACCTAGGTCTGGGATGTAAGTCATTCATTCGGGTTCTCAGATTGAATAGAATCCTACTGTTAAAGGTACCCTCTAACGGAAAAGCCAATACTCCGTCATCCTTCGTGTATTCCGCCCAGTTCTCCAGCCATACACATGTGTTGTACCCTTTATCGAACATCATGAAAGATGCGGGAGTGTTCGGTGGTGGAATGACAACACCTTCTCTAGTTTTAATCGGCTTGTCCTTTTTGAAGTAATTCTTCACTTTGTTTACAAGAGACAATTTTCTCTTATTTCCATACATAATGTCGTTTTTAACGCCTTTCCACTGATCGTTCTCAAATCCCATATGCCGTGGATCAGGTCTGGTATGTGGTCTATACGAATGCCACATACGATTTTTACGAGTGACTTTGTTTACAAAATCACTTCCAATCCGAGTGCGTCTATTATTTTCGTGCGACCAATGAAATGCACGAGTTCAAATAATCTCGACCAATGGGTGCGCGGCCTTTTCGCGAGACAGTTCTCACGCTCCGGCGCTCACCCCTCCTTTACAATTCCAGCTCCGCTACAACCCCGCTGTGACTACCAATCCCAGCGCGGCACAGAGTGACGTCAGAGCAGCTTCGCGACTGACTCCCTCCTTTGCAAGGTAACGGAAACTTTATTTCTTTCTAAAGTGCTAGTGCTTGGTTATTTAACAACAAATACACATTCGCCACTGTGCTCAAGTGTCTAGACAGGAAAGAATTAGTTTCACTGCAAGTAAACTACTTCCATTTACTTTTCACACGCTACGGATAGATCTCTTCTGCCTACCCTTCATACAAGCATTGGAGAACCTGCTACTTCCCTAGACTCATCCACCTTTCCGGGATATATTCTAAGTCTAAAGTTTCACCAGAGAGCCCCTTTGCTTTCACCCAAGCTCCGATGAACCTGCTACTCTTCCGGTGTGACCCTCACTAGGTTATGCCACAATAGGAATTTTGCCAATGAACCTCGTTGCTAACATTTATTCAAACATGCATTCAGAAAACCCTAGTTAGTGCTTCCAGTTCTGCCTAACCTGCACCAACTTTCCTTGAAAGCCAGTGACCTCAAAACGAATGGATTCTATTCACCACTCGCTATTCAATTCCCCGGGGATTTCCGACAACACATATAACGTTTTACAAACGAATGGATTAATACATATAACAGTATAATAACAAGAAAAACGAGTTTAAAACATTTCATAATTTTTCAAAACCAGCATTCCAAGTGAGTGATCAGATCACCTGAAGTACCTATTCTCGTAGCAGCAAATAAGGTTTCCTACCTAGCAGTATCCAACTTAGTTAAACTAACTAATCCTACCTAACCTTTAACTATTCCCTAACCATCCTCGATGCTACCAGAAAATTACTGATAGAGATCGCAGGTCACCCGACCAATAATTTCACCACTTATGTTTTCGGGCCCATATACTTCAATTCATCATACACATTGATCAGATGACCTTACAATCCACTACCAATAATCATGAGTCCCTTTCGATTATTTCCAGTGTACCCGACTTACCATCCACCGTTACGGGTACCTATGACCACGATGGGTCAGGGAGCTAGCTGTAAAAGGAAAGGCAGCAAAGTACAAAACCCAACATCAAATTACTTTGATATTTTCATCAAAGGACCATGGACAACTGAGAAGTTTAAGAATTTTATCTAGAACTCAGTTTCGGAAATCATAAGGTTTACAATAAAAAGACAGTCGATAATCAGGATAACGAAAATCACATAACTATAGAGAAACAATGTAAGGGTGATCATTGAAGTTTTGTAAAATAAAGTCACAGGGAACTCACTTAAGTAGACTTAAACTGAAATTCGAGAATAGACATCTATAAATGGGCAAGCTATTTGCATGTACTAAATTATACTATTTGAGCATACTTCATTAAAATGGGTAGAATATTAGGTATCCTAGACGTCTATCAAAAGAGTAGAAAGTGAAACACGCTATAATTCTAGTAATCGTTACTTCAAATCAGAGTTCAGGAGGAAATTATAAACCACATTTATAATTCATAGACAGTATGGAAATAATGTGCTCTAAAAGGTAGGGTAACATAGGAACATGCTATGTAAATTCAATGCAAATAGGTTTCATAGGGTAGATTTTGCAAAAGCATGGAAAATATGATGTGTGCAAAGATATGTCTTTATTAAAGCAAAGACAGAAAAATAGAAAGGTGCAGTTTTAGAGTGTTCGGCAAGATATTTACCTAGACTGGTGTGAAAACCAACCCTGGCCACGGGTCAGTTAAGGACAGGAAATACCCCAAGGAATAGCAGTCATCAATGGGACAGCAGGTGCAGAATGGACAACCCAGGACAGGACAGGAAACCCAGATTAGGATCAGGACAGGACCACCAGAACACGACCAGCACCCGCAGTTTGGAAGCAACGCCTGCGCTCCACCCTCTCTGCAGCTATCAGTCAGGACCCCGATTGGGTCAGCGAAATCTCCAGCAAAGTGCTCCGCCAGCACTTAAGGTTTAGTAAAACCTCCAGAGTCTATGGTCAATTTTCGGACAGAGAGCTCCGCAGCACCTCTGTATCAAGTCACCTATTGAGTGCGTTGGGTCAGTGACAGGTCAGCTATTCGGACAAGTCGGACAATTTCTCTAACTAAACCTAGGCTAGATATACTCTTTTGGGTCAGTGTACCACCCCCCAATGTTGCAAAGTGTCAGAATCCCCAATTTCGATTGGTCCTAAGGTAGGATGGGTTAACACACCAATCAGAACAGACTTATTCAAGTCCTATTTTGCATTCTAAGGTACCGCCTAGCAAGATTGGGGTTCCCATGAGAGAATATGCAGAATACAATAGGAATAATATCATTGTAACAAGTTAGGAACACAATTTCTCTATCCTCCTGGGTCAGAGGTGGCGTTCTCAGGAGCATGTTGTCTGTGATTGCCAGCTGGCTGAGTTCCACCGCTCAAGGCTACTGCTGCCTGGGCTGCGCGGTCATGCGCAGAAAGGACCCTCAAGATGGCTCTCGACCCAGTTGGACCCCCCGTTTACCATGGTACATGAAAAGTAAGCGAAAACAAATTAAAACATAGAAATGAATGAATGTATTACATGTCATGATCTCACACTTCAGGTTTATCATCAAAAAAATATACTATGCAATTAAGGGTAAGTGCTACACATAACGACACGATGAGCAATAGCACGAGCCTCACTTCGTTATCACATTAAGCTGCCATCTTATGGCGATTACGCATGCGCACCCTTTCCCTCCAGAACTATATCTACGTAAAGTCACGTGAGTGTGACTAACGCATGCGCAGAAGCAGAAAGTCAAGCAGCGGCCATTTTTAGGTACAAGGATTAATCATATTAGTAGAACACATATGCAAGCTTCACTAATACACACGCATATCAACATATAAAGAATATTAGTAAAACGTACAATTTGTATTACGGGATTATAACAGATTTCGAGGTTCTTGACCCGAGCAAGTCGTGATGCGAAATCTTGCTCTATCAGCATGTGCAGTAGAAATTCCCACGTAGCATCAGCCATTTTATTTGCAAGCGTATTAGGATTAGAAAACACGTAAGCAAGCTTCACTCTGATACCCAGTAACATTTGTAGTCTGGGGCGAAAAAACCGCTGGATTCCCCATAGCCAATCCTTCTACCTTCTGTGACAACAACCGGGTTTCCTGTCGTGAGGCAGTTAGCTCATGTTTTACATTTTTATTTTTTTCCCTTACTGCACCTATCTCTCTCTGAATACCCTCTAGCATTTCTCCTAGAGCTTTTAGGTTAAACCCTTCCGCCATTCTGCCTAGGTGAAGAAATCTTCTTGGGCACTTCAATCTGTCAAGTACCAGTCTTCACGGAGGCAGAACTGACGACAGTCCCAATGCCCACCTATCAGTACCCCTGCTCTGTCTTCCACAAAAGCGGGTGCACCAACGTGGGTAAAGGGGAATTGGAAAATAGAAGGGACAAACTGCTTCTATGACTGCTTCCTTCTCTGCTCCCAGGTATTCTTATTATTTTTTCCCAGGTAGAGGATGGTACCTAATGCACAGAGGGGCAAAAGATAAACAACAACTCCCTCAAGAATATTCTGTTATAAACATTTAGCAAGTGAAGACTTCCTACCAGTCGAAGAAGTAGTTTTAGTCTCTCTTCATGTGATGCTTTTTAAGTGGTAAACTGTCTCCCTGTACCTGAAACTAACAAGACACTGTGAGTGATATTCTACTACAACTATAAGCAATTTATATGTATAGCTCTTCTATTGTCTGTATACCTGTTCATGTAGCAGGGAGTCATTAATAATGCAATTCCAAAAATATGAACTTAAAGTCTTATGTCTTCTGACTTGGCTTCGCCTCCTACGAACTTCGGAAGAATTCCTTTGACTTGCTCTCGAGGGACAAAAATATGGTAACGCGCAAAAAGGAACCAGGAACGGAAAGGAGGGTGGAAAGTAAAAGGAAAGGCGCAAGAGGTAAGTCCGTTATCTAGGAGTTGAAGGAGTTAAGCGCTACAGTTCACAAACAGCTGCCATGAAGCGTGGAAAAAGAACCTTACTTGAAATGTTTTTCTAACAGTCTCGAACTCTTGAACGAAGGGTTGAACTCCTACTTGAGTCTTAATGGCGGGACTGCTTTGCGAGACAACTTCACCAAAGTGTTCGATACTTCATCTTTAATCGGCTCTTCAATGCGATATCCACTCTCCGGATACGTGAAGAAACTCACTCTGAAACTCTATGAATTAACTGAGATACATCCGCACCTACACTCGAAGAACTTACGAGGAGGTACAGAACTATGAACTAGCCCTAACAAAACTTCAATTGAAGTGCACTGCGATAAGCGCGCGCACACGTCTTACAATTAGTGGGCACTCAGGTGTTTTAAAAATTAACGCTACTGTACAGTAAACTCGGCGGCCTTCTTAGAATGTGCAAGTTCCCTGACGCAGGTCTTTCCAAAGGTTAACCATGCAGGGTTTTACAATGATTCTGAACCTTTTCTTGCCATAACGTTTTCTTAGACCAAATGTAATTGCACCTACGATATTCATGACAACAACGCCTGAGACACTGGTACCTGTAATGGATGAGCACCTGTCACCCTTGGAGAGTGCAACATACCAGAGAAGGGAGACAGACTAGACCATTACTAGGAGCCACGCAGAGGGTCCATCATCTCCCTGTAGTTGCAGGCTAGTGCTGGGAAACCATTTAGGGAAGCCATGCACTTTACAAATTACTGTAACATAACATAACAACTGTCACAGGGATGGTGACACCATCTGATTCTGTTGAGTGAAGCACACAATGAAGTCTCGATGAAAGATGATGGTCTGCACCTGCAGAAAAATAGACTGAAGAGGACACCGCAGGGAAAGTTTGTGAAACCGCCCCTGAACAGGACTACTGCGGACAAGGAGGAGAAGCAGAGGCCAGCACACTGTGTGCCGTTGCACTATTGACACTTAGAAAACATGTCTTAGAACGGAGTAACAGAAAGACACTCCATATCTATATTTATCACTTTCGCAAAAATGCATCACATAGTGCAAACAATAATTTTGTGTCCCTTACTTATGTGTGTGCTACCAGTATTGCAACCACCTGCTGACCATCCCCTAATTCAAGTACATGAGGAAGTAGCCCAAGTTTTAAGTCTTAAAAATTGCTGGATTTGTAGAGCATTATCCAGACACTCCAGCGATCCTATTGGCTTATATGAGACACCTGTGCCTATACAGAATTTGACCCAAGGAAAAGGATGCCTGATATACAATGTAACTTGGGGTTGTGGAGAAGGCAGGATTGGATGGTCCCCACATTGTACCATATTGCCAAGTATTCACGCTTCAATACCCAGTGTTACCTAAAGTTGAAAACAATGCCAAGGACAATGCATTTCCTGTATGTATTAAGCCTCATGTTTTTGGATGTAGCCCAGCTTCTGGATACTTAGGGTATTTAACAAGTAGCAGGTGTCCTAACATAATGGAATTTGATAGTACTTCGGGAAATTGTAATATAAGGGCAAACAGTTTGTGAGTAGGAACTAGACAGCTAAGGTACAAAGGAAACAAGTTAACTACACTTTAAATTACTGGAATATCACTATAGATTGAGAGACACTGTTGATAACACCTGATGGTCTTCTATACAATTCTTTAATTGAGCATGAAAATGATTATGCAATTGCAACAAATGTGATTTCTAATATATTAGACTATCCCTTATGGTCAGCTTGCTGCTCTTACATGGCACCGTGAGCAAATGATACACTTAAACATTCGGCATTGATTGATTACAAATGGTGTGATACATTTCAAAACACTTTCCCTGAGGGGATAGGCCTTCCTCTCAGTAAATATCACACATTGGACACACAATTACAGGGTGGTATGTATTTCATGTATGGCACTAAAACATACAAAGTGGTTCTCGGGCACTGGGAATGTATGTGTGCAATTTCTTATCTTACACCAAACATTTCAGTTGTGCCACATATTTCAGCACATGAACCATTAAATTGGGGGAGTCTTGCTCATAGGTAAATAATAAATATACATGCACCTATTTTGGAAACATGACAAGATTTGTTTTTAAACTAATATGCATATTAATTCCTATTTATGGAGTATATGATTTGGAATTGGACCTTGTTAACATGTCTGCTGGGTTAGCCTTAACATTCAATGCAACAAGAGATGCACTTTAAGAGTTGCAGGTGGAAATTAATTCAGTGGCTGCCATAATTATTCAACATGGAATTGCACTTGACCCGCTGACACAATGACAAGGAGGACTGTGTGTTTTACTGAATTCCTCTTGCTGTTCGTTTTTTAATAAATGTGGCTGGGATGTAGCACAAATTAAGCATGTGATTTGAATATTCAGTGGAGGAAAGAAAATTATATATTCAGATAGTTTTTCCTGGTTATGGTTGTGGATACCAACAAGATAGTTGAAGGGCTTAGTTCTAGCACATTAGGTATCTTTATAGCAATAGTGATACTATTTTGTGGTCTTCAGTGTCATTGCTCCATGGAGCAGCACTTATGTAATAATAGCATCCTTTCAATATCTGCAGTTAAAGTTCCAGGGCCAGATGTACGACCTGCAAAATAGCGCCTCGCAAATTGCGACTCATTTGCAAATCGCAATTAGCGAGGCGCTCTTTGGAATGTACAACAGTGTGTTTAACACTGTTTGCGATTCCCAATGGGGTCGCAAATTGCGAGGCCCATGAATATTAATGAACCTCTCGCAATTCTGGAGCATATTGCGAATGACAGGCCCTCCCAGGTATAGTGGCCTGCGGGGCTCAGCATACCACCATGTCTGGGACTTCTTTTAAATAAAGCAGTTTAAAAAAATGCAGCCTGTTTTACTTAAAGGAAAATGAGATGCATGTAAAAAAATTAAAAAGAAACGTTTTGTTTCATTTTTTGTAGGACAGGTAGTGGTCCCTGGGACCACTGTCTGCCCTTAAAGAGGGTGGTAATTTGCGAGTGTTTTGCGAACGCAATTACCATCACAAAACATTCATACATTGCTTTGCGGATGCTAGTAGGAAGGGATCGCCCCTTCCTAATAGCGATTCACAATTCCTAACTAGAGAGTCACAAATAAATTGCGACTTGCTATTTAGGAATTGTACAAGGCCCTGGGCCATTTTGCATGTGCAAACGGGTCGCAAAGCCGTTTTCTCATGCAATTTAGGGTTGTACATATGGCCCCTAATTCCTACTGAGCAGGAGCTCGCCCACAGATATCTTAGATTACAAAAAGACACAGAGGAAGCACACAAACAAACATTTGAATTAATGATTATTGACCTATTGAAAATAAATGCATTGACTACTAGCATATCATTTTGTTTATGTTTGAATAATGATTATCTCATAGATGTGGATCTATGTTAAAATATGTGTATTCCATCTTAGCACTGTTTAATGGTGTTACACCATCCAAAGATATGTACTTTAATAATATATTGTTACTTCTATGTTTTTACTATATCTATATCTATCTATCTATCTATCTATCTATCTATCTATCTATCTATCTATCTATCTATCTATCTATCTCTCTCTCTCTCTCAGTGATGTCATTTGAGATGTCATCAGTGATGTCATCAGTGATGTCTCTGACCATGTCATGAATGATGTAATATGTGACGTCATCAGCAGTGCATGGCGGGGGCGCGAGTTATAGTTAGTTCAACTAACCATAACGGGGAATTTCTATGGTTTTGTACGAGTGAAATGTCCAACTAACTATAACGTCCCTGAAACCTATGTTTTTTTCAGTGTATTTCTAAGGTTTTTGAAATGCTAATTTTTAACTATAACAGGCCTGAAACCTATGTTTTTTTCAGTGAATTTGAATGTGTTCTTAAATGCTAATTTCTAACTATGACGTCCCTCAAACCTATGTTTTTTTCAGTGAATATATAAATATTTTGTGTATGATATAAATATCCTAAAAGGGGTATATTGTGGCAGAAAAATATAAATCATGTGCATGTATCCCATAGACATGATAATCAGTTTCAAATCACTCCTGTACTATCTTAAACCAGTTGAGCTATCTATTTCTATCCCTGAACCAGCTGCTTCGAGCTACAGCTCAGTGCTCCCCCCTCCTTCACAATTCTATTGCAACCTTCACCCTAGGCCCTCCACTACCCTCACTGACACCTCCAACAGCTGCCAATACAAACCAATCTAAAGTCTACTGTCTCTCACGTTTAGCTCAACCTGATTTCTGTTCTCTTGTTTGCCTACACTGCATTAGATATAGTTTTGCATTGTGTTCTTGAAATGTGATTATGCATCATTTCTATTTTTTATGTGGTTGGCCATGTTTGGACTGTGTCCCTTTTGGGGTTTTTCAGGTGACGGTGCTTTCTAACATACATAAATGATCCACAAGAATGACACAGGGCTTAAGAAACTTGCTCTAAGGCAGAAAGCTCGATTGTGCATCTGCCTTCTGCCTTGGCCTACCAGTAAGCTCTTGTACCTGCAAAAAAATTTAATCTGTTATGGAGTCACTGGTGTCTGTGTTTTCTGTGTGTCACTGACAGGAGGGTTGGAAAAGTTGTTCTCTAACACATTATACGGAGGTTGGAGTTCTGACAACACACATTTAGAAGACTGTCGCTAAAGTCACTGTCACTATTTTCTTCTCTCTCACCTTGTTCCTTTGCTTCATCCCCTTTTTTTCTTGTTTTGTCTTCTCTTTTCTCCCCTTCTCAAATTCATCGCTCATTAATGCGGGATATACATTAGTCCCTTCTATCATATCAGTTCTCCACTTCCTCTGTTCTGCATCCAACCTCAAATCTACATATGCATGCAGTGCCTTTCTAGCTCTTTCCTGATGCTTCTTCCTCTCTTGCATGAGTTGCACGATCCCAAGCATTGAGCACTTCAAACTGTGTGGGTCTGTCCTGTGGGTTTCATCTCATATGATATCCTCCTCAAATTCTCAATAATCCTCACATTAAATTTACCATAGTGGGGAAATGCCAGTGCCCTTCTTTCCCAGTGATTTTAAGCAATAGTTTAAGCCAAATACAAGTGTGAAGCCCTACACTTATTGCCATATAATGACCTGCAGTATCTTTAGGTGGTGCCTCTTCTCCCTCTCTAAAAGATATTGTCACATGTCCCCTAATCAAATTTTGCTTACTCTTAAAATATTTGATTTTCAGGTAAAATGCCAATAACCACAAGTATGATTTAATTTCAAAACAGGAAACTTTAGTTTGCCCACATTTCTTATTTAGAATCAACAACCAATACCAGCACAACACTTTGTGACATAGGCAACTCATAACAACTGACCAATCCTAGCGCAGCACACTGTGACGTCCTTTTCACTCCTTGCAGCAGTTCACCCTCCTTTACAATTACACAAACGCACTCTCCTCACCAATATGCATGGAAACAAATACAAAGCTCTTGCAACAAATAACTTTGTATGCTCCACTAAAGAAATCCACAGTATTCACTCATACAAGAAATGGTTCGAAATAACAATTTCCGACTTACTCAGACACTCACTCGAATAAAACCTTGAGCTGCAGGGAAACACCCTGAATAGTACAGTTTCCCACTGCGCTAAAGGGTCCACCACACTAATCACACCTCACTTCCATGCACATAGATATATGTCCCTAAGTGAATTGTTCTATCGATGTTGTCTCACGACAAGCACCACTAAACCTTAGGAGAGTATTGCAATACAGTGTCTTCTACACCTCTTAATATCATACTAGGATCTTAGGGCACATCAGACCCGCGGACCCGATAAAAACTTCAACTTCTTCACACTAAAGACCAAGTTCACACAACACCGCAAGCTAAGCGTACGCCACAAATGTGCAACCCCAACTAATACTCACTCCTCCACTGTTATAACTCCACCATTCGCCACTGGAATTCCGCCGATCGTCCGAATCAAAACATGGGCTCTGGGACTGTGATCTTAACCACTCTAAAATAAAGAATCTTAACTTCCCTATCTCAGAACCTAACCATCCTCTGCTACTATCTGGTAAAGCACAATTGTTTTAGCCCCTTTTCTTTGTTGCCATGCAACGGAACATTCTAGGTACCCGAGGAATAAAAGGAGTTAGCATAATCTACAATTTCAAAATTAAAGTGTAACCCATTGGCCACACAATGAGAACTCAACGTCGGTAGAACGAATTTAATATAGGTCTATTAGAAACTCAGATACAGGCTGATATACACAATCCGTAAGAATACATAGTAGGAATACAGATTCACTACAGGCAGACCAACTTGTCTGATAACATTTAGTCTCAAACAAAATGAAATAAACAAGAAATTCCATAATGGCAAAGCAGAACGTTCCCCTTGCCTATGCATGACTAGAGCCAGATTATTTTACTAAGCCTAACATAATTAGTAAGAGTAGGAAAACATGAAGTTGATCCACTAAGGCAGAAAGATGTTAGCATCAGTGCCAACTTTAGGGCAGTGCAACTGGTGCGGCTGCACTAGGCGCTGACCCGGAGGGGTGGTGCTGACCTCAACATGGAGCTGTGTTTAACAATAATTTAGGAGTTAAAATCAACTGCTGCAGAGGTCCTTGTGCCTTCAGCTTTAATGTAGCAATAAAAATGTCAAGATAACTCTTGTGATTAATTTTCCTGCTAGAAAGAGAGCTCGGTGTTTTGTTGAGTGGCAGGTTTGATTCACCATAAAGTAGCGCAGAGGGTTAATGTGCCTGCTGCACAGAACAGATAAAAATTTTATGGGGATAAATAGTAAAGCCAGCCTTTACCGGTGCTTTAAAACAAAAGAAATTAATATGAGAGAGGGGCTATAGACAGAGGAGGGGCACTTTTGGCGGGTGGTAGTGAGGAAATCCGAGGAGGAGGTCATAGGGAAGGAGGGCGCCAAAAAAGATTGTCACACCAGACGCCACCAGCGCTAACGCCAGCCCTGGTCAGCATTGTTGAGAGCTTCTGTAGAAGTTTTCCAAAATCAAAAGTATTGTATAGCATAAAAACACACAACTGGAAATAGCATTAAGGTCTGTACCCCTCGGAGTCAGGTAAAGACTCTAAGAAAACAAAACTTTGATCACCAATTAAACCCACAAAGAACTTTTGAGAATCATGTATCATATGTCCACATTCTTACGGTAAAACCTTGTCAACTACACTTAAACTCCTTTCTTCTTATCCACACTTTGAGGCTTCCTTGCATTCCTTCGGTCTTCAGATACCACATTGACCATGGTCCTCCCTTGGTTCACTAAGGCCTCTCGTCCTTGCCAACAATACTCCTTTCAAGACTCACTAACTCTCATGCACAATGGGCCTTTCTCTAACCATGAGATTATGTGAATGTACCTGTAGAGGAGAGAAAAACATTGGAAATCTATCAAGCTTCTCTTTGAAGTTTAAACCTAAAAAATCCAAATGCTTAGGCCTTTGGTCAAGTTAACGGGGCAAACAGTTCAGTGCACATTTAAATGCATGATTATGGATACATACACGGTTACAATATAGATGCAAAGAACTATTCTAATGAATACATGATTATATAAGAATTAACAATATTGTTCAAGCTACACAAATATAGATATATATAGGAACTGTATTTTTATGTTACTGTTAAAAAAATGTTAGTTTGCACACTTGTATAAATGTCGAGATTACACAGTAAATGCACTTTTTATAGCTGTTCAGTGTACCACATCATGTAAATGATATTAAGTCACACAAATACATGAGGCCGTGTGTACATTTATGTGGCCTGGTCAAACATATAAAGGTGGAGCTAAAATGATGCTGCTCTAATTCCATAGTCCCCCCTATGAATATATATTCATTTCTTTCATCCTACTTTATTTCCAGGACCGAAATTACTAACGCCATCACTTCGGACTCTAGCCAGACTTTGGGGTCGATTAGGATGGCGGACGGAAATGGGTACTGTCCGCCATGGTGGGGGTAATTTTACTCCCGGCTGCGCCGCGGAGATTCCGCGGTTGGGATTAGGATAAGCATGTCACGAAACTCCGACCGCGGCGGACGGATCATAACCAACACCGTCCGCGGTGGACGGAACACATCCAACTCCGTCTGCGGCGGACGGAGTCCAATGAACAACCACTGCCGCGGACGGAAATGACCGCGGAAAATAAAACATGTACCGCCATACCTGTGATCACTCCGTGGCCGCAATTAGGATAAATCCGCCCGTACCACGGAACGCACAGCCATCCACGTCCGCGGCGGAAAGAATGCAACGATAAACACAGCATCACTGCGGAAGGCCAACACGCACAACATCCCTAGCGGCAAACAAATGTTAGAAAGTGTACCGCAAGCCCAAAGCAAACATACGAACATTGACAACGCCCCCCCCATACACCAACACCAAGCACAAGCCACCATGACACGTCCCAAGTATCCAATAATGCACACTAGTCAACACGCCCACCTACCACCTGACTGCCAACAACCATTGAGACACGACTATAAAATGACACCCACACACTACCACAATCCTTTGCATCACAGCATTGCTGCTAGCAAGAGGCCCTATTCGAGATACTGCTAACTCACATAGAAGACACACAACCACCACCCTACCACACCCACCACACAAACAACCACCACACAAATCCTACACATCACACACCACACACCTGCACCCCCCAACTCAGTCAACTCACACACTGAGCACCACACACCATGGCACCCAAAAAAAAACCTAAATTCACGGAGACCGAGTTGAGCCCCACATCTTCGGGGCCCAAGTCCAGCAGACGTCCGTGGCGCAAAAGAACCACATGTGGGACAGGATCGTCACTCGGGTGAATGCGTCGGGGACTGTGCCGAGGACGAAGCATGACATTCAGAGGCGGTGGCATGACCTGAAGACCAGGGTGAAGGGCATCCGAGCTAAAAACTTTGCTAGAGCCAATCATACTGGCGGTGGAACACCCCCGGAGCCCATACCCTACACCGATTGGGAGGAGAAGGTGCTGGTGATACTACACCCAGAGAGCCTAGACGGACTTGACGAAGGAGAAGAGGCTGGTGAGTACAAACCAAGCACCACGATCAGCACGACATGGTCAGGCTCACACAACTGAGAAGAAACATCTCCTACGCCCCAACCCATGCACATTGGACACCAACTCACAAACATGTACATGGCTCCCAACAGGCCCCCATGTTCACGGTGAGGGTGGTGGTGGTGGAGGGTGGGGTGTGTGAGAGGCCCAAACTACAACTCCCAACAGGCCCCCATGTTCACGGGGAGGGTGGTGGTGGTGGTGGAGGGTGGGGTGTGTGAGAGGCCCAAACTACAACTCCCAACAGGCCCCCATGTTCAGGGGGAGCGTGGTGGTGGTGGTGGAGGGTGGGGTGTGTGAGAGGCCCAAACTACAACTCCCAACAGGCCCCCATGTTCACGGGGAGGGTGGTGGTGGTGGTGGAGGATGGGGTGTGTGAGAGGCCCAAACTACAACTCCCAACAGGCCCCCATGTTCACGGGGAGGGTGGTGGTGGTGGAGGGTGGGGTGTGTGCAACAGGAAACAGAAATGTCTACAAATCTATATGAACATGTAATGTCCACATTACTGACCAGCTCTATCTTGTCCCTCAGGTGATCGTGAACTGACTGGGGAAACCAGTACCCGGCCGCCAGCCTCGCCTCCCACACATACAGGACTCTCTGGTGACGAGGACACAGGCAGCTCCGGTGCGGAGGATGGAGCGGGACCAAGCACACAGCCAGGGCCATCTGGCTCACAGGGACTCCCGGGACCGACCAACGTCGCATGTGTGACTCCAGCGACACCTGTCTCTGTGATCTGCACAGTCCCCACCACCACCAGTAACACCAGTACCACCAGTACCACCAGTACCACCAGTACCACCAGTACCACCAGTACCACCAGTACCACGACTCCTGCCTGTGCCACCCAGCCTAACCCAGCGCACGACGCTGGTCCATCGGCCTCACACACAAGCAGGGTGAGTGTGCCACAAAGAGAGGCAACGGGACATCAGCCAATCAGGCGAGCCACACACCGCCGTGCAGATGAAGGACAGCTACCCCATCCAGTGGCAGAGTCCCTTCAAGCCCTTGCCAGGTGCCAGGCGTCATACGACCGGTCCCAGGCAAACGCTGATCGTGCACACCAGGACTCAGTGGACAACACCAACATCTTGCGCGAAATCTCTGGGTACCTTGGCCAGATGGTGCACATCATGGGCCAGCAGGCAACGATGTGGAGGGAATGGGTTGGCCGGAACAACCCCCCCCCTCCACCAATTGTCGTAGCGCCACCGCCACCGTCACCTCCGCCTCCACCGCCACCGTCACCTCCGCCTCCACCGCCGCCACCACCACCTGTGCCCCTGGCGACGGATGTGGCCCATCAACAACCTGCCCCCCCAGCTGCCTCTGTTACACCTCAGAGATGGAGGGGCCGGCCGAGGCAGGAAGTGGCTGAGAGTAGTGTTGGAGCGCCATCCACACGCTCCAAGAGGGGACACCAATGACAATGTCACTGCCTGTGCCAGACATTCACCCTGCTAAGTATCCTGTCCCACAGACAATCATTCCCACTGGTCTGCTGGACTACCCTGACACCCCCCAATGTGGTGTCAGCACGGACATTTCATCTGCCATTACCTTCAACTCAAACTCCCTCCACCCCACTTACTTGTAAATAATCACCAGCACAAAAGCACAACCTGTAAATAAATTTCACTTACACACACAATGATGTTTTGCCTCCATGTTTATTCACATGATTGCCTTCAGAAACAGACGTAAACAGGTTCAGGGATCATAGTCGTACATGATCATGGCGCTGCGGGAGTGACCTAGGGAAAATCAGAGACAGCAAACACACGTCAGGAAACAGATTGACACACATCACAACACAATGCACAGCAACATTACACAAACTACAATCATCACAAAAGCATGGGATGAGAGCACACACATCATGGAGACTTGTATGTCCAAAGAAATGAAGACACACATATGCAACCATCACAAACAACATCCAGCTGATGAACCCCACATCCACACAACACCAGCAAACATACATGAGGCATTGTCAACCGCCACTAGAGGTAGTTACTCACATTCAAGGGAAGTAGCGATCTATGAGCTGGCGCCTCTGGTCCACACCTTCCTCCTCACCACTATCCTCATCAGTCGACATGGGTGGGATGGGAGGCCGAGGAACTTCTTCGTCTTCAGGGTCCAACAGCAGTTCAATGTAATTGCGTACTGCCAGGTTGTGGAGCATGCAGCAGGCAATCACGATCCTGCATACTTTTCCTGGTGAGTAAGGCAGGGCCCCTCCGGTCTTATCGAGGCACCTAAACCTAGACTTTAGCAGTCCAAAGGTACGTTCGATGACTCTCCGTGTCCTTCCATGTGCATCATTGTACCGCATTTCACCCACTGTTGTAGGATTACGTAGGGGACTGAGGAGCCAGGGCCGGTTTGGGTACGCCGAGTCGCCTATGTAGGGGGATGACAGACACAAACATCACAACAAGATATGGTGGGTACCCCATGCCACACAGAGATCACAAGAGTCCCCACTGCACACTCACCAACAAGCCACGCTTGACCGGGTCGCAGATTTGCCATGAGTCGTGGGACAATGCTGCTCCGCATGATGTGGGCGTCATGTGCGGAGCCAGGAAATCTTGCACACACATGGGAGATGATGTTGTTTGCCAGGCACACCACCTGCACGTTCAGCGAATGGAAGTGTTTGCGATTCCTAAAAACTTGCTCACGTGCCCGTGGTGGAATGATAGCGATGTGTGTGCCATCAATTGAACCCACAACGTGAGGTATGTGGCCCAGTGCATAGAAGTCAGCTTTGACTGCTGCCAACTCTTCCGGCCGTGGGAAATGTATGTAGTCATTCTTGTACAGCATCATAGCTGTTAAGACATCCCGAAGAACCGTGCTGAACATGGCCTGTGACATCCCCCCGGCATGTCCAACTGTGTACTGAAATGTGCCAGTAGCAAAGAAATGTAGTACCGCCATGACCTTTGCAGTGGGTATAATCGACCCAGGATACGTCCTACGTGGCTGAAGATGAGGAGACAATTGAGCCACAAGCTCCAGCAACCGACGTCGATCCAGCCGGAATTTCCTAATCACCTCCTCGTCAACCATATCCTCCAGCACAGTGTATGGCCGATGCACATTTGGAGCCCTCCTGTGTGGGAGAGAGATGTAACTTAGGTCAACTTACAAACGACGCATACGTGTACAACTCCATCACATGTGAACCTTACTGACAAAACGTCAGTCTTCACCCTAATGTTTAGTAGCCACATCACAGACACACATGCAACTGCATGCACACAAACGATAATTATACACACGCCATGTCATCAAGCACCAATGCCAACACCAATAATGTTGTGCATACGGTAATTACATGCATGGTGACACAACGTCCAAAACACATACACGGAATGCATGTGTACCACCACCACTGTAGTCACCTCGCCAGAACAAGACACTGACAACAGATGCATAATTTGGCCATACAGCCGTGATGTACTGTGTAGTTGTGAAGATGTAATAACGTCTGTAGGGTCACACCCGACGTCAACACGTCCAAATGCACATCTGTTGCCCATTGTGTGCCGACCGATGGGCATAGTATGGACACACATGTTATATTGTATGACATATGACCTTTCCCTATCACGCTCACAACCCTCATGACGCAACTGCACACAACACATCACGGTGCAGCGTCTGACAAGATAACATAATTGGCGCCGCCATGGCGGTGCACAACTTCCGCTACTTTCCAAAGGCCATACGCGGCCAGCGTCCCTCTTCCCATTGGCTGCATGTGCACGGACCGTCACGGGCACACATCGGCAACCGCGCGTGCAAGCTTCAGGCACGGATGCTCCAGTTGCAACAATGTTCTATCACTGGCGCCACCATGGCGGTGCACGTACTCAGCGGGGGAGGTGCAGGCCTATACACCCTGTAGATGTACTCAATGGACATGCCAGTTCATGTCCCCTCTTACAGTCACATTGCATCATCCACCGTACACCGGCCGGAGCGGCCGGGCCCAGGACGGCCGTGCCGGCCATGTCCACAACCACCGTGCCCGGCCATGTCCACAACCACCGTGCCCGGCCATGTCCACAACCACCGTGCCCGGCCATGTCCACAACCACCGTGCCCGGCCATGTCCACAACCACCGTGCCCGGCCATGTCCACAACCGCCGTGCCCGGCCATGTCTACAACCACCGTGCCCGGCCATGTCCACAACCGCCGTGCCCGGCCATGTCCACAACCGCCGTGCCCGGCCATGTACACAACCGCCGTGCCCGGCGGTTGTGTACATGGCCGGGCACGGCGGTTGTGTACATGGCCGGGCACGGTGGTTGTGGACATGGCCGGGCACGGCGGGTGTGGACATGGCCATTGTTGCAACTGAAGCATCCGTGCCTGAAGCTTGCACGTGCGGTTGCCGATGTGTGCCCGTGACGGTCCGTGCACATGCAGCCAATGGGAAGAGGGACGCTGGCCGCATATGGCCAATCGCAAGTAGCGGAAGCAGTGCACCGCAACAACAGGGCCAGTCATTGGCCCATTTCACGAACACGCTTCCAGGGCTGACCAATTGCTGGCGACGTATGCCACTGACACGTGCTGAGGGCCCTATATATGTGTGTTGGCCAAAATGACACTTCCTACCCTGGGGACCAGTGCTGCCTGTTCACCTCGACCTGCTGCTGCTGCTGAGCTGACCACCGACTGCTGCCTGTGACCATCACCTCGATCTGCTGCTGCTGCTGAGCTGACCAACGACTGCTGCCTGTGACCATCACCTCGACCTGCTGCTGCTGCTGAGCTGACCACCGACTGCTGCCTGTGACCATCACCTCGACCTGCTGCTGCTGCTGAGCTGACCACCGACTGCTGCTCTAGCGCCATACTCCGTGATCTTGCCATGTCGAGAGGCAAAGAGATCCGGTCTCGACCCTTCACCGCCGCGGAGCTTGATGTCCTCGTGGACGGTGTACTCCGCAACTATGGACGCCTCTACGGCGCACCAGGACGGGTGGTAAGTGCAGTGTGGGACATGTTGGTGTGCATGAGGGGGCCAAATAATCAGGCCTATTTCTATCTTAGCTGTGTAGTGTGGGCTAGACATATGTTCCTGATTGTGCATGGCTGCTGACAGTTACGTCTTGCCCCTATGTGTGTGACAGGCCAACTGTCCACTGACTTAAACCCTTTTGTCTCCCATCATGGTAGGTCAAGCTGCACCTTCGCAAGGACCTGTGGAGGAGCATAGCATGGGAAGTACGGGACTTGGGGGTGTGCAACAGACGACATACACACTGCCACAAACGCTGGGACGACATTTCCAGGCTGAGCAAGAATTTAGCGGAAGTAACACTGGGCATGATTCCAAGGACGCCCCATCTGGCCCGACGCTCCATGACCCCTCTCATGCACCGTATCATTGCAGTGACGCATCCTGAACTGGCCGAACGTCTGAGTGCCGATCAACAGCAAACTAGCGGTGAGCATACTGTCTGTGTAGGAAACCTGTGAGTGCTATGCATGTATTGGTGCACAGACACAGTATTGAGTTCCGTGTTGCGTATGTATCTCTGTGATGCCATTTTGGTCCCATTGGGTGGTTGTCATATGACATCCAGGTCCGCCATGTTGACACGCCACTTGCTTAGTAGTTGAGTGTTGAAGCACATCCCCTAGTGGTCCATGGCCCCATGGCAGGAAATGTGAGGATGACTGGTAGAGGTGGGCCGTGTGCAGGATGGGGGCTACAAAATCTTTGTCAGCTATGTAATTTGGCAATCCTGGTCCTTCTGTACGTCAGTGTGCCCATGACTCACACATCTTTTATGTGCATTTCAGCTATGACAGAGGACACTCAGCCACAGACGGTGGAGATTAGTCGAGGAAATGAGTCCGGCTCAGACTTCGCACACACGCAGACTGACACAGAGGAGGCCAGCGCCGGAGAGGGGGACAGGACCGTCCCTGAGGACTCGCATGTGGAGACACCATCGTCCTCCTCGTCGGACACTCTTGGTGAGCCTGCACTGTTGTCACAGACTGGGAGTGGGCTATCATCACCTTCTGTCGGAAGACAGCACACAGGGCCCACACTTCCGCCAACTGCACCATGTACTGTTCGTGGCCGGAGAAGTAGGGGGAGCAGAGTGGCGTTCGGTGCAGGCACCGCTGCCCCTGCCACGGTGAGCCAAAATGCACTGTGTGCTGAGGCCGTTGATCTGCTGCGACAGCTGTGTGTGGGGCAGACCAATATGACAAATGCTTTCCAGGACCATGATAGGAAGTTGGGGCAGGTGGTGGCATTCATGGAAGGGATGCATGGCGATCTTGCAGGTCTACACAGGACAGTGCAGTCATTGGCAAGCAGTGTGTCGTCTGCAATAGTACAGTCGCATGAACAGGGTACTACTTCTGTTTCCCCATCTACACCACTGGATGTCTCAGGGGGTAGTGATTATTCTGAGCAGGACTCAAATACAGGTTATTTCACTAGAAGCAGCGTCAGACAGCACGTCAGGGCACGCAGGGCACAGACCCCATCCCCTAGATCAGCTAAATCTGTTCACGTAGACAACGTCAGATACACTGGAGTACACACACAGGATCCACAAGTGTTGTTGGGGGACATGCCTTCAGGAGCTACACAGGCATTCAACACAAAAGGTACTCCCAAGGCAAGGGATACTCACATGTCCATGGACTGTACCTTGGACAAGGCCAGTCAGAAGACAAAGGCACCTCCGAAGAGCAGGGAGACTCCCAAGGGCAGGCCCACAACAGAGGAAAGGGACACTCCCAAGGACAGTGAAAAGACAAAGGCACCTCCTAGGAGCAGGGAGACTCCCAAGGGCAGGCCCACAACAGAGGAAAGGGGCACTCCCAAGGACAGTGAAAAGACAAAGGCACCTCCTAGGAGCAGGGAGACTCCCAAGGGCAGGCCCACAACAGAGGAAAGGGACACTCCCAAGGACAGTGAAAAGACAAAGGCACCTCCTAGGAGCAGGGAGACTCCCAAGGGCAGGCCCACAGCAGAGGAAAGGGACACTCCCAAGGACAGTGAAAAGACAAAGGCACCTCCTAGGAGCAGGGAGACTCCCAAGGGCAGGCCCACAGCAGAGGAAAGGGACACTCCCAAGGACAGTGAAAAGACAAAGGCACCTCCTAAGAGCAGGGAGACTCCCTAGGGCAGGCCCACAGCAGAGGAAAGGGACACTCTCAAGGACAGTGAAAAGATAAAGGCACCTCCTAAGAGCAGGGAGACTCCCAAGGGCAGGCCCACAGCAGAGCAAGGTCCATCTCCCAAGGGCAGGGACACACACAGAGAGCAGGTGTCTACTGGAGACAGGTGCAACACAGACGACAAGTCTGCTGGCAGGAACAGGGCGGCGACCAGGGCACAGGCTACATCCAGAGACAACACTCCACCTAAGGATAAGGCACATCCTACGGACAAGGCATCTAGCATGGACAATGGCGCAATCAAGGACAGGCATACTTCACCCCTGGCTGCACTGAGGCTGATGTTTTCTACTGAACGCCAAACAGATGTCTCCGTGGCGGAGTCCCCCCATACCTCCACTCCCATCCAGGCCAGTCAGAAGCAGAGGAGAGTGTCCCCTGTTGTTGCATCCCCCATTACACATGATTCCGAGTCCAGGCGGCAGGCACACAGCAAACGACAAGCAGGCTCCAGCACGTCCCCAAAAACCCGATCCCCGGCTGCAGATGCTCCACCTATGGTGGGTGGTGATTCTTTAGAGTCCCCACCACTTGGCAGTCCTGTCCTGTCCAGGGTGCACTCACACATCCCTAAGAAACGCAGACACACACCATTGACACCTGCCAACCCCGATTTGGCTCAAGGTCAGCTATCCCCAGCTCCCAGGCCCACTCTGCCTCCTGGCCCATACAGCCCTGTGGCTCATCATTTCAGTTGTCCCAGTGGTGCTGGTGCAGTTGACTCTCATGTATCAGATGGTGGCACTGTGTCTGTTGTTGGCTGTCATGCATCATGTAGTGGCACAGTCTCAGTTGTGCCCTCTCCTGTTGCAGGTCCTGGCAGTGTATCTGGGTCTATGGCTCACGTGTCAGTTAGAAGATCTGTGGCTGTGTTGCACACTCCTGTTTCTGGTGCTGGCAGTCTGTCTGGGTCAGTGGGTCACGTGTCAGTGACTACATCTGTGGCTGAGTTGCACACTCCTGTTTCTGGTGCTGGCAGTCTGTCTGGGTCAGTGGGTCACGTGTCAGTGACTACATCTGTGGCTGTGTTGCACACTCCTGTTTCTGGTGCTGCCAGTGTGTCTGGGTCCGTGGCCCATGTGTGTGTCACTCGGGCTGTGGCTGTGTCTCACACTCCTGTTGCTGGTGCTGCCAGTGTGTCTGGGTCCGTGGCCCATGTGTGTGTCACTCGGGCTGTGGCTGTGTCTCACACTCCTGTTGCTGGTGCTGACAGTGTGTCTGGGTCCGTGGCCCATGTGTGTGTCACTCGGGCTGTGGCTGTGTCTCACACTCCTGTTGCTGGTGCTGACAGTGTGTCCGAGGCAGGTAGTTCACGCAGTCCCCCTGATTCTGTGATGTGAGGTGCTGAACACTTCACTCAAATGTTATTTCACATGGTGTGTCCATTGAGAACTGCGTGGCACTCTTGTGGTTCCTGTGACGGGTTGGTTGGGACACGTACTTGTGCTGCCTCTGATGTAGCTGCTCTGTACTCCACAATGCCCTGTTGATGCTCTGATACTGCATTCTGCACTCTAGTTTACTGACTATGATGTACCTGCTCTGTTGTCCACAATGCCCTGTTGCTGTTCTGATACTGCATTCTGCCCTCTCGTTTACTGCCTATGATGTAGCTGCTCTGTACTCCACAATGCCCTGTTGATGCTCTGATACTGCATTCTGCCCTCTCATGTGCTGCCAATGATGTACCTGCTGTGTACTCCACAATGCCCTGTTGATGCTCTGATACTGCATTCTGCCCTCTCGTTTACTGCCTATGATGTACCTGCTCTGTACTCCACAATGCCCTGTTGCTGTTCTGATACTGCATTCTGCACTCTCATGTGCTGCCTCTGATCAACCTGTTCAGTGCAATGGACTGTTGATGCACTTAGCCCCTCTCACGTGCTGCCTCTGATGGACCTGTTCAGTGCAATGGACTGTGGATGCACTTAGCCCCTCTCATGTGCTGCCTCTGATGGACCTGTTCTGTGCAATGGACTGTTGATGCACTTAGCCCCTCTCACGTGCTGCCTCTGATGGACCTTTTCAGTGCAATGGACTGTTGATGCACTTAGCCCCTCTCGTTTACTGCCTATGATGTAGCTGCTCTGTTGGGCACAATGCCCTGTTGATGCTCTGATACTGCATTCTGCCCTCTCATGTGCTGCCAATGATGTACCTGCTCTGTACTCCACAATGCCCTGTTGATGCTCTGATACTGCATACTGCCCTCTAGTTTACTGCCTATGATGTACCTGCTCTGTACTCCACAATGCCCTGTTGATGCTCTGATAATGCATTCTGCCCTCTCATGTGCTGCCAATGATGTACCTGCTCTGTTGTCCACAATGCCCTGTTGCTGTTCTGATACTGCATTCTGCCCTCTCGTTTACTGCCTATGATGTAGCTGCTCTGTACTCCACAATGCCCTGTTGATGCTCTGATACTGCATTCTGCCCTCTCGTTTACTGCCTATGATGTACCTGCTCTGTACTCCACAATGCCCTGTTGATGCTCTGATACTGCATTCTGCCCTCTCGTTTACTGCCGATGATGTAGCTGCTCTGTACTCCACAATGCCCTGTTGATGCTCTGATACTGCATTCTGCCCTCTCATGTGCTGCCAATGATGTACCTGCTCTGTACTCCACAATGCCCTGTTGATGCTCTGATACTGCATTCTGCCCTCTAGTTTACTGCCTATGATGTACCTGCTCTGTACTCCACAATGCCCTGTTGATGCTCTGATACTGCATTCTGCCCTCTCATGTGCTGCCAATGATGTACCTGCTCTGTTGTCCACAATGCCCTGTTGCTGTTCTGATACTGCATTCTGCCCTCTCGTTTACTGCCTATGATGTAGCTGCTCTGTACTCCACAATGCCCTGTTGATGCTCTGATACTGCATTCTGCCCTCTCATGTGCTGCCAATGATGTACCTGCTCTGTACTCCACAATGCCCTGTTGATGCTCTGATACTGCATTCTGCCCTCTCGTTTACTGCCTATGATGTACCTGCTCTGTACTCCACAATGCCCTGTTGATGCTCTGATACTGCATTCTGCCCTCTCGTTTACTGCCTATGATGTACCTGCTCTGTACTCCACAATGCCCTGTTGATGCTCTGATACTGCATTCTGCCCTCTCATGTGCTGCCAATGATGTACCTGCTCTGTTGTCCACAATGCCCTGTTGCTGTTCTGATACTGCATTCTGCCCTCTCGTTTACTGCCTATGATGTAGCTGCTCTGTACTCCACAATGCCCTGTTGATGCTCTGATACTGCATTCTGCCCTCTCATGTGCTGCCAATGATGTACCTGCTCTGTACTCCACAATGCCCTGTTGATGCTCTGATACTGCATTCTGCCCTCTCGTTTACTGCCTATGATGTACCTGCTCTGTACTCCACAATGCCCTGTTGATGCTCTGATACTGCATTCTGCCCTCTCATGTGCTGCCAATGATGTACCTGCTCTGTACTCCACAATGCCCTGTTGATGCTCTGATACTGCATTCTGCCCTCTCGTTTACTGCCTATGATGTACCTGCTCTGTACTCCACAATGCCCTGTTGATGCTCTGATACTGCATTCTGCCCTCTCGTTTACTGCCAATGATGTAGCTGCTCTGGTGCCCACTTTGCCCATGCTCATGCATACACTGTCATTATACCCCTATAATGTACAATAAAGGTAGTCTATCAAGTCTCGTGGTCTGTCGTTGTCATTCCTGCTTGCGTACTACAAATGTGTATTCGTATTTGCTTCTCATCAGTGGTTTCGGTAACATGACACTCCCCCTCCCTACGTCACGACCCTTGCTGGTATTCCCCTCCAGACAGCCAATGGTTTGTGCCTTACCTGCGTCGTCGTCGATAGTGGGCCATGACTAGGACGTGGTGGATCGCGAAGAGCATCGGGAAAGCGTGTAGCGCTGGGTCCATGGTGGTGGTCAGCTTGCGGTGGGTATCTCTGCTATGTCACCTATGTTCGCTGTGGGGATTCCGCCGTGTTCAGACAGGTTGTTTTTCCGCTGCGGTTTTATGTGTATTTTCCGCCATCTTGATTTGGGGGACGGTCTTAGACGTCAGTACGTACAGCGGGGCCTCCGGATGTGTTCCGTCCGCCGCGTGGTCGTGTGTAGTTCGGCGGCGGTGCGTGCTTTTCCGTCGCGGACGGAAATTTGACACGTTTTCCTATCCTGATATGGCGGACGGAGTGTCCGCGGCAGGCGGACACGGAAAAGGCTTTTTCCGCCTACTCCAGGGCCGCGGTGGCTCTTCCGTCCGCCATCCTAATGAGCCCCTTTGTTTTTAGACAGCTTACAGTCAGCACTTCCAGATTCTCAAAGGTCCACATTTTCAGAATGTTCAACTATTAGCATCAAGGATACAAAAGCTACTATCTTGCCTACTCAGGATTCTCACTGGATTCTTGCCCTGCTAAAGTATTTCATATAGCCATTTACACTATTGCTGCTCTGCCCTCCTTGCTTATTAATTTCTTTTATGTTATTTATTTATTCTAGGAGTTTTATATAGCACTGACCAGACCCGAGGGTATCGGAGCGCTTTACAGCATTGTTTTAAGGTAGTTAAGCATATTAGAATAATCTTCAGCAAAAAGAAAAGAACGTTCAGTAGTCCATGCGTGCTAAGGCTTATGGAAGCGGTGGGCGAGATTCGGAGGTAGACTTGTTGAATGCTAATTTCGGTAGACCTAGGAGGATCGGCAGACCATGGGTCCTGAGACTTCAAGACAAAGTGGAAGAGTCCTGAGGTAGCCTTGTTGAATGCTGCGTGGAGGTGGACCGAGGATCGTGAGGCCATTTAATCATGTGCAAGGATAGTCTTGAGGCGAGCTGAGGAAGATGTGAACAGTCCTCAGGGGTAGCGTGGCTATCCAGTTGGGAGGGCGCGGTTCAGCAGGAGAATTTTAAGGTGTTTTTTGAATTTTGTGAAGGAAGGTATAGTTCTGATGTCTGCTGGGATAGAGTTCCAATTTTTGGGTGCGGTTCTGGCAAATGATTTTGCAGCTGTTTTGTGTTTGCGGGTTTTCAAGGGGATGAGAAGGAGGGAGTTTGAGCTCCTGAAGTTTCTTGTCTGCCCGGCCCTCTTAAGTTTGGCGGCTAAATAGTCTGGTTTTCCAGTGTGGAGGGCTTTGTGCGTGAGGCAAGCCGTTCTGAAATTGGCTCGCTGTTCAACTGGGAGCCATTTTAGTTCTCTTAGTGCTGGTGAAATGTGGTCATATTTCCTGATTCCAGTGACCATTCTGGCTGCTGCATGGAGGGTTGTTCTGAGGGGAGCCAAGTTGGATTTTGAGGCACCAGTGATGGTTGTGTTGCTGTAGTCGAGTCTGGATAGCACCAGCGATTGTGTGGCTTGTTTGAGGTCTTTGGAAGGAATGAATGGTTTGATTTTGTATAGAAGCCTTAGGTTGAGGAAGGCAGTCTTTGCAGAGTTTTTGATGTGGTTGGTCATGTCCAGTTTGGGGTCTAGGGTGATTCCTAAGGATTTTACAGATTTGGCCAAGGTGAGGTTACCGTTTAGAGCATCCAAAGCTTTAAGCCACTCTGCAATTTGTGGGTTCTCTTCTTTGTTGGAGATGAGGAGGATCTCCGTTTTTTCTTGGTTGAGTTTAAGGTGATTTTGGGATAGCCAGCCTTGAATTTCATTTAGAGTGTTGTTGAGTCTGAAGATGTCGTCTGAGGAGGAGGTTTCTAGATAGATCTGGGTGTCATCGGCGTATATGTGGAAGGGGGTCTTCACCTTTTTAAGAATGGTGGTGAGGGGCTCCATGTATATGTTGAACAGTTGAGGTGAGAGCAGTGAGCCTTGGGTTACACCTCTGCTGACAGGGTGGAGGTCGGAGGTAAAGTTCGTGATTTTTATCTTTTGCGAGCGGTTCTGGAGGAAAGAGGTGAACCATCGGAAGACCTTCTCATCGGCACCCGCCCTTTCTTTTATGGCCTTGATGAGAAGTTGGTGGTCTACTGTGTCAAAGGCTGCCGATAAGTGGAGGAGAATGAGAAGGCAGCATTGGCCAGAGTCTAGTGCCTGGTGGATGTCGTCTGTGATGTTGAGGATCGCCGTCTCGGTGCTGAAACCTTTTCTGAACCCCGATTGGTGGGGGTCAAGAAGGTTGATGTTGTCCATGTGTTGAGTTAGCTGTGAGAGAACGCATTTCTCCTGGATATTTGATAGGAGGGGGAGATTGGAGACGGGTCTGAAGTTGTCAATCAAGGCCTGGTTTTTTAAGTAGTGGTGCGACTTGGCCAACTTTGAGGCAATCGGGTATAGTGCCGGATTGGAGAGAGCTGATGATTCTGCACCAGAAGGGAGCTATGGCGGGTTTGAGGTTTTTGGTCAGTTGAGTGGGTATAAGGTCTAGGAGTTGAGAGGCACGTTTGGAGATTGAGATTAGCTTGATAATCTCGGTTTCTGTGATGGGAGCGAAGGCCTTCCATGTAGTTGCGTTGTGAAGACATGTGCTTACTATAGTATCTAGGGGAAGGCTTTCGCTGTCGGGATTGTTGCTGGTGTCTAGCGAGTGTTCAATCTTGGTGATTTTTTTCTTCGAAGAAGCTGGTGAAATTTTCGCAGAGTTCCGTGGAGGCCCGGGTGTGGGTTGTTGAGGGCTTAGTGGTTTGTTGCTTGATGATTTTAAAGAGTTCATTAGGCCTGTTTTTTTCATTGTCCAGGGCGGAGCAGAAGAAGTTGTTTTTTTCATTGTGGATGTGTTTTTTGTGGCTTCCCCGAGTTGCTTTGAGTTGTTCGAGAGTGCTAGCGGAGGGGTTGTTTCTCCAGAGTCTTTCTGTGGCTTTAAGTTTTCTCCTTTCGTTATTGATGTCCGTGTTGAACCAGGATGGAATTTTCCTGTTTTTTTTAGTTTCAGAGGGGCAATCTGGTCGAGAATAGTTAACATGTAAGTGTTGTAGTGGTCAGTGAGTTCTGTTGTGGAAAGTTCAGCCGAGGAGGGAGTGAGTAGAGAGGTGACATTTTCTTCCAGGTCAGTCATGTTGATCCGCGTGAGATTTCTGGTCCATTTCGGTTGCTCTTGGGCCGGGGGTTCAATGGTGGCTGGATGAGAGAGTTGGAAAAGGACTAGGCAGTGGTCGGACCAGTCTACGGGCAGGGTGTTAAAAACAGTGATTTTTGGAGCACACAAGCACACAGTTTAGAGTCTTAGTTATGTATATATCACAAAATAAATTCCCGAATCTGATTGGTGGCAACAATATAGAAATTTTTCAACGCTTAGTTTTATCAGACCTAGATAACAACACTAGGAGAGCAACCTCAAGGGGGCCGGTTAGAGATAATCTGTCAGTACATGAAAGAGAAGCCTTGAAGGGTTTGATGGAAAACACTGAACTAATTATCAGAAATGCAGCTAAGGGTGGGAACATCATTCTGTTGAACAAAATTGATTATGATAATGAAATTAACAGTCAACTGAATAATGTACTGTGTTATAAAAAAGTGGTGCATAATCCAATGTAAAACTTAACAAATCTGATTAATGGACATCTGAAGCTGTGGTATGAAAAGGGTTTGTTGGACAATGATGAATATTTATTTATGAAGGTTAACCGTCCGAGGCATCCTTGCCTTTATACATTACCAAAAATTCATAAGGGTCTCCCATTTCCACCAGGGAGACCGATTGTGTCGGGGATCGGGGGGCCAGTCGAACGCCTGTCCCAATATGTAGACATATTTCTCCAACCCATAATGATCAACTTGCCCTCTTATATCAAAGATACACATCACATTTTGAACATACAAGGAGACATTAGATGGGACCCGGGCATGATACTGGTTACCCTTGGTGTCATTGTACACTAGAATTAAAAATGAATTGGGCCTCAAGGCTCTTAACTATTTTTTATCAAGGAAACTAGCCACTCAGTCGGAACATACACAGATGATACTAGCGATGACAGAATTAATTTTATCAAACAACTTCTTTTTGTTCAATGGAGAATGGTTTAAACAGACTCAGGGTGTAGCCATGGGCTCCAAATTTTCCCCAGCATACGCTAACATCTTCATGGGCTGGATGGAGGAGGTATTTATTTGGAACTCAGGGGCAAGTCGTTGGAATGAACATATCCTCTACTGGGGAAGGTTCATCGACGACTGCCTAATGATCTGGACAGGCCCTGAAAAACTACTAAATGATTTTTTTGACTACCTAAATGGGAATGATATGAACATAACATTCACCACTAACCATAGCTTGCCCAAAATAGTCTTCCTGGATGTGGAACTGTACACAAAGGAAGATAACATTTTTAGTAGAATGTATCGGAAACCGACTGCATGCAATGCAGTTTTGCATGCAGAGAGTGTGCACCCATGGCACCAAATAAGAGCTATCCCATTCAGGGAGATGATAAGGGCAAGAAGAAACTGCAGCGAGAATCAATATTTTATGGACTGTCTTGAAGACATGGAAGGGAGATTCCTCCGTAGAGGATTTTGTAAACGAGACATTAAGGCAGCTAAACAGAAATCAATAAACACAAATCGTTTATCCACCTTGAAACCATCAAAAAGTAACACTACAAATTCCCAGTCATTAAGGGTTATCGCTAACTATACCCCAACTAGCAAAACCTTACGAGCAAGCATGAACAAACATTGGCACATCTTGAAATTAGATAAGGCTTTGGAAAGCCATATTGGAGTGCACCCTCAAATCACATATCGCAGAGGTAAAACGCTAGGCACATTGTTAAGTCCTAGTTATCCTATCAAAAAATCAGAGACATGGCTTGGACAGCACTCTAGAGGGTTCTTCAAATGTGGACACTGTGGGGTCTGTAAAGGTGCTAAGGACAAAACAAGGGATTTTTAGATGGAAAATGGTAAAAAGTATGATATACTAACGAATATCACATGTAGTACCAAATATGTTGTATATGTAATTCAATGCAAATGCTGTAAAATATACGTGGGAAGCACGATAAGAATGCTCAGAGAACGCATTGGGGAACACCTGAGAGCACTTAAACAGAATGACATCAGGTATCCAGTAGCAGAACACGTGCACAACTGCTCAGCCCAAAATGAAAACAAGAGTTTCAGGTTCTTTGGAATTGAACAGGTGAAAATTGATTCAGGAGGAGGTAACAGGGAACTTATGCTGCGGAGATGTGAGGCAAGGTGGATTATGCATTTGAGAGCTGTAGAGAATGGCATAAACTTTGACCAGGAGCTTCAATACTTCCTAGGAGACTGAACTGATTTATGAAATACGAATGACTTAGTGACTTCATATGGGGTTCAAAATGTTTTTTTATTTAACGCTGACTTTGAATTGGTACAGGCAAGAAGTGCCAGTACCGATGACTACGGGGTGAGTCGATAATGTGATCACCCACCCTTTATGGATAATGTACTCAGGCTTTCCTGACTATAATGTATGTACATGCCGTATATCGGTTTTGTGTGATACTTATAACACCTGTTTACGGACTTAGAGTTATTGACCTAACTCCACCAATATTTTGAGAATCACTAACGTTCTCAGGATTTTATTTATCTTTAGTCTAAAATTCTTTTAATAGACTTCTGTAACTCAGGCCCATTGTGAATCGTTATTTTTCAGGATTATTCAGGGGGACCGAATTAGTGGACAATTATACCAGATAGACCTTTTTAGGGCTCGGACTCCTCCCCACTGTAAGTGGGGGAGGAGTTTCGAGATCCTAATGTTATAAGAAAAAAAAGAAGAAGTATCCTTAGGGCCTTGGTGAGAGGAATTCCACACATTCCTTAGCGTTTTCTGTCATCTGGCCAGTGATTCGTCTTCCTTGTGTTTTCGTTTTAATAGGCTTGAAGTGATAGGGTAAATGTAGTTTTGTTCCGCCATTTTGGGCATATTTCGTGCGTGCTTGCGCAAAGAAGTACATAAATTATAATTAGGAGCTGTCAGGGTGCCTCCGTTAGTGAATCCAGATGGCCGGGCGCGTTCACAATTCTGCAGCGCTCAGCGCGCAGCTTCCTTGTTCTTGTTTATTATTTGAGAAGAAGGATCGACTTCCCTTGTAGTGGATCGGGAAAGACAGGGAAAGAGATTTATAACAATACATGGGTGCACTGAATTAGAAACGACAGCTCCTGGCCCTCTCCTCCCTTGCGCCCACCGCAAAGATGTCTCAGCTGCGCTGAATTAAAAGTGCATGAGGTTTTGAACATTTTTTTTCTACGCGCTCAGTTTCTTTTGACAACCTTCCCTGACTGCATCAAGGGAATGCTTTGTAGCCGGGGGGTGACAACTGCTACCAGCGCCAGTTCACGGCCGATGCATAGAACTGCAGTAAAATGTCACATCTGACATTTGAATCACTGCCCCAGAGCCTTTGTACAGTCAGAGCTGCCGTGTGGTATTTCTAGCTGTTGCATTCATATAGATTCTGCCCCGCCTCTCTCCTCTTCTGCTAACATTTCTGAGCTGATTCCAGGTAGACTCAAAAACACTTATCACGTCAAACAAATCTACTCCCTAAACCACGTCATGCGCACTTTATTTACATTAAATGCACATCCGCAAGGTGTTTAATGATGTATTTGTGACGCTGACGTTTATTCTTCGTCAAATCAGGTTGTGGTTTGCTTAAAGAGACCGTGTTGGTTAAGGATAAGTGACTCGCATTCTGTAGTTTGTTATCAACTGGCAACTACATCTTTTCTGAATGGATTAGCCAAAGTGTTTTTTCTAACAAATACTTCCGACTTAATTTGTTTTGTCACTTTGTATAAAAACCCTGTTTGTAAAATCTTTAGAGAAAAGAAAATCACCGCAAAAAAAGGGTGGCAGACAGTTTTCAGCCCAACAGATGGCTAACTTCTAGAAGCAACTACGTGATAATAAAAATAAATGGAAGTTAACTAACATTAGCGCATGGAAAGACGGCAACCGACTTGTAAAGCAACCTTTCAGGAGTAAAAGACTTGATTCGCGTTCCTAGTTTCCTTGTAAATAAACAGGAACTACGTTGTGGCCCCATTTTAAGGCAGGCAGGTCGGTGTTCAGCCATTCCCAGGAAATGATGAGGCAGATGGGCCGCGCCCGGCAATGGTTGTTCTCACATTCAGTAACTAGAAATGCTTGTGAGGAGTGTCACTATCAACAATGGTCCCCAGCTGCAACTCATTGTAAAGGGCCACATCCACTAATAAGGTTCATCACGATGCGTATCTATGGCAACAGACAATAGTAAATAGAACTGGGGTGCCCTCTGGTTTACCGATAGAGCTGCAACTGTTCCTTTTCATCTACCAATAATCTGATAAAATCACGTGATTGGGTTCTTTTCAGGTTACTTCTTGTTTACCGTTTTTCCCACCATTGAAAACGCAAAAAATTGCATCATTTAAGGTTTCTAAGAATTGCTTACGTTTTAACGTAGTATATTCCAGTGATGCTGTCTTCCTTATGCTCTTTATACACTGTGAACCTTCGTTCTTAGGCTCTATCAGAAACCGTCAATTTCACAACATCACCTTAATACAAAGTTACAAAAATGTAAAAAAAAATACATTGTATAATATTTCTAAAAATGGATGCCAAGTCTGTGCATGTAACATGTTATATTTTCATAATGTAGTTTTGAGGTGATATTGATATTTTTAAAAGGCAGTGTTCAATCTTGGGTCAATCAGAAACCCTCTATAGCTTGATAAGCCCATATAACACACAGTTTAGCTGGCTGTTAACACGTACTGTAACTATCATGGCTGTACACAACAGACAATGTTTCATAAAACAGAAAGTCTTCACAGATATAATCTATTTCACCCAAATGTGCCACAGTTCCAAAAGAAAGGCCTTAGTGACAACGAAGTGCAGAGTGCAGTTTGAGAGTGGAGAGTGCAGATTGAGAGTGCAGTTTGAGAGTGCAGTTTGAGAGTGCAGTTTGAGAGTGCAGATTGAGAGTGCAGTTTGAGAGTGCAGTTTGAGAGTGCAGTTTGAGAGTGCAGTATGAGACTTGAGAGTGCAGTTTGAGAGTGCAGATTGATAGTGCAGATTGAGAGTGCAGAATCAGAGTGCAGAGTGCAGATTGCAGTTTGAGAGTGCAGTTTGAGAGTGCAGTTTGAGAGTGCAGAGTGCAGTTTGAGAGTGGAGAGTGCAGTTTGAGAGTGCAGATTGAGAGTGCAGTTTGAGAGTGCAGTTTGAGAGTGCAGTATGAGAGTTGAGAGTGCAGTTTGAGAGTGCAGTTTGAGAGTGCAGTTTGAGAGTGCAGTATGAGACTCGAGAGTGCAGATTGAGAGTGCAGATTGATAGTGCAGATTGAGAGTGCAGAATCAGATTGCAGAGTGCAGATTGCAGTTTGAGAGTGCAGTTTGAGAGTGCAGAGTGCAGATTGAGAGTGGAGAGTGCAGTTTGAGAGTGCAGTTTGAGAGTGCAGATTGAGAGTGCAGTTTGAGAGTGCAGATTGAGAGTGCAGAGTGGCAGTGAGTGCAGACTGAGTGCAGAGTGACAGTGAGTGCAGACTGAGTGCAGAGTGACAGTGAGTGCAGACTGAGTGCAGAGTGACAGTGAGTGCAGAGTGACAGTGAGTGCAGAGTGACAGTGAGTGCAGAGTGAGTGCAGAGTGAGTGCAGAGTGAGTGCAGAGTAACAGTGAGTGCAGAGTGACAGTGAGTGCAGAGTGACAGCGAGTGCAGAGTGACAGCGAGTGCAGAGTGACAGTGAGTGCAGAGTGACAGTGAGTGCAGAGTGACAGCAGAGTGACAGTGAGTGCAGAGTGACAGTGAGTGCAGAGTGACAGTGAGTGCAGAGTGACTGTAGAGTGAGTGCAGAGTGAGTGCAGAGTGACAGTGAGTGACAGTGAGTGCAGAGTGACAGTGAGTGCAGAGTGACAGCAGAGTGACAGTGAGTGCAGAGTGACAGTGAGTGCAGAGTGACAGCAGAGTGACAGTGAGTGCAGAGTGACAGTGAGTGCAGAGTGACAGCAGAGTGCAGAGTGACAGTGAGTGCAGAGTGACAGTGAGTGCAGAGTGACAGTGAGTGCAGAGTGACAGTGAGGGCAGAGTGACAGTGAGGGCAGAGTGACAGTGAGGGCAGAGTGACAGTGAGGGCAGAGTGACTGTAGAGTGACAGTGAGTGCAGAGTGACAGTGAGTGCAGAGTTACAGTGAGTGCAGAGTGACAGTGAGTGCAGAGTGACAGCAGAGTGACAGTGAGTGCAGAGTGACAGTGAGTGCAGAGTGACAGTGAGTGCAGAGTGACAGCAGAGTGACAGTGAGTGCAGAGTGACAGTGAGTGCAGAGTGACAGCAGAGTGACAGTGAGTGCAGAGTGACAGTGAGTGCAGAGTGACAGTGAGTGCAGAGTGACAGTGAGTGCAGAGTGACAGTGAGGGCAGAGTGACAGTGAGGGCAGAGTGACTGTAGAGTGAGTGCAGAGTGAGTGCAGAGTGACAGTGAGTGCAGAGTGAGTGCAGAGTGACAGTGAGTGCAGAGTGACAGTGAGTGCAGAGTGACAGTGAGTGCAGAGTGACAGTGAGTGCATAGTGACAGTGAGTGCAGAGTGACTGTAGAGTGCAGAGTGACTGTAGAGTGCAGAGTGACAGTTAGTGCAGAGTGACAGTGAGTGCAGAGTGACAGTGAGTGCAGAGTGACTGTAGAGTGAGTGCAGAGTGAGTGCAGAGTGACAGTGAGTGCAGAGTGACAGTGAGTGCAGAGTGACAGTGAGTGCAGAGTGACAATGAGTGCAGAGTGACAGTGATTGCAGAGTGACGGCAGAGTGACAGTGAGTGCAGAGTGACAGTGAGGGCAGAGTGACTGTAGAGTGAGTGCAGAGTGAGTGCAGAGTGACAGTGAGTGCAGAGTGAGTGCAGAGTGACAGTGAGTGCAGAGTGACAGTGAGTGCAGAGTGACAGTGAGTGCAGAGTGACAGTGAGTGCAGAGTGACAGTGAGTGCAGAGTGACAATGAGTGCAGAGTGACAGTGATTGCAGAGTGACAGCAGAGTGACAGTGAGTGCAGAGTGACAGTGAGTGCAGAGTGACAGTGAGTGCAGAGTGATAATGAGTGACAGTGAGTGCAGAGTGACAGTGAGTGCAGAGTGACAGTGAGTGCAGAGTGACAGTGAGTGCAGAGTGACTGCAGAGACAGTGTGTCAGGGTGCACATTGTTTGAGTGTGCAGAATGAGTGTGCAGGGTAAACAGTGTGTGACTATGCAGGGTGACATTGGGAGTGTGCGGGTGAGCAGTGTGTGAATGTGTAGGGGCAGTGTGTGAGTGTGCAGAAAACACCACACACACATACACCACACACACATAACGCACACACAAACCACACACCTCAGTCTCTCAACACCCCACACTTGTCACCACTCAACACAACACACTCACCACCACACTCACTCCCCAGGCTCACCCCCACAGACTCACCACCACACACTCACCAGCACACAGAAAACAACACACACAACAACACACCCCCAGCCGTCAATGAATGCTTTCACCATGCACAAACACCAACAACCATCATCCATCTGTGCACGCTTCTACCAATCACACACCCACCAGCCGTCAGTGCACCCTTCCACCAGGCACACACACCTCCAGCCGGCAGTGCACTTTTCCACCAAGCAATCGCAGTATGGTACACTTTACTTTTAAACATATTCATATAAAGCACAGCATGCCACCATTGGTAAAATTACAATTCAACCAAGATACTTCCACTACACACCACATGCACACACTCCATAACACATGGCAAAAAGACATTGGCATTTACAATGCCATTAGCTCAAACTCAAATAAATCCGAGCCCGATTGCATTTCTAATGCTTGTTTTTTTTGGTTTCTAAAATGACTCGGAAATTAGGATATCTCTTGACTACTACCTGCCCGAGATGGGCTAATGTATCTGATAATTTGATGATATTTATTGATTTGTAGCAGAAGATATTCTTTTAGTAGTTCACACATACTATGTATAAGATACTATTAGCTTAAGATGGCACACAGTATTTAACTACCCTATTGGAAGTTTGTTTATGAGCGAGATTTGCGATATCACTTCATATAACTCACTGTGCTCTTGGATGTTGTTAATAGCACTATATATGTATGGGTATCGTATAGATTATATCTCTAGGTATTACTGTTACGGCCTCTAAAACTTTAATCACGGATATCAGTCTAAGATGGCGCCCAATAACGACTGACTGAGATTGAGGTCGGTTTTCAGTGTTTGCGCAAAGTGTCATTAGCGCGTACCCCGGAAGATGGAGCTGCTCGCCTGTACACGGGCTGAACGAGACTGAGAGGCTCACATTACTCTTGATACGAGGTAAGAGATTTCTCTCCGTGACACACTCTTAGGTATTTTCTTTTAGGAGTTTAACTTAAGAACTCAACTTGACCCTCGCTCCTCCGTTACTATTACAGGTGAACGAGGACATTGTCTTACAGCGCTATTGCTATATATGGGACTTTGTAGTCCACAAAATTGGCCTGATTTGGATTTTATAGTGGCAATATAACTAACTTTGGAATAGAGGAGTATCTGTGATATTTACTTAAGGTAAGAGTTAATTTGGTTGTTTTTATGAGACACATCTAGTGACTCTGTTGCCTGTGGGCTCCAGCACACATGATGATACTGTTTAGATTTTGTGCAAATACAGAGGATAAATGAGACTAATCAGGACGTTACAAGATTTTGTTCTAGACCGAATTCGCTGTTTATATTTGACTGACACATGGAAACTGTTCACTAGACTTTGAAGTTGTGACTAACTTATCATGAACCTTTGAGGACAGAGATAACTAGCGTGCAACAACTCCAGCGAGGTAGGACCTTTTGTTTTGGTCACTCATGGCATTCTTAAAATAGACAATTTCTAAATAAATCTTGCCTCGCATACTCTGTTTAGTAACAAGCAATTTTCCTCTACTCCATCAGGCAATATATGTGTGAGAAGTCTAAGGTACTGGCATCAAAATTGATGCACGATTTATATATTTTTACACATGGATTACATAAATTTAAAACACTTTGGTCATTGAGGTTATTTAAAAAAAATTGATATATGATCACGCTGTCACTTTGAATTAGATGTTAAAGATAATACCTAGATATGTGTGTATTTTTCCAGATTTATGTTTATGCTTCTACGTTGTGAGTATGATACCTGATGATAAGAGAAGACTCTGATATACTATACACTGCACTTTTTGACTAGGTCCTTTGCACGTGGTTGCAATGATGTGGGCTCTAACAGCATAGACCTAATGAGCTAATTTGTGTATTACAAATATAAATTCTGTATTATTTCCAGCCCTGACGAAGCCGCAGGTTAACCCAACCACGGCGAAACGCGTTGGCACAAGGGATTGTAATGTGATGAAAATAAAGAAAAGAACTACAAGAGCCCCATTGTTTATCTTTGAGAAATTTATTTTGTGATATTTACATAACTAAGACTCTAAATTGTGTGTTTGTGTGCTCCAAAAACCAATAAGCGGATTATTTTCTTTGTTCCAGTGTAGGTTGAAATCGCCCAGAATAAGAGTGTTTGCATCGCGTAGGGCGCAATGGGCAATTAGGTCAGACAGGTGTTCAGTGAAGGCGGTGGAGTTGCCTGGGGGGTGGTAGATAAGGTGGCAGGTAACTATTTTTTTGTTGCAGGTGATGATGTTGACAGTTAGGCACTCAAAGGAGTTGTAGTTGGCTGATTCTGATTCCGGCACATACAAATTGTCTCTGTGGATGATCGCTAAGCCTCCGCCTCTATTGCCTAATCTGTTCTTATTGGTGATTTTAAAGCCTGGGGGGGGGCGGTGTCCAGGAGAGGAAGGGAGAAGTCGTTGAGCCAGGTTTCGGTGATGAATGCTATGTCAATGTCATGAGTGAGGATGGATTCTGCTAGTTCTGTGGCGTGTTTTGTGGCTGATCTGCAGTTTATGAGCATGCATTTTGTGGGGGTCGTCTCTGTTCTGGGTTTCTTCGTAAGGGGGGCCGTGGGGATGTTTGTGCGGGTGGCTGGTGGTCTTGGGGAGTTGAGGAGGGCTTGAGCTGTACCAAATCCGGTAATCACCTGTATTTTGCATTGGACCGTGACAGCATTATGACTGTCGTACGAGGCGGCGAGGTCTGCCGAGTCGTTCTCAGACATAGCGTCTCTGGTTCTTTTCGGTCACTGCGATAGATTGGCGAGGGGGTTAGTTACCCATCTCTTTTGAGGGGTAGTGGATGGATTTTGTTGTGTCTGAGTGATGAAAGAGTGGGTGTGATACTGTTGCTGGGGTGCAGCAAAGTTGGCTAGAATTTTACTGAGGCCCCGAATTATGGTAGTTATCTGGGTTTCCAACGAGGAAATGCGTTGCTCAGTCACAAGTTCGTCGATGCAGCGGGATTGGACTTGAGCAGGTGTGAGGGGCTGGGGGGAGAGACTCGGGGTGTTCAGTGGTTTGCAAGCTGTATTGTCTGTGTGGGGTTTGGATGGGGCCATGGGTGTAGGGTGGTGGGGGTCTAGTTGGGGTGTGGGTGCTGTGTAGCCTGTGAGTTCGGGGGTACGAGTGCTCAGGTTGTTCGTGTGGGGAGAAGAGAGTGGGAGGCGGGTAGTGGGCGGGGGTGAGAGCCAGTAGGTGATGGATGAGGTGGGAGCCCATGGTGTTCAGGGGGGTTGCTGTTGTCGATGGGGGTGGTGAGGGGGATGTTGTGTGTTGTGCCGGCAGCTGACGGGCGGGGATGAGCGCCCTCAGTGGGAAGTAGAGTGGTCCTGTTCTCTCTGGGGGTGGTGAGGGGGGTGTCATGTGGTACGAGGCCTCATGGGGGTGTAGTGGCTTTGTTGCCTGTGGGTGTGTGGAGGGGGGTGTTCTGATTGTTCGCAGTGTGTTGGGGTGGGCGTGTGGGGTAGCTGGGTGGTATTGGGGCAGTGGGAGTCGGATGGTGGTGAGGGCTGGTGTGGGGGGATGGATCTTGTTCTCCCTGTGGGAGGGGCAGGGGATGTAGCTAGGAGGCGGGCGTGGGGGGTGTCTCAGGGGTCTCTGAGAAGTGGGTGACAGGTGTGGATGAGAATCGGACATGGGAAGAGGTGGGGACGTGCACTCCCTGGGGGTAGTGGGGAGGGAGGCGCATACTGAGGGGCGACTGCTGTTGATCGTGGGTTCCGAGGTGGAGGGTGGGTTTAAATGGCTGGTCTGGTTCCTCTGGTGTGGGAGTATGGGCGGGAGAGGGGGAGCGTGAGATGGAGTATCCCGTAGAGAGGGGAAGAGGTTATCAAAGGACTCCAAATTTTCGCTGTTGGCTTGTATCAGGACTGTAACGTTATAGTAAATGGTCACCGTGGTATTTCCATTACGCTTAGGGCGGTGAGGGAGTGATATTGTAAGTTTGCAGCTATGTGTGGTATTGGTGGTTCACCATTGTTACTGTTCCACCTTGCTTGAAGCAGGCCATTGTGATCCCATCTCTTAAGAACCACTATAGAGCAAACTGTTGCCTGCAACTTTCGCAAAATTTTAAAAATTCTCTTTCATGACATTGCTGAAAAAGAAATGAACAAAGAACTGTCAACATTTATCATTGCTAGTTACATTCTTGATACTGCCTAGGTCAGGTTTCGTGCTTATCATGGAACCGAGATGGCTCCTGTCTTGGTCATGGACAAGCTGTGTATGATTCCAGATGAGAGGGTGAAGCCGCATTCATCTTATTGGATCTTTCTGGTGCCTTTTATATTGTGTCTCACTCAGTACTGTTGACTGAACTGCACAAGGGTAGTGTCAGAGACAAGACTCTTAGATAGATTACCCCGCTCCTGCTATGTCATGTCCAAGTGGTGTCTGTACCTCCATGAAAGTTTTCATTTCATAATCTTGCATACAATATTTCTCAGGCTCTTCCCTGAGTCCAGTGCTGTTTATTGTCTATGGCAGAGGTCTCCAACCTTTCCTTTAATAAGAGCTACTTATGTTCAGTGAAAATCTTCTTGAGCTACTAATATAATTAGCGATGTATTAGTTACCATATCATAGAAGATCACATTAGCAGTCACCATATGCATGATAACCAGCAGTAATCACCTTCGTGCTTCTGGCGTAGTTGCCAGCAGTAATGTAAAAAACACATTTTGTCAATGTTGAATGCCTCTACATGCGTAATGCATACTACTATAACAGCAATGCCCTTAGCATCAAGTTAATACAATTAGTTTGCTTTTTATCGCTTAAATATAAGCTTTAAATATATTTTGGAACTTCAACCATTTTCCTCTATACATTGGCTTGTGAATTCTTGTGTGTTTCAAATCTGGCATACATATATTTAATTCAGCAGACGAAAAATGTATAACTTAATTCACTGGGCTACACTTTGGAAAGCTACTTAAAGGTAGCCTGTAGCTACCAGTAGCTCACGAGCTACTCCCTGGAGAAGCCTGGTGTATGATCTTATGCTAGTGAGGCTTATCAGATCTTGTAATTTGGAAATTACGGTATATGTTAATAACTTCCAATTCATCATTAGAATTGAATTAGACTTCCATGCAACACAAACCAACTTTCAGACATATTTCTCTGCTGTAGCCTCATGGATGAGAAGGAATGTTCTGGAAATTAATACAGACAAACCAGAGTTTCAAATTGTGGGGGCTCGTCCCCCTTTTGATCCCAAGGCTGGTGGTCCAATTCTTCGTGTTCCTGTCTCTCTTCTGTGTCTACTGCAAGCAATTTGGGTTTACGCTTTGATATTAAGCTGGATTGTTCAGCAGAAGATGCTAAATTCACCAGTTCTTGTTTTTTATCTTCTTAGGCCATATCTTCCCTCAGGCTCACAATTTAAGGTTAACCATGCAATTGTTGGCGCGCCCCTTGATTATCACAATCCACTGTATTTGTCTTTCCCTTAGTACAGCCTCATATACTTAGACACATACAAAATGTGTCAGCAAGGATTCTCCTGAAACTCCTTTGTTGGGTACCAGTTTCACATAATTTAAAATATCTCAGCTGGTTCCTCATTCCCACGTGCCCCAAATATAAGAGTTTGTGCATTGCCATAAAGCTATTTATAAAAGTAGTCCTACTTTTGTGCACAATGTACGTTCTGCTTTCATAGTGCTCTATTGGTGGTATTGTAGGGAGCAGCCTTAGGCCTAACACAGAGGAGTGTAAGACTTATATTGCACAACAGTGATCAATAATGGACACACGACTCAAGAAGGAGATCCAGGCCAAATTTAGAAAGTTAATCTTTGTTTGTACCTTATTATAAGACCAAAATTTGTAAGAAGATAATCACAATTTAAATTAAATATCCTTCTCACTGCGAAAGATCAACACAGAAATTTTTCAACACATTCTAATGTTCTCCTTTGAGGAAAAGAATATTGTGATTAAACAGGTAAGTACTGCACTTACAATCTGAGACTTCAGAGGCAAAAGTCAGCAAGGGCCAAGGGTCAGGTGAGTGCCAAAACTGCACTACCAGTAGTATAGGGGCGGCCGAGTTCAGCTCAATGCATTCCAATGGAGGCAGGGGGTGCCTAGAGTCACACTGCCTGCAGGTAAGTAGATCAGTTTCAGGGGCCAAGCTTTGGGGGATAGGTTAAGCACAGGAGGGCCACAAAGCAGCACCACCCATACACCACCAGTGGCACAGGGGCAGCCAAGTGCAGAGTGCAATTTAGACATCGGGCACCCAATGCTAATCAACAGGAATTCTTCTTTCAGCAAAGAGAATGCAGGTGTGGCACCGGAGGTTGCAGGAGGAAGACCAACTCTAGCAGAGGTAATTAGAGATGTAGGAGGTCATAGGGACACCCTCAGTTCAGTTCACCAAGGCCCAGGGGTTTCTGGGGCGCAGGGGTGCCTTTCGATGTTGTAGTCTTCTTATGGGTGTTTTAGGGGAGTAGCAGGGAGGGCCATTGGGCACCTTACCTGAGGATAACTACATCTTCTATTTATGCCACCTTTCTGTGGGTGGGCATAGACCCAGCCTTGATTGGAGGGGTCCCCCAGCTTCAAGATAGCAGGGACTGAAAGATGTGCTTCATCTCACCTCCTCCACATTAGAGGTGGAGTTGGCAGAGGTGGGCACACCTCCTATTCTTCTTGAGTTTTCCCACTTGTTTTCCCACCCAAAATTACAGTGTAAAGCGGGTGCTGCCTTCTGCTGTTAGCAGTAGAGGCTGAGGGTCTCATTACAAAGGGGCAGCCCTTTGAAGCTTCCCTCTTCGAGCACTGGCCCATCCTGGGGGAGGAGGTGTGACACCTGTGCCCAGGATGTGCATTGTTTCTGGTCCCAGAGAGTGGAATCTCCACCCAGGGGTCCAGAAACATGGCTGGTGTTGGCTGGCTGCCTACAGCCAGTTATAGACTACACCAGGGTTGTCAGGTTTTCAGGGGGCACCTCTAAGGTGCCCTCTGGGTACATGGTACAATAAATACCACATTGGCATTAGTGTGGATTTATTGAAAGGAGTAGTTTGGTACCAAACACTCATGTGTTCAGTGAAGCCATCATGGTGCTGTGGAACTCGAGTTATCGAGTTTCCTGCCCATGTACTCTCTATGTCTTCACTGGCACTTACAACATTAGGAAATGGACCCCAATATTGTAGGGACATATCTGCTCATGCAGATATGCCCTCACCTGTGGTATAGTGTGCCCTGCCTTAGGGTTATAAGACCTTCTAGAGGGAAAACTCACCTAATAATTCAGGCAGTGTTAGCTGGCATGGCACCTAGGCAGGGTGTATTCCCCCTCACAGGGTCATGCAAGCTGCAATGGTAGCGGCATGGTCCCAGTGAGGGGTCCCCAAGGGACCATATTCAGCTCACAGGCCCTAGGTACCCAGGGTACCATTTACAGACAGTAGAAGTACCACGTGGGGTTTGTTTTTAGGGAAGAAGCACTGGCCATGGGAGCTGGTTGATAGGGACCATGTGCACCACAATTGGAACCACATCAAAACCAGACAAAAATGGTGGTGGGGAGGCTAACCATGCAAAAGAGGCACTTTCTCACAACTGATTTATTCTTATCAGGTGCTCTTGCCACCTGGCACAAATACCTGTGTCCACAAAACTTCTGATCTGCCTGCAAACTGCACCAAGTAGACTGTCAAGGAAGGTGAAAAAATCATTAGTGACTTTATATTTCTGTCCTCACTCCCAAAATGTACTCAACTGAGGAATATCGGAAAGAAAGTTTCGGGCAGGGGGTGGTGCAAGCTGCTCAGTGCTGAGAGGTCCTGCCAACTGCAGTGCCGGGCTCAGTAACATGTTCAGCAAATCCAGGTACCTTGATGCTGCTCCTTTCACCATGATATTCCTGTCTCATTGCAAGCCCCAGCAAATGGCGGAAAATAATCCACATAACATCCCACTTAGGTGTGATCAGCATATAAAAAGTGATGCAATACCCAAGGTTGTGCTAGGATTAAAAAAACAATAATTAGAAAGCCACCAGTCCTAGACATGGGGACCACGTGTCATAGAGATATTCCGGTCCAGTTGGATCTTTCAGTAGCCATATGTGGACCCTGTCTCCAAAGGAGACAGAAACACCAGGAGATTTCGACTTTCAGAGTCCTTCTTAGAAGACCCAGGTGTTGGAATTTTGATTAAATACAAATAAAGGAAGAGTTTAGGTGAACATTGGTATCCCTTTTGCTTGCGGTCTAACCTTACTGAGAATGGAATGGTTTGAGCAAGGAACACGAGGAAGTATTACCATCTGACAGAGGTGACTGTGATTTCCACTTGAGAGTAAAATGCAGTAACCTAAACCATTGCACACTAGGGCCCGAATTCACTAAACTTTCATGCAATGCAATTTAGCAAGGGAACATTCTGAACTGTGTTGTGTAAAAAGGAGAGCTTAAATATGCCATATTCATAAAGACAGTACACATTTCTCTCATATTGCCCCGGTGCCCTGATGGCAGCCTTTCTTCAACGTAGGCACTCTTGCTCCACACAAAGCAGGGGTATGTGCATTGTAGTCAGAATAGTTTCCATAAAAGAAGGTATACCTTCTAGCTAAAAAACTATTCTTAGAGGCTAATTCTTTTTTGTATGGAAAGAGGTTGTTATGAGGAGAAATAAAGAATGTATGCTGTAGTGATTGAGCTTTTTTATCTGTTGTCTTGTAAAGAAGAGGATTGGAACGACATGTTAAGAAACACAACACCCGTTGGAACAGTTTTTCCTACTGTTCATCAAGAGTACTAGCATAGTTTATTGTACAGTTAATAAAAACCATTACAGAATATGCCGGACATTCTAATAAATAAGTACAATACAACAAAAAACACTCAGATAATAATCAGTTCAAACATAATATCTGCTATGTTTAGATAGTATAAAGCAAGTCAATAATTCAATTTACCCTTACATAGCTAGCACAAAGGCATTGCAATATTATGCAGACTTTATGATAGACTCAATCATTATAGGTCATACTTTTTGTACTTAGAAACCTTACAATTATTAAACACTTGATTTTGCATCACCTTTGAGATCAACACTTTTATTTATTTTTTGCATTATTTGGATTTATGAGCATTTTACTATAAAATATTACATATATACATATATATAACAAGTTCATAGGAGCATATTTACAAGCCCCTTGCGCCGCCAGTGAGTCACCATTTTTAACGCACCTGTGGTGTGGTGATCCGTATTTTCAAGGCCGCGTAAAGCCACCCTGCATGCTTTTCGTAGCCATATAAATACATCCCATTTTCACACAGCACTTTGCGTGAAAGGGGCGTGCCATGAGTGTTGCTGTGGGTGTTTCCACGTGACACCCAAGTATTCTGCCACATTCCCAGATTTACAATGTTTCATAAACCTGTCACTGGATGATAATAATATAATAATAATAAGGACATTTATAGAGCGCATGGATTACGCCATCCCGGCGTGTCCCCGCGCTAAAGAGAGAAGAAAAGCTCGTCCGAGGGGAGGGCAGATGCGAGGCAGGGAACAGAGGAGCCTATGAGGAGAACAGATAAGTTTTCAGCTGCCGTCGGAAGATAGGTTCTGCAGGCTCCAGGGGAGTTTGTTCCATCCTATGCCAACCGCTACTTTTAAAGATCGGCCTCCCATTTTTTCTCCCCTATAGCGGTGGGTCACAAGCGTGCCCTTGCCGCCCGATCTAAGCGATCTGCGTGGTTCATACCAAGTAGCCAGACCTGCCAGATAACTGGGAGCTTTATGCCATAGGATCCGATGACATGTTAGGAGGGCTTTGTACATTATTCTTTTTTTCACTGGGAGCCAGTGGAGGGCCTTCAGGGCGGTTGCGGAGTTGGCTCTTCTTGGGAGTCTAAGCACTAGGCGGGCTGCAGCATTTTGCAGTATCTGGAGTCGGCCTATGCTTTTACTAGAGGCTCCCAGGAAGAGGACATTCCCATAGTCGAGGCGTGAAGTAATCAATGCGTGGGTCATAGTGTGCCGAGCCTCCAAAGGGAGGAGGTCCAGGGTTTTATTGAGAGTCTTTAGGACTCCATAGCACTTGCCTACTAAACGATTGATGTGTGTCTCGTAAGAGAGTGTCGGATCCATCCATATCCCTAAGTTTTTTGCTTCAGGACACGGTATAGGCATAGCGCCTAGACAACTAGGCCACCAGTCACAAGTCCAGAGCCGTTGATCACCACCCACCACCAAGACTTCTGTCTTGGAGCTGTTTAGTTTAAGGCAGTGACTATACATCCACGTGGCCAATGCTTGCAGACAAGCTCGGAAATTATTGGCTCCAGCTGAAGGAGTTTGGGTGAGGGTGAGTAAGAGCTGCGTATCGTCGGCGTAGGAGACAATCTCTACGCCGAACGAATGAACTAGCTCAGCCAGGGGGGCCATATATAGGTTAATATATAGGTTAAAAAGGGTAGGACTTAGAGCGGAGCCCTGTGGCACCCCCTGTTCTAAGATCCTCTCCTCCGACTGAAATGAGCCCCGTTGGACCTGAAAGCTTCTGCCCGTCAGAAACGATTTTAGCCAACCGAGTGCTCTGTCAGTCACACCTCCTCTGTTCAGACACTGTAGCAAGGTGATGTGTGCTACAGTGTCGAACGCTGCACTAAGGTCTAGCATGACTAGTGCCATGGTTTGGCCTGCGTCAGCTCCTAACCGTAGAGTTTCGGTGGCTCGTAATAAGGCCGTCTCAGTGGAGAGACCTCTTCGGAACCCCGATTGAGAGGGGTGCAAGAGATTATTCTTCTCCGCAAATGCCATCAGTTGCATATTGTCATCTGTGATGTCATCAGTGATGTCATTTGAGATGTCATCACTGATGTCACTGACCATGTCATAAGTGATGTAATATGTGACGTCATCAGCAGTGCATTGAGGGTGCGTGAGTTATAGTTACCTCAACTAACTATACGGCTGAATTTTTCTAGTGTTGTATGAGTGAAATGTCCAACTAACTATATCGTCCCTGAAACCTGTGTTTTTTTCTGTGAATTTCTAAGGTTTTTTAAATGCTAATTTCTAACTATAAAGTCCCTGAAACCTATGTTTTTTTCAGTAAATTTCAAAGGTTTTTTAAATGTTAATTTATAAATATGCCTACAGAGGTAGGACATGTGAAGAAAGAGGAAGAAAGGTGCAGAAAGAAGCAAGAGAAATGCAGAAAGAGGCAACAGAAGTCCAGAAAGCTGAAGAAAGGTGCAAAAAGAACCAACAGATATGCAGAAAGAACCAACAGAGGTGGAGAAAGAGGCCTTGTTGCAAAGTCATACTGTGCCCCCAACTTTTTGCTGACTGGTACTGGTGGTAACTGACTCTGACTAACCAGGCCATGAGCTAGTGCTATGCTGAAAGACATTTAGAATACCGTGAAAACAGGAAGTGACGACCGCCCGTACTTGATGGCGGGGCAAGATGGCCGCTGAGGGATGCAGTGAGTAAGTCGCATCTTCCACTACTCCCCACCGCCCGTACTTGATGGCTCAATGGTGGAGCCTCGCTTGATGTGTGCTGCCCTTGGATATTTTGTGTCTTGCCAGAGTGGTACTAACGGCAGTAAGGATATATTTCCTTTCGGAGAGCAGAGTAGCTCGGCAAAACGAGCAGTTTGGCTTATCTGGAAGAGACTAACGGAAACTACCAGGCTGATTTTAAGATCCTGGTTCAGGATGCGTCCTCGGTTGCAGCGGGTTAACGAGGTCAAGGACGGCAAGGACGGCAAGGATGGCAAAGACGGTAAATCTTCAGAGACAGATGCCACAAGAGGCCAAACAATTAAAGATAAAATTAGGATTGACACAAAAGCTCCATTAACTGCTGCCGCTCAGAGGAGCGCATCTAGCACCAAGAAATTAATTGCTAAGAAAACGGGATCGGACAACATGGCTTTAGTGAAAGAGACGGGTAATGCCGCCAAGCTGAGAACAAAAGAAAACACGCTGCGCCAGCCCTCAGTTACGGAGATCTTCGCAAACGTACCTGTAAACAGCGGTAGCAGTAAGTCTGTGAGCAGAACTGGCGGCCCCTCGACCCCCGATGTCCTTGATGCTGGCGAAGGAGCAAGGGTTGATGTCGGCGTCCTCAGTGCGGCACCCGGAGCGGGAGCCGGCGCTGGTACGGGGGTTGCTAGGCTACCTGAAGGACCTGATACAGGGAAGTCGGCCAGGGCACTGCCTGTCGTTGCTGTTGCTGTTGCTGCAGGGAAGCCGGCCGGGGGGCTGCATGCTGATGCTGCTCCGGGAGGAAGCAGAGCTCAAGCAACTACTGGTCCAGAGGGGCCGTCTGAATCCAAGCGTCAATTGCAGCAACCAAAAGTGAGTAATGACCTTGGGGGCTCAATAGACAGCCGAGCCCTGAGCACCCAACTACCAGACGAAGAGGGGAGTTTCGATATACGAGCTCCAGTTCCGGGATTGGAGATAGAATTAGTCTCACATGCTCAAGTAGACAACAAGGAAGGGGTGGAAGTTACGGAAAGTAGGAGGCCTGATTCTTTAACCTGGGCAGAGGATATGGAGCTAAATATGGAAAGTGGGGAATTTAATTCAGGACGTGAATCCTCTGCCTCCAACTCTGCTGATTTGGCTATCACTAACGAAGCTGCTTCCGCAGAAAGGTTTTATTCAGTTGATGAAGACTCTCAGTCACAGTCATTACCTTCAGGCGAGATTAGTTCTGACGAGTCAACTGGGATAGATTCTGCTAGCAGTTCTCCTGCTCAGAAAATAACACAAAAAAACGACTCTCAAAAAGAAAACCCTCCTCAGCAAGTAGTACTACAGATCCTACTAAAAAGTTGGCCTGGGACTACTCTACCACTACTTTCTCTTTTTTGGAACAGGACAGTTCGGTTACAATGATTGGTGATCAGCCCCCGCAACCCCCAGTTACATTGGATTTGTTGTTTAATACCTTGAAGTTAATGCAATCTGAGGCTAGAGGGGAAAGTAGGAGGGCAAGGCAGGAATCAAGGAAGATACAGAACAAACTCAGGAAAATAAGTCAAAGACAAGATGAGATGGTCGAAAGGGTTGCCCATGTGGAGGAAAGAACTGGGAAAGTAGAGGATGACTTGAGAGAGTTGAAAACGTACAAAGTAGAACATCAGAAGGTGGCTGAAGACGTCAATTGGAAACTGGAGGACTTTGAGAACAGGCAGCGCCGTAACAATATCAGACTACTAGGAGTAGAAGAAGGTCTTGAAGGGGAGGACCCCAGAATGTTTGTTGTAAATTTATTAAAAGGGGCTTTCCCAGAACTAACTACATGGCAGTGGGAGCATGAAATTCAAAGAGCCCATCGCTTCCCATTTTTCAAAAGGGGTCAGGCTGGAGCTCAGGGGGGGGAGACCAAGGGCATTGCTAATCTTCGTAGGGAATTTTCTCCTGCGGCTGTTGATATTGGATAAGGCTAAACCTGAGACTAGACGTACATTTAATAATGTCATGTTCTTCGCAAGGCCTGACTTCTGCCATGCTACAGTTGAGCGTAGATGGAGGTTGAGGCAGATGATACCGCTTATTCAGGCCATGGGCTCAGAAGCTTATTTGTTATACCCCGCTAAACTGAAGATAGTAACTAAAGGCCAGTTTAAATTCTTTTTTTCTGAGATTAAAGCAAAGGCTTACATGACGGAAGTGTTGGGGTATAAAGAGAAATAAATACATAGTTGGTTCTGTTGATATGTGGTATGCCGATGGGGAGGAGTGGCGACTGCTGCTTCCCTGGCGTTCACACATAGGTCATGATTGACCTATTTGCATGTAGGGGGGGTGGGGGAGGGGCAGCACGGGGGGGACAAGGGAGGGGGTGGGGGGCAGAAGGGGGGGTGAAAAGGGCACACATCATATACACAAAGTTATAGTCTTAGGCAACTTCAGTTCCTAAGTAAATGGTGGAAGAAGGGAATAAAGGATGAAAAAGAAAGTTGGAAAGGGAAGATGGTACCGATTTTTGATGTTTTTTAATGGCTTGTCGAATTATCTCACTGAATGTTTGTGGTCTTAATGATCTTCAGAAAAGATTACGTGTTTCAGCTTTTTGTAAATCATTATATCCAGATTTGATCTGTCTCCAAGAAACTCATGTGGAGGGAGGTAAGGGTTATTTGTTGGAGCAATTGGGCTTTAAAGTATTGGCATTTACTAAACAAGCATCAAAAACACGTGGGGTAGCAATCTTGGGTAGGGGGAGAGATTGTACTGTGATTAGGAGTAAAGAAGACACATGGGGAAGATGGGTTATCGTCGAAGTAGATTTCAGAGGAACTAGATTTACACTGGTTTCTGTTTATGGTTCAACGTGTGATGAGCCAGATATATTTCAATTTTTGGACCAGGAATTATCGACCTGGGCGGAACCCATTGTTTACTGTGGGGATTTTAACATTAACCGTCCTGCCAGTGTTGAGCTACAATTGGGCCATTGTTATACTGGGCGTAAGAAAAGGGTCCATAGGGCCATAGTAGACATGGCTGTGCATAATGCTTTATCAGATGTTAGGGCCAATCTACACCCGATGATTGATGGTGATACTTTTTTCTCTGCACCACATAGAATCACGGTTAGGTTAGATTATTTTCTAATCTCTAATGTTTTGCTTTCAAATGCACAGATTAGGAAGCTACCCCGCCTGGTGTCAGACCATAACCCACTGTTATTGACAATTAGTTTAAGCGGTGTCGCAAGGAAAATATATAAATGGACATTTGAGAGAGCCTTGTTAAAAGATGAGAACTATTATAAGCATATGGAAAAATGGATAAGTGAGTTCTGGCTTAATAATAAGGGAAGTGCCAGTAGTAGCAACATTTGGGATGCCTTTAAAGCAGGAATAAGGGGTGAGACAATTAGCTTTACAACCTTTAGACAGAAGAGAGAAAGAGAGAGGATGGAACAACAAATTAATTCGCTCCTGACTGCAGAGGCAGAACTGAGCAGATTAATTACGAGTGGGAGCTCACTGGATCAAAAAATTCTGGAAATTATGATGTTAAAGAGTGAAATTGCTGAAAGGATTACTAGTAAAACGGCAGCAAATTACCTTGCAAAGAAGGAACAGGTATTTGAGTACAGCGAAAGGGTGGGACATATTCTCGCTGTTAGAACTAGACAGAAAGTTACTGCAGGGGATATTAAAAATATGGTAGATAATTCAGGTAACTTGATCTCAGACTCTGCAGGTATAAGAAATGAATTTTGGAAATATTATACAGGACTGTACAATTCTGAAGCTGAGGTGGGCAGGGATAAAATCAAAGATTATTTAGGAAATATTCAACTTAATGAATTGGAATTGGAAGATCAGATTAAATTAGACTTTGCTATAACGTTAGAAGAAGTGACGGTAGCCTTATCAGAACTCCCGTCTTCGAAGGCGGCAGGACCGGATCTTATTCCGATTGAATTTTATAAAACATTTTTTTCAACTATAAGACTGGAGTTACTGGATACCCTTATACAAGCTCAGAGGGAAGTCTCGGTCCCAAACTCATGGGGGGGGGTACTGAAATTGTAGTTATTTTGAAAAAAGGTAAACCGTCTACTGCCCCTGGGTCATATAGACCTATTGCTTTAATGAATGCGGATGTGAAACTGTTTTCCAAAATATTGGCAACAAGGTTGTCTACTGTCATAGATAAATTAGTATCCCCAGTTCAACATGGATTTATCCCCGGGAAGGGCACTACAACACATGTTAGGACAGTGATTACCTGTTTCGACGCCATGGAGATTGCCGGCGGCCCTGTCGCAGCTCTATTTCTTGATGCCGAGAAGGCTTTCGACAGGGTCGCATGGGAATATTTGTGGGAGATAATGAAACTATATGGCTTTGGTGATAATTATATTAGGGCAATTCAGGTGTTATATAAGGCACCATCAGCTAGAATCAAGGTTAATCGAGATCTAACTGCGGCTGTACAGATAAAAAGAGGCACTAGACAGGGTTGCCCCAGTTCCCCTCTCCTCTTTGCACTGTATATGGACCCGTATCTACGTTATCTTAAGCTTAATCCTAGTATTCCCCCTCTTTGTTCAAATGGGCTAGAAGTTAATGTGTTAGCATATGCAGACGACGTCGCTATAATCACCACAGACCCATCTAAAGCAATGGGTGAGATTGAGTTAGAGGCCCGTAAATTTGGAATGATATCTGGATATAAATTAAACAGCGCAAAAACGCAGATCATAAAAAATGCAATGGTCCAATGCAATGACATACGGGTGGTTTCTGCAGCAGTTTATTTAGGGGTTGAGATCTCGCCTAATCTTGATACTGTGGTAGAGCGTAATATCTCCCCTTTAATGAGGAAAGTAAGTTTAGAACTGGCCAGAATAAACAATCTTAGACTCACGTTAGTGGGCCGCACTAATGTAATTAAAATGCTTATACTCCCCAAATTTCTTTATTTTTCCGCACGATACCTCTTATGTTTGAATCAATCTGGTTTAATAAGCTGGAGTTGATTCTAAATAAATGTATATGGTCATATGGAAAGACCAGAAGGGCTTATAAGTTTATGACTTTACCAAGGGCTAGCGGAGGATGGGGGGTTCCGGACTTTAGGTTATATTACTGGGCCTCTGTACTGGGGTTCCGGACTTTAGGTTATATTACTGGGCCTCTGTACTTCAATATACCCAGGGTTTGATGGGAGCAAGTGAATCAGATTTGAATGTTAAATCCTTTTCAACTATGGTATATTCTCTCCTAATGGGTTCAGATACTGCAAATGCTTTCTTAAACTGCGCGGATTTTTCTTACTATAAACGCACACGCTTCAAGACAGTTATTGCTGCGTATAACACCTGGTCGGCGGTAGCAAAAAGATGTGGATTGGGTAGATACAACAGATATACTAGATTATATAGGAATAAAACACTACCATCTTTAATCTTTTCCGATGCTATAATGGCAGAATGGGACATGAAAGGAATTAAAAAGATAGGAGATCTGTTGGGATTAGACGAAAATATATTACAATTATCAGATTTGATGTCAAAATATAACATAACAAGACATAGTTTTTTTAAGTATTTGCAGATTAGGAGTTTTTTCAGTAAGAAAAAAGGAGGAGAAAATGGATTTGGAAAAAATAATCTTATGGAATCTATAGAGCAGGGCGGGGTGTGCTCTATTCGTTATTTCTATGCCAGTTTAGCAGAATTAAAAAAGGATGACACTGGAAAATTTGGTGATAAATGGGCAGGGAAATTAGGGATACAGAGCCAGTGTTTCCTGGACTCACTGGAATTAGGATGTTCTGTTTTGCGCTCTGCCTCGCTCCAATCTCAACACTTCAAAACTTTATACCAACTCTACCACACACCGGATCGCATTGCACAATGGGGTGCGATCACAGGGATTACCTGCTTTCGCTGCAGTGCACCGGCAGCAGATAGTATTCACATTTTTGCGCTTTGCCCACATTTAAGCATTTTACTGAAGGGAATTGAAGAATTTATGGGTCATACACTTGGTTTGAATGTGATTTTAACACCAACTATAATTATGTTAGGGGTTAGGGGATTTGATGGTGACTATTCTGAATTTTTATTTTTAGCAATGGCGGTGTATAGGTTACTAATTGCTAGAGCTTGGCGGGATCCTTTACCTCCCACAACACAACAATGGATTGCTTTATTATTGGGGACTTTCAACCTTGAAAAGGGCATATATGCTAGGAAAGGTAAAAGGGCAAGAAGATTGGGTATGAAAATATGGGAACCAGTTTACCATTGGAAAGGGAGACTAAATGTAAACCGTGGATGAATTAATAATATTTTGTTTTTCCCTCTTATATGTTTTTTTTTGGTTGTACGAAGGGAAAAAGATTTGTTTAATGTTATACAGTATCTCTTGACAGTAATTTTTTGTTTACTTAATTTCTGCATATATATTATGTATTTTGTGAAGGTTGTGTATGTTGTGTATGTTGTGTGCCAAGAAAATGTTTTGTTTTATCTTACAATAAAAATATCTAAAAAAAAATAGAATACCGTGAAAACACCTACATAAACTAGGATACACTATGGGTTGGGGGTACCCCTGTGATTGGCATGACCTCCCCTGTAATGCCCTAGTACATAATAGGGCAGGGGGATTAAAACTACCTCTAAGTCAGAAGTACAGAAAGAAGCAAGAGCAGTGCAGAAAGAACCAACAGAGGTACAGAAAGAGGCAAGAGAGGTGCAGAAACAGGCAGTAAAGGTGAAAAAAGAGGGAACAGGGGTGCAGAAAGATGAAAGAGAGGTGCAGAAAGGAAAGAGAGGGATGCAAAAAGAGGCAAGAGGGGTGCAGAAAGAAGCAAGTGAGGTACAGAAAGAGGCAGCAGAGGTGCAGAAAGATACAAGCGAGGTACAGAAACAAGCAAAAGAAGTGTAGAAAGAGGCAAGAGAATTGCTGAAAGAAGCAACAGAGGTATAGAAAGAAGCGAGAGAAGTGCAGAAAGAGGCAAGTAAGGTGCAGAAAGAATCAAGAGCAGTGCAGAAAGAACCAACCAAGGTTCAGAAAGAGGCAAGAGGGGTGCAGAAAGAGGTAGGATTGGTGCACAAAGAGGCGAGACAAGTACAGAAAGAGGAAGGAGGGGTGCAGAAAGAAGATAGAAAAGTGCAGAAAGAGGCAAGAGAATTGCTGAAAGAAGCAACAGAGGTGTACAAAGAAGCAACAGAAGTACAGAAAGAGGCAATTGAAGTGCCGAAAGAAGCAAGAGCAATGCAGAAAGAACCAACAGAGGTACAAAAAGAGTCAAGAGGGGTGCAGAAAAAGGTAGGAGAGGTGCACAAAGAGGCAAGAGAGGTACATAAAGAGGCAGGAGGGGTGCAGAAAGAAGGAAGAGAAGTGCAGAAAAAAAGCAACAGAGGTACAGAAAGAGGCACAAAGGGTGCAGAAAATGCAAGGGGAGTGCAGAAAAAAGCAACAGAGATACAGAAAAAGACAAGAGAGGTGAAGATACAGGCAGGAAAGGTGCAGGAAGAGGGAAGAGGGATGCAGAAAGAGGCAAGAAAGATACAGAAAGAAGGGAGAGGGGTGCCAAAAGAGGCAAAAGGGGGGCAGAAAGAAGCAAGTGAGGTGCAGAAAGAGGCATAAGAGGTGCAGACAAACGCAAGAGAGGTGCAGAAACAAGCAGGAGAAGTGCAGAAATAGGCAAGAGAATTGCTGAAAGAAGCAACAGAGGTGTAGAAAGAAGCAAGAGAAGTGTAGAAAGAGGTACATGAGGTACAGAAAGAAGCAATAGCAGTACAGAAAGAACCAACAGAGGTGAAAAAGAGGCAAGAGGGATGCAGAAAGAGGCAAGAGAAGTGCAGAAAAAGGCACTTGAGGTGCAGAAAGAGGCAAGAGAGGTACAGAAAGAGGCTCGAGAAGTGCAGAAAGAGGCAAGAGAAGTGCAGAAAGAGGCAAGAGAGGTGCAGAAAGAAGAGGGTGAGGTACAGAAAGAGGCAAGTGGGATGCAGAAAGAAGCAAGAAAGGTACAGAAAGAGGCAAGGGAACTGCAGAAACAGGCAAGAGAAATGCACAAAGAGGCAAGAGAAGAGTATAAAAAGGCAAGATAAGTGTAGAAAAAAGCAAGAGAAGTGCAGAAAGGGGCAAGTGAGATGCAGAAAGAGGCAAGGGAGGTGCAGAAAGAGACAAGAGATCTGTAGAAAAAAGCAACAGATGTGCTGAAAGAGGCAAGTGAGGTGTAGAAAGAGGCATCAGAGGTGCAGAAAGACGCAAGAGAGGTGCAGAGACAAGCAAGAGAAGTGCAGAAATAGGTAAGAGAATTGCTGAAAGAAGCAACAGAGGTGTAGAAAGAAGCAAGAGAAGTGCAGAAAGAGGCACATAAGGTACGTAAAGAAGCAATAGCAGTGCAGAAAGAACCAACAGAGGTGAAAAAAGAGGCAAGAGGGATGCAGAAAAAGGCAAGAGAGGTGCATAAATAGGCACTTGAGGTGCAGAAAGAGGCAACAGAGGTACAGAAAGATGCTTGAAAAGTGCAGAAAGAGGCAAGAGAAGTGCAGAAAGAGGCAAGAGAGATGCAGAAAGAAGAGAGTGAGGTACATAAAGAGGCAAGTGGGGTGAAGCAAGACAGGTACAGAAAGAGGCAAGGGAACTGCAGAAAGAGGCAAGAGAAATGCAGAAAGAGGCAAGAGAAGAGCAAAAAGAGGCAAGATAGGTGTAGAAAAAAGCAAGAGAAGTGCAGAAAGAGGCAAGTGAGATGCAGAAAGAGGCAAGGAAGGTGAAGAAAGACACAAGAGAGGTGCAGAAACAAGCAAGAGAAGTGCAAAAATAGGCAAGAGAATTGCTGAAAGAAGCAACAGAGGTGTAGAAAGAAGCTAGAGAAGTACAGAAAGAGGCACATGAGGTACAGAAAGAAGCAATAGCAGTGCAGAAAGAACCAACAGAGGCAATAAAAGAGGCAAGAGGGATGCAGAAAGAGGCAAGAGAGATGCAGAAAGAGGCACTTGAGGTGCAGAAAGAGGCAAGAGAGATACAGAAAGAGGCTTGGGAAATGCAGAAAGAGGCAAGAGAAGTGCAGAAAGAGGCAAGAGAGGTGCAGATAGAAGAGAGTGAGGTACAGAAAGATGCAAGTGGGGTGCAAAAAGAAGCAAGAGAGACACAGAAAGAGGCAAGGGAACTGCAGAAACAGGCAAGAGGAATGCACAAAGAGGCAAGAGAAGATCAGAAAGAGGCAAGATAGGTGTAGAAAAAAGCAAGTGAAGTGCAGAAAGAGGCAAGTGAGATGCAGAAAGAGGCAAGGGAGGTGCAGAAAGAGACAAGAGATCTGTAGAAAAAAGCAACAGATGTGCTGAAAGAGGCAAGTGAGGTACAGAAAGGGGCGAGAGCAGTGCAGAAAGAGGCAAGTGAGTTGCAGAAAGAAGACAGTGAGATGCAGAAAGAGGAAGAAAGGTGCAGAAAGAAGCAAGAGGAATGCAGAAAGAGGCAAGAGAGGCATAGAAAGAAGAAAGGTTTGTGTACCATTAGTACCAGTTTAACTCCCACATTTTGCAATAAGTAACACAGGACCATTCCAGCATTGCAAAGGGCCTTCCACCACGCTGTAACACATGACGCTGCATTTTTCGGAGCATTTGAGCAATTTGAGCTAGAAACAAGGCTTTTTTTGTTCAAATCTCCAGATTAGGGAGCAGATGATGAATTATGTGGCTAATGCAGAAAATGTATAATTGTGCAAAAGTCAGTGCATCCAAACTGTTGCATAATTACAGTGGCCCTGCTCATATCTCTGATTAGGTCCACATGTGCTCCTCAGTGATTCCTTCTGGTTTTTGTCTCACTGAGTTCATCGTTGAGCTTCTATGGAAACGAGGAATACTAAACTTGAGGTTACCACTCTATAACAGAGACTACCATACCACATAATTACTCTCCATAACACATAATCCCACGCTACATAATTCCTATAAAATAAATACCATAAACTTTCAATTTACATAATTTCACTACACAACTTACCACATAATTCCACTACATACAACGTACATCCATTCCACTCCCAAAAACATTAGTAAAAAACTTTTACATTTACAATGCCAATAGCTCTAACTCTCGCAAATGCAAAACCTATTACATTACAAACACTTATTTAATTAGTAGTAGTCGCATTTGCAGAGTGGTGGAGAAAGGGTGCTGGGCCTCAGACCAGCGCTCAGGAATTCCGCTGCCTAGAACTTACAGGAGGTACCAGGAGGGCTTCTTGGCCCCCAAAGTCCCTCTGGAGTAAATTGGACTTCATCCCCCATCCTGTAGTCTGCCAGGAGGCGCGTTTGCAGAGTGGTGGAGAAAGGGGGCATGCCTCCAAAGACATCTTAGCAATCCCACTGTGTGGGACTTACTGGAGGTAACAAGAGGGGTAGCTGGCCCCCAAGGACATCCTTGGGGGCCAACTATCCCTCCTATTACCTCCAGTAAGTCCCACACATCAGGATTGCTAAGTTCTCATATCAGGTCACACCCTCTTTCCCCACTAGTCTGCAAACGTGCTCCCTGGCTTAATTTCACTGCTGGGGGTCCTTAAGGGCCAACTAGCCTACCGCTTACCCCCAGTAAGCTCAACACAGTGGGATTGCTGAGAGGTGGACACAGGCCACACACCCTTTCTCCACCACTCTGTAAATGTGCCTTCTGGCGCACTTTTGGTTGGGGGATGAAGTCTCCTTTCCTCATAAGGGTCCCTGGGGGCCAAATAGCCCACCAGGTACCTCCAGTAAGTGCCACACAGCTGGATTGCTGAGAGTGGTCTGAGGCCACACACCTTTTTTACATCACTCTGCAGACGCGCCTCCTGGTGCAATGCTGCTCGAGGGATGAAGTCCACTTGTTTCCTGAGGTCCTAAAGTTGGGGACTGTGGGGGGAGCCCAAATGCCCCAACGGTTCCTGCCGGCTCCCCACCTCCTGCTGGAGCCCGCATTGCTTTTGGGCAGGGGAGCTGCTACCATGCAGCTCCCCTTGCCCAAAAGCAATTCTGCTTTGCTTCATTGAAGCAAGAGCAGGAAACCTTGCCCCCCACATTTTGGTTCTGAAGTCGCCCCAGGGAGGGGGTTGTCCACGGGGCTGCGGGGGGGGGGTTGCGTGCCCCTCGCATCTCAATCTTGGGGAGGTGGTGGTCCCCAGGATTTGGAGGGCCCATGAGTGCCCCTACCCAAAATGAATAATTGCCCAGGGAGGTGGCGGTCCCTGGGGCTGGGGGGGTACAAGGCCCCAGTCTTAAATTTACAATGCCCCGGAGGTGTCGGTCCCCGGGGCAGCGTGGGGTGGAAGGAAGCCCCCCCATGCAGTTTAAAATAAAGCCCCGGGAGTTGGCAGTCCCCGGGGCTGTGGGTACCGCCCCGTTAGATTGGAAAACTTCACAAAGATTTGTCAAACGGTGCCAAAGATATTGGCAAATCAAAAAATGGTTTTCCTATTGATAATAGGTCCTAACTACAACTAGCTACTGGCACCCGCCAGTAGGTAATATATATATTGTGGGGGCGCGAGTTATAGTTAGCTGAACTAACTATGACGGGGGAATTTCTATGGTTTTGTACAAGTGAAATGTCCAACTAACTATATGTCCCTGAAACCTATTGTTTATTTCAGCAAATTTCTAAGGTTTAAAAAAAAAAATATATATATATATATATATATATATATATATATATATATATATATATATATATATATATAATTTTAAAAACCTTAGAAATTAGCTGAAAAAAGCCATAGGTTTCAGGGACATATAGTTAGTTGGACATTTCACTTGCACAATACCATAGAAATTCCCCCGTCATAGTTCAGCTAACTATAACTCGCGCCCCCACAATTGTTACAAAATATATATGAATATCCATATAAATTCATGTGCATGCACTTTAAAAAATATCACATTAA